>NC_141357.1:32444778-33044778 GCF_057382095.1 Aulonocara sp. 'chitande type north' Nkhata Bay
TCCGAGCCTCTGTAACCGCAAGACGTCGTCAGATTTTTCTTAGACTAACTTTCTAATTGTTCTCTTTAGGATGTGTGTTTTTGTTTCTCTCTCAGAAGAACTGCAGTGAAAGTAAAGCGAAGCACTTCGCCTATAAAATTGTTGGCCATTAAAATGCAGTCAATGTCAGGTTTTTCGACAGCCACTCAAACCGTTTGAGTGAGGTTTTTTTTCTTTTCTCTCCGAATCGTGGTGGACACGTTCTTCAGGCAGTGGTCTTTATCTGGCTGGTTAGAGTATTTGAAATCCCAGTTGGATCCCGTCACGAAAGCTGTACCTGTCAGTGCTGATTGGTCTTTGATTTACACTGTGCCAATAGGCAGTTGCAATTGTGTCAGGTCATCATTTTTACTTTCCTGTCTGAGCTGCTCCTGGAATGCCATTTGGGATAATTCAACTACAGGTGTAGTGACACTAAATGACTAACTATGCATGAGCGAAAATAACATGCTCTGATGTTATCTATAATATTCCAGGTAAGGTTTCTGAAAAAGGAACTATACATCTATTTCTTTTTAATGCAGCTCTCTGCAGACTGCTTTAAGATAAATGGCGATGTGGCTGTGTGGTATTCCATTAGGTTGTAACTCTAACGGATATCATCCACAGACATCCTCATCAGTCTGGTGGCTTAATCTCTGATTCCAGAAGATGTTCAAATGGTGTAGACAGATAGAGGAGCTTCTTTATTTCAGACATTAAAAGAAAATAAAATCCTCTGGTTTTATTTTCGTGGTGTTGGCCATCATTTCTCATATTTATGATAACATTGTACTCAATAAGGTAATCCTTGAGTTCTGGAAACATACTGATTACTATCAACGGTATACTGAGGCAAGAAATGTGAGCAGCCAGGTGATAAGAGAGGCTATAAATAAGCCAAGCAGTTTGAATAAATTGTTTACAACTATAAGGAAAATAAACTACATTCCATCTGCATCCCACTAAACCTCTTTAACACGTGCTATGGTTTTATGCTGCAACCTTTTTGGGTACAGTTTACTGTATGGGATACACTGACAGGAATACATAAGTCACCTACCTACTGCACTTGTCTGTTAACCACACTTATTTAAGATGTTCATAAAGTCCAGTTAGACAGTTCAGTCATCCAGAATCAATGACTTTCCTGTTCAGTATATAAAGTATTTTATTGTAAAGACTAAACTCTAAAAATGTACAATTTACAAGGTGATCCCAGAGTTCAGTACACGACCTGAGTGTTAGTTCAGGTAATAATTGTGTTCTATGGTTCTAAATGAACCATAGAATATGAAGGGAGATTAATAATATTTGAGTACAAAAATGATGTTTTCTTTAAATTGTAAACAATCCTATGCTTCAAAGCCCTTGGGAACAGCGTATTTTCTTTCCAAATGTGTAATAGACATTTCTTTTATATATAATGATAACTTAAGAATGAAAAATAAATCTTTGTCACTTTATTAAAAGTGTGACAAATGTGTTGGATAATCCCCAAGTTTAAGAATGAAAGTAAATGATTAAAAAAAGTACAAAACCAAATTTTGCTGGAGACTCTTTAAACATACTTTTAAGCGCCATGTTTTTTGGGGGGTTTTTTTTCAGTACGTAGTCATCAAATTTAAACATAATTTATGATTTTTATCTATTTATTTTATTTTTTAGCAATATTCTTTAAAGCTTCTACTTTGCATCAGATTGGGTTTCAGCTGCTAGTTGGCTCGAGCTGCCTCAACACTTTTGGTCACAAAGGAATAATTTCTTCCACTCTGATGAAACTTACACCAGCTGAGCAGCAAGCAGGGTAAAAATCGACTCTGAAAAGGCTAGATACACTATTTAGAAGGCTTACAAGGCCATGCCGCATTCTTCAGATGTGCACATGCAGCTTGCTCAGCTCTTGTTTACCCTCGCCAGGGTGCTATTACTTTCATATGGCCTGGGAAAAAAAAAAGACGAGTTGATGGAGAAACTAAGTGGTAGCTTGGTCTGCAATCGCAGCCATGGCGAGATTGTTTTCAGGTCATCAATGACTCGAATCATCTAGCTTCAGACTGCCTTTCTGCTCATTGGGCAAAATTGATTGTGTTCTTTAATCTTCTCCTTTATTCACAGAGGCTGTATTGATTAAAATACTGTAAGCTGTTGTTGCAGCCATCTGTAGCCACTAACAAAGATGTAATCGCTCAAAGCATCCAACTACCAATTTGTGCCAGTTTTCACTTCCTTTCAGAGAACTTTGCCAGGGAACTGTGAATTACTTTAACTGTGCATTTTCAGCATACACACTGTGCTGTGTGTGTGTGTATGTGTGTATGTAATTTTGTATGTGTATATAAAGGAAGGAGTACTGCAGTGCTGCTTGCACTCCAACTCAGTTTTGAAACATGCTAGTGGCATATTTACAGTTCACATCCTTATTACATTCACTCACTTGGGAAGTTTTTTGGTGTTATTTGTATTAGAAAGATTAAACTTTCACATCACGTATCTTAGTTTCCTGGGCGCATTATAATGCCTGAGAGAATATGTCTATGTTTTTTCGATAGGTATTGCAACGCTTCTATTCAGGGCTCTAGACTAACTTTTTGACATGGGCGCACCGGTACGCCTAACTTTAAAAATTTAGGCGTACCGGCACAAAAGTTAGGCGCACTCAAATTTTTCAACCGCATCGCTTAACACCGCAGTTTTACATGTGCACTTTATTTGGGGGGGGAAGTCCATACAGACAATATTAATTTCTAAATTATTAACTAACAAACTTGTGCTTAAAGTGCTTTGTCAATATTGTAGAAAATGTTAAAAACTTAATCATCATCTTGGCCTCCTCTGACGACCTGTTTGCTGCTGTCTGCTGCTGAAAGGCCGTGGGGAGAGGGGACACTTGGGCAGTGCATTTACTGCAGCATATAATGTGTTTTCTGGATACACTGTGCTTTTTCAGCATTCAAATATTGATGGCACCGTGTCAGAGCACTGGCTATGAATTTCAGACAGATCAGGCCTTAACTTAACAAAAAAGTTATCAATAGTTCTTTTGATCTTTTCTTATTACCCACAGCTACAGTACATCCACTTCTCTCAGGCCTAGGCTGCTCACTAGGGCTGAGTATCATCACTGATTTCTATAATCCATTCAATTCCGGTTCTCAAAGTCCTGATTTGATTCAATTTAGCCTCAGACAGTCAGAAATATTATAATTCTGATCATTTATCAGTACTGATACACATGAGACTTCATCAGAATTGTGAAAATCACAGCAGATGCCTTTGTGTGAAAGTAACTGAGAATAAAACACAGGAAAACATGAAGGAGATTTTCCTGGTCTGGCTTTTTATAGCAGATAACCTTAAAAATATTCTGCAATTTTGCATAATTTTAAGAAATTTACATTTCTTCAGTATTGAACAGCAGAAATTAGGCTTTCTTGTCCGAGGTCATTTAAGTGAAAAAAGAAAAAGCGCTGTAAACAACGCTAGACTGGTGGGTAATAAGCGAATGAATAATGCAGAAAACAGATTTGAGACGGGAAACTGTTCCTGAAGTACAGAGAGAGAGAGAGCTGTGCAGGAAGTGTGATTTTTATCGTGGTGGAAGCAAAACAGCAAAAGTCAGAGGGAATTCATGACGACATTGATCAAATGTGAAGCGCAGTTTGCTGCTTCTTTTGCTGCAGGCTCGGTGAATTTTGGTTGGAGAGAGACAAAACCTGCAGCTCAGAATCAGCGCAAAAAGACGTAAACACAGCGTGGACCCGAAGAATCGCTAAGCTCCGACAGCGTGTCCGTGTTCAGGCCGTCGGGTGAGAAAGCCGAGAAAGACGAAGCTGATTCTGATGTGTTGGGTCCGCTCCGTGTTTAGGTCTTTGTGTGGAATCCGTTAATGAATTGATATCGCTTTATTCAAGCTACTCACCTCTCTCTTCCACCTGCACTTTCAACTGGACCACGGCCAATCAGAGAGGTCCCGCCCCTGACTATCTGATTGGTTTAGTCCACGATAGGGGCATAATGTGTGTCTGTTGTTGACCACACGGAGAGTTACAGAGATTTTTTTTTTGTTACCGGAACAGTTGGTCGCACAGGTGCGACCAAATATTTATTTTTAGTCGCACCACTGAAAAATTTGGTCGCATTTGCGACCAAATTGGTCGCACTCTAGAGCCCTGCTATTGCAAAATGAATTTGCTCTGTCAATAAATCACCATAGTGGCAAGTTGAGCAGAGAAGGTGTGGAGGAAGGGATCTTTCTCTTGAGCAAAAACAATGCACAGAGGAGAGCTTCTTTTTAATCATCACTATCAAAGCAGACAAGCAGACAGCAAAAGCAGAATTTTCCAGGCTCTTGGGCAGAATGAGGCAGCGTTTGAGGATCATGCTTAAACTCAAGAATGTCGCCTACGGGTAGATAAGGTGATTATTCAGCCAGCCAATTAGGGGGCTGTTTACATGTTTATCCCGTTGTCCTGTTTTTTTCCCTTCCCTATAGTACCAATCTTTATAGCTACCAACCCTGCGATATACAATAATATGCACAGATGTTTACAGGTGTTTACATTATGCATGGGGAATCAGGGTAGACATGGTATCTACTAAGGATTTCTGGCTGGTAAGAGTAAGGCTAACCTTTGCATGTTGGGAAGTTTTTAAATTAGAAGCACAGTACTTTGCAAAAATCTTGGGTCACCCCTCATTTCATATTTTGCTAGGAATCACTCACTATGTGTTAATAGACCTCTCTGCACTGAATCATACTTGTTATTCATCTCTGGCTCTCTTCCACAGCGTGTCTTTTTATCCTGTCTTCCTTCTCTCACCCCAACCGGTCACGGCAGATGGCCGCCCCTCCCTGAGCCTGGTTCTGCCGGAGGGTTCTTCCTATTAAAAGGGAGTTTTCCCTTCCCACTGTCGCCAAAGTGCTTGCTCATAGGGGGTCATATGATTGTTGGGTTTTTCTCTGTATGCGTGATTGTAGTGTCTACCTTACAATATAAATTATATTATATTGTTGTGATTTGGCACTGTATAAATACAACTGAATTGATTTGAAAATGGGTTGAGTGGAGCATGAAAGTCAATATTTGGTAGGACCATCACCTCAAGGCAGCCTGAATATTCTTAGGCAAGCTTTGTCGCAATTTCTTTAAGTAGTCCTCAGGAATAGTTTAACAGGTTTCTAGGACTTTCAAAGCTATTCTTTTAATGATGCCTGTCTTTTGTTCAGCTCTCTATCACAACCTGGCATCCACATATGTGGACATCACATTTTGGGTTATTTAGACCAAAATACTCAATTTTGATTTACAAGGGCCTGATATCCACTTACGAGGACATTATACTGCTACTGTTCTATCAAAATTTTAAACGAATATCCTCATATGTGGCTCTTATTTTTCTTAAAAACAAAAATAAGCTAAAAAAAAAAAAAAAATCTGGTAATTCTTTGTTTTGACGTTCTTGGGCCCCAATATGCCCAAATATCGAAGAGAAATTAAAAATGCATGCCGTGGAAGAGTTTGGGTCTTAGGAGGTTAATGTAGAGATCCGGGGAGGCCAATCAGTGACTGTAGTATTCCATTGTGTGTTTTTGTATCCTGATATGATTGTATTGGCAGTGTATTTAGGATCATTATCATGCTAAAAAAAATGTAGCTGTTGCCAATCAGACACTTTGCAAATGATATTCCATGTTGGTTCCAACTCATTCCTGCATTTATAATTACATAGACTTTGACAAGATTACAGATTGCTGTAAATACTCACTGTTGTACCTCTCTTACAGTCTCTTCTGTGCTACTGATGATGATTTGAACCAAAAATTACAAATTTTGACTTGTCACTTAAGACCTGTTGCCACTTCTGGCATACTTTAGCCTCTTCCTCCCTATTCCCTTAAGAATGTTTTCTTGACAGCCACCCTTCCATTGAAACCATTTCTGATGACACTCCAGTGAAAAGTAGATGGATCAACTAAAAGGCCAGATGTATCTCTCAGGTCCTGTGTCAAACCTTAGCTGGATTTCTTTCCCTATTTCTGAAGGATATGGCTTTTAGAAACTGTTCATCTGCTGTAGACAGTTTTGTAGGCCTGCTTGTTCTTTTTGTTCTCTACTTGTCCAATGTCCTTTATTTTTTCAAGGACGTGGACAAGTATGCTGTTTTCAGCGAGTGACACTTTAGGAATTACCTTGTTGGTGCAAAAAGAGCTATTTTATGCCTGTCAAACTATGTTGTCTTTGGCATTCAGATTCAGAGAAAAGGAATGAGCTGCAAGTGAAAAGGTGTCTAAAGATACAATTTAGTATTGGCCCTTTTTAAGTTTTCTGTTATGTGTAGATACAACAGTGGCCCATCCCTTTAGTTAGGTACCCATTTGAATAATTCATCAGTTCAAGTAATTCAACAAACAAAAACATCTTTCCACTGAAAATGGAAAGAACACTTTAAAAACTTACAAGAAAGTTTGTCTTGTTGGAAGCAAAATATATAGAAATTAAGGGGGACTAAATTCTAAAGTATTGTATATTTTATTTTGTTCATGCATGTTTGCCAAAGTGCACTTTCTTTCATTTTTTAAATCTAGCTTTTAAAGTATTAAAATATTTTCTCTGACATTAATAACAGCCCTGCAACTGATCCTGACACCCATCCTTAGTCCTTTTTTTTTTTTTTTTTTTTTTTTGTCAAGTAACAACATGCTCATGTCAAGTAGTTTAAGAAAGAAAAGAGGAGTTTTCTAAAAGTCATGGAGGATTGATTCTGGCTCTTAACAATTTTAATATCACATCAGACGGTAGTTCGACATTTGTTTCAGCTGAAGGGCATGATTATGCATGTAATCAGTTTAATGTTGTAGCATGTATTCTCTACAAAGGTGACTATCTGCTGAAGTAAATACTGAAATGCTCACTAGAGCACATAGAAAGACTTGCATATTGTATTTCATCCACTATCCTTCCATATTTCTTTGTTTTAAAGAGCATGCAGATTTATTGATGACCAAGTTTAAGCAGCTGCAATAATTCAGCCCAGAAAAGTTTGAGTCATTTTGTAAAAGGACAGCACAGAAGGAAGGTAAAGGATTATCCTCACTTTTCAACAATCCATACATACACTACCTGCAGCTTTCCTCTTGACTATTTCTTTAAGGGCATCCAGACGCCTTAATGCCCACTCACATCCTGGGCCATCTGACCTCAGGATTTTGCATGATAAGGTTGGGGCCAGGTTTCACAATGAGCTCACCCGAAACCCTGGCTGATTGGGACCCACACCCATTTTCACACCTTGGCTCAGGCGATTAGAGGATCATCAGGGGGTCCTTTTGTCCCTCTGTGGGGGGATACTCCCACTAGGTTTAAATCTGGGACTCCCCACCATTTGACCTTAGAACTGAAGAAGCTTCTCGGATGAGAGGTGAAACGTATTCAAGCAACTTAAAGAAGTCCAGTCGCTTTTCTTTGCAAGCTCCTTTGACTACGATGACCTGGATGACTGAGAACCTTCACAGACATATTTCTTTAAGGAAATCTGAGGTTTACTTTGCTGTCTTAGTGCAGTAAAACACAACATCTCCTCACCCTCTCTGATTCCTCACCTGATAAAGACTTAATGTCAGTATACAAAAGAATAAAAGATAAAGTTTATCTTCCACATACAGTGTTTGTATACTAAAAAACAGAACTGGTTGCAATGTTCAGTACAGTATTTGTTAGTAGCAAATTTAGACAAGTAGCCTCTTGTACATCTGCTAAATACCAACTTGAGGGAGCTCAACAACTTGGCTAACTCAGTGTTATTTAGATATATTTCAATGAGTCTGCAGTGATTTGCTGAGTACTTGACTTAAATCAGTCTAGTCTCTTGTCAAGTTGTAAAACAACAAAATGTGAACAACTCCTAGAGGAGGAGAGAGTATTTTTTATGATTTGTCATGTGTATCTGTTGTCACTCATTTGGATCACTTTTTCTGATTAAATTCATTATTTATGCAGTGCATTAGATAAATTCGACTGTCAGGCTGGATGGTTGAGCCATGGCTGAATCGCTTCTCTATTTATGTTAATTTCAGGCAGCGTTCTCCTCGTGTATTTGGGCTCCGCACTGTCGCTGTGCTGTGCCGCGAGGAGGAGATGAATGCTGATGGATGTGAGGATTTCAATGAGTATAAACCAGCTGAGCACTGCTAAACCAAATCTGCACACCAAAAGCACTAGTGCTAAAACTCCTTCTGCACTTCTTAGGTCTTCAATCTCATAAGCTAGTTTCCCACTGCTATTGCGCCTTAACCTCAATCTTTGCCAGATACAAAATCAAGCTGGATTCAGATGCGGCTCAGTATGGAGGTCACGGACGGCTGGACCACAACACGGAGTTCTTCACACAGCCCGAGCCCTTTAATGGCCGCTCTAACTCCATCCAGGTAAATACCTACGGCATCACATTCTGTGACTTATAAAAGGTTATCTTTTGTTGAATGTCATTATATTTAAATGTAAAGTATTCTACAATTGAAAATCCAGGGCTGTTGTATTTTAGAGTCCACTCTCTACACCACTTTTCAAATAACCTATGCTGTATCACCATCCCATTCAGCATACTATTAACATGCTTTTGAGGTTGTCCGTGCTGAAAAAGCGACAAAATTAAGCATTGCTCAAAAATGTCAGCGTGCATACTAAATCACTGTTGAGTGTGCTGTTGATGGACACCATTGTCCCACAATGCAGTGCACATATGTAGGCTAATGGAGAAGTTGCCCACAGCTGCAAAACATCAAAAGGAGTAGTGGGTGGTGATAAGAGAGCTCTACAAATAGAAATGAAGGATTAAAACTTTTGACAAACATTTTTCTTTCTTCTTGTTGTTACCAAATTAATTTAGCCTGTAGCAATACAAAGTCACTTGTCATAGTTCCTTTTATAACAAATATTACAAAAGTGCAATTTTGTTAAAATTGGGACTCTATGTGAAATGTGGGAAAGAGAAGAATGTGCTGATCATTTAAGCTCTATATGTGAAAGTCAATAGTGTAAGCACGTTAAATAAAGAAGGGGGTGGGGTGATATTTGGGCAGAAAGACTTCACCTCCTGAATTTCTTTATCTCCTCTCTTTTATATCTTACTATAATACACAAAATCTCTGTCTTTGTGTTTCTCAACTCTGACACAGTCATGAGTTGAGCAACTAAACTTGGCACACAGGTACGTGTTAGGCCCATAAAGGTTTTTATCTTTATCAGGTGTTCTGACATCAGCAGTGGGCGTTGGGTGTTGCCTCACACCAACCTAGCAACAGGTTAAAATGGTGTTAAAATTTTGACCATATAAACTATTTACTAGCCCTTACATAATTACATTTTTTTTTTTTTTTTTTTTTGTAATGTGATTAAGTATATCAGTTTTTGTCATCATGAACATGCCACACAATACTGGAGCATGGGTGTGTTCTAGTTATTAAAAGATCCAGAGACATCTCTGTATTTAAGGGACAATGCTGAAAACCTGCACTGAATGTTTGAGATGTTTCGGCCCTCTCGAAAGTGGACTCAGTTGTGTTATGGAAGTCAGTGCATGGGCTCAGGAAGATTTCTGATATCCATAGAACACAGTTTTATCACCACGTTCACACACTGGCCCCACTGTAGCCACTGCAGGTGGGGCAGAGGTGAAATGCATAAATCAAAACTAAGTTGAATGAATGTGTTTTGGGGTTTTTTTTCCTTTTGCTTTTTTCGGGGGGAGATTGGGGTTTCATACCAGCTTTCAAATACATTGAATTCATCTTGGATCCTTTTATAATTAAGGTTTGATATAAAAACTAAGGTGTTAATGGCACGAGCTTTCTTCATCTTCTGAAGGGGTGTATGCACTGGGACATTGACAGCTCCAGAATGTCAAATGTCAGCTACTCCTAGAATGGTCATTGCGGTAAAATTGCTTTTGAGTGTTTGCAATAGTTTATAACATAAAAGTTATCATTAGGGTTTTTAAAAAAACAAAAGAACTGTAAAACTATAAAGTGATATAAATTACCCGCATTGTTGGTTGTTTTTTGGTTCTCTGTCAGTTGCGTTTCTTTTTTTTCCACATTCATCACATTTTGTTAATTGCTCACAAAACGTGTTGAAAAAGCTGTCTGTGTGTTCATGTTTGGTCCTTTTATGTTTTATGTTTAATTTCACAAATCATTTTAATTAGCCTGAAATGGGTTTTGTAGTGAGAGGATCTTTCGAAGCCTTTCTAATGAGGTTTAAGTGTGCTGGGATGAAAGAGGGCTGCTTGTTCTGGCAAAAAGCCATGGTCTCCCTGGTCTGGGACTCTCAGCTTAACAACAGCAGTATAATTTAGTATCTGGTTCATTAGGATTATTATTTTTTAATACAATATTTAATACAATATCAAGAAAATATATTACAACATAAAAAAAAAACTGTGCCTCTACCAGGGGCGAGCTCCCATTGTTTGTGGCCTCCACAGTGCTACATTTTGTTTTGTGTATATCATATTTGGCTTCTATGCGTTCACTCCGCTCATGCTGGCAGTTATCCTGGAGTCATTGAACATTATGTGAATCTGATATCTACAGCTCCTTTCACATTTCACAGCAAACAATGTGCATTATTCATGGCGCTAGAACTTACCTTTTCATGTGCACACCGCTTAAGCTTGCATGGCATCATGGAGGGGAGAAAAATATCTGGGAGAATGAAGCACTGGGCTTCCATCAGGAGGACTGCTTAAGGCTAATACCATGAAATAAGTCTGTCCTTGAAATATAGAAAGAAACACTGATATGCATTTTAAGCAGAGTGCTTGAGGATCTTCCTCTTGTTTACGTCCCCCCTTTTTTCCCAGTTTATTTATTTTTTTATTAAAATGCTGAAAGCCAATAAGATGTTTATTAATAAAGTCAGGAATGAATTAGTGAGGATCAGCGCAGATGGATTGCATGCTACATCTTATGTTAATAATTTCAATTAATGCACAAGGACAGTGATGTCTCTGAGGTGGTCTGCGGAGTCATCATCTCCTGTTTTTGTTTTTCAGTGTGTTTATTGGATTAAACGTTTTGAGGCGGTACTTAAGTCGTTTCACTTGGTACCAGAGTTGACGTAGCACCTGATGAGGTGTTTGTGTATCTGAACTCAACTTGAACTTCTTCAGATCAATACTGAAAGTGTTGCAGTTAATGGATAGAGGATATTACTCGATATTAAGAGTTGGACGGCGCACTTTAATGCATCAAAAATGTGTTTGGCAAAGCTCACACTGCTATTAAGAGCATCAATTCAGCTTTATTTAAGATTCTGTCGACCCCAGTTTAAAAGCCTCTTCTTCTTTCATGCAGACACCGATCCTCCGTCGTATTAACTTAGGTTTCATCAGTTAAGGACGCAAATTCCACAATCTCTTAAATCTTTCCTAACTCTTATTAATTCAAACACTGCTGCTTCACCCACATCCCTCTTGGCCAAAATGTGAAGTTTAGTTCACAAGTCATCTGCTAATTTTGGCACCATCATAGATTAATGGGGAACGACAGGAAGTGAGAGGAATGGAGCCGACAGAGAGGGAGGAAGAAGGCAAGCGGGGACCCTTCTGTACATACTGTATATGCTTTATAGGCTTCTTCGTGGAGATTGCACAGCCAGACTGTAGTCTTGCATAAAGATGCTTTTCTCCTCCTCCTCCTCACACCTACCTGGTTATGACAAGAATAATCAGACAAGAGCCTCTGCGGGGGCTGCGAGAGGTGCCCACACCATCCATGTTTTATTTAACAACTTTTGCTTTCAAAGTCTGCACAAACTTCTTTTCTCCTGTCTTTTTAATGGGTCTGTCAGTTCTCCAGCTTCCTCGTTACAGTGTGATAATAAACTCTCATATCCTCCAAGAACGCATCACACCTCAGACTGAGAATGCACATAATTGGATTAAGCTAGCAGAGTCTTTTGCATCCTGGTAACATGTTAGGCTGTGGCAAGTACCATGTGGCTGTAATACCCTGTGTTTACAAATCTGCTCCTGGACACTTGTCATCCAGCATCTTTTTAGCGCTTTCAGTCTTGTCTGAATTATTGAATTACTTACAAAAGTGACCCCTTTTGCATTTTCATCATATACTATATTTGCAAGTGATATAGTTATATACACATGTTGAACCAAACTCATTAAGTGGAAGAAAAAAAAAAAAAAAGACCATGCATGCAAACAAACATTTTTAGGGAGAGCTTTACTGAAAGGTAATAGGAGATAAGCCATTTCTAGATGTGCTTTCCAATCTCTTCTGCTTAGGCACAAAGAAACAGGCAAGGACGGCGACCAGAACCATTAGCCATGTTAAGTGCATTTCTTTCAAAACTGTGTAAGATTGCCATCACCTCACAACTGGCAGAAGACCGAGTCTACTCCACCCATGTACAGTCAGGATCAGACCCAGTCTTTATAGGAGAATTGTTTCCAAGAGGATATTCCTCTGATGTGGAAACAAATAAATTTGCTTTGTCCACCAAAAGGCTAGAAAGTGCGCTAAAGGAGCAGTCCCTCAAGGAAACAGTGAAGCCTTTTGGCTTTTTGCAAACCAAAAATTTTGTGCAACAAGCAATACTGTGAAAGAAGTCTCTTACTGACTCTAAATTCATTCTGCAGACAGAATTTGGCAGCATCACAATAATGTCAGACAGAATCATAAAAAGCTACTTTTAGAGAAAAGACGGTACCCTGCAACGGCATGACCCACAGCACAGCTCTGATCTCAACTCATGAAAAGACATGGCACCTACATCCATCTCTATTTAGGACTTACTTGTCCTATACCATACAATACCATACATCTTGCATGAGTATAGATGAGTTTAGATGATAAACAAATACTATCCATAGCGTTTTTACATTTTAAAAGCACCATCATGTAACAAGATTTTCTTTCACAAGCTCTTAAAACCTTTCCACAGTACTGTATGTTTAAACTGTGCATATTTAAATGGCACATATTTATCACTGAATATTAAAGTACTTCTTTGTTTCACATGTGGGACATCTTTAATGTTGTGTGTGCACCCGCGTGTGTGTGTGTGTGTTTGTATTCAGCTGTATTTAATTTTATCCACTATGTGAAAAGAGTGAATGTTAGAACAGCTTGCCATGAAGCTGAATAAAAAATGATTTTAAAAAATGCTTTGTTCTCCTTATGTGGATTAAAAAAAAAAAATTGACACCCCGGTATCCTCGGCAGGCTTTTTATGGGAATTGCATACATCAAGAACTACTGCTGTTCAACATTTAGAGTTTATTCATTTAGCGAGACAAATTTTAAATAGTCACAGAATAAAATGTCTCAGAGAGAGGAAGCTTATTTTAGGTGGCCCCCTTTGGGTACGTGTCACACATATAGTTTTGTTTGAGTGTTATAATGTCAAATATGTAATGCTAAGAAAGGCTGGTGAATAATTAGCTGCATCAGAACCTTTTGATAAACTTCATGTGCTTCAAAGGGGATGTCTTCTTTGACAGCTTCAAAAAAAGAAATTAAGCTGAAATGAAAAAGAAAGTAAGAGAAAATAGCGAGCTTGTGGCAAATGATCAAAAGATGTACATTTCCATCAGTGAGATCTAACACCTGATGCTGATGAGCATGAAGTGTGAACTAACAGACAAAAACTGTGACATGACATAAGGGGACCCACTTAACACTTTTACATGTATATAAACTTTAAAAGACAAGCTCACACTAGTACACTTTGGTCAGTATATTTTTCTGAACTGTACCATTGAATATGTACTTTGAGACCAGACTCGAACATATTACATGAACTCTGGAGGAATTTCAGCCATCTTTACTCACAGCCATGTGTATAAAAACCTTAACCCTAAGTATCACTGGCAGCTTATCTAATCAGCCAATCACATGGCAGTAACTCGGTGGATTTAGGCATGTAGACACGTTTATTGTGGCCTGCTGAGGTTCAGAAAGGTATTGTAAGTAACTTTGAGTGTGACATGGTTGTTGGTGCCTGACGTGCTGGTTTGAGTATTTCAGAACCTGCTGATCTACCACACAATCATCTCCAGGGTTTACAGAGAATGGCTTGAAAATAGAAAATATCCAGTAAGCAGCAGTTCTCTGGGTGCAAATGCCTTGTGGATGTCAGGGGTCAGAAAAGAATGGTCTGTCAGGCTGATAAGAAGGAAACAGTAGTTCGCATAATCGGGCCCACTTTTCACATTTTAGCACCGTTTGCATCCACTAGTACCAACTAAGCACCGTTTAAACACTCCAGCCTACCTAAGTGTTGTTGCTGATCATGTCCATTACTTTACGACTGGTTTAAACTGGTTTCTTGAATGTGAAAATCAGTTCATTGTACTCAAATGGCAAAGTCACCAGATCTCAATCCAATAGAGCATCTTTGGTATTTGGCGAAACAAGAGCTTCACATACTGTAATAGAGGTGCAGCAACTGTGTGATGCTTCTCAAAATTAACTAAGTGGCCAGTGAGTCCAGTGAGTGTGTGGTGGACAATTCATTCAAAGATTGTTTCAAGCAAATAGTTTGGCCTGCTTTTTGATATTTCAGGTAAAGGTTCTAGAGATTATCCGACGTGTGTCATTTATTTTTATTGTTATTATTATTAATCCTTTGTTTGCCCAGGTAAAAATCTCATTGAGATTTAAATCTCACATCCAGGAGACACCTGGCATTTTTTTTAATCTAATAATTAGAGCCTTTCAGGTTGCAATTGTTTTGGAAATTCTAATATTATAAAATAATACAAAAGCACAAAAAACCAGAGAGAGCCTTTGTTTTGTTTTTTCTTTTTTTAACAGAGGCTTTTTGTTACTGGAAATTTTAGGAATGTAAGCTCTATGATCAAAAGGATTATATTTAATTATGAGCAGCAATATTCTTTTTTTTTTTTAAAGTGATTATCTTTGAAGTACTAAAAATCAATACAACAGTCTTTCAGAAATGATGCTGCTTACTGTGAGGCTCGGCTGAAAATATTCTTTTGAAAATAATGGCCTGCAAAATCGTGTCTCAGCTGAAAACGAATCAGGTATAGTTCTTTAGGTCGTAGTTTCAATTAACCATCCAAGTCAGGTTTGTTTTGTTATCCTGTCAGATCCTTAGACTTTGCCTGAAGTACAACCAACATGTACACAAGTGTTTACAGGGAGCTGATACTTGTTAAGTGAGTAAAGTGAGCCAAACAGAGACATGTCTGGAGAGTTAAAGTGCACAGAGAGCCTATAGTCAGGCAGTGCTCTAGCCTAGGTGCTGGGGTCTGGAGACAGGGTGGATGATATGTTCCTGCGAAGCAGCTCATGAATCCTTTATCGGTGTGTTTGAACATTGATCAGATTTAGTATTAGCCCAAAAGGCTGCATTCAGTTCTGCAAGGGAGTATAAAATCCAAATTCTCATATGTGAGCTTGGTGTGAGGCGATACAGAAGAAGTCAAGAAAGGACAAACGGCTAAGCTGTTCTTCCTACTAATACAATATTTTGTATTGTGTCCTATTGTGTACCACTTTGTCCTTTTCATCACATTTTGTTTTTAATCCCTATTGTTAATACCTACAATAAATTATCAAATTAGTTATTGCATTACAGTAACCATTACCTGATCTGGCAACAACTGCTGGCTACAGCAGCGACTTTGTGGTTGTGATTCTAAGATGTGTGTTGCACACGTGGTCATATTGGCATTTCCTATACATTGCTGCAATGATCTGCAACTTGCGGAAATATTGCATGTGTCGTTATTAGTTTTTATTTTTACGTGATTTTAAGTTTTTCTTTTCATTGCAGTTGAGTTCAGTTGAGTTTCAGCTAATTTCCTGAGTGGATTTGCTCATTTAGGACCATTTTTAGCTCATCCAGCAAAGAACGATGAGCTCATGCCACGGTGAGGCATCCATCCACAATTCACAAGAATCGATACTCCTCCTCATTGTGTGGAAGTTTTATTGAAACTTACACATCTAATGGATCTTCACCTAAATTGTGCTCATGGTCAAGGTCAGATTTGTCATTTTTATGGCCACTTGTCATGGGTTCACATATTTTCATGCTTTTTATGTCCATGGATAATACTGACCATGCAATGATAATACTCCTGAAAAAGCTTTCAATTGATGGTGAATGAGATTAATTTGTATTGGATATGACCGTTGGCGATCCTATTTAAATTCATAGTGGATTTTAATTCTCATTAGTTTGTGTAATACAAACAAACAGTGACATTCACAGACATTCTGGTTATTGTTTGAAAATATTTCATGTTTAGTTTTTATCAGTTTTGGTCTTAGTTGTAGTTTTCCTAATTATTTTAATATGGAGGAAATTTGTTAGGGTGTATTATTCAGAGATTTAAATGTGTACCAATACAAAGACAACACATGTTGAAGGTCACTCAGACACAAACCAAAGCTTAATCACACTGGTTGTGGTAACAAATTTGATCACACTGACAAAGACTAAATATGTTTCCAGTAATTTCCACAATGTTTTAGCTAATTACCTGAGTACTTGATAAGTTTTCCTTTTTCACAAATTCTAATTTGTTTGTTTTATCTCACTGTTATTAAATTGTGTTTTTTCACAACTAGTTTTATTAATAACCAAATTACCTTGATTGGCAAATGCTATAACGTCTAATAACGCAAACTTGATTTTGTCCTTAAAAAAAAAAAAGGTTCTGCTTCCATGGACAGGGTTTCACCTCATTTTGTACCTAGTAGTTTAGTTCAGCTGGCCCTGTGTTTGATGAGATAGAAATAGAAATATAAATATAAATGAATAAGTCAGGAGCTGTGTATATATATACTGTAAAGGGAATTATTTTTCACAATCTAGTCTCTCAGTGTTAGTGGATGGGTTCAAAACAGTATGTCAAGTATGTATGTGCCTAACGTTGCAAGGAGTAATATGTTAATTAGAATGTCTTCCACTAATTGCTGTGCCAACACTTGAGCGTATCTGCTGGTCCTTTTTTCACAGATTAATTTATAATTTGTCACTATTTCTGTCTGTTTGGTGGAAATAAAAGCTGTTGACATATTCCAGGTTAGACGCAGTGGTAGCTTTTGTCTAAACAGGTGCAGCGATTCATTCTGCCTTTCCTTCTCTCCGCGGTGCTTCTATATGGAGACTCTCCCACTGTGACTGTTTAATTAGTCACCAATGTCTGTGTCAGTGTTTCAGCGCCGGGCTGTATGACTCCCTCGGTGACAAACTGTTGCCAGAGAAGCACATCCACAGTAAGCTTAGATCCACTGATGCTGAGGGGCGACTTGAAGAGTTCAGGGAGTGATTGAATTGTTTACAGCTCTGCTGGCTTTTTTCGTTTTCTGTTGGGAAATATAGCATCATTTATGCCCGCTTGGCTTTTCCTTTGGCATAAATCTGAAATGACTAATGGT
This sequence comes from Aulonocara sp. 'chitande type north' Nkhata Bay, assembly GCF_057382095.1. NCBI lineage: Eukaryota > Metazoa > Chordata > Actinopteri > Cichliformes > Cichlidae > Aulonocara > Aulonocara sp. 'chitande type north' Nkhata Bay. The sequence goes on from NC_141357.1 coordinate 32,462,231, forward strand.
ACACAGCAGCTTCCTGCTGCCAAATGACGCTGTGAGTATCAAAAGGATTGATCAAACACTTTATTAGCTACTTTTTGAACTATATATGTGTATGTATATACATAAGTAATGTGACATGCCACGTTTTTTTCTGTTTGTTGTTTTTCCCTGACTTGTTTCTTCTTTACCCCAATGAACTGAAAGATTCTTTTGAAATTACATTATATCTTTACAGAATCAAACATTTCCAATTGATTCACAGTCCAGTGTTTAGAGATGATGATGAAACTCACAGCTACTGCATTGATGAGAGAGTTCAGAAATTAAAACTAGCAGCGTGCCTCCACTTCTGGCAAGTTTACTCATTTGCAGATTGTTCAGTTCACTGAACATGCTTTGAATAGATTGCAAATTTAATTATATGTTTTTAGACAGATGAAGTCCACCACTTCATGGAGATATGTTTAAGAAGTTGAAGACACCTCTCCTCATTGCAGATATGCTGACACCACTGCCACCCAGAGGTCTTTGTGCAGTTGCAATTCTGTCACACTTTAAATATTCTTAAAAGATATTATCCTCCGAGTAGTCTTAGACCACCTTTTCCCTTATATATCATTTTAAAATTGCATGTTATCCTCCTTGCATTTCTTTTTTTTTTTTTCCTCTATCCTACTCGTCTTTTTTTAGCCATTATGTCATCCTTGATTTTGAGAGGTGACCATGTCTAGTCATGATTTCTCCCTCCTGAAAAGGATAAAACTTAACACTCATTAATCTTCAAAATTAATGATCTTATATCAGTTATATCAATGTAGTCTTTGTAGTGCTTGAAAAAAAAGGCGAAAGGACTTAAATTTGTGAAGTTGTTTCGCCTCTCATGCAAAAAGCTTCTTTAGTTCTTAAACACTGAGCCCATCCCGTGGTGGATCGATCCCAAGATACTGAACCCAGAGTTATTCCTGATGCATGCAATGGTGTTAGAAAGCAAAAAAGGCTTGTGTAAATGAGCGAATAACATGTTGTATAAATTGTTTTGAGTGCTCAAGTAGAGTAGAAACGCCATATAAGAATCAGTCCGTTAACCATTTAAACAACTGACAGAGTGCCAGATATTTAACCCCTAGTAGCGGTTGTCCCCTTGGAGGTGATTGTGTGAGTCCCCACATGGGAATAGTCCATTCTTGTGCTCATGTGTTGACTCACATAATTAATAGCGGGTCAACAACCCTCAGGGCATTTGTTTTAGAACTAGAGAAGCCTCTTGGATAGAGGCAAAATGTCTTCATGAACCTAAAGAAGTCCAGCTGCCTTCTTTCAAACACGCATGAATACTGTGACCTGGATGACTGAGACACCTTGTTAACATCATTAATCTTCAATTGTCATCTCACTTTTCTCCCCACTGTCTCCCCTGCCACTGTGTCTCTCTTTCTCTCTCAGGTCTACATCCCCTGCAGAACAGCTATTGTCTTGGCCAACGAGGAGATAGATTACTGTTATTAGAGGATGATTGTCTCCACAGAGATCGGGATTGAGAATGGATTCCAAACTCTGACTGAGTGTTAACAATCACCTTCATCTTAATGTCAACCTTGTACACCACCCAAACCTACTTTTTTTGTGTTCGAGCCTTTTTTCTAAATGGGGGGAAAAAGCATTGCCGAGCTATGTGCTTTCAAATACCATCTGCAACCTAAGACGCTGTGTAACCCCATTTACCACAGATTGGTCCATTTGGGAAGTGTCCAACCTAACCAGCAGCTAGATGCTAAAACTCCAAACCCTGCCGAGTCCATCCACCACTAGCCAGCAGCCATTTATAGGTACTCCTGCATTTGGCATGACATCTGAAATACATGACCGGCAACTGTGGCAGAGGAAAGTGGTACCATAAAACCAGCATTCATTTATTCAAAGATAATACAAGCTCAGGAATGTTAGGCATGTTTAAATACAGCATACAAGGTTTATTATTTTGTATTTAAATATAAATAACATTGTAGTTTCACAGAGATGGCAAGCACTACAGTATTACTAGCATTTAAAATCAAAATATTCAGGTAGGCTGTTTAATCACTGGTGATGTGTCTTTGTTAATTTGCATTGCGGGACATTATAGGTGTAAAATGTATTGTAATTTGCACAAAGCATTAAACTGATTTGAATTACTGTACTTTTTAATGAGTATCTAAAACAGTTGTGTTGTAATGTTTGAATTTATGCAGCTACTGGGAGCATTTAAGTGGTTATTTATGGTTCAGTTATTAAGCCGGTAATTTGCAGCTAAAGCACTGATAAAATCACTTAATTTGGAGTGTTCACAGTGTGTTGCATAATACACAAGCAACATTTGGCTGAATTAGGCCGTTTTTACCCACTTTGTGTAAAGTATTGCATAGTTTTCTCCCACACTAGATCGCATTAGAGTAGTTTATGAATTGTATGTTACACTGTGCTACAATCGACAAGAAGAACTAAACTACTGAAGACCAGTGTGTCCTTTTGTGTTAGAAAAGACAAGGATGACTAACACACTTGACTACTAGGATATGATTTATGTGCACCGTGTTCATTAGGGATTCCCCTGGGAATATTCCAAAAAAACACCGAAACGGCCTAAATTCATGCAGAGCGCCACACGTGCCTCCTCCAATTAGCAGTGACTTTTGTGACTTTAGTCTCAACACAGTTGATGATTGAACATTTCAAAGAGCAGCCACAGTCCTCATTCTGTGTTATAGAATCCATCACAGTACCTATGTGAGGAGGTTATTAATTAGCTAAAACATCCTACTGTCATAATAGGTGACATTTGCAAAATGTCATAATGCGTTTTACAAATGAGTGATATTTGGTCTGCTTCGAGTCTTTACGTTGTCTTGTTTTTCATCCTCCTGAAAGTTGGCATATCATCACCATTTGAAGCACTTTCTAAATGTTTTATCGAATCAGCACGAGTAAAAAGGGAAACGAGGTTGCTATGTGCATCTCAGATAAAGCTCCGAGGTTGTGCCATCCTCTAGAGCATTATTTCAGATTCGGAGTCATTTAACCACCTATTGTAGCTTATGGCAGGTTTTGATCTGTGTCCCGTGCAGCTGGAGGAGAAAAAAAAAACACATTAATTTTCAGGACCACCCGTCTGTGTGCAGCCAAAAGTGTCATGAACATGTCATTTCTTTTTTTGTCTAAAAGCAAATGCGTTCAAAAAGGCCTTTTCTCTCTTTCAAGGAGCACAGAGACGATCACTCTGCATATATTCTAGACAACGAGGTTGTGAGACTAAATTGGAGGGTATAATCATCCCTCATCTGACCCAATGTCATTGTCATTTTAGCACTGCCAAAATGAATTGTCTGCAGTTGTTCTCAAAAGTAAAATTGATGTCTGATATACTGTAACAATTTCAGCATATTTCTTTCATTATTGCTAATGATAATAAATCAGTCCCTGTCAAACCACGAGAATGTGAATGAACTGAATTTGCTCTCTGACTACTGATACTGTCCTATTGCGCAGTTGGGGAAATGTGGAGGATTCCACAGCAGTATGTTGTAATGGTACTTTGTAACCTGATGCAACAAATGTGCAGTTTGGTCTTGGTAGTGTGGGAGGTCATCGTGATATTAAATGTAATTTTAAAATGTTAAAAGTTGATCTACTAATTATGTACAAAACTGCCCATACTTAATAATTTTTCTTAGTCTTCCACCTAAATCAATTTAAAATGGAATTATTGTAGCTTCCAGACACATTTCTTTTCATTTTTAAATTGTAATACTGCTTTGAATTTGGACATAATTTGAAGGTAAGTCAAGTCCCAAAATGACTAGTACCTCCCACAAATTTGTACATTTTTATATTTGCAAGTTGATACCTCACTTCTCTTCACGTTGGTCAACAAACTATGGGATTTATAATAATAGTCCCAAACTAAATAAATAACTGTCTTTTTTGAGAGCAGCTACAAACCTGGATTGCGTGTGTACTTGATACTGGACCAGGAAAGGCCCTGACATCTTTAAAACAACAAAGGAAGGAATCTACTTTTCACTCTGCGCTGCAGAACATAAAGTTTCCATTTCCATTTGGTGACTAGGGGAGCTGTGAAATCTTGTTACATGACTATACAGAGCAATCACCTCAGTGATTCCCACAACATGATGTAAGGGGGATGAAAGACATCTCATCAGACAATAATACTTCAATTTCCATTTCCTAGGCATCTGCAGTTTGTGCTACTTACACCAGATTATGTGTCTTTGTGCGTCGGTATTGATACAAGCAGTAGCTTCTTATTAGCAGCTGCACCATGAAAAGCAGTTTGGGAAGATCACAATGTGGCGTTTATTGAGGCTTTTTCACAAAGGTACTGATTCAATTATTTGGTTATTTTTGAGGCATGCGTTTTCTGGGTGTTCTCTCTGGTATTTCTGCAATTGGCTTTCTACCCCGCACATGTTGAGCCTGTCTGTCTGAGCAGCTCGCTGGTTTTGGATTCATGTTTTGAACCTGCCCGACATGTCCCATGCAGCTTTTCTGTCTCCAGTAAATTGCCAAACATAATAAGCTTTTCCTTTCTTTTCATTTTATAGTGGATGGCTTTCATAATGCTATAGAATAGAATAGAATAATCATGCTGATTTCAAATAACAGAAAAATGCTTTATAGACTAACGCTGTGGCACAACAAATTATGGCCTCAGGTTTGTACTGAACCCATCCTGTCATTCCACACGAGCACTGAATTTTACAAGTGACATCAAGTTCATTCATATATATGACTGCTACAAAATATACGTTTTTTCCCGTCATGAGAACGTTTCACAAATAAACCTTGCACCAATTTGTCTTCTTGCATTTATTAGTGGTTCACAAGAAATGGATGTGTGACATTGGCTTGCACAAGGAGGGACTGGCTCAAAGCTATTGAACCAACTATCGTATTAGCCAGTATTTCGTGTTAGCAAGGAATATCTAGTTTAAAGCGATGATATATGAACGGAAGATGTTATTAAATGGCTTAATCAAAGAGCTTTGCCATTGCTTTCTTCACCTTTGAATGACAAAAGTGTTCAACACTAGGCAAACCGCTACCTGAGAATTATGCCAGTGAGTTGTATCATATTTGATTTGATAGTTTCTTAAATCAGCACGATCAGTATTGTATGTCCTAGGGAAGCTGTTGCATGACACGCCTTCTGCCCTCTAGTGAATGATCTGTGCACTACAGGCAGGAACTGGATGCCACATGCAAAATGGCTGCTGTCAGCTTTGTTTTATTTTTTGTTTTGCGTAGTATGTGTGTTTGAAGTTATCCAATAATATCTGGACAAAAATTAAAATATGTTTCTGCTGTACTGAGGCAACTTAAAATTGCTTAATATTTTATATCTCATTAGTGCATAAAAATGTGCCCAGCAAATCAATTTGGGTTATTTAATTCCTGTTTATTGTGACCGAATTTGAGTGTTGCAGTAGTCCCCTACTAAATAGAAATAGAAACACCATGTGATGCGTCTCCCTATCCTGTTGCATCCATGTTGTATTCCTTATAATAATATTTTTAAAGAGAGTGGAAATTGAGATATTTTTGTGTTTTTTATCTATAAAAATTCCTCTTCAGTTATTTATTTACCTCAAGGCAAAATTAAGTTTGTGAAAAGTTCCTGTTGGAGGGGGGAAAGAAGCAAATATTACAAGTGTCGTGAATGCAGTAAAGGAGATTTGTTTTCTGCAGCAAACTTTGCCTTGTTTGATGTGCCAGTCTTTCCAGAGCGCATCCACGCCCTCTGGAGAATTCTTGAAGGCCATCTTGTCAAGCCTCGTCAGGTTTGATCAACTGAAAAACAAACAAAACTTGAACCTACGCTGATTTTGTTGTTCTTCTGTGAACAAATTACACAATTAATGTAGAAATATCGGCGGATATAGCCTATATATATTTTTTTATTTCTAAAAATGAATAATAAATCTGAATATTTAACATATTCGTTATGACTAGTGAAGTTCAGCGTTTCCATCCTGAAAATGTGAAACAGTCGAGATCTTTGCTGCTTTTGTTCTCACCCTTGTTTTTGAAGAGAGCGAGCCTGTGGCTTTTAGGAACAATCGCCTCCTGTGGGTTTGAACACCTGTGGCACACAGTATGAGACCTGATCCCATTTAGACCAGCTAAGAGCCTTCCACAATCAAACGTGCTAGTATATGGGGGTGAAAGGCTTATTTTTTCCATTTGAGTCATTTAACAATGACAGATCATCAAGATTTAATGACTTTCTGAGTTTTAGTTCAAGAGTCTAAGAAAAGAGCTAAATCAACGTTTGCAGTTGCTCCGTGTCTGTCCATGTGTTAGGCTGATTACATGTTTCAGAGCCAGGAGGCTACAGAATCCAGAGACTCTTCTAACCCCTTATTTAAAGACAAGTTGCAGCCATGGACAATATAAATTTTTTATACTGTCTGGTAATGGCCACTATAGGATGAAGAAGATTGTGCCTCCTTCTGATGATCTTAGCAGCATTTCCCGCTTTCTTGAAAGCCCTTGCTTTATGTTGTACAACCTGAACCTGGTCATACTTTCCCACTGCAGTACTTGTTTGGATTGGGAAACAGGAAATCAGGATATAGGTCAAATTTCTTCTGCATTGTGCCAAACAAATTTTTTCTAAAAAGATTATTTTAGACTAATGTATTAATGGGTATTGATTTTTTGCCTCCTCCCCCCCCCCCCCCCCTTTTTTTTTTAATATCGTGGCTCAGATATAATAGTAATGCACAAAGGATCCAAACGGGTGCTATTGGAGTTAGCGTTATCTTTTTTTAAGCAAGATCAAGATATTTCTGTACCGAAAGCTTAAAGACATGATTGATATCCATTTGTATTATCTAACTCTTGGCAAGAGAGCAAACCAGTGAATTTGAAGCGGCCCTCAAATGTCACTATCAAATGCTTGAAAAGGAAGGATCCGATGGTCAAACTGATTTGCATCTTTGCTTTTAATGTGACTGATATGATTGTAAAATCTTGGTGGAGCCCTCTGGCATGAGCAAGGGAGAGTGGAATATCAATGCGTGTGATGGGACTGTTGTCAGGCCCAGCAGAGAATAACAGAAAATCCGCTCAGTTTTTCATCTTTATGCAGAACGCTGACAGTGACTGGCTCCAACACAGATCTTTGGGACCCAAAGTGCCACTCGTTTTCTATTGAAGAAAGTAATTAACTACATTCTCCTGGTATCTCATGTCTATTCAATCCTCATTAAACAGCTTGAATGAAAACCATCAGTGCTCAAGCTCCTGATAACCACAGCTGGGAAACACTGGCCTATAGCAACAAACTGATTTTAATACAGATTCCAGAAGACCCTGTTTATTAACGTGGTTAAGATAAGAGGTTTGATTAATCCTGAAGAAAGGGACAAAGCTTGTATCTAAAAGGAGTAAAAGGCCGTGATAGCAGGTTGACTAAGTATTTCTTTTGAGGCACTTCCCCCTCAGTTTCCAAAAAGAACTGCATTGCTTTAAAATCGCCTAAGACCACCTACTCCCATTTATCAAGGGCAGCTACAATTGGCCCACAGGGTGAGCGGCAGTCAACCATAAATCTAGAAATGTCAGATAAGCCAGTGTATAGAGCACTTCTCTTACCAATTATGTTTTAGAGGTTTGCTACATGCAGTAGTAATAGTCAAAGCAAAGGAGGGAGTCTTAAAGCAGCTTGATTTATCAACCGATCTCAAAAACTTCTGCTGCTATTACCAGCAGGACTCCCCAAAAGATGACTGCTCTTCTTGAAAGCTCTGTGTCCCAGGGTAGTGCAGATCTGTAACTTCTTTTTTTTTTTTTTTGCTTCGGCTTAAGATGCCTTTACATTGATAATCCTAAATTGCAGTGTACATTTGTATTATGTATTAACATCCAGACTAAAATAAGAGGCTCGCCACATGATACCATGGAGCAGCCTCAGCAGGAAACTCAGAGCGTGGAGTTTAACAGCTTTGTTTTCCCATTGGAGACTTTTGCAACTTCACATGCAAGCCATAATCATCTAGTGTTGATGCGAGTGTTTGTATGCATTGATGAAAGGAAGGAGGAACAGCAGGGGGGAAATGTCAATGTATGCGCACTGATATAGGGCTAATTTTAAAATTAACACATGACTGCAGGATGTGTTGTTGTGTCTGATCACCATCAGGGATTCTTAGGGAGAAGCTGCTTAAGCTTTTACTTGTAAAGAGTGCCATCTGGTGCCTGCAAGGCTCCTTAACAATAAGTTCTCTGGGTGGAGCCAAAGTGACACATCTCTGGGGGCTCGCTCGAGTTGTTCCCCGCTGGATTGTCCGTTGTAGGCGGAACATTTTTCATTCCACGGTTGACAGAAATGGAGGGTCTGAACTCTTCCTGAACTAGGCAAGACTTCACGAGCATGCTTTTGCTTATAAATTAATTTATTAGGCTGTGAGAGAACAGCAACATTTTGTTTCTCAGCCTTGACTGTAATAGTTCACAAGGAAGCGGTGCACGTAGTGTTAAAGTCAAGGAAGGCTGATGCAACTTCCAGATGGGGGTTTTATCGGGGAGTGGGCTTTACCTTTCCGTTCATACCAGCAGACCTTAAAGTAGTCCAGTGGGCGAAGTTATGTATTGATCCGCCGTTTTAGAGTTCCGAGTGTTTGTGCGACTTTATAAAAGACTGGTCTTTGCAAGCGGAGAAACATTGCCTTTTATAGCACCGCATTGCCTTTTACAGGAGTCAGAAGTCATTTCCAGCAGTGACCTATCTGGTGTGAACCCACGCTGAAAGTAGCTCAGACACAGACACAGGTACAATGTAATCTCTTTGTATTAACATTTGTTTTAATAGCTTGTTTAAGGTTTTGGGGAAATGTTGCGATTTCACAAGGTTTAAGTAAGCATATGCTGCATTTTGTAACCATAGAAAACTGCATTTTTTTTTTACCGACTAGTTAAACTGTGATAGGATTAACAATTTAGATTTAGAAGTAAACCATACAAAACACTAAGAATCTGTTCAGACTTACTTTTCTCTTAATCAGAGGCGGAGGCAGACATTTGATACACCCGGGGCTTAGCCCTAAGGATAGTATGCGCGTGTGTTTGTGTGTGTGTGTGTGTGTGTGTGTGTGGGGGGGGGGGGTGTTGAAATGACTGAAAGATTAATAGGCTCTGTTTTGAGTTTTGTTCAAAAAAGAATGACTTCATATAGGGAAAAATATATATCACATATGCAGGACACCTTAAACTAGTTTTTTAATTAAGCAGCAAGGCAGAACAAAGTTGGGGCTGTATCAAGACATGTGGACTAAACCCCAATTCAACCAGACCCAGAACTGATCCAGAATTAAAACAGGACTACAACAGTTCAAAATCAGGACTACTTAGGACTTAACCAAGACAGAATCGGAACTAGATGATAGTAGCACTAAAAATAATCATAGACCTGCACTACACTTATTTTTTAATTCTACCAAAGTCCACTATTTAGATTGAGAAAAGTTTATATAATTATTTAGCCTTGTTGTGCAAACAAGCCTGCATAACTTAATAAATGTAGAATTTGAAAAATAACAAACCTAAAAAGAAACACTAGGTATGAGATACATGAGGACCTATGATACGGTGATACTTTTGTTAAACAACCATTTGACTAACATGTGTGTCTCACCTGCTCTTGTTCCATCTCTGTTCTAACCTCTCTCTCCATCTCTGTTCCTCTCTCTCCCTCTTTGTGCTGACAATCAAACCAAACACCAACATCATCAAATATACAGTTGAAACCAGATATTTACAAACTCTTCAGATAAAAACACTTCTTTAATTGTAACATCAAATCAGACTAAATGTTTATTTTTTTAGTGTATATGTACTCCTAAATTTGATGAATGTGATAAAAAAAAAATAGACAGCTCTGTCTCTCTTTATTCTGACATTTAACTAATTCAAAAGATATTTCAATATTTATTTATCCAAAACAAAACAAGTTTACTCTAAATTGATGTTGTACAGTAAAAAATGTTCTTGTGTTTTCCATAAAGTGTATGTAAATATCTGGTTTAAACTGTGAATATACTGCTGTGTATTGAAATTCCTCTTGTTTTGCATAGAAATATACTGAACAACATACAAAGCATAATATATAAAATAACATCTACCTGAGTTTTTTCTTTGAAGCCCCTTATGTCCATTCTTGTATATCAGTGCATTACTGAAACCGATTTATTTAGCCGTGGAGGGAAACAACTGAAAATATGAAATAAACACACATGTAAGCTAAGACTCTCTAAAGAAACAGCATTGTTGTTGTTCGGCTTTTCATTTCGCCATTTGTTGATTCACTTGAAGAACGAGTAACCTAATATGGGTCAAGTGATCAGTTTGATATCAATCTTTCGTGATACACCGTCATATTTACATTATTTGTACAGTACGAATGATTTGCTTTGGTACCTGGTCGAACTTCAGTTCTCCTCTGTCTGCCTGGCTGCGTTTCTCCAACAGCGCACTCGCAGGCAGCAGCTCCTTCTTTTTGTTCATTTTTGTTTTAAATGTTACGCCAAGTTCCCCTTTATAGAATTTTTATCTTGCTTATTTAAAAAGTATTTACTGTACTTTATATAGACACTACAATCCAACTGAAAAGCGAACTAACCAGCAAACAGGAGTGTGTGTTTGTTTGTGTGTGTGTGTGTGATATCCAATGATATCTGAATTAATCATTTTTTTATAAGCCAGGACTCAAAATTTTTAATACACTTTAGCATTTATTTTCTTTTTTTTAGTGTGAAAGTTATGGTTTAAATGCTGTTTTGGTGTTTGAATAGCACACGATATATGAATTAATGAAGTAAAAAAGCATAGGGAAGGTACAGGATGTCAACAGTGAATCAGTTAAGAGTCTGTAAGCTGCGTTTTAACAAAGATAACATTTATGGTGTCAACATCACATCACATCATTTCATAGAATGTGCTGTTGTTGATTACACTGTTTGTGTGAATTGCGCATACCAAATAACAGTTCCCCAAAAGAACAATAAGTGGACTGCACCTTCAGCTTTTATAAACATTACTTGCTGAAGCTGTTTGCACGAACACAAGAATCCAAATCAGTCGTATCAGACATTAACCTCCTAGGACCTGGCGTCCACATATGTGGACATCACATTTTGGATTGTCTAGACCAAAATACAAAATCTTGCTCTACAAGAACCCTTACGAGGACATTATACTGCCACTGTTCTATCGAAATTTAAAGCTAATGTCCTCATATGTGGATCTCATTTTTCTCAGAAACAAAAATTAGGTAAAAATCTGTTAATTCTTTGTTTTTACATTCATCAGGTCCCAATAAGAGCAAATAGCAAAAAGAAATTAAAAATGCATGCCATGAAAGAGTTCACGTCTTAGGAGGTTAAATGATCTTCACCCTGCCCTCTTGCTAGCACAAGTCTGTGTAATGTCTCATTGAGCCCATGTGAACGTCTACAGAAATTTAGTTATCTTATACTCTTTATTTACACTCATGGTAATTTTGAGGGTTTACTGTTTGAAAACAAAAATAATTCTGGATGATACAGGTGCCACGATTCCCTTGAGACTGACATTCCCACATGCAACAAAGTCAAAGCAGCATAGTAAAACAAAAATGTGAAACGCAGGAATTTTTCTAAAATAGGTTCCTATAGAAATGTACGCAAGGTCAAACATGTCTTTGCAGAATTTCACAGGCATCCATTAATCCGAGAAAGTGGTAAGTCATTCCACTATTATTTTCATCTTTTAGCATCACAGGGAAGTATGATTTATTTAGGTCAAGCGTGAGTGGCGTGGGAGTCCTTCATATCAGAGTTTCTCTGTTTTCTTCCACAAGGTCAAGAAAACCGTACAGCAGTGTTTAAGACATACTTAAGAGCTTCATTACTTAAAGGTATGAACAGCTCAAAACAACTCAAAAAATGTGCAAACTATGTTTTAATGACTGGATGCTGTTGCTTGTTTGTCGTACCTTCAGTGTCACAAGGTCAGATTCTCCTGGAAGGGAAAGTTTGTTTGGCTTGTGCAAGAAAGACATCTGTGTTATGAACTCGCTCATGTGCCACATCCCCACAAAGGCAGATGGGCTTGTTGTAGCGCTGCAGAATAGCAGTTTAGTGCCAGGTGTTTAGAGGTCACCTGAATTGGCTCTTATGGCTTTTGGCTACTTTCAGATTCATGCAGAAAATTTTGAAATTGAAGATGGTTAACAACGTTTCTCAAATTCGGGTTAAACAATGTCAGGTTGCGTGTTTGGATGGATAGTTTGTTTGTTTGTTTGCTTTTTTGAGAGGAACTTAGAGCTTAGGAAGTTAGGGCTGTTCGATATAACAATATATATCGGAAGACGATATGAAAACGTCTGTCGTTTCATATCGTTTGTTTCGTGGTGTCGCAGAATAAATTGTTTACGGCAGTTTTGGCGGTCACTGTGGTGGCTATAATAATTTCTTAAAGTTCGCTCTTTTTCTTATATTTAAAATAACCACACTACGGACGGACAAGCAACAGTTTTTACGTGTTGTCGTTATCAACAACGATGGTAAACCCAGCATGTGGCTCTGCCGTCCACTTCTTTATTTTCCACATAAACCTTTCACAATAAAACTGAAGATCCTGTTGAGATTTTTCAAAATAAGAGATTCACAGAATTTAGAGAAAATGTAAAATTTTTGTGATATATATCGCTGTCGGGATGATAAATGTCTTATATCGGGATATGAGATTTCGGTCTTATCGCATAACCCTAAGCACAGTTGGGTTTGCAATAGATCTACCATTTTAAGTCAACAATGAGCCATCCTAATGTTGGACTGGGTACCAGACAAACATATTTCAAGGCTATAATTGACTATGTGCACGAGACAATGCTAACTTCCTGGTTTGAGACCGGATGTGGGGTTGTGCATTTCCGGTAGCTTTACTTTGCGGTCAATCGCTACTGCGAAGATATACTCCAAAATCATGTCCAAAACTCGAAAACGGAAAGATTGCATTAAGTTACAAAGAGCAGAAGGTGGGAACACTCACCACTGTTGTGTCATAAAAAATCTAATGATCAATTTTGACGTTTGAAGCGTTTAGATCGATCAGTTGTTTACATCACTCAACACAAGCAGAACTGCATTACTGCAGCAGAAGACACATCGTCCACATTCAGAAGCACATCTCTGTATAGTGACTGGTCTTATGATTTAATCAGGCAAATGTTCAGCATTCGTCTCTCCTGTACAGTACAGAATCGCTGCATTGATCGCTAGCAGTGTGACTCTGAGGTGCAGTACTGTATGTCCACGATGTCCACCAAACGTTTTGCACCGTCAAAAAATTAAATTGGCTACTTGATTTCACCTATCGCTGGTTATTTTTAGAACATAACACCCGCGATAAACGAGGGACAGCTGAGAAATATAACATTTGAATCCCTTTTCTCTTTTGCTCTGAGGCGCGGGGGAAAAATATCGACAAGTCGATGAACATCATTTACAGATATATTGGGTAAATGCCCAAGACATCTATAGAAATGTAAATCGCCGCTTGATTCATTCATCTGCTTAACTTGTTTTGGACCGTAAACCAGGCGCGAACAGGACACCGGAAACAAAGCTCCCCACAGGAGTTTCCGCACCGGAAGTAGCATATGCTAACGTGCACATAGTCAATACTATCTTTTAAATCAATGTACACGAAGAGAGTCTTTTGAGATGTTGTTTCTATTAAAATTGGAATACCAAGTCTTTCCCAGCACCTCAAATACCTAATCCAGTTTACCTGAGATTTTTTTTTTCCTTTCTTTCTTGTTTTGGTTTTGACCAGAGTTGTAGTTACTTTGTTAGCTCAAAGTTTTCTTTGAGTTCTCACTGTTTTCCTCCTGTCGTCCTCAAACGTATACCAGTGTCACAGCATTTATCAAAGGCATTTGAAGGAGCAATGTTTTGCCTACAGCCAAAAAGTGAGAAGCATGTGATTGACTTCTGTTCCAAATATACTTGTGTACCCCTATGTGCCATGGGCAGGTGTTGTGCTCATTGATTGGTTGAGAAGAGGGCAGTGTCCTTTCCCGCCCACCCTCTGTTTTTAGCTCAGCCGTTACACGCCACATCATGTGAACGCTTCGGAAGCTCTCTGCAGTTTGTCACTTTTTTTTTATCCCAGGAAAATGACGTTTGTTTTCCTCTAGCAGCTTATAAGGGCAAATTCTTCCATGCCTTACTTATTTTAACATTTTCCACTGATACCAGATGGACTTATTTCCTTTTTAGTTTCAGCCCTGTTTATTTTGGCAACCGCATTTTGGTGTAATCGCACAGAATTGAAATACCTAGGTGACCAGGTCACAACAACCTAGAAAGGCAACTCAGAAGTGTCAAGGTCAGACAGAGGACTTTCTGACTAGCGGTGGTGGTACCCTAACCTGACATGGCAGATGGTTTATTACACAGATCCATCTGGAATATTGTCCTTGTAAAGTGTTTGGAAAAGCACTAGCACTCTCAAAAACACTTGGCACATGATTAGATAAACCATCTGCTTATCACCATCAACTGCAAACTAACTTCAGCTGGTCTGATCAAGAGACTAGGGGTGGGGGGGTGGAGCGTCCTGCCAGAGATGAAGAGCTAAACGCATTCTGGGGAAGTTTGAAACCCAAGTAAGGAGTCATAGCTTTACAGTTAAACAATTCATAACATCTTCGCATGGAAAATGTGCACATTTTAATCACTCACAGGTTGCCACTTTCAAAATAAGAATAAAAAAGAAATACCTGGCCTTCATTTAGCTGCAGATTTATTGAGTACTAGCTCCTTGTGCATACGTTTGGTCTAAACCTGCTTGTTTGGCTATAAACTCATAAATTAAAGCCTGGATTGTGGATTGTCTTGTGATCATAATCTCCAAATCCAGTTTCTTCTCCAGATATTCAGTTCTCTACTGTTAATGTGTCTGCTTACCAGTCATAGAGTTCTTTTTCTTCTACATTAATTCCTAACACAAGCCAACACAAGTTTCCTTGAATAAATTGCTGTAAGAGGGTGAAGTAATATAATCAGATCATAATTTCCATAGCCTTGCTGTGTTCTTGAATTGGCGAAAACCTGCCGGAGTCTGTTTGTTTAGCCCCTGAGGGATTATATCTGGCATCACAGCTGCTCCTGAGGCCATGTGATGTGTCACTGTTCTATTTGTGAGCGAGACACCTGAATGTTTTGTACACTAAGAGGCATCTGTGTCATATGTCTCAGCGGTGCTTGTAAACGTCTCCCCCAACTCTGTTCTTCTGAAACTGATTCTGGATCTAAAGAGAGAAGTTGCAACTTGGAACTAAAAGCAGAGCAGCTGAGTTCATCAGTAAAGGTAGAAGTTCCTGCTCTGCACTGTGTTGTAAAAGTGAGCACACGTCAGTATTGTTTGGCAGGTCTATAGCCGTCTCTGATGTGATGTTTTAAAAGGGACTTTAAGATTGAGCAATCCATTGCCAAGAATTGCCGTAAGCGCTGGTCCGACATGATTGGGAGCATCGTGGTTTGACTTAACTATTTTTAAATACATACAACTGTCATTACTGTTGATTCTGCGTTATTTCACTTATTGCTCATGTTAATTACTTGCCGATTGTGTAATCTGTGTCGTGAACCTCCTACTGCATGTGCAAACGTACTGATAAAAAAGCTCAAATTGATTTGTAATGCGCTTTCCATTGTAAACAGAAGCATGAAATGTTGATAACAGTAAATGTAGAGAACAGAAAATGTGATTGAAGTCCAATCTACTTATCCAGTGCAGACAATACAAATCATTGGGTCATACTTTCTCTGTTGAACACAGCATTCATTTATGCTGCAATGTGTAGCTTTGTTTGACATCTTCAGAATAAATGCTGATGCAGTGTAATGAAATTTTGATTTGGTGATGTGACTATACAAATCAAGAAAGCTGATATACAGTAAATCCTACGTGATCAAAACTTGTTTCGAGTAGAAATAACCTGAGAAATGTGCTAAGAAGCAAGATCGGTGGGTTAGCAAGTTAGGCTGGAAGAGCTTCATTGACACTGTGTGTTTGCGCACGTGGGTGTGTGGTTTTTTTTTTGTGTGTGTGTGTGGGGGGTTTTTTTAAGGCAGGGGGAGGGGGTCTTTCTGTCCTTTGATATGCAGTATATTTTGTGTATAGCAGGGATGTCAAAATCATTTTATATTGTGGGCCACATCCAGCCAGACCACATGATAAATGTGTAAAATTACCCCAAAAATCCTGGTAGTTAATTGCCCTGACTGTCCATTTAATTATAGAATGTAAAGTTTTCATTAACATGTATACATTTTATTTATTTATTTATTTATTTATTACACTGTGAAATCAATGTAAAAAACAAACAAACCAAAAAACAAAAACATTTCTATAGTAAATAATGGAAAAATCAGGAGCTTTTTTTTGTCATTTGATTGTTTATCTATTACTTAATTTGGTGGTACTTAGTTTGATGTTGTATGAATGGAAAAGGTGGGGTGGGGTCTTTAACAATAGGAAAAGCTTTAAAACATATTAAAATCCATGTAAAAATCTATTTGCTCCTTAACATTTTCCAAAGCTGTTCAGTGGGCCTGATTGGAGTGTTTGCTGGACTGATTCTGGACCCTGGGCCGACACCGCTGTGTAGTGGTAGACATCTTTGGCTAACAAGTGAACAGGGAAAGTTCCCAGTTCGATTCTGGGAGGAGAAATTGAATCCCCTTAGGATCGTGTCTGGAAGGGCATCTGTTGTAAAAACTCTGCAAAATTAAACAGAGTTACCTGTAGAGGCAACCCCTTATGAAAAAGGGAGCAGCCAAACAGCTGTTTCTGCTTCTGCTATTTCTTTTAGTATGCTTTAAGAGCTTCATAGATTCTATACTTTAGTACAACTGAATAAATCCCAGATCTAAAGTTTCGGAAGTGCAGCCTGTACAATCACGCTGTCACTGGAATTTTCATGCATTCAGCCATTTGTTTGGTCTTTTTATATGTTATTTATCAGTAAGAATATACAGTCAGTAACATTAATTTCACTTTGATCTGCCAACAAACTTTAGTGAATTTCATGTCTCCTGTATTAAGCTATGGAAGAGTGTCATTAACAGGAAAGAGCAAAGAGGCTGAGCCTTTGTACAGATGATGAGTTCAGGTGGAGTGAAAGAAAACGTTTTTCTTACTTTCAAACAGAAGCTCATTAAAACCTTTACTAGGTAAAAGTTGTTATTAGGGCTGTTCGATATAACGATATATATCGGATGACGATATAAAAACGTCTATCGTTTCATTTTACGCAATCGTTTGTTCCGTGGTGTCGCAAAATAAACTGTTTACGGCAATATTTTTTCATGGTTTTGATGGTCACTGTAGTGGCTATATTAATTTCTTAAAGTTCTCTCTTTCTCTTATATTTTATATAATCACACTACGGACGGACAAGCGCCTGTTTTTATGCGTTGTGGTTAGCAACAAAGACGGTAACAGCATCGCGTGTCCGCTTGTTTATGTTCCACATAAAGCTTTCACAATAAGCCTCAAGATCCTGTTGAGACTTTTCAAAATAAACCGAATCAAGTAAAAGAGCACGTTTATTATTATTATTTACGGATGAGAATTAAAAAAAGAGTCATCAGGTGCTAAAAAATAAACCTTAGACTCAAACGTTAGAACAGGCTTTTTCCCGCAGCACGCCGTGTAATAAATACACACAAAGAAAACGGCGGCCGTTACAACTAAAAATGTATAGTTTCGTGCATCGGTTAAAACACTCGACTCCAGCTACATGACGTGCAGCTGGAAACACTTCCCGCAAGACGAGCTGCCCGAGATTCACAGAATTTACAGAAAATGTTACATTTTTGTGATTTATATCGTTATCGGACGATAGATGTCTTATATCGGGATATGAGATTTTGGTCGTATCGCACAGCCCTAGTTGTTAGGTTGCATTAACATCAATTATTGTTATGTACACCATTAGAATGTCAGTTTTCTGCTGCAGGAAACATTGCAGCAGTGCAATGTTGTTATGCTTGCGTTTCCTCATTGCAGCCACCACAACTGCTTTAAAGGCGTACAGACACACGTACTCACTCATTCACTACCACATTCCACACGTGTTACCACACGTGCAAAAGCACTTCAACACGCAGCAAATTTTTCTCATCTAGAAGATGCAATAATGCCTGAACATTTTTTGTGCCTCTTGCTAATGTAAGAAAGCCTTCGAAGAACACAGAGTAAAGGCTGTTTTATTGTGTGCCGTAGTTCAGGTTGCAAGCATGCCTTGATGTAACTGTACTTGTGATTGTTTATTAATTTATTTTTGCATTTAAAAAATGTTTTCTGTAAAAATTTAGATTTTAATATGGCACATAAATACAATTAAACGATTTAGTTATTTAGGCATTACAATTACTAAAATTCCTACAATTTAAAAGACCTGTTTTTATTTTATTTTTTTGTCTTTTTGTATCTATTTTTGTTCATTAATAAGCAAAAGTATTTGTTATCCAATTAACTAATGGATGACAATACTGATAACTGTAGTCCTACATTAATGGCAAGAATTATGGGATAGGTTTTTTTTCTTTTCAGACTAATAACTTTATAGTTTCTTGTGTTGTAAACATACATGTTATACGTGTTACATTTAAACCAAATGTTTTTTGAATTTAGATCGTCTTCATTTGCTTATTGACAGTTGCGTAGTCTCTTTTCTTATTTTGTCATTATTTCTGTTCTGCTTTATCAACAGGAGTCTATTGACGAAATTCTCCAAACTGTAAACCAAGATGATGCTGTCTTCACTGAAAGGCATTGGGAAGAAACTTCTGAGAGTGAAGGTTGTGGACAGTAGCATAGAGGAGTCCCGCTTGGCTCGATGTCTTAACACGTTTGACCTTGTGGCCCTGGGCGTCGGCAGCACACTCGGTGCTGGCGTCTACGTGCTCGCTGGTGCCGTAGCCCGAGAAAATTCAGGACCCGCCATTGTCATCTCCTTCCTCATCGCTGCCATGGCTTCAGTCTTGGCTGGTCTGTGCTACGCCGAGTTTGGAGCGCGTGTTCCCAAAACTGGCTCGGCTTACCTCTACAGCTATGTTACGGTTGGAGAAGTATGGGCATTTATCACCGGCTGGAACCTCATTCTCGCTTATGTCATTGGTGAGACGCTTTAAATAAAGAGGGAGTTCCCTGCTACTCTTGATTCTTGTTAAGTTTACATACCGGATACTGTTTGCACAGGAACTTCGAGCGTGGCCCGGGCATGGAGCGCAACCTTTGATGAGCTTATTGGAAGGAAGATTGAGCTGATTTGCAGACAATACATGACCATGAACGCCCCGGGAGTCTTGGCAGAATATCCAGACATATTTGCTGTCGTAATCATAATCGTTCTGACAGGTCAGAAATGGATGCATCTCTCGCTTGTTTTGTCTATTGCTTCAGATTATGTTCTTTAATCGTTCATGTTTTTACTGCTTGCAGGGCTGCTTGTATTTGGTGTAAAAGAGTCAGCCATGGTAAACAAAGTGTTTACCTGCATCAATGTACTGGTGCTGGTGTTTGTAGTCATCTCTGGCTTAGTTAAAGGAAACACAGAAAACTGGAACCTGAACCCTGAAAAGATCCTTAATGCCACCAGAAACTCTACTTCTAAGTGCGTTTAATAAATATCTTATTCTCAAATGTCTATATCCCTAATGATACATCAGAGGTTTTTATTAAATGAGTAAATATTTTCTGTCTGTTATTTCTAGTGTGTCCGATTTCATTCCAAATGAGGATGTTCTTGGTGCTGGTGGTTTCATGCCCTTCGGTTGGACTGGAGTCCTTTCTGGTGCAGCAACCTGTTTTTATGCCTTCATAGGGTTTGACTGCATTGCCACTACAGGTGAGGGAGAATATATTAAATTGGTGACTCATAAAGGAGCTATGTTCTCTTAACATGCTGGATCATGTTCCCTCCCCAGGAGAAGAAGTAAAGAATCCACAGAGGGCCATTCCTGTTGGCATTGTGGCCTCTCTCCTCATTTGCTTTGTGGCATACTTTGGTGTATCTGCAGCCCTCACTGTGATGATGCCTTACTACTTGCTGGACAAGAGCAGCCCTCTTCCTGTGGCTTTTAAGTATGTGGGCTGGGAGGGAGCCACTTACGCAGTGGCCATTGGCTCTTTATGTGCACTGTCGACTAGGTAAGTGTGTTTCCTGCTGCCTCTCAGCATGAGCATTCATGGAGGATTTGTAATTATTTAGCACGCTTTTTTTGTTTTTTAGGAATGAATAATTCATGTCTTTTACACTTTCTATAATTTTATTATTGTCTTTTTTGCTTAGTCTAAGATTAACTAGATCTGAGATTGAATATGAGAATAAGTGGCAGAAACCATCAAAGGTATTATCTTATGGACCGAGTTGCAGAATGAATATTGATGTTAATGAAATGCATTTGCACAAGTAATATTTGATTTATTGAAAGATGCCCTGTGGTGTTTTCCTGTAACAGAAATATATTGTATACGTAGTTTTACTCACTAAAATTCATTGTGTTTATTCTTGATGTCTTACAATTATATTTGCTTGTAAAATATTAAAAGCACAAAGCATATACGTGTTAAAACAAGCCTGCAGTGGGACGTGGTTGGGCTGTATTTTTGATAAGCTGTGCCACCTGCCGATTAACTGAGTAGTGCATCTGTGTTGAAGCAAAGTCCCACACAATAAAATATTATTACATCAAGCTAATAGCAGGTAACTCCACAGGGTGACTGTAATTCAGCTTCAAATACTTTGGGAGAAAATTTTAATCTCAAGAATAATTTCCTAGAAATATTATGATGTATTGTGGATTTTTGCTTATGTCTTAATTATATATTGTTTCATGGATTAAAAAAAACATTTACTAACTGTCTTTATCCTAATTGGCACGCTCGTTCTTAGGTAGTAGTTTGGCTATTATTAAAGAGCAGCATGTTTGCTAATTTGCTAAACTTGACACTGAAATGAAAGGCCTGATATAAAAGTGTAGGGAGCCTGAAGTTCAGTGCCAATGACACCTGTGGGATGAACTGCATTAACAACAATGACCGAACGTCACACTCCACATCACTGAAACTGAATGAGAATGCGAGTAAATCTCTCAGCTGGCTCAGCAATCACGCAGACCTACAGTTTGAATGCATTTACATTAGATCCACTCACTTTTTTTGTTTTAATCTTTTGAAACTTGTTATACATTTTGTGTGGATTGACTCGCATGGCATGCTTTTCTTTTTCTCCTGTGTACTAGTTTACTAGGCTCCATGTTCCCAATGCCCAGAGTGATCTGGGCCATGGCAGAAGATGGCCTGCTCTTCAAATGCTTGGCTAAAGTCAGCACACGAACCAAAACCCCTCTAATAGCAACAATAACATCAGGTCTTGCGGCAGGTGAGGTCACAAACTAAACTAAACTGGCTGGGGTTACTTTGTTCTGATCCTAGGCGACTCTTGGTACACATGGCCTTAAACACACTAACTCAACTTTAATCAAGTTTGTAAATTTACCAGTACAATGCATGACCACAGCAACTTGCTGTCAGGGTGTTGGGCTGAAAAATGATGGTGGACTTGTGTGACACCACACTGCACACACATTCTTTCAAGTTATAAATCTGTGCCTCCTCCTCCTCCTTCCTTTTATCCTTGGCTTAGTCTCCTTGGCTCCATGTTTCCACTCCCACGCATTATCTTTGCTATGGCCCGTGATGGTCTGCTCTTCTCGTTTCTGGCGCGTGTCAGCGCGAGGAAGACTCCTATCATCTCCACCTTTGTGGCAGGGCTTTTATCTGGTAGGTAGCTGAGATGAAGCCAAAGGCAACAGTGCCCCCTTATGGAAGGAGGATGGTGGCAAGTCGTTCAAGCTTCTAAATAATTAAGCTGAAAAAATACAATGTCTGCATTGCTTTCATGCAATTAATGTTCTTTATGGCTTTTGTAACCTTCATATGGTTCACCTGTGTCTCCTGCAGCGGTGATGGCATTCCTGTTTGACTTGAAGGACCTGGTTGACCTCATGTCCATTGGGACTTTGCTGGCCTACACTCTGGTGGCAGCTTGTGTGCTGGTCCTCAGGTAGCCCTCATCACTTATTTAGTAGGCCTTAAGTGTTTTATTTTCAATTTTAATACTGCATACTGGACACTCTGGTCTGACCCGATTTCCCACAATGATATCAACAGACTAGTCTATGATGTCTGGCGAGGATAAATGTAGAAATGGACATAATGAAAATAAAAACATTAAGAGACCACTTAATCATCACAAAGGCAGTTTAACTCAGGCATATTTAAACACTCTGGTTATGAAGCGTGAACCACTGTGAATCCATTTCTCCTGCTTCGGTGCAAATATAAGTGAAGGGACGAGCAATGGAAAGGGAAAAACGAAGACACCCCCCAAAAAGGGAACGGTTTTGCACATGTTTATTATAGAGTATTGCTGTGTCGTTATCACTCATGATTGATTGATTGTAGTCTAGTTTTACTGGTTTTTATGTCAGAAAGAGTTCATGAAGGTGGAATGAGGTTAGGGCATCTTCTAGTGGGGCCTGTGCTCACACACTAGTATCGTGCTCGTATGAATACAGGATGACACGACCTCCTCCCACTGTCTCAGAGTCTCTAAAAGCTCGGTAGGAAGCACGTATGGAAGTAGCCTCTGGGGGCCTGAGCTCTGGCAGGGCTCCTGCTGTTCTTCCTAACACAAAGAGCGACAGCCTGGTCGTGCTCTTCTTGTGTAGCAGACCGTCTCCTGGTATCTCTTCCACATACTTAACTATGCTGAGAGACACAGGAATAGGAGGAGCTCAGGAGCACAAACAAAAAGAAAAAACTACAGTTTTAGAGCTGTTACATTATGAATTTTACCGTGATGATCAAGTGGTCCCTTATTTTTATTAATTTTATTGTATTTTTTTCTTTTTTTATTAGAGTCGTGTAATTTTAATTACTCAGATAATTACTCGGGAATTCCTACAGTACTGTACTAAAACGACTGACCTCCACCTTTTCTAAATCGTGTCAGTGGGAATAATAAGAAAAAGAATGCACATTATTTGTATGTCATTGATTTGATAGCTGTTAGGTTATAATAATGATTTAATAATATTTAATGATGAGATTTTATTGTGTGTTGCAACATGAGCCTCTCTGTTCAGTGTTTTTGTGACCCGGCCAGTTGTGCTTGCGTGTTAGTTTCAGAGGTGAAAGGTGAAACCATCAGCTAGATGGCACAGTGCAGTCTGAGCAGATTTGTGTGTCTTTAATACTGCTTTTCTGCTCTGCTTTGATGTAGAGAGTAGAGAAAAGCAGGAAAACCAGCTGTTGGCACATCAGAATGGTGTCTTATCTTAGCATAATGGATTTTTAAATGTGCTACTAATTATAGCTCTGTTGTATGCAGACGTTTGAGTTGTGGGAACAGTGGGATAGGGAGTCTTACACTTTCATTTTTGTAATTTTCTTTTTTTGTCTTGTGAAGGTACCAGCCTTTACAGCCCAGTGCAGCCTATGAGATGGCCAATACTCAGGATGAGTCTGAAATTACATATAGGGATGGGAGTGTTGATATTTTATCGCAACCTGATGATCACTTTACTTTCAAAAAACTTATTAACCCTCCGAACACTGAGCCGTCATCTCTCTCTGGACTCATCGTCAACATCTGCACCAGTATACTTGGTGAGAAACTGGATGAAAGTCCCAGAACTATTCATGTGATTACTGATCCAGCACATCATCTGGTGTCATCGCTTGTTAATTTTGTTTTTTTCCCCACCAGGTGTTTTGGTGTGTGTCTTCAGTGTTGTAGCTTCTCAGGGAGGGTATGCACGCTGGTCTCTGACTGCCCTCTGTGTTATAGTGGCTATCTGCCTGGTTCTAATCATTATTATATGGAGACAGCCACAGAGCAAAACCAACCTTGCCTTCAAAGTGAGTGTGTGTCCTTTTGCTAAAGGCTTTTCTCATGCTATCTCATACCCACATAGCAGTGTAAGCTTGTCACCTTTAGAAATTAATAATCAATAACACCCAGATCCTCTTTCAAAGTAACTTCCTCCATGTAAAATAAAGAGTTAAATATGAGATATAATATACTAATGTACTATGTGATGTGATTCTAGAGACAGAAAATGCCAGTTTAGATTTTATTGTAAGCAGATATTGAGAAAAAAGCATTTAGGGCTTATTGGGTAATTCCACAATAAGTCTTAATTTCTCACTCAGGAAAAAAATTATGAGAGTTTTGAATTAAAAGTGCTGCACAATTTTTCAATCGAGCGTTAAAAAAATAACACTTAATTTTGTCAGGGATTTTCCTACATTGCCCGTACGTCTAAGATTGCTTTGCAGATTGTAAAATTTGTTTTAAATGCAAAGTTTTAGCCAGTCTTATACCCAATAAATACTCTATCCACAGGTCCCATTGGTGCCACTGGTGCCGATCATTAGCATGTTTGTGAACGTGTACCTGATGATGCAGCTCGACAAAGGAACGTGGTTGCGTTTTGCCATCTGGATGACCATAGGTACTTTAGACCAGCAGTAACAATTAACGTCTCTGCTGTAATTTTATTTTTTTAAACTTGTTATTATTATTGTCCATTAATTCATGTTTCTATGTGAATTGTAGGTTTTGCCATCTACTTTGGCTATGGTATACGCAACAGTGCAGAGGAGGCGTTAGCCAAGTGTGACAATTACGAAGATAGCTGCATAATAAAGGAAGAGGCCATACAAACAGAGAAGGAAGCCTTCTTACACAATACACAAAACTCTACCCAAGAAGATGAAGATGGTTTCTGAGGAGATAGGAGGGTTTTTTAAAACGTTTATTTAAATAGGGGTACAGGAAAGAAGGTGCAAGTATGTTTCACGGAGCGGTAAGGACAACATAACAAACAAAACAGCCCTTACCTATTGTGAAAACGCCAATCAACTAACTAACTTAGACAAATGAAAAGTTACAAACCTACAATTCGCTAACAACTCAAAGAAAAACGGGGAAAAAATGTTAAAATTGCATTTGCAGCTGTCCTCTACATGTTTTCTATGTCGAGGTGGGCACAGAACAATGTCACAAAGGACCTATCAACACAAGATTATCAATTAAATTGAGCTAACATAAAATCTAACCTAAACATAACGTATTATCATGCAGTCATGACAATGAGCTTAAAAATCCAAAATGGCCAAAGACCTTGAGTCCCTGCAGACCATGCAAGTGCTCAGTCGTCAGCCAACGGCAAGAAAGATGAAAACACGAGGAGCCAGTAAGAAGAAAGAGTCCATAGACCAGGAGCTGGTACAGTATATCCTTTACCCCTTTTTTCCCAAAAAGAATGTAACATCTGTGCTGTGAAATAGCTATTAAGTTTTCTGAAAGACTATCTGCAAGTTCAGGAGACACATGGAGACAGCCAATTGTACTACTAGCCAAAAATGTTGACTACATGATGATTATAAAAAGCCTAATAAGATTTAATGGCTAATTAGCCAAGTATTTTTAATTGAAGCAGTATGAAATTATGTGAAAAGAAGATTATAGTCATATTTTTTTATTTTATTTTATTGTGCTTTGAAATGGTCAGTTTTACTAAACATAACGGAATCCATCGATTCAAAATGCTTTTGTTTTTACAAAAATATTATCCAACCATAAATGGATCTTCATAAACTTCATTTTGGGTTTTTAACAGTACATTAGAATGACCGCACATCAGATTTTCCATGAATGATGTCACATATAAAGTTCAGAATGTGTTACTGCTCACCTAGCTTCAAAGTGCTCGACATTTGTATATGTTGACCGTGTACAAAAAATACAAACACCGTCTAAGAGACTTGGACGAGGGTGAGAATTTTAATGTACCATCAGTGCCTTTTGTGAGAAAGTTGTTAGCTGAGAAATCCCTTAGTTGTAAATTTACCCTTAAGATGCCGTTTTGGGGGTTTAACCAGTGTTTCTATTACTGAAAAAATACAAGTCACAGGTCTTTGGATGTCTTGTACAGTGAATGTATAGCTCATATAAAGTCAACATGGTGCTAAAAGTAGCATTTTCAGTGCATCCATGTGTTTGCAGGTCTTTCTGATTGATGGTACCAACTGCTAATCTTACCAGAGTACCAATGCTATCTGTGGGAATTTGTACTTTTTACTCAAAGAAAAAAAGCTGCTTATTTTAATCTAGTTTATATTTTAACCTTTTAAGACCCGAATTCTTCCACAGCATGCATTTTTAATTTATCTTTGATATTTGGGCATATTGGGGCCCGATGAATGTAAAAACAAAGAATTGCCAGATTTTTATTTTTTTTTTACCAAATTTTCATTTCTAAGAAAAATGAGAGCCACAAATGAGGATATTTGTTTAAAATTTCAATAGAACAGTAGCAGTATAATGTCCTCGTAAGTGGTTATCAGGCCCTTGTAAAGCAAAATTGAGTATTTTGGTCTAAATAACCCAAAATGTGATGTCCAAATATGTGGACGCCAGGTCCTAGTAGGTTAAAGTGCCTATTCCCCAATTTTTAAAGATAGGATATTCCTCTATCACGATTTGCCTTTGTGTGATACTTTATATATAAAACAAAATGTTTAAACGAAGATTGGAAAAAAAATCATATATTTATAACTACATGAAACCCAAGTGGATCCTTTTAACTTTTTAATTCACACATGCCTGAAATACAATCAGTTTGTGATTATTGCACACCTGTAGTTTACATGGTGATATAACACTTTAGTTCACTTTTATTTTGAAATGCCAAAACCTACACTGTATGTTTAGAAACACAAAAATGGTGTAGGTCAAGCAGTAGAGTGTATGTATGCGTGTGTGTGTGCAGATCTTTGATGCAGCTAAAACTGAAGTACAGCAAAGTTTGTATGTCAGCAAAGGTCTGGAAATGCAACTACGTGAAAAATCTCTTCACTCAGTCCGTTTTTAAACGCTAATATATATTCAGCAGTAAATGGGTGATGGCAATGACACTGTAAGACAATTTATTTCAGCTTATGGTCCTTTTGAGGGAATCTATTAATGAAACCTGAAGCCAAAATCCATTGGATTTAACTTGATCATGCGTCAGAATAATTTCTGTAGTTTTTTAATAGTTTTAATAGTTTTTTAATAGTTCCTATAGATTATTTTTGCTGGCAATATGGAGATATCAGTGGATGTGTACCAGCTCACAAAAGTGGAGGGAATTTGGCTGGAAGTGCCTAATTAGATACTTTATAACACCTTCTCAGAAGTCTCATTATGATGATAACCCCCCTGCTTGTTGGAGGAACTGTGGAAATCAAAGTGCAAATCATTACCATATTTTCTGGGACTGCTCAATCTTGAGGGATTATTGGAGAGAAATACATAATGCCTTACAGGATATCTTTAAACGTGAAATATCTCTCGAGAGTAAGACTATGTTCTTTGGATATATACCTCAGGAATGGCCTAAATATGATAAACATTTAATAAATATTTTATTGGTGGCCTGTAAAAAGAATATCACCAGAAAATGGTTATCCCCAGAGAGCCCAAACATAAGTACATGGATGGAAATCACAATGGAAATTTATAACATGGAAAAGATAACAGCTTCTGTTAACCACAAGCTGGAGAAATTTACATCATATTGGGAAAACTGGGTTAAATATATCACGCCTCATAGGCCAGATTTTACTATTACAAACCAATAATTATGATGTATGTATATATATTTATAGGATCACCCCATACCAACACATCCGTGTTTTTTTTTGTTTTTTGTTTTTTTGTTTTTTGTTTCTTTTTTTTGTTTTGTTTTTTTTCTCTTTTCTTAGGTTTGTTAGTTTTGTTTTTTGATTTTCGGATTATGTGATGGTTTCAATTACTTCTATCGTTGTAAGTATTCTTCCCTTATGACTTGGATGTAAATTAAAATACTATTTCAGTATTTAAGGCAGATAACCTAAGTATGAAGAATGCTTACATGATGTACATACTGTGAATGCCTCCTTTTGAAACCTTAATAAAAATATGAATTAAAAAAAAAAAAGATTATTTTTGCTGGAGTGGTATAACAATTTTTAAACACTTACCTTGTAAATAAAAGTTTTGCGCTCCAGAATGTAACCAGGCATTGTTTACCTGGCTGTTTCTAAATCAGTAAGATATCAGCACATGTTATTTTGAAACGATGCATTAATTTTAAAATGTAGAAAACATTTTAACGCTGCCTTTGTAAATAATTTTTTGATGATACTTGAGTTACTGACTGTATGCAATGTTTATGGGAGTGCTGTACTTGCTGTGGTTACATGTCAAAAGGTCACATCATGCTTCATCCGTGCTTTGCATGCTGCATAAATGCATTTTATAGTGTTGATATGTGATAATGTTCAGTGTACTGTGGGGGGGAAGGCACACTGTTCACTATATGTTGTTGTCATATTGGTTATGGTTTGTATAGTTCTCGATGTAAATAAATAATCCTGAAAGCTAAAGCTGACTTTGATTTATTTCACATAACCACCTCCCGCTGTATAGATGGTTTAGAGAATCGACATTAATTCATTAGTGTAGTTTCTTCTACTGTTACCTTTACTACTTCAAGTACAGTAATCAGAAAGATTGGAGCCAAAGAAAAATCTAAATTCCTTCAGTTTATTCTGCAGACAAACTGTTTTTAGTGTTTAACACTGTAATTAATTCATAAGACTACTGCCAAATGTAAAATGCTATAGTTACCCTAAATTAACTGTACGTTTCTGTAATGTTTAATCCAGTAATATGAGTAAGCTGTGTAATCAAAATGATCTTTTTAATGTTTGAATATAATTACTGTTATCTTTTTTTTTTAATCGACTGTTTTACAAAAACAATAAATAAAGCACATGATTTTTTTTTTTTGATTGAGGACCGATTACACTCATTTTAATTTGTTTGTATGGTTCGCCTAATAACCATTTAGCCAGACGGTCTAATAAATCTGTTAAGCACTATATTAGTCTGTGTTGCTCTTTCTCTATTCTTTGAGCTGCTCTCTTTAGAGGCCTCCACACATCTGCCGCCCTGTCTCCACCTTCCTCTGTCATGAACCCTTTGCAATGTCCTCCTCCTTTTCATGTGGCAGCTCCATGTCAACATCCTTTCAGTTGATCCACTCTCTCTCCTGCACATGCCGAACCATTTTGCCTTCTAACTTTGTCTCCAAACTGCTCGACCTGAGCGGTCCCTCTGACATATTAATTTCTGAAATTGCACCTCGTGGTCACTCTCAGTGAAAATCTGCCACCTCCGTCTCCACCCCGTCTTTGTGTCAGTGCCACTTTCTCCAAACCAAAGATCACGGCAGGACTCATCACCTTGTAAACCTTCCCTTTCACTCGTGCAGATATCCTGTGATCGTATCCTGCACTCACTTGTTCCTCTTCTCATGTGCACTCACTGTTGCTTTGGATCATTGACCCCAGCTTTTTAAACTCCTCCATCTCCACTTCCTTTACTCCTTACATCTTCACCTTCCCATCTGCCCCGCTCTCATTCACGCATGTACTGCGTGTCGCTCTGTAGTGGGGAAGAAATGTCCTGTCTTCACCTGCAGGGGGCGACCCGAGTCCATTTTGTTCAATCTCCTCTCGTCTCCTCTCCTCCCTGTTTTCCAGCGATGATGCAGACTGTACCCTCTTCATCTCGGCTTAAACTGGATGTCTCAATCATTCTTCATCAGCTCTTCGCTGACGGGCTCTTCTCCAGATTCACCTGAATTAAACCGGTAAGAAATTTCATTTCACAAGGGGAACAGAAGGCGTTTGCTGTCTCCCTCTCAATCTCCGAACAGCGGCAGTGATAACTGCATTTATTGACCCTGCTGCATCTACTCGAGACTGCGGATGATCCTGTTGTGTTTCTAATAAGGTTGTTTTCAAGTCATTTCCTAATCGTTTCCAGGAGTGCAGATTCTAATATAGCGTTTGCATACCAAGCTTTGAAAAGGTAACCTCAGTACAATTGCTCTCACCTCAAAATGTGTATGTGGAGTCACACCATGTTTTATTTATTGTGTCAACCACATCCTATGTTTTTTGTCTTTTCTAAAATCAGCAAAGCCGGTCCTTCCTCTTTCTGTATTTTTCCCTTTGAACAAAAATAGTTTCCTAGTGTGAGGAACAAGGTACTCAGAGCAGCATGAATGTGCATTAGTAGTGAAGTGACAGATTTCTGTTGGTGTGGCTTGAGTGGTGACATTTATTGAAAAGGCCTGAGTTGTACTGGATTATGTAAGATGTGACCATAAAATGCTGAGGGCCAGTGGGCAGCATGCACAGCCAGTAAGGCCTCGATCGTCTTACCGGAAGCCTGGAGATTCTATAAACTGAACACAAAAGGTGCTGTTACTACATATTTGTTCATTTATGTAAGAAGCATTTGAATTTGCTTCCAAATGATAGAATTTTGTGGGTTTTTGCTGCCTGTGAAGCATTCATTTGTAGTTTTTCAAGGCAAACCTTTGCCATGTGTGTGAAAAAGCAAATCTTATGTGAGCTTTAGGTGGTTGCACAAAGAAGTCAGGGGCACTGAAGCATTAAATTGAGAGGGAGACTGCTGCCTCCATTTTCACTCATCTTCAATTTTTCATGAGGGATCTAGATTAAGCATCAAGTGAGGCTTGGTAAACAAATGAAGGCCCACATCTGTGAGGACCGGCAAGCAGCTGCATTAGACAGCTGACACAAAACAGAAGCTGACACAGCTTCTATTTCACAGAGCAAAACAAGCTGTGCGGGCACATCTTCACATAAGTACTCCTGCGAGGCTTGGATGCACAGATTTTCTCAGTGGCCTTGGCAAAGGTGTTGCCTGAATATGAGCAGGCAGGTGGCAGGGCAGCCAGCTGAATGATGGGAGATGGGGGAAGCATTTTAGTGCTACAACTATAAATTTCCCTGTTCTCTCTTGTACTGTTATGATGTCTGACTGACTGCCCGAGTGTTGAATAGTACTATAAGTGATACCAGGAAACGGAACAGGAAGGAAGTGGCAAATGTCCTTCAAACCCAGAAAACTTGTGAATAGAATGAAGCTGAATGAGAGACATAAAGAAGAAAGTTAGTTCATGTATGAAATCAGAAGATTTTACAGTACATCTCTTGTAACTGGATCTAATCATTTTCAAATGACCTGAACAAAGCAAACTTGAGCTCTAAAGGATTCTGGTGTTTCTTGTAAATCCAACCATTCCTTTTACTTTCACTTACCAAAGTCAGGTCACAGTTGCAGCACACACTTGTCTCTCCATTTCCTTTTCTTTCTGGGGGATCGTGCATAAGCCTCACCAATCAGTTTGTCCATTTCCAGCTCCAGTTTGCCATCACTTGTTAACAACATCCTGAAATACTTACTGACACATTACTGTTGTTCCCATTCCCAACTCCCTCCTCACACTGGCTGCATTTTCAGTGCTGGTCCATAAATATCAAAAACAGGAATGAAGACAAGAAGCAAACTTGACAGCGTCTAACCCTTGCTAAAACGATGTTGGGCCTTGTGTTTTGAATACAGTCACAGCTATTGCTTTACTTATAAAAGAATTGGATGGCTCATAGATACAAACCTTATAGTCTGCACTGCTGCAAAAGACAACAGGGTTCTCCAAACACATTTGAATACCTTCTCTAACTCTATAATTCTATACAAACATGTGTAAACTTGACGTAAAACGAAGAATTGAAAGTCTAACTCTGTAGCCTTCCTGAACTTCTCCTAAATTTTTTGCTTTAGCAAATGCCAAAGCAACAGCCGGTCTCCTCTCCCAATATCTGTCTGTTTTTAATGCACCCCTGGATCAGGTAATCCTGAAAGGCCTCCTTCTTCCACATGATGCCCTCCTTTTGTACTTATATCTTAACAGCAAGTTCTTAGGTTGTTGAACCTTTAACTGCAAGGCCTTGAACACGGCCTACCCAGATTTAATGTCCCTAGCCAGGTGACTGTCCTGTTCCCCAAGCAGAATCCAGAAACGGGTCTCTAAGCTCGGTAGCAGGTAAAGGTAATGTGCAGTTGACCCCAAACCCATACCTGGTAGTGGTCCACTGGGTAACACTTAAATGTGTTTTTTGTGGGCTGTTAAACTCCACTCCCAGGTCTGGCTAGAGGATGAAGGCCCATTTCTCCCTTCTTTTTATAAATGCCATTTATGATTCTTTACACCTAAAATTTCCATTTACACAAGTTATCACTCCCAACATAACTTTGATCTATGATATTTCACTACTTTCTAGATCAAATATTAACAAATGCAGTTATATAAAACTCAACAAATGCACCATATCCATCATGTCACTGCTGTGCAGATAACTGTACCATAGTGTCCATGCTGAGGTCTGCACTTAACCGATTTAGAGCTGGAAATCAATTTAAGGATGATGGCTGCAGCAGAAACAGTTGTGTTAGCAGGTTGAGCCTTTCTCTTAAAAACAATATTTTATAGCACTTGTCTGGAAATATTCGAAAAGGAAAAACATTTGTTAGTAGCACCAGTGTTTTGTCTGCCTGCACTGAGAGATTTTGTGTCTCAGTGTGGTTTAACAGTAAGCACTGCAGTAGATGCAGGTGTGCTGTCTCTGTTGTGCAGAGGCATCATTTAGTGCGATGTTTTAGCTTATGTTGCAAACGGGCACTTCTGTCTGTAGACCCTCTCTGCTTTTCTTGTCAAGTTTACAAAAGTTGACTTGTTCTAAGCATACATCAAACTCTAATAACAGGCAACAGCACAGTTTTGTTTTCTTAGAAGGGAAATGACATGCTATTTCCTGCTGCGTAAGTGAATTTATTAGGACACAAATGCAGAGCAAATGCCTGAGATGGAGCAGCAGGCAGTCAGTTTTCTTCCTAGTAGGTTTTTTTTTCTTTAGTTTAATTGGAAATTTTCTTAGAATTTAATTTTTTGTGCTAGAGGAAGTTGTCAACCACAACTTGATAATGGGAAAGGCATGATGAGGTGATAACAGCATGTGCAATTTCTCTGCAAAAAAAGAGTTGCTGCTTAAGATCAAAGGGCCTGTCAGTGCTCTCTGTCCTTTCCAAAGGGTCCACACAGGACATTTCATTCACATTTCTCATATTGGATTAGTAGAAACTCTCTGAGCAATTATGGTACCTGCTGGCTGACTAAAATTGCAGGGCAATTAAAGGAAGTGGCATAGCTCTTAATCTGAGCATGCAGGTGGCAGGGCAGCCAGCTGAATGATGGGAGATGAGGGAAGCAGATTTTGCAGAACTTCCAGATTTTGGTAACATATCAACAAACTTAAAATTCATGTTGACAGTTTAAAGCTCTTCAAAATACAAAGTTTACATATAGATCTCCCTTAATGAAGGAAAGGGTTAAATATCATGAAGGCTGAAATATTGTATTTATTTATTTGTCTATTTTTGTCAGCCTTAAATAAAATCATACATCAAGCAGCCTATTAAATGATTTTAGAAGTGCAGAAGCAGACAGTTGGGTCATGAGAACTTGTAAAAGCCTCAGTAGTACTTGGCAGTTTAGAGGTGGCCCATCATAAACACTGTAAAAGTTGTGGAGGTTAAAAGTCCACAGTCACTCAGCTGATTGGACAAAAAAGAGGTTCTTGGATGTTTTTTGTTTTTGTTTTTTTGTTGTTGCAAGCAATAGATGGTGCAGAAAAGGGATAACAGAAATAATGTGTATTTTTTAATGCAAGTATCTCAAAAGTATTCACAAA
The DNA here is from genome assembly GCF_057382095.1 of Aulonocara sp. 'chitande type north' Nkhata Bay. Lineage (NCBI taxonomy): Eukaryota > Metazoa > Chordata > Actinopteri > Cichliformes > Cichlidae > Aulonocara > Aulonocara sp. 'chitande type north' Nkhata Bay. Next base: position 32,496,050 of record NC_141357.1, read on the forward strand.
AGACAATCTCAGTAACTCAAGGCACATGGATAATCAGAAATATAAAATATAAGAAAACAATTCCATTATGAAGGTCAAATGTAACACCGTCACTGTCATGCTGGTTTGCATCTGACTGTCATAAAGACAGAACAATAATGATAGTGTCCATAAACAAGAGACAGTGTCATTGTATTTTCCCTCCAAAGGCAGAATTAGCTTTTTTTGTCAGTGTACTTAAGCTTGTCTGGTTGTTATTTTTCCCCCCGGATAGTTCACTGTGGCTGGAAGATAGTCATTCCTTTTTTCCCTTGTCCCTAATTGTATTTTAAACTTAGCAGTCTCTAGTTAGATCAGGGAATCATAATATCTTGTCTGCTGAATTCACTCACATTCCTAAAGCTAGAGAGAGACCGGTTGCCAGCTAATTCACTAATGTCATTTTTTTAAGAGTCAGATTTGTGAATACTGCTCTTCACAGGAGTGCTGCAAAAAATTCTGGGCCCTTGACAACATTTCAGTCAGAAACAAAATAAACAAGATGTTTGGCATGTTTAACATTTAGGAATAAATGCAGAAAAGATTCATGGTTTTCACCACTGTAGGTTTTTGCAATCCTGGGAGCCCAACAGGCCTGAGTTTATCCCACACTGGGCCTGAGGATTTTCTTACAAAAGCTGTAACTGTTAGAGCCAATCTATAGAGAAACATTTGTATGTACGAGTCAGAAATAAATCTGAACAGCTCACATTAAGAAGTGGAAGAATTATTTTTTTGAAGCTTGGGACAGAAATTTGCCACTACAGTAACCAATAAGTTATCATATGACCTCAGCTGTTTCATATACAGAAACACCCATTAAGGTTTTTTGAGCTACAAAGAAGTGTAAAAAAAGAAAAAAGAGGCCAGAAAAAAATTATACATTAATATTGTTTATGCTGGCTAAATCACTCGTTGCTGTGTTTGTAAGAGGTTAACTGTGATTTCTCCTGCTGGTCTAGCCTACATTGCCTTCGGTGCATCTACACATCTTTCACTGCCCCCACAAAAAAACTCACTTTATTTCATGGTTTTATGATGAAACAGACTGAAAGATTTAAATTATTATAAGATGGCACAGTTTTTTAAATATACCTGTTGAATATTGTTTTTAAGTCATCTTCAATATATTTTCTTTACTTGTGATCTGCTGTTTTTATGCAGGATAAGGACCTCAGATGTTATGAAGACCCATGCTCCAAATTAGACATGACATTCAACATTCATATTTCTGACATACTGAAAATAGGCTCCTGCTCTGCCAGTAGGACAGCTTGATGGGCAGACAGACTTTTTGATGCTTGACGATGATGATGATTTATTTTAAGTGCTCTTGAGGCTGCCACAAACTCAGAGCTGATTTCATAATGTGTGAGCGAGAAGAGCCCTTTGGTGTGGGGGAGTTAAGGAATAACAACCAGCAGGGTGGCATGCTGGCTGATGGCGACGCCAATGCCAATGACATTCGGACAGAAGATGGTGGGAGAACTGGGGATACTGGCTGTCTGTCAGGATTGATAACTGAAACAGCAGAGCAAGACAAAGTCATCATCTGGGGCACAGACTCTCAGTGTGATGACCCCGAGCTGGCTGAATTTGAGATGTTAGAGTGTCAGGAGTTGGAGGCTTATCTTGTTGAGGAGGAAGAGGACTTTGTTGGGCTTGCAGAGCGGAAGGAGCTTCAAGAACAGCCGTCATCATGCAGAAAATCCACAGCAGAAGAGGCGATAGATTATAAGGGCAGGGAAGAAAGGAAGTCAATTCTGAACGGTGCCAGTGAGCAAGAATCCAATGGCTCTCATGTCTCTGAGAGCAGAGAAGCTTCCAAGACTGACTTAAGCTCTGAAACTGATGTCTTTGTATCCTGTCTGTCCACCATTTCAAGCATGGCCACTGCCATGGACACTGTTGGCAAGAACCAGATGACAGACTCCTGGCATATTGCCTCTGGTCCTCATTCAACCATCTCAGAGGACCTAACTTCCCAGATTTGCACCACTATCTCTGAGAGAGGCAAGGCCTCTCAAATAGTTGATGATTCTTCTCTTTTTGCTAGAAAAAGCACAATAACCCAGAAAGATGTAGATATGAATTTGAATTCAGCAGTTCAGTCAGATGATGCTGTATCACAGGCACATGATGTCAGTGGCAAACCCGGGACAAATAATAACCATAGAAATAAAGCAAAGGGTAGTGTTTTGGAGGTAAATTGTACTGAGCACAAGGCTTTAACCTCTCCGACAAAATGTCAAAAAGAAAGCAACGCTAAAATAGATAAAAGCACACAAGCGGATGAAACCCCTGATGTGAACTACAGGGCTCTCAGAACAGGTACAAAGGGGACTCAGTCATGTGTTGAACCTAAAGCCATAAAGAAACAAGACTCATTTGATAACACACTGAAGAAACAAAGCTCTTTTGATAAGAGTCTGAAAAAGCAGCCTTCATTTGAGAATGCTTTAAAGAAGCAGCTCTCTTTTGATAACACCTTAAAAAAGCAGGGCTCCTTTGAGAACACCACCACTCCCAGCTCTTCAAGTCTGGAAAGGAGGAAGCCATGGGGAAGCCCCAGTCGACCAGCAACTCCTACATCCCCTAAAACCACCTCCTCTTCGTCACCTAAGAGACGACCTAGTGGTTCTCCAGCTAAGGTCCAGGGCATCAGGGCACCGAGCCTGGAGCACAGTGACTCCTCTCAAAGAGGAATAAGTCAAACTATCAAGCCACATGCTAAGACGAGTTTGAGCAGTGGAATCCCCAAACCTATCATGCCTCAACAGAAGGAGTCCGAACCCAGGAGATCTTCGCCCCCTCAGAAGCCCAAAAACGTGCGGCCAAAAATCATCACGTATGTTCGAAAGAATACTCAAGCAAAACCACCACTCACCGATGCACTAAATGAAGCCTCCACACACACATCAAGATTACCCTCTTACTCCAACCCACCAGCTCTCAAAGATCCAAAGGTTGCTTCTCAAACTAAATCCACACCAGTGCTCTGTTCCTCAAACCTGCTATTTGACAAATATCGACAGGAGATGCAGAAGACAGCATACTATCCTCCAGGTGTCGCTGTGACTGGAGTAAAACCTCCAAGCAGCAGTATCCCTCAAAGGAGTGGAAAGTCAGACAACTTCCAGGAGGCATCAGAGAAATATCTTCAAGAGGTGAGAAGCGGACTTTTGTTTTGATATGTTCACACAACTCAGCTTATGGTGTGGTACAAGTATTCCAATTTAGCATGATGGTGGCTCAACCTGAAAGCATTTTTAACCCTTTAATTGTTCATGCAGATTGGTCCGTTTCAGCTGCACTGCACATGCTGTGTTTTAGATTATTTTGGTCACGTACTGGCTCACATTGCACCACAAACAGTAACAGAGTGGTAATAGATTAGATGTATTATCACACAAAACCAAAGTGCCTAACTTAATAATACATGAATCAAACCTATCACATGATACCTTGCTGTCCATCAGTCTAGAATGTGAATGATGTTATAGTAACTGGTTTTGTTGGTGATGTCCTTCAGCAGCATGTTTCCCCTGAAGGAGGTAGTGTCTACCGCTCGCCAAGAACCCTGAGGCCTCAGCTTGGGCTAGGTGCAGTCACCAGGCAGCCCGCAGCCAAGCCAAGAGTTCAGCAGGCAGGTCAAAGGTCAGGTCCCTCACAATATCTGGCTGCCAAAGTGTCCACTCCAGGCCAACAAGATCTGGCAGGTGAGATTGTAACGTTTTGGCAAATTGACTCAAAAGTGAACTGAAATGTTAGTTGCATTTTTAGTATCAGAGACAGCTGCATTTTCAAAGGTTGTTTTGGGAATGTTTAAAAGTTTAACACAAGATGTATTTGTGTATGCTTACGTTAAAAAATGCTTACGTGTGCTGCTGAACTTGGGGAGCCGCTACAACGAGTCTTCAACCTCAGTCTGCGACTGGGGAGAGTGCCCGCCCTATGGAAGACATCCTGCATCGTCCCGGTCCCCAAAAAGAACCGGCCCAATGAGCTGAATGACTTCCGACCGGTGGCACTGACGTCACATCTTATGAAGACTCTAGAGCGGCTCTTCCTCAACCTCCTCCGACCACAGGTACAACATGCCCAGGACCCACTACAGTTTGCATACAAGGCGGGTGTCGGAGTGGAGGATGCCATCCTGTACCTCCTACACAGAGCCCACTCACACCTGGATGGGGGAAAAGGCACGGTCAGGATCCTGTTTCTTGACTTTTCCAGTGCCTTTAATACCATCCGGCCCTGTATGCTTCAAGAAAAACTGAACAGGATGGAGGTGGACCCCTGCCTGGTGGCTTGGATCTCCGACTACCTCACCGACAGACCACAGTACGTCAGGCTGAAGGACATCACGTCTGACACAGTGGTCAGCAGCACAGGAGCACCACAGGGAACTGTGCTGTCCCCTCTTCTCTTCACCCTGTACACCTCTGACTTCTGCTACAACTCTGAATTATGCCACATTCAGAAGTTTGCAGATGACACGGCCATCATGGGGTGTATCTGGGATGATCAAGAAGAGGAGTACAGAAGTCTGGTGAGGAACTTTGTCGCATGGAGTCACACAAACCACCTGCAACTCAACACCTCAAAGACTAAGGAACTGGTTGTGGACTTCGGGAGGTCTAGAGCAGGTCCACTGCCGGTTCAGATAGAGGGGGAGGAGGTGGAGGTGGTCAACAAGTACAAGTACCTCGGGCTGTGGGTGGACAATAAACTGGACTGGTCATGCAACACCTGTATAAAAAAGCCCAAAGCCGACTGTACTTCCTCAGGAGGCTGAGGTCTTTTAACATCTGCAGGAAGCTCCTGAGGATGTTTTACCAGTCGGTGGTTGCTGGAGTACTTTTCTATGCTGTGGTGTGCTGGGGGAGCAGCACAGCAAAGAAGGACTCATCCAGGCTGGAGAAACTGATCAGGAGGGCTAGCTCTGTGGTCGGCATGAAGCTGGACACTCTGGTGACAGTGGCAGAGAAAAGGACATTAAAGAAACTGATGGACATTATGGACAATGCCAGACATCCTCTGCACACGGCCATTAACAACCAGAAGAGTCTGTTCAGTGACAGGTTGCTTCTCCCAAAGACAAGAACTAACAGACTTAAAAACTCCTTTGTCCCACACGCCATCAGACTGTTTAACTCCTCTCTGGAGGGGAGAGGGAGGGGAAACAGGAGGACAAAGGAGGGGGGAACAACTAAGCTGTAGTGCCTCTTCACCTCACTGTACAATACCTTTTGTGCAATACTTTTGTAAATAGTCAACAGTGCAATAGACTCAATACTTGAAATGTGCAATTCACTTGTATTTTTATTTTTATTCCTATTTATTCTATTTATCCCCTTCGTATATTTTATTTATATTGTCTCTGTATTTATATATATGTGTGTGTGTATAACTCTGTAACTTCTGTCGGTGCTGTGCTTTTTTGGAAATCGAATTTCCCAGAGGAACCCACCCGAGGGATTAATAAAGTTCTATCTAATTCTAATTCTAATTCTAATTCTAAAAAACCCTGTGTGGTTAGATGATTAGGTCAAATCTTGAGAAATCATTTCAACAGATTTCTCTCATCTCTCTCTACCTACTTCAGTATTCTCCACACTCTCCCATCCCGTAGATGTTGAGCTGTAGAGTTATTTATTCAACAAGCTTCTTGGGCTTGCTGAATGATTCACCTAATTTTTTTCCTGTCATGCTTATGGATGAGCCTTGGCTTTTGGCACCTCAACTCTTTGAAGTGCAAAGCATTTGAAGTTAGTGTAACTTGCACATGCTACCAGCTCGCACTGCATAATTTTGCCTTCTTACATTATAAATGATACTCTTGGCTGGTTGCACATATGCTGCTTTCTTATTTATGTGGAATTTAGTCATTGAATAATGTTTATATATCTATATATATGTAATCTTCCTCTTTTATTTATTCATTTTATTTCAGTATAAACTAAATCAGGTTTTTAAAGTTTTTTTTTCTTGTTTTTTTACTTGTTTTTCTACCTTTAGGAGAGCCCAGGAGGGCAGGTCCAGAAACCACCCCAAAAAGCCTCCTGCTCAAATCAGGCCAGTCTGGCCTTCGTCCTCCAGGCTTCTCTGCCCTTCCAGCTGCCCGTCTGGCTTCTCTAGGATTTGTCCGGAGCTCCAGTGTCTCATCTGTATCCAGCAACCAGTCTAATGAAAGCACCCACAGTGACCCAGGCCGAGGTTCTCAGTGTGAGTTATGTCCACTCAACTCATTTTTTTTATGAATTAGACTAATACTGTTTTTACTGCTACTCTGCCTAAATAAAAGGTTACCCCACACCAATGTTTTACTACATCTGCATCTCCTTATTAGTTCACCAGCAGGTGTGGCTGGTCTATCCTCAGTTACTATAGTAACAGCTGCTCATTTTGTTTCATTTTCAATCATTTGTCAGAATTCTGCATTTCTAAGCCGCTGCAGCACAGAGCCTCAGAGAAGAAAGGATTTCTTTAGGAAGAAAGTTACTCTCTCTCCCTCTGCTGCCTGTGCTCAGCCTGCATACTGCAGAATTCCCAATGCATATTTCAGTACCATCACTGAAATATTCCCCAGTCTTCATCTGCATAAAGGAATGACAGCAAAATTCACCTGGCAATGCAATTATCTCTGTGTGTGAACGAGATGTCAGCAAAGTGTCAGGAAAGAAAGTGTCGGTTAACAAGACATTGTTTTATTACCAAAAACGGTTTTGCTAAATATGAGCAGGCCATGTGTGTTGTCTGCTGATTCAGAGACGTGACACAAACTGACCATTGTTTGGAAAATGTTTAGATATATGGTTATGGTCTGGGTGTAAAACCAAAGCAAATAATGCAATAGCAGCCACCGAAAGTGATTCACTAAAAGTAGTGATAAGTAATGATTCTTATATTTTAAATACAATGATTTTATTTTCTTTGTAATAATGTAGGGCAGGGGTGTCCAACTCCAGGCCTCAAGGGCCGGTGTCCTGCAGGTTTTAGATGTGTCCTCAATCCAACACAGCTGATTTAAATTGTTAAATTGCCTCCTCAACGTGTCTTGAAGTTCTCCAGAGGCCTAGTAATGAACTAATCATTTGATTCAGGTGTGCTGACCCAGGGTGAGATCTAAAGCATGCAGTACACCGGCCCTTGAAGCCTGAAGTTGGGCACCCCTGATGTAGGGTCTTTACCTTACAATATAAACCGCCTCTGGAGAAGCTGGAACCAATAGCACCCAGTTTCATAAAGGCTACCCCAGAAACCTGAAACACTGAAAAGAAACACATAAACAAAGCAACAGCTACAGACCAGTCATGGTAAAAATAATAGTAACAGTAACAGAAAATATAAAGAATATCAGAGAAAGTGGCTCTTTAAGACAAGCTTGCAAACTTCTCTGGTAAATTTAATTTAAACTGATAGACATCAGAAGTAAATAAGATTTCGCACTCTGGTAAGGTCATTAATTTTTATTCATTTTTATCTATGTATGTAATTATGACAATGATGCTCATTGTCATAATTACAGGTTAATGTTGTCCTTTGCTTAAACATCACTACATTTATTCCAGTCTTTGACAGCTGAATCCTGGCTGTCCTTAGAAATAGCAATAGTACTCTTAATTAGTTGGTGTATACAATACCACTGATTCTCAAGAAAACAACAACAGTTCTACTCAACATTAATATGAGGATGCCCAACTTGACTGCCAGTGGCTCTGTAATCTTTTTAGATATGTAAACTGAAGCAGATTTGTGTACATTTTAACAAATTCAGTATCTGCCAGATTGTAAAATACTTGGAAGCAGCTCAGATGGCATACACAACTGTCTGCTTGCACCGCAGTGTTTCCCTTTAGGCTGTTGGCTCAGACTGCACCACGCTATAACCATAAGCCCCAAATGCAGCTACAAGCAGGAACAAGCAGCTCCTTGTCATCATGATGCTCAGGTCTGGTGAAATAATTAATTCAGTGGTGTAGTTCAATCAGGAGGAACGTATTACACAGTATGCTGACTGTAAAGTAACGCAGTCCTTTCTTCTCATTTTTCTGTCACCAGTTCTTCATCACTGCCACATGGCCCAGAGGCACATTTGTTCTGAATGTTATTAGCTTGTCTATTCTCGCTGCTTGCGAGTTAGTCACAAGCAGAGTCCTCATTGGTGCTGATCAGAGGATTCTTACTACAGGGGGTGGATTTGTATTGTACATGCACGCTAGAAACAAGCGGGCATGCAAAAATATGTAAAAACTATCATAATTTCATTGTGATTATTTGGAGGATGTTTCAGCTGCACTGTTCCTCAGCCTTTCATTTCCATAAAAGCTAGAGGCATAACAGCAGCTCTTATGAATAATTACTATGTTTACAGCACCCTGTTTTTTGCGAATCTTGATGAGAGTGTGCAATTTACCAGAAAAAACAAAGCAAAGCAAAAAAGAACCAAAACTCCATTAGGAAAGAGTGTAATGATCTGAAACGTGCATGAAATTGACAGTTAAAAGCTTTAATGCCATCATTCCACAGTTTTACATTTTCAAATGGCGCTGAGAATTCCCTCAGTATTACTAAACCAAATCAAATCTTTTGTGTTAAGAAACAAGAACATCGTTTACTATAGGCCATGGCTGGCTCTATGCCTATTAGTTTGCATAGTCAGGTATTTCCCAAAATTGTACATGTGTCTGTACCGTAATCCACTGAGACATGGAGTGAAACAAAAAGCTGGCAGTCATAAATTAGCCACAAAGATATGTCATACCTGCAAAACGTGAATAATTCAGTTTTTGTAGTCAACGTCAAAATATCTACGTTGGCCAAGGTGAAATATTTGATAGCTATCTTGGCCATTTCCTCAGAATCGAATGTTTTTCTTTCTTTTTCGTCATTAGATATGCAACATAATTCTTAGCACAACTAGAAGTTATTAAAATACAGGTAAAGACAACCTTTTAAATGCTATAACTTGTTTTGTCCATGCTGACTTGCTTGGTTTTATTACAATATAGTAGACATTATATTGGGTTGAGTTTTCTTTTTAAAACTGTGATATAACCCACTGAGTAATGCTCAAAGTTATAGGGAGAAAAATAGGTAAAAAAGTAGAAAAGAATTTGTGTGGTAGCAGTGTTTAAAGTTTATTTTAGTAAGAGGGTTCAGAAAATGCTGGAAAAATATGGCGACCTGAAGAGCACCAAATTTCAAACAGCTTGAAATTTTCATAGAATGAAGGGAAATTTTTGCATGCATTACTTAAATATGAGGAAATTGTCTACAAAATCTACAAAATAAAATTCACTAATCCTGTGGCGGTCAGGTGAGACTCACTCACTGATATTCTTAGGAAATGGCCCATATATTAAGAGTCAGCGCTAGAGCGAGCACACTGACTGCCTTACATAGGCTTAATCACATTCGGGAGGTGAGAAAATTGCAGCTTTTAAATAAAAACATATTTCGTACATATATAAATAGCAACATTGTGTGATTTTTGCCACAGTCCCTGAGCATGTTTTTCTTTTCTGATGTAGATCCCAGCAGTGGCAGCGATGACACACCTCAACATAAAGCCACAGCACCAACCAGAGAAGCCTCCCCTGCTCAGAGCTGCCCTCACCCTCCTAATGCCCCCAGCCTCCAGCGGCGCAATCTGCCACCACGGCACTGCTCCCCACTAGGTACAGCACTCTTGCACAAAGCCAGAGGAACCAAACGATTGTGCTCAATTTGTGTATGTGTGTTTGATTTCATTCCTCAGTATAAGCCCCACCTATTCCCACACAGCTGCTTAGAGAAATGTCTGAGTTTTAAAAGTTATTGTGGAGTTTTAAGTAAAAGCAGGAAGACAGAACAGTTTGTATGTGACGATTTGAGCTACAGTCCTGTACATGGGCAAGAAGTTGAGCTAGAAACAATAAACACAGCTGTGCTTTTTGTACTCAAGCAATGATTTTTCTTTTGCAATGTTGCTAATTATGATTGTAGTTGAGAGCATAATGACTACGATTGAGTGTTTACTCATTCATTTGCTTTTATTGTCCATTGTTCAGCTCAGTTTGCTTATCAAGCTTCTGATTTAGGACTAAAATGAGTAGAAAATGATAAATAGTATTTAGGATTACTTATTCATGTGCTGTGTTTCCAAACTGTTGCCTAGCATTGCATCACAGCAGGGATACAGTATCATACAGTAGCCTATACTCCCCCTCTGCTCTTGTGGGCGTCTTTATTGTTAGCTAATGCACAGTGGTGCTCATGTTGGCGTCTTTGCAGTGAATGTGGAGCATCAGCGCCATCCTGTGGCGACAGTTTGTATTTCTGGGTGAACCACCAGTCGCCCCATCTTTCCACAACAGAAACTGTGTCAACAAGTGAAGCAGTAACTCCAGCTAGTGGTCACTGTCCTACAGTGATCGCTGAGTCTTTATTCCAGCCATTTTTTATGCTTTCAGTTATTCACTGATTTGATTAATTATAAGGAAAAAACAGAACAAAGTTGTTGTTTGTTTTTACTACCAGTTTCCATGCCTAGGCATTAAATCTGTTTTTCCCAGGAACTCTGTTGGAGGGATGAACAATATTCTACAAAAAAAAATCCCTTTATATTGAGGGTTTCATTTGATCAGTCTGCGCATGTGTATCATATTTTATTCAATATAAAAAAGTGGTGTTATTTTATAATGTTATTGTTTTGTGCCAAAGTTTTGTCTGTAGTAAAAAACAGAAGTAGTGTAGCAGAAGTACAGGTTAACCAATATTTAGGCAAATACTTCCTATGAGATAAAACAAACAACAAAAATGTCTGTCTTATGTTTTAATTCTGTGTATTACAAAGAAAATAACACCTTTTTTGTTACACAGTGACTAGGAGAGATTTACAGAAGGATGCAGAGGCTGAGCTGTCACCAAAGTCCTCCCCTAAAAGACTTGCAGTGGTTTCTCCCAAGCCACAATCCCCTGGTGAGTCAGCCCTGTCACACCGCATACATTTAAACACAAACTATAGGCACATAAGGTGTGCTTAACGTACCATGATGTGCTTAACATACCATGATGTCTCTTTGGTTTTTTTCCTAACTGGTAAAAAGAAGGGGTTTTTGTTCAGGACCATCAGCTGCTACTGTATCTTTAAAATTTGCAGTGACTTTTTCATTCCGTGTCGCTCTTGCTCTCTCGCCGCACTTCATCCCAGACTTTACCCATAGCACCATGATGTTGCCATAGCAACAAAGCACGGTAGCTCTAATGCTAGGATGGCTCCTTCAGGAGCAGTACTGCTGGCTCAGATTACAGCAGCACAAATCAGCAACTTCTGCTTTTCTCAGAGACCAAACAGGCCAAACAGTGCAGGTGATAAGGGTTTTCATACTGCACATATAATCCACTTTTACATCAGCAGCATCCACATAAATTGACTTGTTTGTTTTGTTTGTCTATATATTTCTATTTCTATAATAAGTCTGAGGAAAAGTACATCAACATACTATATTCTTCTGCCTGTTTTGCGTATCTGCAGTTCGTGGTCGGACAACAGCAGTTCATGGAGCCATTCAGACCGAAAAGGCACAGGAGGTGGATCGCGCTCAGATCCAGCAGCTGCGGGAGCGATGTGAGCGGCAGGCCCTGCAGCTACAGACTCTGCAGGCTCAGTTAAAGAAAGCCTCGCTGTGCCTGGATGTTTTCAGCATCACTACCCAGCACTTCTGTCACAAGGTAAGATTTAGCAGAGTTCTGCAATCCCGGCAAGGTCGACCGCAGACTTTGAAAGCCGAGTAAGAGTGCAGTGTTCCAATTCTTTCACTCTTAATCCTAAAATAGGACTACGTGTGTATGACACATGTGATTGTGGGCGATAGTGGTTCAAGAGTTGGGAGTTCGCCTTGTAATCGGAAGGTTGCCGGTTCGAGCCCCGGCTTGGACAGTCTCGGTCGTTGTGTCCTTGGGCAAGACACTTCACCCGTTGCCTACTGGTGGTGGTCAGAGGGCCCGGTGGCGCCAGTGTCCGGCAGCCTCGCCTCTGTCAGTGCGCCCCAGGGTGGCTGTGGCTACAATGTAGCTGCCATCACCAGTGTGTGAATGTGTGTGTGAATGGGTGGATGACTGGATATGTAAAGCGCTTTGGGGTCCTTAGGGACTAGTAAAGCGCTATATAAATACAGGCCATTTACCATTACCATTTACCATTGTAATGCTGTGACTTTATTTCATTCTCGTTAAACCTCCTCCTGGGGTAAAAGAGAAAATATACAACGTCATCATTATCAAAAGGCAGCATAAATAAAAATATTTGTCAACAAATCACCCATGTCCAACTACATGTGTCCAAATGTCTGTATAAAATTTAGCAGTTTTACACTGTATAACAATATCCTTAATATTAAATATTACGCCATCCTAATAACATTTGGTCTCAACCTAAAATACACAGGCAGATATTTTTTGTCTTTGCAAATTAAAATTACTGCATTAATAATTGAAGCTAAACCAGTATTTGATGTATTTGAGGGATTTGATGTTTTCTTGCATAAAAATGTTGGAGTTTTAGTTGAGAGTTATGAAAAGAGAGCTTGCTTGTTGCTGCATGAGTCTGTAACGGTAACATATCTTGATATGTAGCAGCATTCAAACTATTCTTCACCCTGCAAGTTTGCTTTAATGCGACACAGAACAAGTTCCTCATTAAAGTTGCATCCTTTGCAATATGTTTGTAGATTCATTGTGTTACTGAATGGCAGTGTTTTGTAGGGTTACAGTCAAAAACTGCAATGCAAATGTTGCAGTGAGCTCCAGAATGCGATTACACACTGTGTTGGAGTCATTTGCACAAACCTGTAGCTTCTGTCTTTTGTTGTCAGTATCGCTTTGTTCACAAAGGGAGCCGCTTGCTTTAACCCTCTTGTGACATCTTTTGAATGACTCTAAAGGCAGCCTCTTATGATAGTTGGTAGTGAAATGCTGAGGATTTCCAAAGGTGCTTTTTTCTAGTATAAAGAAAGAGAATGCTTTTGGGATGTGTTGTGAGTTTGTATACATGCAAGTATATTGACATGCATTTGATAGGGGGGTGTGGTGTATCTTGTTGTGTCTGTTCTTCTGGTGCTGCTGCTGGATGGGTGACTCGGTGGAATCGAAACACATTTGATATTTAATATTCTTTTTAATCACTCTTGCTTTTCCTGTATGCTGCTCAGATGAGACTGACAGAGTGTTTTCTGTTCTTTCAGTCTCTATTCAGCACTTGGTTTAACCTTTCCTAGTCCTCTGTTTGCATTTAATATATTTGTCAGCCCCACCCGCTGGTGGTGCTCTACAACCAAAGATTAATGAGATTAGAGCTGCCTGTATGGCCTGCCTCTGCTTTTGGTCAGACTGATTGCAAGACAGAATCCCCTCTAAATTTTAACAGTGGATCTTTCCAAGCATTTCCAAGCTATCTACACACATGGGTGCATACTCTGTTTTAGGATGCGTGACAACATGTGCTGATGTGGTTTAATTATGTTGTAATGAGTGGATTGAAGAGGTCACTAGATGGTTAATATTGGGTTAAGCTAGCTGATTTGAAGTGTTTTTGTTTTAATGAGGTATTTGTTCATATAGATATTTTTGCAGGACAGTTTTTATTCAAAGCAGTGTTTTGGTTTCTAATGAAGTGTGTTTGTTCTGTTATGCACATCAGTGTCTGTAGATATGATCTTCCAGCTGAGCATCAGAGCTTATCATTCTCTACTCACTGATCATCTCCCTCCCCATCTTCTTTTGCTAAATTTTTTTCTCATACATGCAAAAGACTGTGTGTGTGTGTGTGTGTGTGTGTGTGTGTGTGTGTGTGTGTGTGTGTGTGTGTGTGTGTGTGTGTTGTTCCCTTCCATCCGTGTGAATGTGATACGGGGCGTGTTGGTGGGGGTTTAAGAGGAAGGCAGGCAGAGCTGGGCTGGGGCCGGCAGTCTTTGTTCCAGCAGGGATAAATGATGGTCACGAACCAGGAAACGAGGTGAGGCTTTGGTCTTTCCATCTCTCCTCCCCTCTCTTTCCCTCCCCCTCTGTCTCCCTTACTGTTTCTTTCTGGAACTCGCATCTGTCACTGCTGCCTCCCGAGCCGGCTAAGGGATGCTGCTGCTATCTGCTAGCCTAGTATGGGCCACTGCTGCTGTAGGCTCCATTTCTTCCGTCTGTTCTGTCTCGACCAAACGGTAAAGTCAGTCAGTCTTCTGCAGGCAGCGAGCTTGTTTGAGCACCGAGGATTCCTCTATGTATATGTGGCTGTTCGCAAGTGTTTAGTGTTTGGGGGGGTCTATTTATATGATGATTATGTTCACTTGTTTGCTAGAGACAGAGCCTGATAGACAATGTAAAGCTGTGTATGATTATGCTGAGTCAAAGCAGGCTTGTCTTTCACACTGAGCATGCTTCTTTCATTTTATAACAGTTTGCAGGGACATACAATATAAAATGCCATTGCTACTGTGCTGTATGCTGATTTTTCTTTTTTTGGTGTTTTCATTGCATCCTTTTTATATCCCTACTGGTTAACTGGGTTTATTATATGTTATTATATATTATATATACATACATATATATTATAGTTTCCTGTGTGTTAACTATGCACTCTTCTGCTTGGGACAAAGTCTAAATAAAAAAACAGCTGCACACTGAAAGCTGTTTGTGGTACCACTAATTAGATCAACTAACTTAGTAATATTTTGTACTCTAGTGAAATTATTGTAATAATAAGTTGATTTATTAGATTAAAGTAATACAGACTGAAAAAATTAATTAATACAGACATTAATAATAAACAAAACTATAGACAATTTGTTTAGGCTTCTCTAATTTGAGAACTTGGTTCTTTTTTTCCTCTTCTATATGAGTGGAAACAGGATATTGTTCATATCTGAACTTTTTGAGGGGTTTTGATTCATTATGATGGTCACTTTCTATATTTGATGATTAATAAAGGAGTTTGTAAAAATAGCAAAACAGTGTAACTGATAAAGAAAACCATCGTGATGGGCATCCTAAAGATGGATTATATGAAGATCATATGGGGAAATTAGAATGCATGTCACATAACTCCCCAGAGATTTGAATTGGATGTCTTGTGGGCAGGACCGTGGATCGATGGGTAGGAGCAGAGGTGGAGCTAAAGCGTATGAAATGAAAAAGCTGCTGACCCTCCTGAGGTCACTGCAGAGACTTCTTGATGACTTCATGTTCCCAGTAAAACCTCTTAGAGGGTGACATCATGACTGCTGTGGCATACTGTTTACTGTTTCATACATTTTTCACCTGCCTCTCTCCTTTTCGTTGTATCTCCTGTGTCCCCCCCCCCCCCCCCCCCCCCCCACCTCCTTTTTTTAAAGTCTTCTGCAGTCATTTCACATTCTGGAGAGAAAACACATGTATCACACATAGCCTGTGCAAGTGCTGTATGGTATAACTTGCTTAATTATTTAGCGTTAACCTCCTAAGACCCGAACTCTTCCACAGCATGCGTTTTTAATTTCTCTTTGATATTTGGGCATATTGGGGCCCGATGAATGTAAAAACAAAGAATTACCAGATTTATTTTTTTTACCTGATTTTTGTTTGTAAGAAAAATGAGAGCCACAAATGAGGATATTCTTTTAAATTTTTTATAGAATAGTAGCTGTATAATGTCCTCGTAAGTGGATTTTGGGCCCTTGTAGAGCAAAATTGAGTATTTTGGTCTAAATAACCCAAAATGTGATGTCCACATATGTGGACGCCAGGTCCTAGGAGGTTAAAGCTTAATTAGAAGCAGAAATGTGAGAAAGAAAGGCCTGGTAAAAATAAATAAATAAATCAGCCTAATGTTAACTTTTCCTTCATACGAGCTGTTGTACCATTGCATATCAATTCATGCATTAACTTCATTTTTTTGTTCTTTATCCCCCTAAGACCAAAGCTCTTTTTTGGGATGCATTTTTAATTTCTCCAAGCTATTGGTGAACAGTATAAGATTTTTCTTTTTCTTTTTTGGCTGCTCCCTTTAAGGGATCATCTGCCTCTAATCCTATCCCTAGCATCGTCTTCAGTCACACCAACCCTCTGTGTGTCCTCCTTGACTACATCCATGAATCTTCTCTGTGGTCTTTCTCTTTTCCTGCTACCTGGCAGCTCCATTGTCAACATCTTTTGTCCAGTATAGCCACCATCCCTCTTCTGCACATGTCCAAAGCATCTCAGCCTTACTTCTCTAACTTTGTCTTCAGTGGGACCTGATATAAACTAAGACTCTTCTTTAAACGGAAAGTTGTTACTTTGTTACATAGTTATTACTTTCTGATTTTATTTCTGAAAAAAACAAGAACAAAAGTATATCTTTATATAACGAAATGTGTTTATTTTAAACCATAACACTATACAAGAAACTGTGCTTAACAAAGTACAAAACGCTGTTGAGCAAAACAAAGTATAAGGTTCTAAAGTCTCCTGTCACTGGCTGAAGTTTCTCCTTCCTGATAAAAGAAGCTAGTTTCAGGAGAACTGTTTTCAATATGTAATATACTGACATTCTGGTTCTATGTATATAGAAAATAATAACCATATTTTTTTTTATGATTGAAGATATATTTTAGAAAATGTTATCACAGTTCCTTATGTCTTTGCTCTACCCACGTATGAGCAACAGACACCCCACTTTAGACAGTGAAATTTCTCGTCTTTAGTCTGATGTGTCGTGGCATATTTTAAGCCAATGATAGTAAATAGAAGTAGTTGGTTATGGATTTGTTACAATGTAAAATGCATACTGTTTTTTATTTATTTGTATTTATTTATTTATTTTACAACTCTGAGACGTAGCAAAAATATGCACGTCATTATCTAAGATCCCTAAATGCTGTTTTCCACACGACACATCACATCGGTGAAGTCCTAATATCCAGTAGCACTGCACTGACGCGTCCTGTTACTCTGTGTTCTTGAGTGCAATATCTACATGAAACGGTTGAGTAAATTATCTTGCATCATTTGCTGAAAGAAAAACAAATCTTCCAAAAGGGCAAATTTTTAACACATCCACATTTGATTCACCCGAGCTTCACAGCATAACAAACTGTAGTGAAATTGGTGGGAGCCGGTTTAAAAACCCGACCTGTTAGCATTGTTTGTCATGCTCTCTTACAGCCACCATTAGCATCTATGACAAAGATCTTGCATTATTAGAATTACATGCTTGATTTTTGCTGCTGCACTGACAAGAAACACCTAAATCCATTTGCACTGTCTAGAGATGTATGTCGCTGTGTGTCTTTTCAGAGTGAGAGTGCCATTGTGAAGGAGAGGGAACTGTCCCTGGAGCTTGCCAGAATCCGTGATGAAGTGGGTAAGTGGAATACGGCGTTACAGTTATGGCACCACAGGGAGGAGAGAAGGCAGTGAGTCACTCATCGCTTGCAACCCATGATGTATTACCGAGTGTTTGACCACATGGCCCATGGGAATTCACTTTGCAGACAGCAGTCTAGATTTAGTCTTAGACTGAACGTTAAGGTGTGTGTCTGGTCAATAAAGTAAAAAAACAACAACAACAACAAAAAAACTCCTATGTTGACACAGTTCAAGTCACACTTTAGAACGGACTTGTAATACAATTAAAAATATATTAAGAATTTTATAGATTTACCCTTCTTACTTTTAAAACTACCCTTGTTACATATAACACCAGAAGAGTGAAAAAAATAAAGAAAAACCAAGACTGTGTGGAGTCGAAATGACTTGCCTGTCTTTTTAGGATGTTTTTTTCTTTTGTCTGTGTCTCTTCTATTCTGTCTCTATTCCAGCTGTCAGTGTTGCACACTGGGAGCAGTTGCAGCAGGAGAAGGAGGAACTGGAGCGTCGTTTTGAGTCTGAGCTGCAGGGATTGCGGGCTCAACAGCAGAAGGAGCTGGGAGCGCTGGAGGAGCGGCTGAAAGCACAGCACGTGGATGAGACGAATAGTCTGCAGGCCCTGCAGCGAGCTGAGCTGGAAGAGCTACACTTCAAACAGCAGGAGCAGGTCTGTGCTAGGCAGCCTGGATATGAACTGCCATGTTTATCTAAATCTCATATGAGAAGTGAGAGTGCAATTTAACTAAAAACACGAGTTTATCTAAAAGACAAAAGTAAATCGCAGCGGTTATTTTTATCTATGAATTTTTTAAAATTTATAAAATATTAACAGAAACATTTATTAAAGAGAAACAAAAATGGGAGAAAATAGTGTGTTGCATGGTGTTCATATATACGCATGTATGTGAACAGCGGGTAGCACTGATGAGTTATTTTTGTAATTGTTGCCTGCAGCTTGAGGAGATGAGTCAGAACCATGAGGCGTCCTTGATGGAGATGGAGACGGCTCACAATGATACACTGGCCACTCTGCAAGAGGAGCATGCCAGGACTGTGAAGAGTAAGCACCCCATTTAAAACCTGTTGCCACCCTGCGCTGAATCACTGCAGGTCAAGAAACATGACGGTGTGTGTTTCTCGTGTCAGATTTGAAGATGGCCCATGAACAACAGAGGAAGTCTTTGGAAGAAGAGTTTGAAAAGATCAGACTGTCACTGCAGGTTAACAGTTCTCCTTAAAAATTCATAATATGACCTAGTTAATAGTTTAAGTCACTAACAGTTTAATATCCATGGTCATCAGGATCAGGTGGACACACTGACATTTCAGAACCGTAGTCTCAGAGATCGAGCAAAACGATTTGAAGAAGCTCTCCGCAAAAGCACAGATGAGCAGATCGTGGTAAGAGCTTCACGATACACTGCTTACTGCTGATGTGACAGTAGCAACATTAACAGCATAAAACTTGTTGATTGGTTTTACAGCTTAGTGGTGTTTTTTAATGCTTTTTAAAAGGATGCTTTGGCTCCCTATAAACACATTGAGGAGGACCTGAAGAGCCTCAAAGAAGTTCTGGAGATGAAAAATCAACAAATCCATCAGCAGGAGCTGAAGATTTCAGAACTGGAGAAAATAGTAGGTTTCAAGTTTTTACCAGAGAACATCTGGAGTATGTTGCAAAATATCCAGTGCATTAAAACTTATTTTAAGTTGGTATGATTCATGGCAGCTTGCTGAGATTTATGAATGATTTCATTAGTTGTCAAGTGTATCGTTACTGCAGCCTTCCCATTTACCTCCCATCTACTTTCATTAGCGCTAATGTTTCCTTTGTAAACCCAAATCATTTAGCCTGCACCACTGTTTCACTCGTTCCACAAGTATTTTAGTGTGGTGTACTGTGTTACCTGTGTTTTTTGAGCAGGCTGCAAAGAATGTGTTCCTGGAGGAGAAACTACAAGTGTTACAACAGCAGAATGAGGACCTGAAGGAACAAATAGACAAGAATCTCGCTGTGTCCAGGTCAGAGAAAATCCATACATGTGCTGATTAAAGTTCCAACCACGAGATGTAACTGTGCTTGGTGCTTTCTTGTCTTAGAAGTGTTGCAGTTTTCTGGATACGTCATCTATGTTATACAGAATATTTTTGTTTATAGAGGTCAGTTAATCCATCCATCCATCCATTCTCATCCGCTTATCCTTTTCAAGGTCGCAGGGGGACTGTAGCCTATCCCAGCGGTGTTAGGGCGAGAGGCAGGGTACACCTTGGACAGGTCGTCAGTCTGTCGCAGGGCTAACACATAGACACAGACAAGCATTCACACCTATGGGCAATTTAGTTTCCAATTAACCTATCCCCACTAACTGCATGTCTTCTGACTGTAGGAGGAAGCACCCAGAGAGAACCCACGCGAACACGGAGAAAACATGCAAACTCTACACATAATTAATGTTTAGAAACATTTACAATAATGAAACCCATAATTCTGAATGCAAAAATTCAATACTTTATAGAACCACCACTGGTAACTTGGAATAATTGTTTTGTGCATAATATTATCAGTCTCTTGCATCATTTAGATAATCACAGCACACAGTGTTAACACTGGGTGATCCTATCTTAAGAGAGCATAAACGAATGCTGGTGAAGCTCAGTAAACTGATGCAACAGAAAAGGGATAATTCACCTAAATGATGTGATTTAGATGGGCCATTCCTTGACTGGATTCTGTGTTAACACTGAATCAAGCAGTGGCCCAACACTGGAACACCTTGACTCTTTTCTTTTTCAGCCATTCTGTTGCAGATTTGCTGCTGTGCTTGGGATCATTGTCCTGTTGCCTGACTCAATTTTGATAAAGCTTGTTTGGCTGTCAGACAGATGGTATAAGAGGAGCTCACGGTCAACTCAATGATAGCAAGGTGCCTGGGTCATGTGGTTAGAAAAATAAGCAGATATCGTCGCTCCACCACCGTCTTTGACACTTGATAGGAGGCATTGATGCTATGCTGTTATCCTGTGTTTGGTTTTCATCAAACATGGTGCTGTGCATTATGACCAGAGGACATTGTTCCAGAAGTACTTTTGAAAAGTTTGTTCAGATGGATTTTTGCAAAGTTGAACTGTGCTGCCATACATTTTTTTTAGAGAAAAGGTTTTCTCCTGACAGTTGTTCCAAACAAGCCATACTTGTTCAGTCTTTTTCTCCTTGTGTTGTGATGAACTTTAACAGTTAACGTGCAAAAATCAGTAAGAAAAAAAAAAGTGACCACACAACGTGACCTTTTCCTTGTCACTTTAGGCAACTCTCTGAAGAGAATGCTAATCTGCAAGTGAACGTGGAGAAGGAGAGCAATGAGAAGAAGCGCCTTAGTCGCACCAATGAGGAGCTGCTGTGGCGCCTACAGACCGGAGAGCTGAGTCCTCGCATGTCCCCCAGCTCCTCCCCTATCCATCGGCCACCCTCTGGACCAGGCTCTCCTGCCCGTCCACACTCGTATCACCAGTGATGCTCTTCTGGAAGTTCTCGTCACCAAAAGCTTTTAGCTGGAATCAGAAGGCCTCATTTGTTTTAAACCTCTTGGGTGAATGTTTCTCTCAATCAGAAGAGGGATGGATGTTACACTATATAAACACAAATAGGTCTGTTTGTTGGGAAAATCCACTTGCCTATATGATTTCAAGTTTGAACCCCACTGACCTAACCAATTGTACTGTTAATCACACCTGTTACTAAAAGAAGGAATTCTCTGCCCTCAGATTTTCCTACTCCACACGAACGCAACACACAGCAGATGCACTGAAAAACTCCCACAGATTGTAGATTGATTGGAGAGCAGAATGAAAATCACGGTGCCTCATTTCCATGTTTTCGCCTACATCTCCATCTTCTCATCCAGCGCTCAGGATGATGGATGTACAAGACATAATGATAATCAAAAGTGCAACAACAAACACAAAAAGCGCCTTTTGCCATCCATTCTCTCCCACCAGCAGCATCCACCAGGACAAGGAAAATTCTTTTTGTGAGTAAAATCACAAAACTACCTACAGTATTACTCTCAATGTTCAGATTCTTCTCTGGGGCTTATTATCCTTTTCATCCTGAAATATTGTAGGAGTTTATGAGTGAATATCAAGCCGTTTAACCTCAATCATCCATGCTACTTTAACTTGCATATTAGCATTGACCTGAAATGTGTGGCTACAACAACAACCCAACTTGTATCTTCTGAACTGCCAACACAGTCAACAGTTTTCCTGACCATACTTTGTAAAATCTGTACATGTATTGCTCTCTTTAAAGCATGATCTGTCTTCCAGTTATAATTAACTATATTGTAGGATTGCCTACAGTGTGATGAAGTGGCACGGAAGGGCAGTGGAGCATCGCGATTTAAAAGGAATTTCTTATTAACTTGAACAGGATTCATTAAAGGTAAAACATTGCGTTATACATTTCACACTAGGTGAGTTGATGCCCTTCACACCCTTCAGATGAATTAATATAATTGACTGCTCAAAAGGTTAACACTTGATCATCGCAGTATGAAGCAAAGTCAGTTAAACTTCAGGAATAGTAGTCTGTCCGGTTAGGAAGCAAAAAAATTATTACTAATCAATTTAATCTGCCTTTGTGCAAATGAAACAACAAGAAAATCTCCAAGAAGGTAAAGGTTTAACACGTGTTCACATACATCTTTGCTTATTCCTGATCCTTTCAGAATGATTTTTTTACTCCAAGAGTGTGGAGAAGACCCCAGGGGTGATGGGCTGTTGTATGAGCAGACCTGGACAGGCCGTAGATCTGCTCCTTTGTGCCTTTGTGCAGATTACTAGCAAAGCCCTAGAAAATGACCTCCAGTATGCCATTGGTAACGTTGCTGCCTGTAACATCATCCAGCATGACTGGGTTGACAGTAGGTCAGTGATGGTCTGGGGAGGCAGAATTGCACAGGTCCTGCAAAAAGACATATCGAGACTGTCTTGTGACAGTATGTTCAAAAACATGTACATGAGTAAACTGCCGGAGGTCATTTTGAGGGGTTCTGGCTCCACCTGTTCTTCCTTGCACTGAGGAGCAGATACTGGTTTTGCAGCTAGGTTGATGCCCGTGCTTTAGCCCCTGTTCTCTCTTAATATGACCCCTCTTTTCCCATCTTCTGGTGCCATCCTGGAGGAGCTGGGCTACTTGTGCAGGTACAGTCTCATGCTACCAGTAGTGACAGTGACACAAGCAAAGAGCAAAACTGCAGAAAAATAAGAAAGGATAAGAGAAGACAGCAGTGTATGGTCACCACATGCAGCATCATTCAGTGTTTGGTGGATCTTCTTGATGCTTCTCCAGTGCTGCTGGTTTTGCTTCCTTACTGGACAGTCTAATTCCTGACGTCTAGCTCAGTTTGTGTTATGCTGTGATGATCAAGTGTTCACTTTTTTTTGTTGTTGAGCAGTTTATAAACATGTCCTACAAAGTGAACATGCAGACTACATAGAAACCACCAAAGAGGAAATCATTGAATACAGCAGTTCATTAAGTACTGTAGCTGTCATATGGTTGGACTTAATTGCTGCCGAATCAGCCATAAATGGTGCAGACGTTGCAAAACATTTATCTGTTTTGTTGCATTTTAAGATTATACTGTCAGGGCTCTGGCAGCTAGCTGAAACTATTGCTGTTTTCTCTGTTGATGTTTATTATTATTTTGATTGTTTGTGTGTGTTTTCACCACAGAAATCTTTATAGAGAAAGAATTAACCGCAATTGACAAAAAACCCCAAACTGATTACATTTCCATCAAAATAAGCACGAGAGTCTGATTGCAATGTTACCTCATTTCTCATTGTAGAGAATAATCTCAGGTCTTGAGGAGAATTAAGAGTCATCAAAAGGAAGCAACTGCCTTTTTTTGTATTGTATTTTTTTTCATGTTTACATATAACCACCTGTCTCAAATGTCTGTTTTGCCAGATAACATTTCTAGAAATTTTATTTGGATGTAAGCGTTCTGTAAAAAACTATTTTAAAGAGCCTAACACAGTCAGGAAACGCATAATAATTAAGTGAAATGGGATTTTATGACATTAATACATTGTAATAAAGCAGGCTTTCTTTTATCCATTCCCTCAGACATAAAGTATGGAAATCTGCTGAAATAGGGATTTGGTTCTAGATGAGTTAAATTTATTGTTAATACAAGTTGATTATGTTTAGCTTCATCGCTGGTGGGTGTTTTGAAAGGAAGTGGAAATGATGGCTCTCTCCATCAGGTACTCTGATTGCACTGAATGCCTGTGTCCTGTGGACATGACCTTGTACTCATTTACCGAATGTTTGTCCGACACTAGAATAAGAGGTTTTGTTTACAGTTTATGTCCAATGTCAGAAAAGGTTGCTGCATCGCCTTGCTTCTGTTGTTTACATGATTTTTGTTCCTATTCAGTATTTCAGAAACTCATGCGCTGGATACGGTTGTCTGAAAGCATGCCTTTATAAGGTTTACGTGCATTGTTTTGACCTTACACTTCCTGCACATTTATTTATTGTCATCCCTCAAAACTGTAACTGTAGCTTAGCTGGTTAACATATTGTGGTGAATGATGAGAAGTATTGTCTATACTGTATATGTTGCACTTTGTATTTAAGTATTAAATCACAGCAAGTATACACAAGAAGGGAGAGCCTCTTTTTAAGGTTAATAAGTAATAATGCAGAGCAGATTGCAGCAATAACCACATTAGGCCTGCATTTAAAAAAAGCTCTCACTGGAGCTTTCTAAATGTAAACATGGTAATATTGCAAAAAAACAAAACAAATCTGCGACAATCTGACTTGATTTGAATTATATGCAACTTGGTTGACATGAGATTCATGCCTTCCAATGCATGAAATGTTGTATTATATCTATTGGCAGAGGGAAGATGATGGTGGAGTTCTTCTCTGCTGCGATGGTGTTGAGAGTCTGAAGGTATCTTAGCTGGAGAGCTGAGGGTGAGTCAGCCATTACCAGAGAGGCTTCTTTCAGAGCCCTGGAAGCATTCATCTCCCCCTCTGCAGCAATGATCTGAAATATAGGCAGACGATCAGTATCTTCTGATGTTTCATTTCTGGGCCTGAATACATGAAAAGGAAATTGAATTCAGTCTTCCATTCCTCTCATTACCTTGGCCCTGGCCTCCCGGCTGGCTTCAGCCTCTGCTGCCATGGCTCGCTGCAGCTGATGAGGCAACTTCACATCTTTGATCTCTACACGCTCCACTTTGATACCCCATGGATGAGTGGCTTCATCCAGGGCTTCCTGCAGGGTAACATCCAATATCAAACACTCTAGTCACAGTTATAGTTTAATAAACAACAAATCAAATACTTTATACTCTACAGTGAGAAAACCAGTGGCTTCTACTTGTTCTAGCATTCTCCTTGTGGCCAAAAAAAAAAGTGTTCTTTGAATGGCGGGTGGGAATGAAGGAGCTCTAAAAGTATCTGTAATAAGGCTTTTCTTACCTTTTTTAAAGGGTATGCTTATATATAAATGTAAATGAAAATTTTTGTAATAGGTGTAACAGCACTTTATCCTCACTTGCATACTGAGTGAAATGCCCTCTCTGTCAGATAGAAGTTCTGCAAGGTTTTTGGTACCAAGGACATTCCTCAGAGTGGTTTGAGCAAGCAGTCGAGTAGATGAGTGCGCATTGGTCACATTAGCCACCGCTGAAATGGGGCAGTATACGCGGAAGTAAACCACACCATCCACAGACACTGTCACAGAGTCTTTCGTTAGGATCTGCAAATGTTTACAAAAATTGCAGTTTATTTACTGACAGAAACTACAAATGGCTTGTGATGCATGAGATAACAGAGACAGAGTGCTTTCATAATAAAACAAAGCAAGAATATACCTCTTGAGGAGGGATATCAAAGGACACAGTTCTCAGATCTACTTTCACAAAGTTATCGGTGCAGGGTAATATTAGGAAAAGTCCTGGAAAAAGATAAAAGGCAGTTCAGATGATAATGTGGAGTCAACTTCCAAAGCCAACCGTTTTATTTTTCCTTTTGGTTTCTGGGATGGCTTAACCAAAGTGTTTGTTGTATATTTAACCACAAACCTGGCCCTTTAGCTTTTCTGTCTGTGATCCGGCCGAGTCTAAAGATGACAGCTCGCTCATACTCCTTCACTATCTGAATGTTGGAGACAACCAATCGCACAACAGTAAATAAGAAATACAGAAATATAAATGGAGTATTTTTTTCATGGTATGTATACACATCTATGTGAAGAAATAGTGATTAAATCCTAATAAGCAGTGCTCCGCAATGAGAATATAATGTACCTTGACACACATAAATATTGTGAGTGGAAAGGTTACTATTACAAAGATGATGGATATGAAAACCAACAGCCAACCACAGCATCCCAGTTTCCCTGAGTTTTTATCTGCAAAAAGAGCAGAAGCACTTTACAAGTTTTTAAAGTGCAGGGTATGTACAATATCTTGCTTTTTTTTTTTTCATAGCTTCATTTCACATTTAAATTCAAACCATAAGTTCTTGGTGTTACTTTGATGACATAATTATCCAGTAATATGCTCCACTGGGACGCCACCTTTTATTAAAGGTGACATAGAACATTAGTGCCGAGAGATGTAATGGATCTACACTGCTCATATTTCACTAATGATGTAAATAATTTCTAAGGGAAGGCACGTAGCTTAAAATCCACATAAGTCACAAAGTGTTGTGCAAACTCACTGAGCTATTCAAATATCATCATTAAAACACTGAGATGTCACTCTCTGTGTCATATACAGGGTGGGAGAGAAAAAAAAGTCTTTTCAGGAAGACTTTCAGGTGAATCTTTTAAACAAGACACAAAGCTAATACATAACTACGGATAATTTAATTTATTTACTTCTAATATTAAAAATACGCCAGCCAATTATGATAAATGGTGACGACTAATGCTTTTCTAATGAAAGACCATGTTATTGAAATGCAATAAGTGATGTTAAAATAGAATGTGATTAAGATGTATATTAAATTAATATGCCAAATGATTATGTAGGTTAAGGATATTTGGGTAAATATATGGTAATTATTAATTCACTGCTTTCCTCCTTTTCACAGTTTTTGGAGCTATGATTAATGTGTTAAAATATTACTATAAAAATAGCCCAGTACAAATTATAGGCAAAAAATAAAATATTTAAATATCTATGCTGTGCACTGAAGAGCCGGTATTCTTATCAAATTTACTTACAAAAGTCTTGAGCCACCCATCATTTCTTTATATTTTGTCCTGAGAAACATTTCACCAGGCATGTGAAGGCATGTCTAAGGTTTTCTTTGGACATTGGCTGCTTTTCCTCTCATTTTCTGTCCAGTCCTCATTTTTTTTTCTTTTTTGTCATGC
Organism: Aulonocara sp. 'chitande type north' Nkhata Bay; assembly: GCF_057382095.1. Taxonomy (NCBI): domain Eukaryota; kingdom Metazoa; phylum Chordata; class Actinopteri; order Cichliformes; family Cichlidae; genus Aulonocara; species Aulonocara sp. 'chitande type north' Nkhata Bay. The sequence goes on from NC_141357.1 coordinate 32,522,845, forward strand.
TACATAATGCTAATGTATGAATTATTCAAGCATAAAAAGGACCCTAACTCAAGGGATGGACCAGTGTTGTACCTACACATGAAACACAACTTAAACCAAACACTTGGCATATTTCTGCGTAGTGTGTCCTTAAAAGTGAACAAGTACAAAAGAAGAAGTGGAAAATCAGTGGCAACAGATCATATGGAGAAATGAATCCAAATTGGAAAATTGTGATTTGAATTCAGTGTCTACAGCCATCTGTTAAACATGGTGGAGACTTTGCAATAGTTTGGGTCTGCATTTCATCTAGTGGTGTTGGAGATCTTGTCAAAACTGATGAATGCATGTGAAAAGTACTATCAGATTTTGATCTAAGCACAGTGTAAATGCACTAAACGTGTTTACAGTATGTTTGGCTTAAATAGAAAAATGCACAATTCAACCCTACTGGTGATGTATTGGCCTCCCCAAAGCCTGGACCTCAATATCACTGAAGCAGTGTAGGAATGGAACAAAAGACAGCCAGCATCCAAAGAAGGGCTTTGAATGTCCTTTACGAAGCCAGGATTCCTGAGGACTACTTAAGGAATGCTGAAGAATAATATATTTAGGGGTGGATGTTGCTCAGGATGTAGAGCGGGGACATCTGTTAATCAGAACGTTGGTGGAGCAATCCTAGCTGCTCCAGGGATGGCTCCCCCGGCACAATACTGAACCCCGAATTGCTCCCAATGTTAAATAGAAATAAATCCCTTAGATGTAGAGAAAAGTGCTTTTGCCTTACAGTATATACTATACTCCCACTGTACTTTCACACATTTTTATATCTTTTACTGTACACATTTCCCTAGCAAATTAGAAAGAAATGAAGTGAGGCACAAGACTTTTACACAGCACAGCTGTCCTATGCAACTCCTACAATTCTGGACTCTTTAACATAAGGTTTCTTGGAGGAAAAATCAGCCCTTATTTTATATCCCTTATTCTAAAAATAAACATTCAGAATGGGTTATAAAAAGTATTTACCTTCAATAATGCCATCATTTTTCTGCAGTTTATCCTGTGTGACCATCTCTGCTGTGCTGGATGTTGTAGAAATCATTGGTTGTCTGTGATCGAGCAAGCTAGAACAGTACTGCACTTGTTTACGTGTCTGTTCTCTCTGTGGGTGCGGTCTTTTTCCCTTAACACCGGTTGCTTTCTACAACAGTGAGGCACGCTTGCCCTGTAAGTCACCTTTAGGTTGCTAAGATGTAACATGAACCATTTTTGTTTAACCAGGATCTTTGTGGCTCTTGTATTGAAAAGCTATCTCAGTCCTGCTCTTGTGCTTTCGTACATTTAAGTTCAGCAGTCTGTCACCTGAGTCCGTCACATGAATAAATAATTGTTGTATCCAAGTCATGAAACATGAGAGGTGATGTTCAAAGAAGATGATACGTAGTTTTCCTCGCATTTTTCCCATGGATTCCCCAAGTTTTTACAAAATTAAGGATTATTTATGAGGTTTAAAATTCTATTTCATGGAATATAGATTATATTGAACCTTACACGGAAAGTCATTAGTCTGGCAGTGTTGGGTCTACTGACTTTTTGGACCCTTCATGAAAAGATTCACAGGAGTTTCTGATGTGTTTATTTTTCAATGTTTCTCCTGTTTTTTGTTTTCACATGTATAACTTTATGTTCTGTTTTTTTTCTAGGAAGAGTGGGTTTTTTGGTTTGGGGGTTTTTTTGGCCGTGGAGATCCTGAAGTTTTTCACTTTTTTTACATTACATTTTTATAAAATTGTAATTTAAATGCATTTGCACTATCTTATGACACATGCTCCAATTTTATTAAAGTGAATGGGCCAAAAATACAACTGTAATTTCTTTTTTGACTTGACAAAAGAACAAGGTCATTTTCAAGTGCAGTGTTTGTACTGCCTCTTTTTTCCTTGAGATCTTAGTCCAAATAACTCACATATGATTCTGTTTTTATTATATTTATATATTACAGTGTTTCATACCACTGGGTCACACACACTAAAAATAAAAAAGAGTTGGCAAAAATAAAGGTTTTTTTTTTATTAAAATATTTGCTTTGGTTGGAAAGATCCATTGCATCAGGCACCAGCGGCATCCATCATTAACTTGCGACTAAACTCATAAGCCAGGAAGAGGGCTCCGTTGGCAGGGAAGGTGCGCACCATTGTAGGAGTTAAGCCAGAGTACAGAGCAGTGAACCCTGTCGGGACAAAGAGGAAAAGCTGCACAGACTGTTCTCTACAGATTAAAAAAAAGAGCATGGACCAATTAGCAATATTTCAAAATGACAGTCTGTCAATATACCCTTATCACACAGATAACAGTTATTAAAGCTGCAATGTCACAGAACAGTGTTTTATAGTGCATTTATCTCTGATATGTTACATAAGGTTATAAAACATTGTCTCTCACAATAATTGTTTTCAGTTTTTACTGTTACCCACCTCCTATGAAGTGGGGAGGTTTGTCTGCTTAGATATTGTTTTCTGATTCTGAATATTACAGCCTGGCATCAAGATAAGGGCCTACTTTGAACACATGTGTGTCCTATTCTATAAGCCAGTAGTAAAGGGTGCCAAAAGCAAGGGTTAAAGTCCCAGTTTAAAGTCCACACCCCACATTCTTTAAAGATTAGTTACATGTTGTGGGTCAGAACCATCCCCATCTTCAATTGTGGCCTTCAATCGGATCACAGCTACACACTTGTAAAGTTTTGTGACCTACTGCTGCTTACACTGCTGACACTATCATATTTTTTAACTTACGTTCACAGACATAAAGAAATATAACACATGCCAATATATTCAAAATGGCATTTGGGGTGCATCCTGCAAAAGTATGTGTTCCCAAGACTACAATCATCACACAGAGAATCAGAAAACCCACTCATATTCATCTGTGCATACATGTTCAAACCTTACCCTCAGTGCGTATAACACCCATGAAGGTCTTGATGAAGCCCTCTTGCCTCCCTGCTAAGGAGTACACCTGGATCCTGGACTTTATACAATCTATTGGATAGACCACCAACCAAAGACATCCTCCTGCAAATCCCCCACTGAACATCAGCGGAAGAATACCTGCAAAGGCAGAAACTATTTTGAGTCAAACATACTACAAACTCCAAAAATACCATAAATACAACAAGAAGATGATATAACCATACCTATACCATCTTTGCTTGTGCCCATGTGTCGCGCAAATGTGGACCGACACCACTCATAGGCTCCAAAGAAGCAGAAGTAACCAGGAAGTTCCCTCATGAAGGTGGACATCAGTCCTTGGTAGAATCCTAACGGGCCATCTGTCTTCAACACGGTCTTAACCACAGTCCACACTGTGCTGAAGACATCCCAGAAAACAAAGTCTAGCACAGCTTTGGTCAACTAAAACTTTTCTTGTCGTAACAATGTCAGGTTTTTAATTCCACTTACCTTTTCTGTCCTCTTGCCACCTTGCCAGATGCTTCCATTTCATGCATGGCCTGCAAGCGACATTTCACCAGCTCCGTGGGGCATATTGCCATGGAGGAGAAGATGGAAGCTAAAGACCCTGCAGATGCCTTCTGAAGATCACTGACGAGCAATGACAAGTACAACAAAAGTTAAGAGTATGAAGAGGAAAGGGTTTTAATGTACATACATCCCCATCTTCAATTTTTAGAACTACAAAAAAGAGACTGTTTTATTTCTGCCTCATGCAGCCAGTGCTAAGGTTTGCTCTGACCGCTGATACACAAATAACTGGCATGTGTCCGACGATCAAGAGCTCTTAATGGATATCGATTTAATGACTGTTCCCAAGACGGTTTTCCAGTGTTGTGATTATATCACTCATTTGGTACGGAGATAAATGCGCTAAACCTTATGGATTTTTAATGTGATGAGTCTGCTTCTGACTCTACTATGCAAAAGGTTTGAGTCACACTCATTTCATTTCATATATTTTGCTTCCAAGGTGCCAGGCTTTTTTTGTAAATTTTAAAGTCATGTTGAGCAATAGTTTTCCAAGATTCTTGTACCTGATCAGTTTCACAGGAATGTTTTTTTTATTTCCTTAACACTGAGCTATGAATCATTCAAAGATAAAAAGGTACTTAACTCAAGAGATGAACCAGTGTTGTGTCTACACATATAGCAGATATTCTTAGCAAAGAACCAATTCTAAACTGTGTCTTTAGGCAGAGAAGCAGCCTGTTACAAAAACACAATCTGTTTCAGCTTCTTTAGTTGAATTTATGAAAAATCACAAAGATAACAGAGTTTGACAACCAAAAACAATGTTTTTGTGCAGCGAAGGCGATTCCCAAAGAGCTATTAGAGGAAATGCAAAGGTTATACGCATTTAAATATGCCTTACTAAAACATATACTTTTACAGCATTACAGATTTCCTGCTTTAGGAAGCTCAAATCCAAGTTCAGGCAAGAGGCTGAAAGGTCAAATAAAGATAATGTAAGCTGTATTTCATACTTGATACAATTCCAAATTCCATTATCAAAATTAGATGAACAGCTTAGGAAGAGAGTGACCATCTGAAAATTAGTAGCTACACTCATTTGGGCCTTTTTTGCAAAAAAAAAAAAAAAAAAAGGCTCAAATGAGGAAAAAGTTTTCCTTGCAGTTACATCAAAGAAATATTCTCATCATTTCTAGTTTTTTCTTATGCTAATCACTGTTTACTGTGACATAAAATAAAGATTTAGGTTGTGATAAATGCAATGTGGCACAACTGTAGAAAAAGGTATTTCTTAAAGTGATCAGACAGCTCAAAATACAAAGCTGCTTAAGGAAAGTTATTTTAAAATTGCAATTAGTTTAAAGCCCGTTTGGCTGAGCATGATTTCAGTGGGTTCAATGTGTAATATTAATGGCAGTATTTTCATTATAGTTCATTGAATGACAAAAAAAAGCTTTTTCATTAAAATCAAAATGAATATCCCAAACAACTTAAATCCTTTAAAAATGCTCCATCAATTTTAACATTTGTCTCTAAAGAGCGTCACTGAAAACCATTTCTCTTCATTTAGTTTCTATTTCTGGCTGCAATAGATAATTATTATTGTGGGGAATTTACTTAATTATTATTCACTTTATTATTTCATTCTCAATTGCCAAGAAAGACACTTAATCTAAAGTTTTAAACTGTGTGAGCACACCCACTTATGATTATGATGTTGCATCTCAGTACATGATGAAATGCTTTTCTGCACAGGGAGTGAAAAGAGGAGGCAGCAAATCACAGAGCGGAAAGAAAATGTGGAGGATTGAACCCCCGAAAATGTCTCAAGACACTGAAAACTGAGAGTCCTGGTTCACATGAACATTTAACATCAAATTGTGCTATACCCAGCTGCTCCTCACTGAAGTCTGTTACATATTATGCAGGTTATTATGTAAATAAATAGTCAGAAATATCTTCTTCCAACCTGAGATCAGCGCCTTTGTCCATCCTTGACATAAAGCGGACGGCATCCTGGCAGAGCCCATAACTCAAGAAGAGCACCGCGTTCTCAGCGATGTTGGCTATCAGGGCAGGCGTTGTGCCTTTGTAAAGACCACGGAGTCCCACCTGCCGGAATGTTGAGATGAAGCAGTGGATGAAGCCGCGGTACATTGTGGGAAACGTCTGCATCTTCACCTTTGCTGTGTCAAATGGCTGACCGCTCAGCACGCAGGCTGTGCCACCTGAGTGGGCATCAAGACGTGAATAACTGAGAAGAACTCAGAGATTAAAAAGTATTGGAAATCAGACTATAAAAATATATGTAGATGTATTAAGATACATATGTGTGTGTGTATAATATTTGATCTTAAGAAACTGTATTTTTGAGGTTTTAATTATTTTTTAACTGTTCCTTTTTCAGGGTGGAAGAATTGTACAACATACATCATTAAAGACTTTAAAAAAACAAAAATTGGGTGCACAGGTTTGAATTTATTTTCATGTTTCTCTAATACACACAGTGTCAAAAAACATATACAAGGTCAAAATCTATACACATACCCCCATTAGTATTTGGTAAGCAAACAGTGCAAGTTACATCTCAACCAGTTACACCTTTTGGTAGCCATCAGCAAACTTCTGGCAGTTCTGGCTGAATATTTGAGCACTTTTGTTGGCACAATTTGTAGAGTTCACCTGGTTTATTGCTCTTTGTGGATTTAGCTATCTCGGATTATTTCCATTCCCTATACTGACAGTATGCAGTATGTATAACTCAGTGAATTGACCTCGCCTAACCTTGATGTAACCTAACACTGACCATAAACACCACAGCTGCTGTGCACCAGTCCAACACAGTGCTTTACTGTAAATTCACAGTATGGCAAAGCAAACTGGTTTATCCTGCATGAAACTGTGTTGTACTTTCATGCAACCTTTGAATAACACGAAGTAAAAAGTACACACTTAGCAGTGTTTTTTTTTTTAAATATATAACTTCAAATCATATACAGATCCATTATCTGATTTAAAATTAAGAACATTACATCTAAGCTTTAAATTTCCAGTTTATCAAAGGCCACTGAGCAGTCCTTACCTTTAAATATAACCTGTCTTCTTCCTCTCCCTTCTTTTCTTTCTTACATCTTTCTCCATCTCCGAGTGAAGTTATCTCTCATTCTCCCTGGGAAATACAGCAGCTGTACCTTTAGCTTGCAGACACACTGTGTGACAGACTGCTCACAAACAGTTTGTGTGTTTGCTGATATTTGTTAGGCCGATTGAAACGTTGCATTTGAAGTTATCTGCCACTTAAAAAAATGTTACTCCCTTTATGATCACTAGTTAGATGCTGAAGCACACATGACATCTGCACCAATCAGTTACAGATTACTGAATCTAATGGGTGCTGTCAACGAAATCCTTTTTTATGCTGGCAAAGAGAAACAACCAGTTGTAGTCAGTCATGATCACTAATGAAAAGTTAATAGGCCATGTCCTTGTCAGGTTAAAAGACATTGTACAACCTTCAACAAGTCAGATTTTAGTGGGTGATTTAGCATATCACTCTCTATGTATACTTTTGAACCTGTGCAGATAAGAGAAACTCCAAAATAAACCCAAGCCTATCCATATAATTACTGCTTTATTAAAAAATCATTAAATACATATGTTGTGCAGTTATTTCACCCCAGAAAAAAACCCAGCTCAAATAAATCATTAAAAGCTGAAAATATCCATGGCATTCATGTCAATGATGAGTACAGCATATAAACCCTCTGACCTCTGACTAAACTTTAGATAACTAACTGGACATATACAGCAAATGGTGTTAAAGACGATCAATACTGAAATAGATGTGGCCTGCTTCCAATCTTTGAGCATATCCCAATTTTTGAATTTTGCAAAATTAACCTTCCTCACTTCTTTACGTTAATAATTGAATGACAGCTTGGACTAAACCGTTCACCCCCACACTGATGGGATCAGGTAGGTGTTATGCTGTGATCCTTTTGCTGCCAGGGTTTGGGTCACTTTTAAAGCAACACAAAGCTGGTCCAAGTGATTATCTTCAATCTGATGCGAGTGGCGTGAAATACGGCCGTGTCTTTACGTTAAACTCACCTGCAGCTCCAGCTGAGAAGTCGATGATCGCCTGAATTACAGGATGTGGAGCCATCGTGACTTTAAGGACACGAGCCTGAAAATATCCACATGGTTTTCATTCATTTCACCTTTCCCTAATCTTTTTTTCCACACGCAATCACAAAACATGACATTATTCGCAAAAGAGATTAAAAACGAGCCTTAGATGAGAAATAAGTTGTTTTAACAGAGGAAGTCAGTAAAATGAAGCACCTAGAAGGAGCCCGTGGTGCTTACCTGTAATCTCTTTAGCGTAGGTTAATCCTTCGCAAAGAACAGTGGGAGCATTTAACGCGTCGCTGTACTTTCACTCCACCTTACGACACAAGTTCCCACATGATCTGACTTCGCAGAAAGGAGGTAGCTGCACATTCAAGAAACACAGGACATAACTCAGACGTAATATTATTCATCCGTGCTGTTGTCCGTGGGAGCTCAGTGTTAGTTGATGCAACAACATAAAGTATTACCGTTTTGTCTATAAGTTCATTTCATTGGCGGGTATTTGTCCCGTCCTACCGAGCGCAAAACGCTCAAGGAGTTCACGCTACAGAGAAAAAGACACACTCAGTTAAACACACGGTTTCATTCTTAAAATTAAGTAATTGGATAATAGTTTAATTATATGAGATATAGATTAGATATATGATACACTACTGATCACCGAGTTAAAGTCATATTTGGCAACAGGCTCTATTTTTTTTTAACTCAGTCTTGTGACATTTCGCTGATTAGAATGAAATAGCTTTCTGCATCGTAACATCATCTGTGAATGATGTCTCGATAGATTTAACAGAGGTATGAATATGCGGACCGGCGTGTCTATTACAAGTTTTGTCGTGATATTAAGAGGAAGACATCCCAAGATTCTAGTACAGTGGAGTACTTTATGTGATAACGTAAATCCATCGTGTATTCATTCCACTCACGTACTCGAATAATTGCGCAATGTTGACGGAATTATCTCCCCCGAATTTACTCATCTTGTACTTCCGAATTTATGCCAGTAATGCCCCGTCTGACTGTAATACCCGATGAAGACCACAAGGTGTCCCCCTACTCCACAGTTGGCTTAAGACACCAGACAGCTTCTGCTCCAGCAAACAGTCTCAAAGTGGTAGAGCCACAGATCATGAAAGGAACGAGTCCATTTACTTCATTTTTTTAACCCCCAAGTTTGTATTTTCCTTTTTACCATTTGAGAACATTTTATAAAGACCTTACTTTTATTAGCATTTTTGCTCATGAAATGATAATTAAAACTATAAAATGTGTACACAGCGCAGATTCTGTGACAAATCTAGCTTATTACCAGGTCATCCAGGGAGGCATAAGTATCAAATTAATTATGGAATCTTTTTTTGGTTAATAGTAAAGTTTAGGACGAGCTTGAGCAAACAAAAGTACCGCCTGCAGCCGACAAGCATTAAAAATAGCCCTGTTTTAGCCATCAGTGCAGCCATTTATATACTATTTATATGCTAGTACAATAAACATATGCACATATTGAATTTAAAGTAAAAGTAGCTGCGATATGTGCGAAAATACGAATATGCATCAGGTAAGTAATTCCCCTGCTCCTTGTTATCACAGCTTGCACACACAGCACATGTAAAATCTACCCATGGATTCTCAGTAATGTTCAACTAATGTGACCGTCCTCGTGGATTTTTGAGGTCTGCTTCCTGACTCACTGTGTGACTTTTGGATCTAAAACTTGCGGATGCTCGGCGGAATCCATTCATTTCTCTAATCACGTTTCCCGAGCAACAGGCAGCCACACAGCCCGCAGAGCGCGATATTTCCAGTTCAGTGCTTAAAAATGGGCATCGTCCAGTTTTAGTGTGAACCAAAAATGACCCCAGGTTATAAAGACGCTCTGATGGTGCGCCAGTGTAGACTCTGGCTGTATGTTACTACACACGCTACAATTACTCTTACAGAGTCTGTAGTCTGCTTTCAATACTAACAGAATATTTAGTTACCATTGCTCTTATTTAATCGTAAATAATGAATGATTTAGAGTTGCTAAGTTTTGACCTAAATACAGGATATTTAGGGGAAAGCAATGGATATAATTCTTCTGTAGAAATTACGTTAAAATTTAAAAAAAAAAATCTTCCACATTTGCTCTCCACAGGTTTACTTTTTTCATTTAGTCTTTCGATGCAGTTTATTGGTGCTTTTCGGCTGTCAGTCAAATGTGGGCGGTGTCAGCTGACAAATGATACTTCCAGTAAGTCCTCACAAGCTGTATGTACAACAGAGTCAACAGGCTGTACGAGGAGCAGACGGAACGTCTATAGGACTGGACAAAAACAAACCAGCGGGTCAACACACTGTGACCACGTACTCGACTTTACTTGAAAGACGTTTTAGAATCATTCTTTTAATCAGCTGATTTTTTTTTACATTTATTTTTAATTTTTTATCGACTTGGGATGTAACTTTCAGTGTTGTTTCCTGCGCCCAAGCGGAGCTCTCTTTTCCCGGTCAGTTTTATCTTGCGTTCGCTCACGTCTCCGAGGCGAAGTTGCTGCTTTTGAGGAGCGACAGGTTCGTCACAATTACATGACATTGTAACACTTTTCTCACTCACCTTTCGACCATGGCGGAAGCGCCTCAGCAGCCACACCTGGTGGAAATCGACCCGGATTTTGAACCGCTGTCGCGGCCCCGGTCGTGCACTTGGCCATTGCCCCGGCCGGAGTTTATCAACCCGGGCGACTCCAACACCTCTTCACCAGTCCCATCTGTCAAGCAGGAACCCGCCAACAACACCGAGTTCATCAACAACCTGAGCTTGCTGGAGGAGACCGAGGACTTCACAGAGCAGAAACCCATCATCCTGTGCACTGATTTCCAGTGTCAGGAGAACTGCGTCCACCAGCAAGCTCCACAGCAGCAGCAGCAACATCAGCAGCATCCGCAGCAGCAGCACCCGAACCCGCAACTCCCGCATCAGCAGCAGCAGCAGGTGCCTCTGCTCTCCACCCCGGTCGGCTCGTCGTCCTCAGCGGCCGCGGCCGCCGCTGCTGCCGCTGCCCAGAGGAAGAGCAGCTCCTCCCGGCGAAACGCATGGGGGAATATGTCATATGCAGACCTCATAACCAAAGCTATCGAAAGTTCTCCCGAGAACCGACTAACTCTCTCTCAGATTTATGACTGGATGGTGAAGAGTGTGCCTTATTTCAAGGACAAAGGAGACAGCAACAGCTCTGCAGGATGGAAGGTAACTACTTGTTTTCTTATTCTTAACTGTGTGTGTGTGTGTGTGTGTGTGTGTGTGCGTGTGCGTGCGTGCGGGTGTGTCTGATAAAGCACTTGCTTGTGGTACTTCTTGTATAAAAGGAAAAATAAAAAATGTTATTCAGTGGGGAGTTTTGGTGTGTCTGTGGGTACTTAACAGTGGGTTCACAGGGGCTTCATTGTGCTTTATGCTATGTTTTTATCTCCTGTGGTATCACTGTAATACCCCTCCAGGGATTTCTGGCTTGTCTGTGGTGTTCAATAGTCGGTTTATTGTGACTGTATAATGCATTTGGTCAGGGTTGTTTATTTTTATCATCCATAATCATTTCGAGAGTTATCATCATCTGCAGAGACTTATGCTAATACATGATTTACTCCCTATGCATACTTTTCCCCGGGATTGACAAAAAGCGTGCACAAAGAGTTGCGTAGCTGCTATGTGTTAGTCCCATTCATGCTCACATGTCCTCTTCCATTGTTATCCATCCACTTAACGACCGTTTATGTCACCATAACTTTAGGCAGTAATCTGACTTGATGATTTATATGAATATCCTAACTAAACTGAATGTTTCTTGTCCCCAAATTAATGCTTCCCTCAGAAAATGTTTTGAGTTGTGACTTAAAATCATTTAGAAAGATCTACTCTTTCAGTTTTCTTTTTTTTTTAAGGCTAAATCACAGTTTTCCATAACAGAGTGTGTGAGCACTGAATGAAGCTTTATTTATACATCTGTGTTGTAAGGAGATACCAGCATTCATGTGTCCTAGGAACTGTCCCAAACATTACGCAAGAGGGGACTTAAAATTTCTGATGTGGTGTGACAGGCCCTCCCACTGAACACTAGTGAAGGGCGTAAACCTCTCTTTGGAGACACATAGTTTCATTGGTGTCTGACAATAAATTAATGACAGTCTACTCTCACAGCAGGAAATCATATTGCGCCTGTAGCCACACAGTGGCCTCTGTTGTAGTGTTGTAGGCTGTCTGGGCTGCCGATGAAATTTAAAGCTTTTGTTTTTTTGTGTTCCCGTGTCAGCAGGATCCCATGTTTGAGTCATGTGCTGAGAGATGACACATTCAGATCAGTCACAAAGGCTAAAGAGAATTTCTTTTTTTTCCTTTGGTTTGCACTGAATCGGACTTGTAGACAGATATTTTTCCCTAATTAATCATTCACACGCGACCTGCATACTTTTGCCAAAAACTACCACAATAAACTGCCTTCCGCGTATTCATCCATTCATCTGACTTTAGTGTTTGCAGAAAGGACACAAACTCATGTTAGGCTGTCAAGTGTAGTCCTGTGAAGACAAATTAAATGAGAGTGGAAAAACCCCTCCAGTGTAGTGAAATATCCCCCAGTAAACAAAGCAGGCACTGGACAGATGTGTTGCTAGGGTGGTGATATTGTCCCAGAAGCCATTTTTCCCCTTCACTTCTTCTTTGTATGCCTTCATACTCTAAAAGGTTCCAGCTTTGTGCTGCTCTCTGGTTTTGTTGTGATTTGTAGGCAAGGTGCTTTTAACATAAAATGTGTGTTTTTTATCGGTGAGACAACAAATGAAACTTTTGAGTGCAATGTGTCGGTGTGTTTGTGAAAGAGGTTGCTTGTTGATTTCCTCCGTATTTACCATGCTTTTAAGCATGTTTTCCCAATGAGCAAGGGATGCTAGTCATCCTTAATACTCTGTAGTTTGTTTGTAAAACAAAAATCCAAATGCTGCATTTTTATGGAAATTAAAAGAAATAATCAAGTCAAGAATCTGTAGGCAGTGTGTGGTAAGCTGAAACCTCGAAGCAGAAACACCCACATGGTGTTAGTCATGTTAAGTCTCAGGTTGCAAATTATCAATAAACGCACACATAAGCATTTACTTGGTTATGTGTGCGTCATCATTAGTACTAGTACTCCAGTGACCATAAAACACACCCTTTTTCTTAGAGCAAAGCACTGTATTGTAATGTCTTTAAGAAGTTGCGTAGCAGAGACTGGATATGACAAGTGACTGACTGCAGCAGAGTTGCAGTGACACAGTCTTAATACGTCCTTGTGACTTCATTAATAAAACTAAACCAAAAAAAATCAACGTTCTCACTTTTATTGCTTCCATTTAGCGTGTGACATTTTTGCGTGTGACTGGCGGCTCAGCCACCGCTTGGGCTCACGGCTTATCCTGCCACGGTGGGGGTGTAAACTGAGTAATACTGTGGGAAAGCAAAGTGCCATTCATGGCTGCGAGGAGAGTTATTCATAAAGCTCTCCTCTCACTTCCACACAGGGGGGCCATCACACATTGTCTCTCCAAAGCAACCACACTCATGAGGTGGGATAGAGAGAAAGTATCTGTGCCAAAGACGATGATGTTTAAATATAGCGTTTGAGAGTCATGCGTTTTGGGGGGGTTTTTGTTTATTTTTTTAATTTTATTTTTACATAGAATCATCTTTTAATCCACTTAATCGGTATTTATTGTCACTGTTTCCTTTTAAAATGTGCAAAATGTCTTTTTTCTGAGACCAGGCTTTGTGATCTTCAGTCCTGCTATGTATTATCTGCCAATGGGTGAAATGACCTGTTGGAAGTATGAAAATATGTAAATTGTGTGGCAGATGTCATTCCAGAAGGACTGTAGACATACAAACAAAAGCGCTCAAGCTAAATATTGGACTGTAGTTAATCAGAGAACAACTTTGCAGCTGAAACTGTGCCTAGTCTTTAAACAACTGATTCATCACAGGGCAAAACAAATCTGCCCATTGGTTTTAACGAATAATAAATAACCATAAAAAGCTTGAGTCAACCAGCGCACCTGTCTATAATTACGAGTTTTGACAATAGAGCTATATCAGCACAAAAGCTATTAGGGAATAGCTCTAATCGGCCTCGTGTCAGTGGTGCTAAATTGCATTTTTTCTTTTCTGACTACACGAGAGACCAAACACTGATGGTCTCATATGTTAACACTTAAGTGTTAAGCACGAAAGTTTGCATAAAATCTTGAGGCAGAGCTTTTAAGATACTGCTTTGGGTAATATGCCTCATTAGTCGTTGAGCTGCGAGATGCAAGCTATTTGCAAAGTCTCCACACAACTTGTGGCCATTCATTTGAACAAAACGTGGCCATAATTTGGTGCTGAGTTACATTTGTTAACATTTGTAAAGTAGACGTGGCCATCTCGATTAAGTTAGAGTTAGGTGTGTTCAGACCATTCTGTTTCTCTCAGGTAGTCTGTTCCTGTTCCTCCCCCTACCAAAAAGAATAGATTAATCCTGAATGGCTATTGATGTAGCACTTGTATCCTTGGAGAATGACACCAGCAATTGTCGAAACAATGAGAGGCTATATTGGATGAGAGCATATCGATCAACCGGTCAGTCTGATGACTACAGCGCTGCCAAATAACTTTTGATTTTTATCCTTTGAGGTTTCATGATAATATTAAAACACTCAGAATAAGAACATATTCTGCGGCTTGTGGGTTGAAACACTGGTTGACTAAGTCGTGAACTAAGCTTTTTCATGGCCTCTGACGTAGATAGATCTCAACAACAAAAGCAAAACCCGAGTTCTTTGTTTCTAGGAAGCGTTGACTGCTCAACACCTTAAAATATTAGTTGTAATTTACCTTTGGATCAGTGTCTCAGAACCTGTTAAAGATTATTCCTCAATGTTGCTGATCTTTCAGGTAACGTGGCTCCCCTAAAGTGAACTGGTTGAAGCACGTCTCTATGATTAGAGCTATCTACTCTTAATTGTTTGACGCTGAGCTTGATTCTCAGCGCTGCTGATCCTACACAGTTGGTCGTGTCTGAACTGAGTCATGACAGCCTCCACACTTCTCAGGCCGTCTGTGACAGTGTGAATTTTGAGGACAGTTGTGCCAGGTGGGACCAGCTTGGAGAAGCTCTCAGAGTGGACTGGACATTGGCCCTGGCACAGGATGCCATCCAACAGGAAGACGAACAGATGGCACAAATGATGCATCACCAAACCTCTCTGCAGAACTGCTTATTTTTTTTCCTAATATGTCCAGTTCTCCAACAGACTGCCTAACTTAAAAAAATCATGCTCCTTAAGTCACTATAAGCATAACAATCAGGATTTCATATTGCTGCACGCACACAAACATATGCATGCATTAGGTGGGCAATATTATAAACATTATGTATGCAGACACTTGCATATATGCCAAAAGTCTGTTCTTTTGTGTATTTCTCTACTATAAGTACGTCACTACAGGATAAATATTTGCTTTTCACTGATGGAGCTGGATGGCTCAGGTACACTTTGATGTCAGTTACCAGATCAGTTTGGCCATGGGTGTTCTCTGTGCTCGATGCTCTCTTGACCTGAAATTCCTCAGCCTACGCTGGTAAACACTCCCACGGGTCTCAAAGCAAACTGTGCCGAAGCAGACAAACACGTAGGTCCGAGCAGATTGTACAGCGAGCGACACGAGGGTCATTACCATGTAAATGCACCTGTTGACTCCAATCCCTCTTACCGTCTTAGTCTTACAGTAAGCAAGGTTAGCACCACATAGGTTGTGTAGTAGTTAAGTAATCAAGGGTCATGGATCCCATGTACCTGTTTAGAGTAAAGAATAATGTAGATTGTGAAACTTCAAATAGCCCAGTTTGACAAAATAAACATTGTCACTTTTGCTTTTATGATCAGAGAAACTTATTCTGTCACAAAATGAACCTCAAAAATATCAAGACAAAAAAGAAACCCTCCATAAACTCTCTGGAACACGTGGAATCATTAACAGTGACACCTGGTTCTCTATACTACTTTTAAATTGTTGACATAAACAACGGCAAAGGATTCAAGAATTCTCTTGGAAAGCTCTACTTCTAGTTATTATCTGATACCTTTGCAAACTTGTATTGGCTAATCTTTAAATTATTAGTTTAATCTCATAAGTAGAATACGTAAATGAAACATAATGCTGTTGAAAGCACCTGAACAGATCAAGTATATTATGGAGCCTTTCAGTTAAAATTACTTGAGCTTGAACTACAGTGTGATGTAGAATATATGAGATATAACGATATGAATGAAATCTGATATTATCTTGTGTTTCAGCAGTCATGATATGACTGTAGTAAAAACTGCTCTGCACTCAAATTGCTAGTGTGTGTGAGTGTGTTTTATTCCAGTATAATATGAGCTCCAGCTCATTGCTAAAAATGGTTTAACCCAAAGCTGGTTTCTTAAAAGAAACGGATTACTGGTCTGAGAAATGTCTTTTGGTTTGCAGTATACAACGCCTTTAAGTTTAATTGATCAGTAATAGGATTTAGAGTCACATTGCACCCTTATTTAATGGTCTTAACTTTTGCAGATGATGCAGAGGTGAATCAGATTGCTGCTTGCTATCTAAAATGGATTTACCAGCAGTGTGGCTCAAAGAAAGGGAGAAGCTGAGAATTTAGGTATTCTAGCTGAGTGAGCAGAAAGCTGGTGGTGCTTTATCACCATTCACAGGCGGTTTGTTTCTCTGGGTCTGAATGTGTATTAGTAGGACAGATAGCTGGATAAAACAGCAGTCCTCCTGTGTTTGCTGGTTGGAAACAAACACACACACACACACACACACACACACACACACACACACACACACACACACACACACACACACACACACACACACACTTCTCACCCCCCTGAGGCAATCAGGGAGTCCAACCTTGGCATTGCCCCAAGACATGAGGGGCAGCTGTGTTTCTCAGGCATAGAGCTGAAGGAGCTCTCCTCACCCTCCTCCCCATTTCCTGACTGCGCCGCCTGCCTCTCCATTCCTGGTTTTCTGCCTCAGCACAAAGCGGGCCACACTTGGTGTTTTGAAGGGTTACTAACTTCCATCTCCCACCCCACTACCCGAGCCCTGCCATGGCAAACCCCCAAGGAGCTAACTGCTTACTGTCTTTAGGGGAAAATTAAGAAAAGGGAGAGAAAACACAGCAGAGGACCCAGAATGCTCTAAGTTCAGTCTGGGTGATACTTGTTAGGAGTTGCATAACAAGACATTTACTGGAATCAGGGAGCCGCAGGCCAAAGTCTGGTGCCACTGGTTAGTCAGCGGAACTGTGAGGCACTGTGTTAGAGATATGTGGGACGTTAGTCTACTGTGTGTGCGCACATAACCTGGGCCTCATAATTAAAGCCCTGCTGCTGGCAGATGCGCAGACATGATGGCAGACAGACAGGCTGACACAGGGAACATTCCAGCGCAGGCTTTTATATCTTTTTTTATTGTGGCGTGATACTCTGCCTTTCCTTTTCTCCCCAGCTGATTTTAATCCAGTATCCACTTACGACCGCCTCTCCCCTTCACTTTTTGTATCGCTTAGTGCTTTGAAGTTGTGAATCACCATAGCTGGCGCACCAGAGGTGTTAGAAAGTAGCTGTGAGTATTGATGATTGCTACCTGTTAGTCTTTAACCGTCTCTGCCTAGGACAGCAGTAATTATACCTGTTATCAGTTAACATATCAGTCATTTGACCCTTTAATTGCCCATTTTGTCAATTCAAATTGTCCTCCAAGATTCAAAGGTGACACTGGTGAAACCGAAGGCTGTTTAGAATATCTAATCCTGAAAAAGAATGACATTTATCACATTTCAAAGAGGCAGTAAATGTTTGTCCTTTTCGGTTGACGTAAGTAGATCCACTTGAGGTGGTTTTGGCTGTGCGTAGTATAGCAGCGTGATACACATGATGTGATGTAACTGTGCTCATCCTCTCAAACTTGATTGAGCAACAGTGTGAAACTAGTAGTTCCACACATTGTTTCACAATGCCATGTTTTCCTTCTGTCCTGCTCCATATTTGTTTTCTTCTGAGACCCGACATTAGCATTACCCTCTGTTGTCTTTTATTGTTAGTAAGAAACACTTTGTGATATTAAGGGGTCACCAGACTGAAATAACAAGCAATGTGGTGCAACGTTGCTGTCAAATGATTTTTGGATGTTTAAATCTGCACGTGGAGCACGTGTGTTTTTATTTAGGAGTTAAGTAATTCTGTTTCTATCGCATCACATCCTTTTAACCTCACATGAGTATCAACAATTGATCCTACGTGGAGCTTCTCTCTGCATTCACGTCTGTCTGTCTCAGTCCAACAGCCTTTACAGTTTGCTGCTCTCTGTAAAGCAGAAAAAAAGCAACATTTTTAAGTGTTTGGGTTGGCAAGATGTTCCAGATGGTCTGGCAAAAACTATGCAGCCAGGAATGAGCCTATAATGAGAAATTTTACTGAAAAACTTGAGAAAAAATAATCCTTCCTCAATGCATTTTATGACAGTAAGTGCAACTTTTGAATGTGAATCTACACCTACACCGGTTGGAAATGATGTTTTTGTCCTCAGTTAGTGACGTAGCCAGGACCACAACTGGTAACTTATTGCTAAGTTACTTACAGAGCCTTTATCTCGCTGGAAAGGAAACTGGAAAACCCCATAAAGAGCCCCTTTCATTTCGTGATTTCAAACAAATCATGCCAAATGTGTACACGGCTGTTTCCACCGCCTCAGACACTGGCATGACAGAGCTCCGCAGCACTCCTGCCAGAGTTTTGTTTTGTCAGTTCTTTTTCTGGCTGAGGACCAGATCATTCAGGAGAGAGATCACTCAGTGATTGTAGTGTCCAGTAACTGTGAGTAAGTAGAAGTGATATACAAAAGATACCAGTAAATACTAGAGCTTCATTCAGCCTTACAGAGGAGTGGCGCCCACGCAGGTTGCTTTACGCTAGAGTTGAAAATATGAAGTTGACATCCAGTGTCGTTGTCAGGTAAACAGTCATTTAGGATGAGTCAGAATGTTTTGTTTTTAAGATTATGGGTTTGGTAGTAGCAAGACAAAACCACGTGATCTTTTTTTCCCTCTTCTTTTCACAACTTCTCACCAGTCAGGAAAATTGAAAAAAATCCTCTGTGGGGTTACCATTAAGACCTCAGCATTGTTTTATGGTGTGAGAAGAGGAACTGTGGTATGGATTAAAAAAAATTTCACCGTAGAAATAAGAAGTGAAAACCCACGGTGCTTCTTCACACTTGCAAATTTCGCATCCCGTCCGTTTCTCATAGCTTATATATGAGTGTGAACTAGCTACAGACACACAAGGAGTGAACAGAGCAACACTTTAATGGGAAGGCTCACTGCTGAGGGCCCCAAACCACAGGCATTACCCAGACCCACATTGTTGTGCAATTCCTGCCCTGAAGCGATTATGCACGGTGCCTGTCAGGCTGGACTGGTATTATCACACCATCACACATCCATTTTGGCTTTCTGTCACATACATGAACACTCGTTGGAACTGTACAGCTGGCTGACATGGGTGGAAATTAAAATCTACACTAAAATCAGAAGTGCTGTTATGACTGTACATCTGAAGGCAGGTTTCCCGCTTCTTTGTCATAGGAACATAGGTTATTTCAAGGCCAAAGAGCACAAACCTATAACTGAACTGCCTTTGGGAGTGTTCCCTTTAGATTTGCATTGGTGTTGCAACATTGTTGCACTTTTGTCTGTTTTGTATAGAAAGGCCTTTGTCTGATCAAGTGCTTATGGGTGCAGTGGGTAGGGCAGTGGTTACTTGACCTTAACTGGAACTGGATTAAAACCTGAAATGTACCAACCAAACCCTATCAAAGAAGGATATCAGTTTGTCATTGTTGGCTTATGTGAGAGGTGCAAAATGCGTTTTCTCCTGTAACTGCCTGTATAAATAGCACGTCGTACGTCTGCTCAAAATAAACATCAGTGTTTTTTGCGCTTTTTTTGGTGGAGGTGAATATTGCTGTGCAGTCTGTGGGTAACATCTCTGCCTCCTAGTGCGGCTCAGCTTTCAGGGTTGCTGTGTTGGATTCTGGGAAATTTTGCCGTGTAAGTCGGGCCAATTTGATGTGTAATGACATGTCGACACATTCTGCTGTCAGTGATTCATTCATACTGTGGTTGATGTGATTGACAAGCAAGTTTTCATTGAAAAGAAAATGGTTTGTTTACAACACCGGCATTTGTTAGCAATTCAGAAGCGTTTTTGTTGTTTTAAAGAGGGAGCCATTGGGAAAATGGTGGGAAATGTTACGATGCTCTATGAATCAAAAGAGAGAATCCTTCCTTTGTCGTCTTTCACCATCGACCTGCTTTTGTGATATTTTGCGCTGTACTAATATTGACGCTTTAATACTAATTGTTTGGCATACATGTCTTAGGCAGTTATTAATTTCCCCATCACTCTAAAAAGTCTGAATTGCACAATCTGCTTTGTGCAAACATTAGACTCTCAGAAAAAGTGATTAATGTATTGTTGCATAAACTTAAAGTAATAAAAGGCAGCAATGATATTATGTCAGCTGGCTGCCGTAACTATGGAAAAATAATGTTTTTTTCTAGAAACTCTTATCTCTGCTAACCTTTCTTTTTAAGAGGTGCAAACTTCAGCCTCAGACTGACAGGAAGTGGGTGGTTTGAAAACACTACAAGGTATGCAACACGGATAGTGATGTCATCAGGAGAGGAAGCAACACTGAGAATGACGCCAGATTCAGTGGCTTCTTCCTCTTCCAGCGTTTCCTTCATTTTTCTCCTTTCTTCCGCACTGCTCAGTGCTTGGAAGTGAGTCAGTGTTATTGCTGATTATCCTTCAACACAAACTTTTTACATGTTCTTTTCAAATACTTAAATGTCGTGGTTTGTTGTGGTTTAGACTTAATATAATAATAGACACAGTATAAATGTTGACTTGCCCTGACCTGTACCGATGCCAGCTTTTTAATGATCGCCATGACTGAGTCCAGCCTAAGCTGACTTAATGTCATACTTGCCATCTCTCGCTGTACCTAACAGTGTGGGACACATCAGTCTAGTTTCACTTTATACCTCATGAGAAAACAGAGCCCTTCACAAACTCTCGTTCTTTAACTCTATCTGTGGTTACCTCTGCTGTCTTCACAATGCTTTTATATAGCATAAGAAGATGCTGATATTGAAAGTATACAGTGTGTGTCTTTTAGTGGTCTCTCTGGTTTAATTTTCAGAAAAGATGGAAATAACTTTTAAGATAACCATGAAAATATTTGGCTGCTTTGGTGTCTTCTTAAAGTTGCATTGTTACAGTTTTTGCATTCCTGCTCCATTTGCATACTGTATGTGTTTATATGTTTTTTTCATATGTGTCACTGTAATTTCCTTTTTAAAGTGAGTCCATTAAAACCCACTTTGTGACAAAAAGAATAACTGTTCCAGCGCATCTTTTAAGGTTTTTTTTAGCAATTTCCTTTCTCTGAAAACAGTCACTCGTGAATCACGCCAATTTTAGAACTAGAAAACAGGTAAGTGCATTACAGATGTACAGAGTCTGATTGATGTGCATATTGTTTTGTTTTGTTTTAGATTTTGTGTATAAAGCTAAAACAAGAAAAGCTATCAGGACCTGCGTTTTTCACCGTTAAACTGTGATCAGTTAAAAACATGTTAACGAACTGTAGTCAGCTATGTGTTCGGTACAGCAACTACATTTTCTCGACGATGGAAAGAGATCTAAGAAAAAGTTTAAAAGACTGCTACTGTGACTTTAGTTTCAGCCTAAGATGGTAGCAGTGATTTCCCACAGTAACAGTGCTGACATTATGCTCTCTTTTGCACTCTTGAAGTGTTAACCTCCAAGTGATGTCCTTTAATTTTGGTGACATTTTTAGTGCGTAACAGGAATCTCCCTGCTGCTTCAGAAGGTTACTTTTGAGAAGAGACAGTGTTCAGACAGTGTGGGCGGTCATTTTTTTTCTCAGATTTTCTGCTGATGTTTGAATTTTAGCAGATGTAGCTTTTTTTTTTTTCTCCTTCCACATATTGCTAAATCTTCTGAGCGGAGACTCCAGTCCAATGTATTTGTATGCAGCCATTTTCTTAAAGACATCTTAGAAATGTATCAGTGCTTTACAGTCTGATTATGCACCACTAAGGAGACCTGTGGTAATGAGAAATCCTCTCAACTATGTCACTGACTTGAGATTTTCCACTGGAAGCCATAAAATAGCTTTGGGATATCCCTGTGTTTGCTAGTTTGAACTGGGGTAAGAAGCATATAAATATAACCCCCAAAACACTTCCCCCACCCCCTGTCAATCCAGTGGTGGGCCAGGCCCATGGAGGCAGGTCACCAAACAGGCACCCAGCAGTGGTCCACACACTGCATCTTTATCCATGCAGAGCAGGCAGCAGCCCAGCCCAGTAGTTGTGCCGATCAGAGGCAAAAAATATCCTCGCTCCACAGACACTGCTTTGTGCATTTACAGACTCGCATTGTGTTGCACATAGCAACACATGCACATATTTTAGCATGGTAAGCTTAGCCAGCACAACCTAGTCCCTGTCTATACACATGAGCAGCATGCTGCACAAGCCCGAGTCAAGAAATTAACGAGCACAAGAGAGAGCACAACATGTAAACAGAAAGCTGCCATTGCTCTTTTTGCTGCGTCATTATTTTCAAAGTGTCTTATGCCCATAAATGTCACCTAGACCCCCATCAAGTGTTGCTGCCAAGATTTATGTTGGATTTCTGCATCCTTTGAAATAATGGAATTGAGAATGCATGCTCGACTGTGCTCGTTCGATTGTTAGAGTATATAGTTTAAAGTTTGGTCACTCACTCAGATATTCCGCAAAGTTATCTTTGGAGTAATTTGTCCAAATATGAGGCCTGTCCAAAGTAGAGGAAATGATAGATGATATGTTATTCTCTCACCAAGCTATGTGTGTTTGGCTCCTTAATGAGAGCAAATCCTAAGTGGGGAACTGCTTCTTAAATGTGCAGTAAGAGTTTTATCCACCATTGTGATCCTGTTGGAAAAGCCTACCTGGATAAGGCTCCACTCTTTCCTTTTTCCTCTTGTTTTGTGCAGTCAGACGGGAAAGTTGTGATTAGGAAGTTGTGGCTCTTGAACCCACTGTTTTCTCCAGCTGGTCCATTGCTTTTGTACCTACCAGGGTCTCATTTTGCGGTGTTTTGCATATAAACCAGAAGAATCAGTATCAGGACTGGCCAGCGCTTCCTGTGCGGATACAATGCAGCAGGAAGTTCACTAATAGCCACTCTGCCACTCATCTCACTCGCCACTTGTCTCACACTATCGGACGGTGATGAAAGATCCTCGAGTGTCAGTAGCTTTGCAGTTTCTGCCTCTATGCACAAAACCACTCACAGACTATTTATCATTTGTCTGCAGCGTCTGAGATCGATCAACCTTCAACTTAACCAATCACCATCCACTCGGGCTTCCAAGCTCTGTATATGTGCGTGTGTGTGTGTGTGTGTGTCTGGACGAAGGGGGGTGGTTGCATTAAGATTGCTCGCAAAGGATTGAGAAAAGGCGATCCTGCCAAAAGGCGTCAGTAAATACATTTGCAGACAGATTTTCTCCTGCGTGACTCGCGTTTTCTGCCTTTCCTTCTCCACTTTACGACATTCATATAAGTCAGCATCTGACAATGACCATTTTGAAGAGGTACTTTCCTGGAAGACATAGAGTGCTACTTGGACTCATAGAACTCTAAAGTGAATTTGAGGAGCTGCACACTGAGTGCTCTGTCTATTGGCCTTCTCACTCAGCTCTCTTTGCCAAATTGATTTATTGAAAGTTGACGTCAACGGGTGAGCAAGGGACTGTTCTTGCTGCAACATGAGTCTGCGATCAGCTGTGGCAAGTAGCATGCATGCATGATGTCCCTGGGGAGCAAGTGAAAAGGACAAGGGAGGAATAGAAGACTAGGAAGGGGGTAGGATGTTGGGAGAGGGCAAAAAAGAAGCTATTTCTAGCTAGAACCTTATCCTGGGGTCAATTTCCATTTTTAATCTGAGACTCGTTTTTTTTTTTTTTTTTTAACTGAATTGTGGCAAGATGGATTTCCTTTTATATCGCTAGCAACAGTAACACGTTTGTGCTTTCCTTAGCTAGTTTGACCTAAGGTGTTGTGCCGTGCCACTTGCTGCTATGCAAAATAAATGGCAACAATCATTTCCTTTTCCTTAGAATATGTTTTCTTTTTTAAAAAGATGCTATAAATAATGAACCCAGTTCTAAGGCTTTACATTTCCTGTGCCCTGCTTTTTATTTCCACTGCCTTTTATAATCATCGCTTTATTGACTTTAGTAAATAGGTCAGTGATTATCACTGGTCAATTCAATATTGGTGCTGAAGATAACATATCAAACTGCAAATACATGAAGTCATCACGGTCTGGTCAGATTGCTCTGCAAATGTGGCAATGTGAGTTTGTATTGGTTTATTGTTGTATATGTGTGTAAGACAGAGACAAACAAATTCATTGTAAGTAGCTTGACAATTTGGGCAAAAATATTATCATATTTTTATCATCTTGATGTAAAGAATGGTCTTAATATGCATGTAATAGCTGGAATGAAACTCATTCACTGTGTTTGTTAGACCTTAAACGAGAAGACTTAAGAAGGAGCCTCCAAAATTTTAGGTTCAAGGAGTAATAGCTGACTTGGTTTAGAACTAAATCCTAAATGAATCCAATGGTGTAAACTATTCAGCACCTTAACAGAGCACCAAAACAACCACAAAGTATTACATACAACTAAATGTCTTGATAATATGCAAAGACATAGATAATGAGCTATGAGCCCAATTCTTAGGAGAGATGTGGCTGAAAAGGAAGACACAAGCATTCGATGCTGCTAAGTGGGTCATTTTGGGGACTGCAGGTTTTCTTTCTTGTACTCATGGGATGGTAACATCCCCCTTTGGAATGGTGGGAAAAATTATCTTGCGGCAGATATTGCTCTAGTGTTTATAGTTTTAGAAATCGAAACTATTTCCAGATGCTGCGAGACCACTCTTTACCACAGATACTGATGTCTGACTCTCCATTTTCACTTTGTTCCGTCTCCATGCTCTACTTTGACTGTGAGGATAAGGTTAAGCAACCCAAAACGAGCATTTATCGGTTTGATGATTGGCCCCTGCAGTGAAAAGTCTAGTCCTCCGTTCACAGGCCTCCTGCTCAGCGAAGTGAGCTATAGCAACCCAGTTTTTAAACACTTAAAAGTATTTTTCAATGATAATGATCAAGATCACTTAATTGCATAATACTAGATGGGACAAAATATAACCTTAGTAATTTATTTTCTGATATTTTAACAGTTAAAAAAAGTGATTATGAAGATGAAAAATCCTTGCATTGTTTGGAAATTTGTGACAATATTTGAGATACTTTTGGAAAAGCCTTTTGTAGGGAATGTGGCTTTTATATGCACATAAGGAAACACTGATCAGTTACAACTAGAGTAGAAATCTCCCCAGGTATTAGATGCCACCCCACCCATTCAAAGACAAAACCAAAACAAGAAAACCCAGAAACAAAACAAAAAAACAAAACAAATGAGTCAGACTCTGGACGAAAGAGTGCTAAGTGTGTCTGACACAGAGTGGAGAAAGTTATCGCAAGTATATATTTAGATGACTTCATCACAGCAAGCGAGAGTTCATTCGGTTTGTTGACCCATCACCTCACCTAGAGCTGTGTTCTCAACCCCATCCTGTTGTTAAGCGGGCAGACATGCTAAGCTGGTGTTAGGCTAATAGCTGGTTTACACATTTTCTGTCTTGACCATATTTCTCGCCCTTTGCCAGACTCAGCACAAGGCTCCAGACGTGACCCAGCTGCAGCTTTTAGGGCTACTTATCTTGGTGGTTTGAAATTGTGCGCATACTCTATAGGTTGTCGTCTCACGCACAGGTGCAGACATTACACATACAATAGGTAGTTACAGTGAAGAGCTCCTCTTAAGGCTGAAAATTGCGTAACAAAAGGTGAAAATGCACGGTAAGGACAGCACCGTTTCTCTAATGAGTTCAGTGGAAATAGTGCATGGAAACCACATTTTCACTTTCATGTGTTCCGTATCTCTGGTAAATGTGTGTGAAGCTATAGCTGCTGCGTGTGAGATCATAGATGCTGCACGCTTTCAGTCAGTGAGGTGGGAGCAATGTTGCACTTTATACGTGTAGCTATATGGCCTTTGCAGCTGAGGTTTCACTTGCGGGTTTACATTATTCAAAGCAGCACTGCATGTAGGTGGTGTTGCGCTCTTCTGGGGATTTTTTCATTAGACAAGTTGACATTTGAACGACTCGGAGAGCTTCCAGCACATTGGTCAATCGGAAACACCTGTGTGGCACAGTGTCTAGATTTTTGCAGGTATTTGGCTGCAGTTTGCAAGTAGAAGGAGAGGTAAGCAAGCAGGCTGAGAATAGGATAGGTAGGCAACAAAAGAGCAGAAATGGAAACAAGATAAAGAGGGGAGAGAATACTGGAAAAGAAGAGATGAAAGGAGTAGGAAAGAGCAGACAAGGCGAGAGGAAGAGGACATTGAGGACAGAAGCAAAGGGAGGGTGATGTACCGAACAGTGTGGCCTTTCAGTAGTGCTGCCAGAGAAGGAGTTTTTAAATCAGCACAGTTTGTTCTTTACTGATCCAAGCCCACTCTGTCACACAGCTCCTCTTTCTGCATTTCTCAACAGCCTACATTCAAAACACATTCTCCTGGACTCAAACCGCCCAGACAGCCACGCTGCAGCCTCTTGCCGAGTCGTGACGTATTCAGTCATGTAATTCAGTTTCAGCAGTCACACGACAACGTGAACTTTGCTTTCGTTTAATGACTGTGGTGTGACATCAGACATCAGGGATTATCGCCTGTTGTCAAACATAAACTCTTTTGGCAGCGGGTTTCGGGGAGGCGATTTTTGCGGTGTCCACTTGGCTCACGACTTCACATTCCATGCCTTTTTCTCTGCTTACTGACCGCCATGTTTCCTGTGAGACAGGAAGTCAGCTCTGCTTCCTGTCACAGTCCTCTTTCATGTGGTCACTTCCTTGTGTTTTGCCAGTACGGCTGTGCAGTGTTGACCGTGAATGGAGGTGGTGCTCCTCACGGCGAGCTCGGGAACAACGGAGAGAAGGCTACAGTGTGTGCGCGCATGTGTATTTCAGTCAACATTTATTATGATTACTCACTGCAAAGAAGATTTCCGCTCTTGTTAACTGTATATTAATTTCAAGCACATGTTAATGTGTTAGCATTGTAAGTGCAGATGGTGGGGTTTTTTGTGTGTGTGTGGCAAGAAACGGAATGTTCTGCTTTTGAAATGACAAAGTGTTATTGTCAAATTTTCATGCAACATAAGATAGGACCGTCCTCCAGCGACAGTAATCAAGAGTTCACTTCTGCGAAATTATGGGTTTTGTAACCTTGCTGAGGAATGTTGATTGTGATGGCTGCCTGGCTGGGAATCCTGCCTTTACTGTTTCCTAAGAGATACTAACAAGTTGGCTGTGATTACAATTGAACTTTGCACACAGTGATTAGCTGGAATGTTTAGATTCCTGTGTACTGCAGCCAGAGATAAACCAGTGTCGCATTCAGTCAGAGGACCCCACAGCCACCCCTCCCCTACACACACACATGGACACACACACCTAAAAAAAACGCATACTTTTAATTAAAAAGATATTAACAAGAAAGAAATAATACTTGCCTGGTCTTAAAGAAGAAAGGCTTCATAATTATGAGAGCAAAGGGATTTCCATTTGTACATCTGCATTTCTGTCTTAGTGGATCACTGTGTGCGTGTCTGTTTGTTCCCAATAGCGTGTGTTTAAAACCAATATATCACTGGTTGCAGCGGAGTGAGCTACAAAATCAAAACCATACTGTGCTGCTGTTTGTCCTACTGCCATTCCACTAAAAACATGAGCTGGCACTCTCTCGCACACACACTCGCGCACACACACAAACACAGTGTGAGACGAGGCTTTTCCACTGGCCCCACCAGACGCACTCAGCCACACTCCCCACACGGCACACCAAGTTCTGCCGAGTTCTGGCATTTCCCATCAGAGCAGCTTTTATGACCCTTTGCTGGTACTCCCTGCCTTGCATCAATATTTTTAAACTGGGTTTTAAAATGTTTTGGATTATTACACCCCGCGTTCTAACCGTGACATTTGACAAAGCAGAAACCTGGGTCACTAAAGTAAGAGACTTTAGCTGTGACTTTCTACTTTCTGTCACCGGGATGATATAGGGCTGCAACAGGACATCCCGGCGTCGATGCACACATTGCGTTCATTCCTTGTCCCAGCAGAGCTGAAATCAGCAGCACTCGTCGCAGTCATGGGAAAGAGAGGCTCATGACCAGACATTACTCCTTGAGTTTTGTCATAGCTACCGATGTGCAGGAGGGGGAGGAGGGGGAGAAAAGCATTTACTTGGAGAATCACGGAAGGGCTGTCACGTACCTCAGATCGTGCAAACTAAACCACAACTATTGGCTGAAGCAGTTGGGTCATTTGATTCAGAGGTAATTACATTTATTGTGAAGCACCAGTGTTCATGCAGGCCCTCATGTGCCCTACAGGCTCAAGTCCTCCAGTGAGGAGGGGAAAGAGGGAAAAGTACGACACGGAACAGAAGATGTTGAAGGAAAATAAAGGACAGGGAAATAAAATATGGCGTGTTTTTTCTGAAGTTATCTGTTTTCCAATTAACATATCCAGCAACATTTATGTTATTTAAAAAAGAATCACTTCATAATGAAGCGAGTCCAGCTGTGATGGGGGAATCATACTTGTCCTGCGACTAATGTATTTTATGGCTCTAACGGTTTGAGAAAATAATCAAATTATGACTTTGCAATTTCATGAGGATGAACTCAGTCTGGGCTTCAGAGGTTGACCCATATTACCATCTCAGCGTTTGATCATTCTTTTTGTTTCAGTCTTGCAAGCATCTCAGCTTTCGCCAAAATGACCAAAAACCTTTAGTCTTTGAACCTTTTAACAACAGATAAAGACTATTGTGTGTTTCCTGCACTGTCTAAATATACATGAAAATTGGTCAAATTAGCCGGCTGACACTTGAAAAAGTGTCACATGCTTACACTTATCATTTTTACATGTGACTATGCTCAATTGCAATCCAATAGGTGATGCTGAGGCTGTAGAAAGCAAAGGACAGGTACCACTGAAACAATAGTAAGCAGGTACTACATGCTGCTTTGCAACAGGGATCATTGATAGTGATAGTCTGCTGAAAGAAACCAGTAATAGTGGCAAAGCAGAGGAAAATGCATGAAATGATAAACCTAAAATAAGCAACTGTGTAGATTGACAATGAGAAGACTGAAATACTGCAAATCCTCTAGACTGTATTAATATTTAGTCCTGCAGTCATCACCCCAGAGATCTTTAATAACTGGAATACTTTTAAAATATTAGCCAGAACTTAATTTAGACCCCGAGTTCCTCCAAGGGTTACCAGTCAGATCTGTAGTGCACTTTAATTACAGAAAAGCGACAATATGAGTCGTTTGTTTGTTTGTTTGTTTCATATCATTGTAAACTAAATGCTATGAAATCACATGTGCACTTTTTCAGTATTTCTCCAACAGATAAATTTCAATGCTGAGAAAGTCCTGTATCTCTTATTTTAAAGAAATAAAAATCACTAGCAATAAAAACTGTGTAATAGATTATACTGGTTGTAGATTTTAGTGTCCAGACTCCAAAGGGATGGTAGAAATGAGGAGAAGCGGAGGTGAAGGCAGAGCAGAGGGCAGACTGTGAACCAGATGTGAAGCGGTGACTCACAGCAGGAACAGCCTTGATGACGTTAGACACCATGCATGCTAAGCTGTGTGTGTGTGCCGGGAGTTTTAGCTTTTCTTCCAAAACAACAAGCTTTACGCATGCACAGTAATGTCTGGACAAGGCTCATTACTTCATGTTAAGACCTGGACAGAAAATGATGCAGAGCCTAGAGACTATAAATTATCATCTGAGGTTAAATGGTCACTTCAGTGACAGCTTAGGCTGATGTAGAGTTTTAAAATCATTACGGGCTGAACAGCAAATTAACTCTGTGATGTTGAAGAGCCAAGCGTCCCAGTGCACTTCCAACTTCCAATAAGGCAGGGGCGACGTGCTGTCTTACTCTCTGCGCTGTGCTTAGCAGACATTTGTTCAATATTCTCGCTCTTTTGTTTGCTCTGTTTTAACAACGCTTCACTAGCTTCCTGCACAAAAATTAGTTTTTCCACTGGTGGTGTCACTAAGCAACGTTAGAGCGCAGCATAAGTGTGTCTGTAAGGAGGAAAGATTAGTCTATTTCCTCCCTTTGATTTTGAACTGGTTTAAACAAGACACATAGTTAGGAGGAATGTGGTATAATAGCGTTTTACAATAGGCCCTTCTGTTTTTGTGAGGGAAAGCCCGCACCTACAGTGAATTTGGAGAAAAGAGTGTCTGCAGTTTAATCCCCGCTCTGTTTAGGATATTGCTCATGGAGTAAACTTACTGACATCTATTGTCTGTTTGCTTGTGCACATGTGTTTTTTGAATAGCGAGCGGCATTAGATTGTTGAGTGACATTAAAATCTCCGCTTTCTCCTTGTAAGTCGGCTGTAAAGGTGAGCGTGTTTTTACAAAGGACCACCTGTACAGATGGATTTGCACTTGTATGATGAATCAGATCTGAGGTGTTGTCGGAAAAGGGCATGCTTAAAACCCTCTGTTTGTCCGCTGCTCACCCAGCTTTTCTCTTTCTCCCTCTGCTCCAGAACTCCATTAGACACAACCTGTCCCTCCACAGCCGCTTTATTCGAGTGCAGAATGAGGGGACGGGCAAGAGCTCATGGTGGATGCTAAACCCGGAGGGCGGGAAGAGCGGCAAGTCCCCGCGACGCAGGGCAGCCTCCATGGACAACAACAGCAAGTTCACCAAGAGCAGAGGAAGAGCAGCAAAGAAAAAGGTAACTCATGCTTGCGAGGTCAGAAAGAATTCTTTATTGATTTACATACTGATTTTACTGATTTTTTTTCAATACTTGTTTACTCACTGTGTATGCAATGTGTACAGTACCTTGAGATAATGTGTTAATCTGCCATAGTTTAAATAAAGGTTAATTGAAGCTGATTAACATGAAAAATATGCTATTGATTGAAAAGTAAAGTCACATTCTTCATGTCTTTAACTTTGTTCTTATATTACAATATATGGACACTGACAGCTTAGTAATAGTCAGCCCTGTGTTCAATGGTTTCTGCCTCACTTACAAACTTAAACTGACGTCTCTGGCATGCATAATATTACTGGTTCACTGACAGTCTTCCTGTCTCCCCTCAGCTGTCCCTGCAGGGCGGCCCTGATGGAGGTGCAGACAGCCCAGGCTCCTACTCCAAGTGGCCTGGCAGCCCCAACTCCCACAGCAATGATGACTATGATGCATGGAACAGCTTCAGGCCTCGGACCAGCTCCAACGCCAGCACTCTTAGCGGTCGCCTCTCGCCCTTTGTGCCTGAGGATGACCTTGGAGAGGCAGACGTGCATATGGGCTACCCCGGAGCCCCCGGGGCCAAGATGACAGGCACGCTGCCCAGTCTCACAGAGATGACAGGCTCTCTGGGACACAGTTCTGAGAATGTCATGGAGAACCTCCTGGACAACCTGAACTTGCTCTCTCCAAATAACTCTCAGGTTGGAGGAGGGGCGACAACCCCTGGCTCCTCCCAGTCCTCCCCTTCTCCAATGATGCAGCCGAGCCCTGGGTACCCCTCTTACAGCTCGCCCAGCATGGCTTCCCAGTCTCAGCAGGAATACCACAAGTGTGTGTATGGCCAAGCAGGAATGAACAGCCTGTCATCTATGCCACTGCAGACACTGTCAGAGAATAAATCCAGCTTCGGGCCCAGTATGAGCCAGTACTGCAGCACCGCAGGGCTTCTGAAGGAACTGTTGACATCAGATACGGACCAGCACGGGGAGCTAATGCCATCAGTGGACACTGTTGTGTCTCAGTCCAGCGGAGGCTGTATGCTGCCACCATACAACAGCAGCCAGCATGCGGCCAAACTCATGGGAGGAGGAAGCAGTCATCCACATGGTCTCCCTCACACTCATCCCCACAATGTGCACAGCCCAGCCTCAGCCACATCATCGGCTATGAATGGCCGTTTGCTCATGACCTTGAACTACAGCGGGGGCGCCGCACGTTTACCGACAGCCAAAAGCCAGATGCAGATGCCTTATGACCTCTCTGCCCACCTCGGCGGGGGAGGCATGCCCGGCGGCTTCTGTCCTCTTAACACCAACAGATACGGTCGACCGGGATTGTCAGCACCCTCGCATCAAGAAAAACTGCCCAGTGACCTGGATGACATGTCCATTGAGAAGTTTGAGTTTGACATGGAGACAGTCCTCCATGACACTCTAATGGACGGGGACTCATTGGACTTCAACTTTGAGCCAGTGGTGACCCAACAAGGTTTCCCACATGGGGTGAAGACCACCACGCATAGCTGGGTATCAGGTTAGAGACTGTGATTCACAAAAAAGTTCTTTCTACTTAAATTCCCGTTGCTGACATGGTCACAATCAGAACTGACATCGGACTAAAAATGTATCTGAAGATACATTCCTCATCTGGACATAACCTGCAGTCACTGTTCCACCATCATTTCTGTTTCAAAAAATACTTCTCAGATCACTGCAGCAGACTTGACCGGTCCTGATCTGCTGAGGACAAATGACCACCAGAGTTCTTGAAGGTGACGTCAGGATTATTTTCTGAAATAAGTCAGTGCAAACTAAGTGCCAAACGTTTTGCCTTAACATATGAGCCAAACTGAAACACACGTCTCTGGTTTACTATACAGTAGTTGTAATCTTTGCAGACAATACTGCCAACTACAGTACCATCTCATCATGGTCATCTGCAGAAGCAGCAGCAGAGCAGTCTGTTTAAGAAGTTAAACTCACACCAAGCTGTTTACTGTGTCACATCAATCAAGATTTTTGTAATGGTGATCGATTACTGCTGCGGAGAAATCAAAGAAGGTAATCTGGCGAATGGGTTATGTTGACAGACATGATTTAAAACAAGAAAAAAAAAGAGAGATCTTTCTCAACGGATCCTTGAGTGATGTTACATAAAAACTTACTTCTTGAATGTAGATATTGTAATCATACAGTTTGTGAAATCATTTCTTGTCATGTATTTTTCACAATTGTAAATAGTGTTTACAGAATGGAAGCAAAAATCGAGGCAGCAGAAATGAGCCCCACAGAGAAAACTGGATCAGACTCTTTTCAACCGTGCTAAGTGGACAGATCTGCGCTTGAGATCAATCGGGCTGTAAAATGAAAACACGCGTTTTGATTTCTTGTAAATACATTAAGAATGTCTATTAAAAATGATGCAGTTAGATGTTTACTAGATTCAGCATAAATTATTTGTGGTTAATAGAGATTTATGCTGGTGCATAACCTGCACTCAGACATGAGAATTGTTCTGGGTCATTCGTCACTCTGAACCTTAATACCACAGGGGCCTATTTATTGTGCCTAACAAAGTAAATTTAGACTGCAGGCTTGAAGGGTTTTATATTGTAAATGTCTACGGTCCATACGATACTCAAATCCAGCAGTCTTGAAGAACGGTGAACTCTTTCTTGTCAGTTTCCTACTTTGACTTTTCTTTAGAAGTCGGGAAGAAATAAGTGACTGTAAATTGTTATTGTTATGGTTTCCTGAACACTTTTCGGCGCTGTGAATGTTACGAGGTCAAGACGGTTTGGATAAAAGATATTCTCAGCGCTACTGTTGTTTTCACACCAAGGCTGCATAACACCTGCAGAAGATGCCGCCAGTAACCAGCCTGTGCCCTGCTCAGTTTCACAACTTTTTTGTATTTTCTTCTGTGTCTTAAAAGGTTACTGTGACTGATTTAGATAGCACAGCGTCCAAAAGAGCCCTCTCATGCTGTCAGTAGGAACAGCCTTACTGCTTTCACTGCCCCTCCTACCTCTACATATCATCGTGTCCTTCTAAACATTTGATATTATGGTATCACGTGACTTGATAGCGCAAATTATCATTTCCGTAACAGGTCTGTTTTAAATTATTGTTCGTTTTCCAAGCAAACTGCCACTAAGTGTTACGTGTCTGATTCTTTATCTCAGCTTGTATATTTGCATTTTCAAACGGTCGTTTCCCAGTCGTTGCTGTTCTAGCGACAAACTTTTCAGCCCGTCGTTGACTTTTATTAAGCAGAATCAAAAGTAATACTCAAGATTATATCTGTAAACATAATTGGTTCTCGTAAAATTGACTGGTTAGGTGGCAGAGAGACAAAGGCAAAAACTGAAAGTCACCTATTTACATTAGTCTTGATGTTATGATGGAGAAACCGCACACAGCAGCAGGCGATCCTGTGTCGCTAATGAATTTACCTTCAGCCACAAGTGAAGGTTCTTGAATTAGTTTAAAGTTTTCTCTGGTTGAAATGAAAACCTGCAAACTCCAAACCAGCAAATGATCCGACTCCAGTGACGTAGATTTTTTTCTTTTCTTTTTTTGAAGCCAGGGAGTAAGCAAGTTTATGTAGAGTCAAATTAAATGCTTAACATTTCAAAAGGCAGAGGAGCCAATATAGAAGCTGCTTTTGGGCTTTATTGCCAGGTGTTGCCTTTTCTTATCCAAACATGCCATAATGTACTATAGCCAAATTTGCCTTTGAAGTCAAAGTGATATATTTAGCATTTTTATCATGTTATGTGTTCAGAACTATATATATATATATATATATATAAACATATATATATTTGTGCCGGTCACTCAAGTCAGGATAAACTGTAATGAATCCACATAGGTTCACTCTAAAAGTTAAAGAGTTGTACTAAGTAAATTATATCTTTACATTTTTAAATGATTTAATCTATGCATTGTATTCTTTAATTTTATGTTGCTATTGTTCTATTTTCCTTTTCTTTGAACTTTTAACAGAGATATTTTATTGTAACATAGTGCTGTGAGATGTTATGGTGTTGTCAAGACTCTATGTTTCAGATAGTCTATGGGGAAAAAAATGAAGTTTATTTAGAAAATAGAAAATGCAGTGATTGATATGTTAAGCTTTTGTAAACTGACAATGTTGTTTTTATTGTATTCAGCTACAGTTTTTAGAAAATGGCATCAAAAAGCAAATTAATGAAAAAAAATGTCAAAGATTTATCGCATTTTTAAAATGAAACACACAATATTTATTCATTAGAGAAGTCCTGCTCAAAATGCAGATCCTGGACCAATTCAGATATTGCACTTTCACTTGTATATTTAATAACTAAGGGCTCCTCGTAACAAGAGGAAGAGTTCCTATTACATATTTTAAATGAAAATCTGTTACATTTACCTTGAGCAGGTATACAGGAATAAATTGGAATTGTGCTGTGTGATATGCAATCAATACAAATATGTAACATGTTCAATATTAATGTATTAAAACCTAAATAAATGTACTTATGTGTAAAGGATGTGTCATATTTGTCATTCGTCAATATATATTCATATAAGAGAGTCTTCATGCAACTCTTTACAGTCCCACGAAAAACAACGTACACCCCAATATCCAGATGCTTTTAGACGCTTTACCGGTTTCTCAAATCACTGTGGGGGGATTTTGGACCACTCTTCTTCACAACATTACTTCAGTTCATTGAGGTTTGCAGGCATTTGTTTATGCCCAGCTCTCCTGAGAACTCGGTGCAGCGCTAAAGTCGGGTTGAGGTCTGACCCAATTTCAGCCAAGCTTTAGATGTCGGAGGGATGGCCTCACATTTGACTCAAGAATACTTAGACTATTTCATGGTCGACTCGATGACTGCACCATGCCTAGGTTCACTAGGGGGACCAAATCGTTACCCCATCCACTACTGTGCCTAAAATTTGTTTGTTCTGAAAACATGGTGCTGTGCATTATGGCCACACATCTCTGCTTTGGTTGTTCCATCGTTCCAAAAGTGTTGTGGTTTGTTCAGATGCAACGTTGCAAAGCTTTCTCCTTGTAACCCTTGCAAACAAGCCATACTTATTCAGGCATTTTCAAAACGTGGCGTCATGAACATTACCATGATGACTCAGCCTTACGGATGCTGAGATGTAGCTCTTAAGTATTTTGGAAATTCTTGGAGCATTACATTGTCTGATTGTAAATTTGATAGGATGTCCGCTCCTGGGAAGATTGTGGCATTGTGTTAAAACACATTTGAATTCAAACGTCTGCTTTTATAGAGAAGTTATAGATGATACAAGCTGCCATTGCAATTGCTATGGAAACACTTCATTTTTTACAGGACTGTGTAGGGCCCTGCAAAAACTTTTTTTCACATGGCTGAAAATGATAATGCACGAAGCAGAATTTTTATATCAGAATCTTGGACTTTTGGTCATGAGCATGCACGCTAAACATTCACACAAACTGTCAATGTTTCTTGGTTAAATAAGGTTAAACAGGTCGAAAACCTCATGCTCAATAAAGCTCAGAATTATACATTTGACCCCACAAGACTGTTTTTTTTTAAATATAATTTAGGTGATTTTCTAGTAATATGCCAGGTGGATGGATGAATGGATCCCTGGTGAGGAAACTCAGATGGCAAAAACTACAGATGAAAATGTGAAAATAAGAGTTGCATTTCCCAATGCATTTATGTGCAATAATGACAAACGATCAGACTTAAAAACTGCCTACACATTGCCAAAGGAAGATAAAAGACCCTCAGAAGAGAAGATTGATGCCATACGCAGAGACTTTTATAACTAAGATTAAAAATCTCTACTCATCTTGTGCTGCACTCCCAGTTCTGGCGTCTCATTTCTTCCCTATAATGGTTCCTCCTGGCTTTTTCTTACAGCCACATTCCACACCATGCACCCCCTACCACTGAACCCAGTCACCCCAGAAAGAAAACTGCACAGCCTCTCTGCCCTTACTGTCTTTGGCTCTAAATTGTAAATAAAACATTGAATTTAACACTAATGAAAATTTCTGTGCAATAACCATCATCACCTACATAATCAGCTAGCAAAATGTTGGTTTACAAAAGACACATGTCAGGAAGAACTGGAACTAAACTTAACAGATGAAGTGGCTCTCTAAATGTCACTCCCCCTGTGTCCAGGAAAAAAAGTGTTTGCATTTCTTTACAGTGTAAACCAATGTGGGCCAAGTTTTTGGTGTCAGAGCAAAGTGGGAGGGAGATGAGAGAAAGAGAATGCCTGTGAGCACATAGCTGAAGAATGTGGGTGTGGACGTCTGCCAAAGGCATATGTGATCCTTATGTTCCCCTGGGTGCCAGAAGACAAAATGTGGTTAAATAGTTGGGGCAATGTCAGGACACAGATGTAGTGTGAGGACGTAGTAAAATGTCATTGAGTTCATTCCTATTACTGTGCATGATTTTGAATTCCCCTGCAGTTTCCACTCAGTATTTCATTGAGCCCCAGTTTTAACTTGAAGACTTGAAGGGCTTATGAATGTATTTAAAAGAAACTGTACTGTTAAAACTGAGCTGTTATTATATAGCAGGGTTGTGAGATTTGCAGTCATAAGACTCTCACAACAAAAATACCACAGCCGACATGCAACCTTTTATCGAAGCCACCTTGTGATACCTTTACATTAACAATGTCCTTGTTTGTGCTTTCAGACACTGACATTTATAATTTTGTACTATTTTACAATTCTATTAATGCGATACGGTGTGTTAAGTGTGCTGTATGCACTGATCAAACCGGATATAGAAGAAACACAAAACACTACTAACAACAAGGCTGTATCGTCTTTCATTTATCATGCTTATCCTTTCCGGCTATCAAGCCTGAACACGCAAGTGTGCGTGTGACTGTATATTAGAGGTTTGTCCTTAGGGCTCAGTAGGTGATACAAATGAGTCTCAGAGAGACTCTGGGCACAGAGCACATTGAGCAAAGGGGCATGTAACTAGTGAAGTGCCAGTGTGGATGACAGACCCATGGGCCACCAGTATCAGCTGAGCCTGTCTCCTACATGTTGAGAACTTATCGAGCAGTTGTAAAGTTACACATTATTTTCACCGAAATTTACAACCAAGGCACACTTGTTGTTCTAAGTGTCCACTGGTAGGCCCATGTGATCTCAGAGATAGATATAGCAGCCCAGCCACCTATGACAGCATCTAACTGTCAGTTAAAGCAGCCACACCCATAATAATGACTCATTTTAACCTTTATTACAGTTTATCTATCATGTTATTATTGTTTTTAAATCCACAAAGCCTGTAAAATTAAACATTTTCCTTTATTTTTCTTTGATTTCCCATCTGTCCTTATTGTTAGTTTAAATTCCTTCTAGCTAGCCCAGATCTTCTTTCTGTTCTCTTTGACCCCATCTGGCTGTCTTTGGTTTGTTCCAAATGTTTCCTTGGTAAGGGCAAGAAACTTTGTTGTTAGTGTTGTCTTGGTGACCAAAAACGATTCTGTGGTTTGTTTAAATGCTATTCTATTCTAACCTTTAGCCAAATAAAACTTACCTACCAAGGTACATGATACAGCTGCCACTTTTTCCATCTTTGACTGAAAAAACCTGTGCATGGCATCAATTACATTACTAGTTGTATTCCTTTGCACTTCATCACATCGAACTGTATCAAAGCAGCTGTACTTTGGGGCCCATAAAAATCACTATTATAAAAAAAAGCACACTTCCATGAGTGCGAAGAGAGGCTGAGAAAGAAAGACAGGGAGACGCAGAGAGTAAAGGAGAAACAGATGTAGCTTAACTGCTGGGTAAGTTGAGAAGAGACAGCAGCCTGGGGGGTGATTTGTGTCCTGACTTGACCCTTCCATCAGCACCGATAAGATACCCAACACGAATGACACACACGCATGCTGCTTTCTTTTCTCCTTCTCTTTTTATCTTTACAGTTTCTGCCCGTGCTGCTGACCATCGCTGGTCCTCCTTTGTAATTTATGCATCGCTGGAACCGATTAAGCCCATATGACTTCAGCTTCCAGGTTAGTTACATTCCACATCAGTCTTTGCTCCCTGCGCCTTTGTACTGTCACATATTCTTGCTCATGAAGACCTCGCTAAACACCTCTGACATTATTTTCCACCTCATACTCTATTTTAGTGTCTATTATGGCAGTGCTAGATATATATTCTGGGGAGTTCTACTTGTAGCAAATGATGTATGAAATCTGGAGCGTGGGCGCTAGACAGAACAGTCTGGAAGTGTTTTGTTGAAGGCCAACATGTGTCAGAGCCGGCCCACTAACATCTCAAATATGGTGTGTTTTTGGTCATGTTTTCAGTCTTGCAGGTGCTGGGAGTAACAGCCTTAAGTGAAAATTTTAAACATTTGCTTCTGGTTTGTCTGGTAATACAGCACTGTGCAAAAGTCTTGAGCCAATCCTCAGTTCTTAACATTTTACTAGGAAAATTACAAGTATGTCTGTTAAGTTGCCTGTTGTGTGCAGACAAACAGTCAACCATTGAGTTAAGGGCATTTTTATGCTTCAATGACTCATATTTAAGTGGCTTAAGAAACATGTAAAAATATTCCTCTGAATATGGTCAGGTACGGGGACTGGACTGATAATGAGCGAAAACACGGCCAACTTCCAAAGAAAAACTTTGAAAGAACTTTAAAATTACTGGAAACTATTGCCCAAGACCAGTTTAAAAATGACAAGAAAAGCTGGCCTTTTTGGAAGCAAGGTATAAAGAAATGAGGGGTGAATCAAGACTTTTGCACAGTACTGTATCTTATGACTAACCCTGCAATGCACAGAAACAATACGAGCCCTTCTTCCCAGCTATACCACAGGCAATGGTTACTACAGTCTCTCTTTGTGTTGCTCAAAGCTGTTACTACATGCAATGGGAGTCTATTTGTGGCTGTTCACTCAGCCTGCAATGGCTCGCCCACAGACATATTCCATGATTTACATGAAAAATGCCCCTCTCCACCCAGCTTGGGTTTGTGGTTAGCTGTGACTGGCACGCGACTCATGGTATTTCCTCCAGAATGATAGTAAGAGAGTCACACACCGGCACGCTCAAGAATAAACAAAGTCTTGAAAGGCACACAGGATGTAAACATGAAAGTTTCTATGGCAAAGTTGCAATAATATGAAGAAGAAGAAGAAAGATAAAGAGAAAAGAGACAAAATACACGAAGTAAAACATCTACAGAAAGGAGAAAATAAGTTACATGAAAATAGAAAAAATATGCAAAAAGAAACATTTCTGACATTTAGCAGACAGAAAGACATTACAAAGCACTTTAGAATAGTTCCTTTTTAACATTTGCAGGCAAAGAAACCAGGCAAAACTCCAGACATCTTCTTCTTCATTTTGGTCTTCATCTCGTGATTCCTTAAAGGTCTTCCTCTTTTCCTTCTGCCTGAGCTCTTCGTCTCCACTTCTATTGTGCACCAATAGAAGTGGAGATGACTGAACATTGGTATTTAGACTCATCTACCTTCACTATCTCTACGCATTGCAGCTTCGTTGTTACGTGTGCCTACCTCTTAGTCACACATGTATTCTATCTTGTGCCTACTGACTTCCATTCTACCTTCCTCTTCCTCTCCATCAGCACTGCAAACTAGAAGGGACTGATTTAATCCCAACCCCACCTTGAAACCATCTGTCACTTCTACCACACACTTCACCGCTGTCTCATTGTCCCCATGCATTCTGCATCAGCCTCACATACATCTCTGCCACTCCTGACTTCCTCATATAGTACCACATCTCCTCTCTTAGCACCTCTATCGTATGGTTTCTCTAAATCCACAATGACACAGTGCAGTTCTGTCTGATCTTCCATATACTCTTCCCACTCTCCAAGCAAACATTGCAATTCTAGTGCTCTTTCTCAAGAAGTCATTTTGCTTCTCACTAATTGTCACCTCTCTTCTTAACCATAGCCTCATGGTATGGCTCATTTCTCAGGCATCCACGCAAGATTCTGTTAAACAATTTGATTTAGAAAAAGAAAAGAAAAGAAATCTGTCCTCTCTCCACACCTCCACAGGTATCCCTTTGGATTAGCTGTCTTTCCACTCTTCTTCTGGTTCATAGGTGCCCTCACTTTATCCTTTCTAATCAACTGCACTTCTTAATTCACTTTCCTCCATTTTTCCTCCTCTTTTTCATTGTATTCATTCATCAAGAACTCCTTCAACTTTCTCAACACACTCTGCTCACTCCTTAGCACATTTCCTCTATATCATTAATCATCCTTAACTGCTGCACATCCTTTCTAGTTTGATCTCTACACCAATCAACACAAGTCCTCGTCTCCTTCCTTAGTGTCCAGTCTCACATACAATTCACTTTTCATTTGCCTTTGCTATGTCTCTCTTTGTCATACAGCTGGCCTCCCAGCACTCCTGTCTACTTTCTTCATCTTCTTAACCATCCCGCTTTTTCTTTTATAACCTTTTCCTTTGAATACTTTCCTGTACTTCCTTATTCCACCAGTATGAGGTCTGTCACACAATGAAAATAATTTGTTCAAATGTATTTTATATCAAAGAAACAAATCCTCAGTGTTACAGACAGATCAGGGCTTTGTATCTCTACACAGCTTAAAATATAAAAACCACAGGATGCTGTAACTGTATTTTTCTTGGTTGCAGTTTTCGGCATAGTACATTTTTATTGTTTTGGAATAATAGCACCAACTTGCAAGTCATAACTTCATTCCAGTGAAGCCACAAAGATCATCTGCTAGTTCTTGCGGATGCAGCACATCTGCTCCAGACTGCTCTCATCTATCAGTTATGATTCTCTGGTTTTCTCTTGTAAGTGAGCGAGATTTTCATCCTAACAGATGTTAACTGGTCAATCTAGCTAGAGGATTATACCACTTTTAAACTTGTTGTTTCATAATCTCAGATTTTATTAATAAAAGAGTTGTCTTCAGTGTACGAGCGCAGGAACAAGTGTGTTACTTTGCCATAAGTCATGAGTTTCAATGGCACGGGATAGGACAATGTATCCTGAACCTGCAGTTTCTCATTCAGTTAGCGATGCAGTTATTCATTAGCGCATTTGATTCAGTGTCCCCTTTACTCGTGCGTGTCATAAAGTGTTTCAGGCTTGTTTACGTTTTATCTAGGAACATATCGTTTACCTGAGCCCTGACCTAATAATATGCATCCAGGGTACGTGTGGGCGAGAACCTAGTATCAGCAGGACATTTGAAAACAACACCATCAACAGCACTCAGCGTGGCTGACAAACACCGATTGCTGATCCTAACAAAGCAGCATGTGTGTTTGGAAAAATCTGGCGCTGAGTTGCAGGTGGGAGCAGTCTTTCTCTGTGTTCCAACCACAGGATTTATCTCATGCTTGTTACACTCAAGTTTTGTGATTGCTCTCTGATGATACGATCAACAACATCATAGTGAGGTTTTGGGTTTCAGGATGACAGTTGGGCCTCTGAGCTGTCCCTTTGTCCACAGGCTTCATCGATTTATTTTGTATAATCCCTTTCCATTAAATTTCAGAAATTTAGATTACTGTATTGTCAATACTGCCTTGCAGAAAGAGCATATTTTGAGTTTCTGCTTTTTGGACTAATTTCTTCATCCTTCTAGTGGTGAGGACGTAACCACATGGAAAAACAATAAGCGCTAGAAAAAGTAGTGATACATGCAGCAGAGATCAAAGCAAAAGAAATGGGAGCCAAACCCGTCTTTTTCCAGATTTACAGCATTTTTTTCCAAAACTATTTTTAAAAATCTTTCGAGCAACCAAAAGTATTTTTCTTTCATGCCGCAGCTTTGTTGTGGTAACCGCTTTTGCATTTACATTTCAAGTTATCAGTTATGTAGGCTCAGACTGTAACCTCCCCATCGTCTTTCATCTGAAAATGTAAAATGCAAATCTTTATTTTTGAAAGCTTTATGTGCATAAAAGGCTATAAAAGTGCATTTGTGTAAACACGGAAACAGAATGTTTTCAATTAAGTCCAAATATTCAAAGGCTCTGTTGCGTCTTAAATATGTGGAATATATGTATCGTTTTTTTACATTGAATTTTTTCACTCGCTGCTCTCTGACTTCCTGTTATTATACTTCAACCAATTTTCTTATTCTATTATTGCCATCATTTGGAGATTACTAATAAGATTTCCAGACTTTTACTTATGCTTTAATGGACCCTTTTACAATTATGATTCAAGTATTGCTACCTATAGCGCACCATTGTTCTCTCCTATTCTCCTTTCAAAGTCTGGTTTTTGGTTTGACCAAATATAGCAACATCTATGACTGAGTCAGATCATTTGAAGCATTTCTTTGAGCATTAGAGACACATTTCATTAACTGAGCGATCTTTATACTTATCTGGTTATTACACAGGGGAGAAGAAAAAATAATTAATCTGACCAAGAGTCACTCTTTAGAACTGTGAACAACCACACAGTATACCTCATAAGGTCTCATTCTTGCTCATTGTAACACATGTTGTGGTATTAACTTGTAGTTTCATGTAAATAAGAGACAAAAAAAGCAACTCCTATCCAAGTCCTTTTGCTATTGCCTCTAACAGTGTTACAAGGTTAGCCCTCTGTGGCAGGCGTTCTGTGTGTTCTGAGATACTCAGTTATTGACTTAGAGAGTTCAGGGAGGAGCTCATGTCAATAAGCAGGCCTGCCCCATGCTGGCTCCAGCATATCGAGGTCTGGTTGTAATTCGTGGGACAGGCCAGGGCATAGTGCCAGGGAATTAGAGAGGCGGGTGGCAGGAGACATTTTAATTTGTGCTGCCATGTGCAAAGGCATGCACCTCTAGCCTGGGTCGGTTCCTGTGATTAGGCCAGCCAGCGTATTCTTAGAAGAGGGGAGGAGCACAAAAACATGGGGAAATGAAACAAGACCCAGGAAAGGCTATTGATTGCTTGACATGGTCTTTCTTAATATAATGGCGTGATATGGTCTGACAGCAACATCCAACCAAAACAAAAATACCACCGAAAAGTTTTAACC
The DNA here is from genome assembly GCF_057382095.1 of Aulonocara sp. 'chitande type north' Nkhata Bay. Lineage (NCBI taxonomy): Eukaryota > Metazoa > Chordata > Actinopteri > Cichliformes > Cichlidae > Aulonocara > Aulonocara sp. 'chitande type north' Nkhata Bay. The sequence goes on from NC_141357.1 coordinate 32,566,631, forward strand.
ACAAATATGTCTTTTGAAATCCTTGTTTATGTTTCATCAGCTCATTATTTGATTGTCAGCAACCAAATAAAGCACTCTCATTATCGGTTTAACACAGGTAGCAATTTTCCTGAAGCAATTGGCTATTATTATAAATAACAGATAAATATAATGTAATTTGAATATCACTTTAAGCTCCATTAATCATTGTTTTTTACTGTGTCCAATTCAATTCAATTTTATTTATAAAGCGCCAAATCACAACAAAAGTCGCCTCAAGGCAGATCGCACAATAATAGATACAGTATTAAAGAGAGGTATTTATTTATTTGGTTTGTTTTTCAGTTGTTGCTAATTCATAAATGTTGGCTTGCATATTTGTAGCTTTATGCTGTTTTGGAGCTGGACAGATTGGATGCAGAAAGTTTTAAAAGACACAAGGGCGAAATACATCCCGAGTACCAGAACCAGCCGCTGAGCCATGTCAATCTACAACCAGAAGCCCTTAAAAGGAAATTAAAGAACCTGAGCTAATGCTATTTCATGTTCTGTGAACTATAACACCTTCTTTCTAATGGTAAATTTATATACAGATGAAAAGCTGGTGTAGCATTTAAGTGGATTCTTAACAGTCTTATTAAACAAAGTCTTTTGTTTTTTAAACAACCAAAATTCATGTTAAGCAAATTTTGATTCAATTGTTTGAATTAAAACTTTATTCACTATGAAATATTGCAGTGCTATTTATCTGAAAATCACTGCCAAAAATGACACTAAGAGCAGTGTGTGTGAAACAATAAAAATAAGAGCTATGCAGCAGACCACATAGTTTAAAACAAGTGTAGAGTTTGGTACAGCTGAGAGTATCTGTAGATTGCACAATTACTTTGTGTACATTTATAAATATGAAGGTCAAGTTTGAGTTTGCCATTTTGTCTCCACATTGTTTTTATGTTTATAGCTTCTTCAAAGTGATAACCTAACTCATGTTTCACTACTGAAATTGGAAACAGCTTTATCAAGAGGCTGATTTAGAGTTTTGTACGTTTCTTCTTTCTGCAAACCAACATATCTAATAAAAGCTTTCAGAATAAACACAAAACCTAAAGCAAGCATTTATGGATCCATTCATGGGGGTTTAGCATGTTCTTTTTGATAATGAATGTTGGACATCTGTAAATTATTTATGTAAACATTCATTGTTATTTTTAACGATTATTTGAGTCCAGGTTTTGGTACAAATTTCTTAGAAATTCAAATTTAGATTCTGCCTCTATTTGCTTGATGTCATGAATAACAAAAAATGTACAGGATTTGTTGATGGTAAGTTAGTTTACTCATAAACTATCCCCAGCTGTTTGTTTCAATGCTTTTATTGTGGTGTTTTTGTGACTTTCTGAAATTTGCATCAGGAGAAGCATAACTACCATGTGTCACATTAAGCTCTACACCTTTGATTAACTCATCATGAAGATGAACTGGTGTAATTCTCAGGATGGATTTGGTCCAGTGGGATGTGCTGCAGTTTCTCCTGGATCTGGCAGGGTGGGAGCACCTCCACATCTCCACGGTGACAGGCTCCCATGAAAGGAGCAGAGCAGCACACCAAACAGCCGCTAAAGAAAAAGAGTTCTGTTTTACAGCACTTCAAAAACCAAAATACTTATTAAATAAATTGTGGAGCCACTTATTTTTAGGGGAGATGGAAATATTTCTTTCAGTTCCTGAACAGATGGGATCATTGACAGTATAAAATTATGTATTTTATAAAGTCTAAATGCAAAATCCTGTATATTGGCTGCAAATAAAAAAGTGTGTTTTTGTACACTAAGGTACATAATAAGTTTTTAAAACTTTTACTTCGCTCTGAGTTGAGAGCACATTCACAAGAGAGCTGTCAGGTTTTAAGCTATAAGCTTTCCTCATTTTCCTAGACAGTGGGGTTATTGGACATACAACATGAGACATGCTGGTGCTGGTGGTAGCCTGGGTATAAGGAATGGCTTTTCTCTCATTAGTGAGCTGGGAAGAGGATAGCAATTACCACTCTTGAGTCCCTCAGGAAGACAGTGGCAACTCTAAAGGGTGTTGTTAGGTGTGCTACACTGTATGTAAAGGTGAAGCTTTGTCTTCAGTGTGAAAGGTTCCTTATGTGGGTTTGGTTTGGTATTATATGCTCTATATACTAAAGGGGAATTGACCATGTTGTATTTATTGTGGCTTTTCAACATATAACCTCAAATCAGTTGATAGACAAGGCAAAATAATCCCATTTAATATTTTCTTCTTTACCTTTCAGTTTAAACGTGGTAAAGGAGAATGAAAATGGAGACTGGATTGCAGCCACATTAGAAAACCAATGATGTTAACACAAATACATACAAACACACTTACTTGACCTTATATATACTGCATATTTCAAGGGGGCAGGCTATGGAGAGTACTCATTGGTCCACTTCCATTTAATGTGCTGTGCTTTTGAGTTGAGTGCTTGAGTGGTATAACATTTATATCCAATAAATGTGAGAAATAATGCACAAAACAGGTTTTTGCACCGTTGTTTAGCAAGGACAGGACAAGCAGTGTTGGTGCTGCCATTAGAAAAGCATTTTTTTTGTTCAGTTTAAGCATCCATCCATCCTAGCTGGCATGGTGCAAAAGGTGGTATACACCCCAGGCAGGTTGCCACTCTATCACAGTGCTAACACAGAGAAACAGATAAACATTCATGCTCACATTCACACCTATAGCCATTTTAGAATTGCCAATTACCCTAAGTTATGCATGTCCTTAGGCTGTGGGAGGAAGTCAGAGAATAATCAGAGAGGACCCACAACTGTACAGGGAGGATATAATATAATTCCAAACAAAGGGCCCAGCCACCTGGATTCATGCTATGATGCAACAGTGATGACTGCTGCATCAGTTTCAAAAATGCAATATAAAATGTACCTGTTAAAAAGAAGCACCAGAAATATGTTTTATTTTAGTTGTATTTTAATTGTGATTCCAAATATTTTTAAACTAAAATTTTAAATTACAAAACAGAAATGCGGGTATTGTGATCCTGGGAGAGACCACTCATATCAGGACAGATATGTTTTCTGGGATAAAGTTTGATTTGTGCTACCCTTCCCTCTAAGGGGAGAAAAGGACTCAAATTCTCCCCCCAAAAGACCCACAACAGCACACCGTATTTTCTGCACCTTAGCACTTAAAATCCTTTAATTTTCTCAGATTGACAGCGCGCCTTATGTATGAATTCCCGGTTGTGCTTACTGACCTTGAACCGATTTTATGTGGTACACCGCGCTCAAAACTGTCAAAAAATGTTTTAGTATGACTTTGATAAGCTACGAAGCCGCACCGCTTAATGGACTGTTGGATCATTAGCCTAGCGAAGTAATCTGGGTCCAAGACTCCGTCCGCTTCAGGTCCCAAAGTCAAACAAACACTGCAGCATCACTAAGAGTTAAAAACTGTCTAAATTCTGTCATCTTTAATAAAATGATCAGAGTTGCTGCTTTACCAGGTGTAACAATTAAGTTTTACATCCATGCATCCATGAAAACAGAATTTATTAAATTTAACAGAGTTAGAAGTTAGCAGGGAATTAGCTCGCTAGTTTCCAACTAAACATGATTTGACTGAGAGATTTCTGAAACAAATTAAAACGTACAGCTCTGCTATCACTTCCAACATAAATGAAGACAGAAAACTAAACAGCAGTGATGTTTGTAGGGTTACTGAAGTTGGACTAGCTGGTATATAATGATGTGTAGCATAACATAAACACAGTGAAGCTGTAGGATGAATGCTAACTTTTTTCCACTCGATTAAAGTTAACATGAGGGTTCCCGATGGTTAGGGACAAATACAATCGCATTGCAGGATGCTGTAAACGGACCAAAATTCAGTCAGGAGAACAACTGAGATAATCCATCCACAATACGAAATTAGTCATTAATATACTGCAACAACACGGAAATAGAGCAGCTGTGAGAGAATTCAACATAATCAATGGTACAGAAGTGGAGGAAGCAAGAAGAATGAGCTGAGTAAAGTTTGACTTATCTGACTGTTTTGTTTCGCTCAATGTGCCTTATAATCCGACGCACCTTATCGTCCGAAAAATACTGTAGCAGAACCACTTGATTCACTCAGTGTAGGGCTCAAGGGTTTGGGTTTTTGCTTTCATTTGTCTCCCAACAGTGTATGAGTGCTATCAGACCTACTCACATATCTTTATTATTGTTACGCAAACAGAAAAATGTTCCTGTGTGTACATTTTGAGGGAAAGAGAGAATTACATGTGTGCGAGAGTCAATTCAGTGTCGCTAATGACTGCCTTCCCATGAGCTTAATCAAAGATTTGTACATTTAATTGCTGTCAAGTCAGCGCTCGCCACCTGCCACGGCTTGCCACACATGTTCACCCCCTCTCTGGGAGCCTTTCCAGCTCCATCTATCATCCACGGCTGAAGGCTGAGACAACACAGCCTGCTGGGCAACCTGTACTCAGTCGTCCAGCCGAGCCCAGCCAGGCCTGCACAGCATGGATCCAAAAAGTCTGCTCAGCATTGAGGGAGGTCTGTCAGCACCTGGACCGTACAGCTCCAAACCATTCCTCACATTGTTGACAACAGACTTGCCTAAACTCTCCCCAAACAAAGTGAGTAAGATACCATGTTTTTGTTTTCTTCTCTCAAAGAGACATTCACACGGCCGTGCGCAACTTAGCCGTGAAATAAGATACGTAATCAAAGCGCAGGAGTTTTGTAAGATGCTGCCGACCTTGCACCTCTGCAGGCATCACACTTACTCTCATGCTTACAGGGTGTGTGAGAATTGGTGGGCTGTTGTGTCCCTCAGCAGGGCAGAGCAAGGAATGTGGAATGTGGGCCTGATCTGTTATCAGCCTCAGCTTGTTTTCCCAGCTGATGCTCACAGCCCCGGTGTATCGCGGCCACACAAAAACGAGGAACAGCTCTCATTTTTGAGGTAATATTTTACAATGCATGCCCGACATTGTCAGTCCCTGTAGGCCGTGTCCTAGGAAGCAATACCATGATTTATATCATCAGGTGGATTTTGAAGGTGTGGAGAAAAGCTATTCTTTGCTGTTGGGATTTTTTTTTTTTCACATTTTACATCAATTACAGTTTCATATTTACCTTTATACAATAGGACAGCCTTATAAAAAAATAAAAGTGACACTTTATTATAAAAAACAAACAATCAAACAAGACTAAAATAGTCCACCAACCCAGTCAACTGCAGACTCAGTGGATAATGAAAAAATATACATACATTCTACCAAAGTGACTGCACTTATACATCCAACCGAGCCATCTCAACTTTCCTTCCTTTTTTAAATCCCATCCGGATTCGAACTCACTGTATTCAATTCAGTTGGATTTTCACTGACAAAATCCAACTGAGGACCTCAAAAGTTGTGTAATAATGTTGTGAAAAAAGATGCTGGACTGGTTTTACACATATTCTATCCTGCACAAGATCACATATATCAAAGCAGTGGCTCAGTTGTTACAGTTAAGCCAATGTTATACACATTTGAAAGTTTGCTAATTATCCCCTACAAGGCTCCAGGCTAAGCAGAGGAAAACAGGCCTGACTTGTACTGTGGGAGTCACTTCGACTGCAAGCTGGCAAGTCTGGACAAGGTTTTCTGTATAGCGGAACATCTCCTGAGACTAGAGAGCTTCATGCAAGGCTTGATCCAAACCTGCTCCCATGGGTGCCTGTGCCAGGGAGCAGGTGGAAGGCTACAGCTACCTTTTTGACTCCCTGAGCTCATTAGTGTCCTGAGATTTTTACCGACTAGGAGATAATGGGCCTTCCAACAGGATTGTATTTCCTGCACGTTCTTTAAATCAGTGCATTTCTTTGATTGAGATTTGAAGTAACAGAAAATTTATTATTCATGATAAATATTTTCGTCGCTTGAGGTTTCTAATTGAAGTTTCTTATCTTTGGAACAGGCATTCGAAACTTTTACACACCCTGCGTAGTTTATTGATATGATTTTTCAAATAATTTCTCACCTGCATGTCTGACTGGCTGAACAGATGATGCTGGAACTGGAAGTCACACTATTCCAGCCACTTGGTTTGGTGCTCAGGGCCTGTTTTTGTGCTGCCATGGTCAGTACCTCTGTGCTGTTCTTTGAGTCGGCCGTTTCAAGGCACTGGTAGGATTTAATGATGTCAGCCATTGCTTTATGTGTCAGTGGTATATCCCATGTAGGAGCTTGGTCATTTATGATAGTTCCTCTTCCTGTAGTGTCTGTCTTCAGCTGCTTGACGCATACTTCATCTCAGTGGGTCATCTGATGTATTTGCAGATGCTTTGTGTTTCATCCTGGCTCTGACGCTTACTAATCTTCACCCCTGCCTATTTCCGTTGCTCCTAGAGCCTCAGGGTGCTGGATTTCGGGTGGACATCACTGTGACCTCATTGTGAGGAGTCTTCATGTCTTGACATTTCTCAGGGGCAGATATCTTGTTCTGTGGCCAGCTTATTATTTCAGCTGGAGACTTTGATATCTCGTAGTGCACATGTATTGATGGCTTGGATTCTATTTCTATTGTAAGCGCCTTGAGGCAACTGTTGTTTTGATTTGGCATTACAGAAATACAATTGAATGGAACTGAATTGAAAAACTGAAGTTCAGCTGGCTTGTCAGCACCTGTCGTTTGGATGTTTTTGGCTGTGGTTGATCTTTTTCATGGTTCCCGTTGGCCTGTGGGATACCCACGTCTAGCTGTCCACCTCTTCAGTCCATCCTTCATTTATATTCATCAATATAAATACGATATTATCATTTGCTATTGCACCTCATTGATGCAGTGTTGTCTTACCATCTTCAAAGTGACTTTGTGTAAAGACAGTAATAAAGAAAAAAAATAATGCAGAGTCAGTGTGCTGTTAGTTTGCAGGTGAATGTCATAAAGGTGGCAATTACTTGCAATCTGTGAGAAATTGGCCAAAATTGCAAAGATGCAATTTTGCAATCTGTTGCGTTTTGCATTACAGATTAACTTTACATTACAAATTAACTTAGTACTACTTAACTACTTACAGAGTCAGAATCCAACATCATTCAAAAATTCCTACACAATGGCGCTGTAGCCGTTGCAGGATATATATTATATAACCAGAATATAACCAGTTGGCAAGCAGTTGAATTGAGTCCCCTAGTACAAAGCATTATCCCAGATGGGCTATCCTCATTAGGTTAGACCAGGGGTGTCTCCAGGCCTCAAGGGCCGGTGTCCTGCAGGTTTTAGATGTGTCCTTGATCCAACACAGCTGATTTAAATGGCTAAATTACCTCCTCAACAAGTTCTCCCGAGGCCTGGTAATGAACTAGTCATTTGATTCAGGTGTGTTGACCCAGGGTGATATCTAAAACCTGCAGGACTGAGGCCTGGAGTTGAACACCCCTGGGTTAGACTGACCTTCATTGTCTGCAATGTGTTAGCGATCTATCTGTGTTCATAAATTAGATTATATTAGATTACAAGTAGCAAGTCTTCACTGTTAACCTGAGTTAGATTGGAATTGTTTGGAGATAGGTTGTTTCCTACCAGGCAACCTGTGCAATCACTAGGTGATTGAAAGTGTGTGAAGTATGTTTCTTCTTCACTCACAGTTTTGAATCTCTGTATGTTTATACACCATTTTTAGTCATTAGCAGTTATTAAACTCTGTCTCCCACTCCTTTTCTCCTGTAGCTCTCTGCCCGCTTGTCTTTCACTTTCACCCACAACCAGTTGTGGCGGTTAGCTCAGTCTGGTTCTGTTGGAGGTTTCTTCTTGTTAAAAAGGAGTTTTTCCTTCCCACTGTTGCCTAGTGCTTGGTCATAGGCAATCAGCTGATTCATCTGAAGGTCATTAGTCTTTGGGATTCCGACACAGTGGGCATCTGCAGTAAAGATCTTGGGTTATTGATGTGGTAGGCACTGAGACACTTGTCTTTTAAAAAACATTTTTCGGCCTTTATTAAATAGGGTACAGTGATGAATGACAGGAAAGCAGAGGGCGAGAGAGAGAGAGGCATGCGGCAAAGGGTTGCGGGTCAGATTTGAACCTGGGCTGGCTGCTCTCAGCCTCATGGAATATGGTCCCCTGCTCATCCCAGTGAGCTGAAATAGCCCCCAGTACTTAGACACTTCTGCTAAAACACTATAAACATGAGTCTACAGAAAGAAAAAAAATCTGAATTTCATGTATTTGTTTTTGTCTAAATTTTAAAAAAAAAGTTTTTTTATAAATGACAAAAAATATGCTGTATTCACATTTGTTAATTGTAGGATCTCAAAAGATTACAAGCAAGCTGATATTAGTGTCAGGCTTGGTCTACCTTATTTAAGTTAAAGGACTCATGTGACTGAAAGCATGTAAATGTAAATTTTTGAAAATGACCCATGCACTTGAGGTTAAATGTTTTCTATACTCAGTTTTGTTTTCACTTTCTGTTATCTAGAAGTTAACAGCTGAGCTGAAAAGAGGGTAATCAGCTCCCATTGGTTGGGTCAGTCCAAGGTTATGGTCAATAAATCAACTATCAAAAGCCTATTGAGAGGAAATGAAGGAAAGGAAAATCTTTTTGTACTGGGATTCCAGTATTGAACTGCTGTCATAAAGGACACACTATAGATGATTTATATAGCTGCAATACTCAGCTATTGTTCTTTCTTACTACCAAAACTCAAGCCTTACTGTGTATAATGTAAGTGCACATGCCTTTTTATGATTCATTTCACTGGGTGTTTGCTTGTCTTTGAGATGAACCTAGAGAAACCCAAACCAAGCAAAGTAATTTTGAAGGATGCACCACCCGAAAAAGAGGCTCGACCATATGGCCTCCCATCAGGGAATAAAAAAATACATAGAGTTCACAATCTCTCATATCGTGACAGCAGATGCATTGTGAGTGGTCTATTTCGCTGACTCACATGTTTGGGCCACCCACATCTGAGCACGCCAAGCTAAAAATCACACACTGTTTCCACGACAACCATAATTTATACCCTCAAAACAATTTTTTCTTTCATGTTGAGCAAAAAAAGTGCAATTAGAAACTAACTTTCAGGCTGACATATATGGTGCAGTTTTGCTTAGTTTGAGAATGAGCATTGTTCACCTGTTATGCACAGCAGAACAGGTGAGCACCACAATGTTGCTGAACGGTGTAATAAGTTCTATCTTCAGTTAAAAATATTGAAAAGCAATTAATTTTTTCTTAATGATTTTAGAAAATAGTCTCATATGAGGTCAGTATATGTGCAGTATGTGGAATCTGTTGGAAATCAAACTGAACTTTGAAGCCTTGTGCAAAAATTATAGACCATCATCATTTTCACATTGACAGAACTATGATTTTAACATATACTGAGTATGGTTTGTCCTTTTTCTTGATGCCATGTCTTAGATACTCGACCGTCAACAACAGATAACTTAAGCAGGCTGATTGGTGAGCCAAAGCTTGTGTTGTTTTGAAAAAATGTCAGTGAGTAGTAATGACTCTACTGCAAACTAAATCTACCTAGGGGTACAAGAATAACCTTAATCTGAACCAACAAAGCCTTGTATGTCAAAACCTTTGAAAACAGATGTTTGTAATAATTTGGCATTATGCCAAAACAGATGTTGGGCCCCGACAAAGACCAGAACAGCACAAATCCATATAAATCGCACTGCAAGACATACAAAATAGTGCTTCGTGACAGTTTGATCCTCCATTCTTTCATTTTATCTGACTTCCTACTGCGATTTCCTATTTCAAGTCAAACACAGTTTCCTACTTCTTGATCAATCCGGAGAATTTCGTAGGTTGGAGCCAAGATATCATTTAAGAGAAAGTCAAGACCTTTTGGTGTATGAATGGGAGGAAATGGCTGGAGAGTTTACCCACCAAGTCAGTCATTCAATAATAACACCCTTTCTTTGCTTCTGTGCTCTCAGGTTAAATACCAAAGCTTGTTTTCTCTGTACAGACTTGATTTGCTTCCATGATATGAAAGTGACCCCCCCCCCCCTTCCCCTTCCCCCCCACCCCCACTCACTGCCGCCGTTGTGAAAACAGGGCCCGATCTGGCCCCAGCAGCCAGCTTGTTGGGACAGCTGCTCAGATGATCTGGACCCGCTGCAGGTTCCATGATTCATTTTCTGAGTCAACACCATGAACTTGAGCTTCAACCTCAATACAGCAGTGATTCACGCCAGATTTGTAAATTTGAATGATTACTCAGTTTTATGTGTACACCATAGATACTTTGTGCGCATCTAACATTAAAGCCGTGAAAACGTTATTTTTAAAAAAGAGATTCAAAAGAAAAGACAAGTCAAGACTTTCCTTCCTCATTTTTTTAAACCAGACAAAAGGTATACATATTTTGCTTTCTGTTTGCTGTCACGAGCGCATGTGTCATGAGTGCTGGGTATTTATTACTGCTCTTTTCTCGCAAAGAGAAATCTGAATCAATGTTGACCACAATGCTTGTTAATTAAAAAAAGAAAAAATCCCTATAAGCTCATTTTTTGCCTTATTCTTGGTATTGATGACAGAGAGAAGATCAGCACGTCAGAGAAAGTGTAAGTCTTTATCTTTCAGCTATTTTCCTCTTTTTTTAAAGTCTTTGTCTTTTCTTAGTCTTAGTCAGTAGGAAATTTCCCAGCTTCTTTTTCTTACCTGCTTTGTGTCTCCCTAATATCATTACATTCACAGCTTCACAGTTTACTATCATTTAGAGTCCAGTTTATGGGTCTCTGTTGGGTTTTTTGATTGGTCGATGCTATTCTTAGGACACATTCCTATGAATTTATCCCTACTAATTAAAGTCGTCACTGTCAAATGATGCGTTTGCATTTATGCCAGCTTGTGTGTTTCCTTTTTTAACTAATATTAGAAAGAATGTCTCACTACCAATGAAATGTTTTTATGTGTTCAAATTCTATATAGTGATTTTGTACTTAATAATAAAAGTTTTAAGGACCTTACAACTTCCACAAGGCTATTGAAGTTTTGGATAGAAATGCACTGATTTCACAGTCTGACTGTGCATGTTTTTTCCCCTAAATTTGCTTGGGCTATAATAAGTCATGCCATTCAGACGTCTGATTTCCATCATATTGCTGCAAAAACATAGTTACCGTTTTCCATAAAAAACAGCACATGACTCATCTGCTTGATTGACAGAGATGGAGATTTTTGGAAACTTTATTGGCCGAAATACATTCACAGGCCACTTCATTAGGTACACCTTGCTAGTGCTGGGTCGCATTCCCTTTTGCCTTCAGAACTGCCTTATTTCTTCGTGGCATAGATTAACCAGGTGCTGAAAAGATTGCTCAGAGATTCTGGTGCATGTTGGTATGATAGCATCATTCAGTTGCAGCAGATTAGTCAGCTGCACATCCATGATCTCCCGTTCCACCACATCCCAAAAGTGCTTTATTGGCTTGAGTGACTATGGAGGCCAAATTTTGATGTGCAAGGAACCAGCCTAAGATGATTTGAACTTTGTGGCATGAGCAGCTATCAGAAGATGAATACACTGTGGTCATAAAGGAATGGACATTGTGAGCAACAATAGTCAGGGAGGCTGTGGCATCTAAACCAGGCTCAGCTGGTACTAATGTCCCCACACACCCACATCATCAGACCACCAGCCTTAACCACTGATACGAGGAAGGACTGACCCATGCTTTTAGTTACTGTTGCCATCCTGTCAGGTCAAAGCTGTCTAGACATTCTCATCTGACTTCTGACATAAACAATCGATTTTCAAACTGTGAAATGCCACTTACTGGATATTTTGTCTTTTTCAGACCATTCTCTTTAAACTGTAGAGATGGTTCTTTGGAAAAATCCCAGTAAATAGTCAGACTAGTCTATAAGGCACCAACAAGCATACCATGTTATGGGCTGATTAGATATTTGTGTTAACAGACAGTTGAATAGGTGTACCTAAAAATGATATTACTACTAACATAATACCAATAAAAGTACATTTCACATGTTTCTATTGGGGTCTTTTTTGTTTTGTTCTTTAACACCAGCTCTTTTTGACTCATTCAGAAATTCAAACCATGCATGTAATGACTTTGCAGAAATCAGTCTCTGAGAACGTATACTCCTCCCCCCCCCCCCCCCCCCCTGTAAAACATCACAAAAGCTCCCAGTTACCCAACACCAAAGATTTCCGTGTGGCCAATCTGGATCTTTCTGGTTCTGTTCCTTACCCTGGACTGAATTACTAGCCTGTCTTTCGGCCAGCACCTCCCTTACCAGTCTAGCGTAGAGAGTGTGTGGGTTGGGATGGATTAATGATGTCAGGCTAGCAGTTTTGTCACAGCCACTCCCAGTCTGCGTATAAAGCCACTAATCACCAATCTACCTTCGCAGACAACTTCGAGTTCATACTAAATATTATTGTTGTGAGTTGTAGGTCTAGTGACTAATACTTTCCATCGACATCTTAGTCATTCAGCCACTACAATGAGAAGGAGTGGCTTTCTGCTGACACACATTCCCACACATTGTTTCATCCAGTCATTTTCAACTGTTGTGTGTGTTCCTCAAATTTCAGATGTGTCGGGATGGGCCTCAGTGACTAATTAATAACAAAAGTAAAGTAAGCTTCAGTTCAAATTAAAAGAGTTAGGTCATTAGAAAATTAATTAGAAACAGAAAACAACATAGTTTTATGACACATTGGCACGTCATCTGGGTTGTGAACACTCATAGTTGTAATGTTTTGTGACCTCTGTGACATATAGCACTCTGTCAGTATAAAGCTGGATCCAAAGCTGAAAACAGAAGTGCCTGGAGCTGGAATGTTGAAAGATGTAACACTGACATACACCAACGGATGCATCTCTTCATGCATTCAAAAGATGCCCTTGATCTCGTTTCAAATTTATAATTTGTTTCCATGGAGGCAGACTTTTGTGTAATTATTTCTAAGTTGTCCTGAGCAATTGGCTAAAGACTAAGACTAAGCTTCAGGTCTTTATAAAGTTTTTCGTTAGACATTGGCTGCTTTTTTATTTACCCATTTTCAGTCCAATCCTTTTATCTGATCATTTTCAGAGGAATGTTTTTTTTGTTTTTTGCGAAACCACTAAACACAGGCTTACAAATCATTCGAGCATGAATAACAGCACCTAACCTAACACTAGTTCATCCCTAATCAAGGGATGAACTAGTGTTGTGTCTACACATTGCTTAGTATAAAAACTTTTTACAGTTTTTCCACCAACAAGGTAATTTTCCAAGAAATATTAAATGAAAACTTGGAATATCTTGGGATAACATGCAGTATGCGTGTCCTTAAACTGTACAAGTAGAGAACAAATATCACACTACAGGACCAAAACTCAGATAAATGGTATCTGAAACAGTCTGAAAGTAATGGGGAAAAAAATCTACAAATACCTGACACATGACAGTAGAGGTGCATCTGGGCATTCAGTTGATCCACCTCCTTTTCACTAAAGCCTTAGAAAAAGCCGTGTTAGGGAGTGATTAATCCAAAGCTTTGGTTCAAATTTCTGAAATTTATGTTTCAAACTGTCATCAAAAGATAAGAAGAAAGGTGCAATAGTATCGACAGCCATCTATAAACCAGAGTGGTGGATTTTTATGGTTTGGATCTGCATTTCAGCTGGTGGTGTTGGGGATCTTGTCCAATTTGATGGAATTACAAATTCAGAAGTACAGTGATATTTTGATCCGCCATGCAATATCATATGGAAGGCGTCATTAGCAACTACTTCCTTTCCAGCATGACAATGATACCAAACACACTGCCAACGCAGTAAAAGCATACCTGGATCAAAAAACACACAGTGGAGCATTGCCAGTCATCAACTGGCCTCCCCACAGTCCAGACCGCAACATTATTAAAGCAGTGCAGGATCATCTTGACACAGAATTGAAAAAAGAGCGGTCAACATCCAAAGAAGAGCTTTGAATGACCTTCAAGAACCCTGGAGAACTATTCCTGAGGAATACTTAAAGAAATTACAAGAAAGCTTCCCTGAGAGAGTTCAGGCTGCGTTAAAGAACAAATGCGGTCATACCAAATATTGACTGCCAATCTTGTTTTTGTTTTCTGTGATTTATTTTTCATGTGTGATAGCGAATGTTTCAATAACTGCACCTATTTCCCATTTTCCCAGCAAAACATAAAGACTTTTGCATAGTACTGTACATAGAAAAAAAAACAGTTGACTATAGGTGATGTGACAGTCAGTTGAGTGTGGCCCTAATGGCACCTAACAGCTTGGTGTTTTCAGCACACTAAAGTGTGTGAACATGAGCTTTAAAACAGAAATGTCAGCACAGTGTGGCAAGCGATGAGTCATTAGTGCTGACCAACAGCCAAATTAAGACACATTACAGTACACTCTGGTCATTTTATGTTATATGGCAGCAAAAATAATGCACTCCACCTTCAAGCTATTTTGTGTGTTCTTCTGTCAAGGAAAACTACTGCCTAATGCTCTAGTGTTTTCATGTTCTGCTGTGATGCTCTCACCGGTTTAGCTTTCTTATTGAGTGAGCTGTGCGTGCGTGTGTGTGCACACTATGGGGAGTCAGCATGCAGGCTCATTTCACGTGGTTCGAAAGGTGAAGGGCTATTAGGGGAAAGGTGAGCATGGGACTGCTGCTCGGGGTTACTCAGTAACTGGAGCTCTGTTCTTTCCCTCTTAGACCTCTACTGCTGCTTGTGCACAACCACCCCCCCGCCGCAACCACATTACAGCTGTGTCACTGCTCCTTGTGATCCTTTTCTGAAAAAATGAAGCAATACTTTATTTCTAAAATTCATTTTCTTCCTGGAAAGCATGAAGGTTAATGCAAAGCTACACTATAAACTGGTGTGCAAGCGTGACTAAAAGTTACAGTGCACAAATCCAACTGTAAATAACAGATTTTGGTTTTAGGCAATCAGGAAAAGAAAAAATTTAGCAATACATTAAGAAGAACCTGAATGAGGAACATCAGGGGCAAAGCCAGGAGAAGCTAAAACATCTTCCTCTTAACAGAAAACGATGGGATTAATGGGAAATTTACTCATCTCTTCGAGAGTTTCATTTCCTTTCCCTTCAGCAGTACTGTAGCATTTATCATTCAGTGAGGCGCTCAGTCCGCTCTAGGCAGACAATTTAGATCACAAGAAATTAAATAATTTGGCAAGTGGTTCTATACATAAGTAACCTTTGAGAATTAAGTGGGTTAATTCTAAAAAACACAAGAATAAAGCAAATGAAAATTCAGCAAATGTGACATACAAGCAACCAGCTGTTGGTGTTGTTTACTAAATGTGTGTGTAACCGATCCGTAATAAGATACAGATGCTTCAAGCTTCCACGCTTCTTGCGTGGAAGCTTGGGTCACCAATGAGGATGTTGCCACTTGTCACTGGATAAAAGCCTCACGGTGCTGCATTACCGCCCAGGCGTCAAAACAGTCGCATGTAACGCAGCTCCAGCCTGTCCTTGCAGCCCTGTTTGTTTACAGTTCCTGAGCGGGAACACATGAATTTAGGTTGATTTGGTCTGTAGCCGTCACCCCAGTGACAAGAACAACCCCTGTTCATATAATCACTACTTTTTTTCCCCTCTTCTGCACACACACACACACACACACACACACACACACACACACACACACACACACACACACACACACACACGAGCACAGCTTGGCCCAATTCTTTGCCTTAGGATGGGAGTCACGGGACTGTGCTTTGACAAAGCGCACAGCACGGCTGCCTGTGGACCAATGAGAGCAAAGACACTGTTCTCGGTGTGAGTAATGATTGACAGCATGTTGGATTACTCATCGAAACATTAGTCATGCTAAATTTGTTACATGTTCTTGTTCTCTATTCTGTGCGTGTGAATAGGTCTGTCTGTCTCTCAAGTCCACAGAGTTGGTCGTATGTTGGTGGCAAACCTGGTGATCTTGACAAAGTTTGGCAAAAAAGCTTCTGCTGTTCTTCAGCACATCAGTTACTTAATTCATATAAAATTCAGGTATATAAAAATACATTAAATAAATAAATGCATCACCAAAGTTTAAAAAAAGAAGAGCTTAGCTATTGTATCGTGCATAATTTTGCAAAATGTTCTTTGTTCGTGGAGAGGAAAAAAACAGCATGAGTGACTAAAATCCAACAACAACACAGGAAAAATCTGGTCATTAGTGACACAATTTGGAAATCACTGCCCATGCTTATGTTCAGATCAGGAGTCTGTACAAAGTGTTCATGCCGGCTAAAGCAAACATGTTTCTGCTGGGAGGGAAAGCTTACACAATGAAGTATCTCAGCCACACGCAATACTGTACAAGCATTCTGGGGCACCATCAGGGGGTCCAACCTTTTCTAACAGTGCGAGGGCAAAAGCAGCTCCATCATTGGCTAATCTTTGGATGGAGCAAGCCAGTCAGCTCTGCGCTCTCCTCTCATCCCACAACTATCCAAACACTGTGCTGTTAGCGTCTCTGATATGCTTTGTTTATCAGGCCACCTGGACATGCATCTGGTCAGCTAGGGAGCATGCCTGTCAATAGCAATAGCCAGATGGATGCGCATTAATAACCGTGCCTTGTGTGTCAAAATCACAAGTTGCAAACGCAGACTTCTGAGGTAGTTTTGAAGTTCCTGACGCCGTGTTATGTTGAGTGTAGTGAATGAAATGCTGATTAGGGTAATGGGAACAGCAGACAATCAGAAGAGAAAATTAATTACTGTGCACTCGCGTTTCAGGTCAGTACTTCACAGTGTTCCCCTTCCTGTGCTAATAGACAAATTACATAATAGCCTCCAAACAGTGAGTGAGAGAGAAGTTTGACACAAGGTAACCTCTCAAAATTACAAAAGCAAAGTAGAGAAATAATTACGAGTAGCACTAATATGAGGGAGGGCATAGTTAAGCTTCATAATAAGATGGTGATCATACCCTGGGCTTGAAGTAGCGAGGGAACAATGCTCGGAGAGCATGTTACATAATTTATGTCTTCAGTCAAATGAGCTTAATATGAGGTGAGGGGTGAGAGGCTCAATTCAAACCAAGAATTTGGCCGATGGGAGGGAATCCAGAAACAAAGCATTTTCCAAGTACTACTTATGTTAAACTATATTACTGATAATTTAGATTTCTGGATTTTAAAAAAAGGAAAAAAATGCTCCCTTTCTGCCGCCAGTTTGCATTTACTATTTAACAGGTGCACAGGACATGATGCAACTGTGTACAGGTCAGTCTGGGAAAAAAGGTGCCTGAACAGATAATTCATTAACACTGTTGTGTGCTAGCTCGGTAGTGTTGCAAAGTCCATCACTTCATCCCTGATCTCCTAACAGCTTCCAGCTGGGTGCTATGTTGTCTTTTCAAAAAGACAGTAGAAAGTGTCTTGTCTGAGCCATGCCTTTTTTCTCCTCCAAAGTTTAGTATGTTCCAAATTAAAGACTCTATATGAGGTAAAAAAGTATGGACATAATCCATGTGTAATGGAGGTTAACTGCTGTGACAGCTGACCTAGCATTTTCTGCCTAAAGGTTAGAAAATTGAATGAAAAGCTTATGTATGGAAGTGGTATTGATTTATTATTTAACTGTTGTTGTTGCTGTGTTTTTGGAGGGACTATCTTGCTAATAGGGAGCTCACTACGACAATAAAAAAGAAAACACACATAAAAAAAGAAACTTTGGTGTAGTTGCCCCCTCATTAGAAACACAATTCCTCCAAACACGACAACAAAAGCCCCCTCCAAAACATGTAGGAACCTGGCTTCCACTTATATATTATGTAGGTGGTTTTAATTGTTCTGGCTTACTGATTCGTCTGCTTGACTGAACATTGCCTCGGTTTCCAAAAAAATCATCTGGAGCGTTTCTAACACAAGACTTTATTAATCTGTAATATTTGGTTTTATTTTATGTGAAAATTAAAAACATGAATACAGCCACATCCACCGTTGTTTCACCTTGCAAAGATATTAGTCAACATGAAAGTTGAAATCTCATGTTCAAATCTCTTCTGCATGTTTGACAGGATATATGAGAAATTTTATGAGTCTGCTTGTTCTTGCTAATAAGGAAATGGGTGAAAAAATAAAGCCATTAAGAGTTACTTGACATTTAGCTATAGGTGAGGTATGTTCTCATACATCCAGTACTGTATTTTGTTAATAAAGCAAATCATGCTGTGCATTTAGTTTTCTGAAGAAAAAGGCAGGAAGTAAGATTTTGTAAACAGCATTTATCCCCACTTTATCCTGTAATAACTTAATAGTTTTTTTCCTAAATACAGTGCATTAGAACAACATCACGACACCGTGACAACTCTCACTTCCACTATTTACTAAGCCTTGGTTGAGAAAGGTAAGTCAGTTCCTAATAAGGAAGTGACAAAATTTAGAGCACAGATTTGCAGAAGGATTTCCACAGCAGCTTGAATTTCTCATTTTCCTCTCAAAGTTCCTCCTGAGGCAATATACAACTGGTCACCTGATGTCTGTTGTTTGTTGCCAGTCACTGGAGCATGAGGAAGAAAAAACAAAAACTCCATATTGTCCTTTAACCCCGATTCTTTTATGTGTTACGCTTCAGCTGGCAAAAGCTTGGTATCTGCTGCCAGTGATGAGATGAATGCCTTCCACCAGACTTACTGCTCCCTGCCTCTAAGTGCTGACTCATTTATTTCCAGGTGTTTCCACACAACTTTCCATTACATTTTCACTCTCAAATTTCCAGATTTCTCTGTAGATTTTTGGACACAGCATAAAATAAAACTTTCAGGTTTATTATGCAAGTAAATGTGAGTATGTTATTGCCACACGATTGCAGTTCTAGGTAGTGTAGATCATGCAGATCAACCATCTCCCAAACCGGAGAAGGCTGGGAAATTGTAAAAACAGCAAATTTTTTCACCTATGCTTGCACTACCTGATATTCAATGCTTATTATTTAACACATATTTTTACGCCCTTACGAATAACAATAAAAAAAAAAAGTTTTAAAAATCTGGTTGATTTAATAGTGTCTGTTGAGCCTTGTGAATTCACTTTCTGTAAAAACTGCAGTGAGCACGGCCATCTTTCCAACTCCAGCTGTACATGGGCCAGAGCTATTTTACCAACTATGCCACTCTTGCCTTGCTTTCTCCACCACCAAGCTTTCTCACAGACAACATCTCGCCATGAATTGTCCTGCTTACATGGTCTCTTCATTTTTGGGAATTCTGAATTTTACATTTTACAAAACAGAACAGGAGAATGGGTCTGAAAACAAATATTTCTCAATAGTACTTTTATTTCCCATGCTTACCCAGACCTAGAAATCACTAAAACGAAATGTCATCCTTTTCTATCCTGTGTAGGAACCCTGTAGCTCTCACATCTGCTTTCTCATTAATACAGCCTTTGGAAGGGCAAAGCTCTCACATGCTGAACTGTGCAGGCCCACATATATTCACATACAACTTATCTGCAGGTAAGTAAGCGAAGGCAAGCACTCAGTGTATTGCCACACACAAACAGCGATTTGTTATTCAATAACCCTGCATCTCAAACATCAGCGCACTTTCTGCCAAAGACTGCTGTGTAAAAACACTCAAGAACCCAGCTTTCTGTTGAACTGGAACAGAGAACTGGGCTATTTAAAAGGACTTAAAAACGCTGTCCAGATGCTGAACTTTGTGGTATTCCATTTATTCCCAGTACTCAATGTCCTGGCCAATGATATCTGAGTAACATCCGGTGACTGGGGAAATCCTGGGACTCAGTGCTGGCAGTGCTGCCAAGATCAGGCTTGTTGCCATGAACCCTGATGTCAGATAGCAGAAATGAAATGCTCCCTCTCAGACCACAGGCACAATCGATTGTGGAGATTATTTTTGCTGGGCGGAGTCAACGTTTTGGCGATGTGATATTATATGACGTCGCCAGCCGTGAAGTTTACTGTGGCAAGAGACTAAAAATACTACAAAGATCAACTGTGCTGTGCATGCGTTTATAAATAACTAAGACTGAAGTTAACTTAAGGACAACTCTTTTCACTTGCATAAGTCTGGCCAACCGTATTCCTTAATCCTTGGGTTTTATCAACAGAGAAATCCTTTGTTCAAAAAGTTAAATATTCTCTGTGTCAAACCAAAACCCAGTAAGCCTTTTATTTCTACATTATACTGAGAAAGGTATTGGCCACCTACACAACATTTTATGACATCTCATTCTAAACCCACTCGCATTTTTATGGAGTTGGTTCACCTTTAAAGCTACTGCAGCTTGCATGGAGTGTGTCTATGGGAATTTTCATCAAATCTCCATTCCGGTTCATCCCAAAGGTGCTCATTGAGTTTGAGGTTAGTGTTCTGTGTGGGCCAGTCTGTTCTTAAACACCAAACTCATCCAACCATGCTTTTATGAACCTTTATCCGCTGGGGCACAGTCGTGCTGGAACACAAAAGGGCCTTCCCCAAACTGTTCACAAAATTGAAAGCATAGAATTGTCCAAAATGTCTCAGTAAGATTTCCTTGGCGCTAAAAGACCCAAGACAACTCCAGAAAAAACAATCCCAAAGCATTATTAAATTCAATGATGTGTGACCTAATACGTTTGCCCATATAGTGTAACTTTAATTTAGAGGTGTATGCCTACAAATGAGGTGAAGTTATACTGCACCTTGGGCTGAAAGTCAGTCCAGTTTTATATGTAAATGTATAGACAAATTATTGCTCTGGGTGTGTGAAGAAGATGACAAGATCAAATGTTGGGTCAGCAACTACATTCAGTCTCACTGAACTCATATTAAGGACTGCATGGAAGCCAACTGCACCTATAAAAAATAAATTCTGTGTTAAACCCACAACTTCACACACCTGCGATTGAAATAAACATGGCCTTTGTTGGAGTTTCTGAGGTTCCCCCTTGCAATGCTGTTTAGTTTTTCCCTGTCAGTATAGTGAAGAAACAAATTGGACAAGTCTGTTAAATTATTTTTTATTTTGTTTAATATAATGTTCAATATTTTCAGTACAGATACTTTATAGATACACTTATAGAACCCAAAGAGCACACAGGGTGAAAACAGATAGAAAGCCCCAGTGAAAGTGAAAACATCATACAGCATATACATATAATGCTCTCTATATACAGGTCCTGTCTCTCTCTGAGGTCAGTGACCACACCCCACATTTCCCAGAAAGTACCCCACCTTCACTCCTACTTTTATATACTTTGATGTTATTACACTATACAACTTACACGGCTCTTTAAATACCCTGCGGGTTGACCTTTGCTGGGCCTGTGCTTCGCCCGGTGTATTTGAGATCAACAAAGTGGCACAAAAGTGTCTCTCATGACAGCAAGGTCTGAACCTGCTGAGGGGATCTGGGCACCAGGTTTTCTGGGTCGTTGTAGGCATTAGCTGGGCTGGTCAGAGCTGTGTAAACCTCCCCGTAGGCTCGGCAAACCAATTCTGTCGACTGGCGGAAAATCTGCTCCCTGCACAAACAAATACAACTCGTGAAAACCAAACCGTTAATGTTGCAGTATCAAATTGGCTTTTTAAGCTTTTCTTAATCGGGCAAGTGAAGGCATGTTGCAATTAATCACTGATCAAGAGCTGAATAAAGCCAGCCTTGAATGAGATGTGTCTTTTCATGTGACCAATGTGTGCTGCCACTACTGTACCAAAACAAAGAACAACAGTGTGTGGTGCACACTGCCATCTATGGACGCACGTTACAGCATTAAGGCACAAGAATCAGGTGACTGCCACAACAACACATACTGACTTGGCAAAGAAAATACCGCTCACATGAGGGACTTTTAATCTCTTTCTCCGATTTCTGTCCCAATTTTACAGACGTCATAATTATGCAATTAAGATCTGGCGCCACTATTCATCTAAAGTTCTAAAGCTCTAAAATGTAGCCAACTTAAAAAACAAACAAAACAAAACAACAATTGGCAACAATTTCTGACAACTGTGCTTGTATTATAATAAAGCCATTTTGTTCTATTTGTTAGTATGTTGGTGTTTACGATACTGTGAAAGACATTATCTACATATATTTTGAGGAACTAATTATAATTGGACAATAACATAAAAGGAACATTACTACATTTTATTTTAGTTGCGACTTCTTTCTCTACAGACAGGATTTGCTTCAGTGTTGTCCAAGAAACATTAGGTGACCATTTTATTTGCAGTGCAATAGAAAGAGAGGATAGAACAACTGGGCTGAAGAGCCTGGTGAGAGGACTCGGGGACACAGTGGGAGCACCTTGGTTGCATCCCACTCACGCTCTTGAGAATCCATATTTTTAATTGGCCCGCAGAGAACGAGGTGGCACAGTGCTGAGTGTAACACCACACACTCCAAACCAAGTGCACTAAGAAAGAAAAACAAAAAGTGAAGCGAAAGGAGTCTAAAATCACATTCCCATTATTTGTGGGCTCCAGGAGCATTTTTCAGAGTGCAGGCGGCTGTTTATATGTGTTTAGCTGAGCAGAGGAGCGGACGTGAGCGATAGCGGGGAGAGCGGGAGAAAGACAAAGAGGAGGGATGATTTCAGGGAACGAGCGAGGGTGAGAAATGGACCAGAAGCTAATTAATGGCGTCCTGCCCATCAGTCCTCCATGTCCATTAATAGAGAACATTAACCTGAGGTACAGAGTGCTCCTCAAGCCTGCTGCACTTTCCAGTAAACGTAACTCATAGAAAGAGCCCTCCAATGTAGCAGCTGCATTGAGCTAAAAGCATGTGCTTTTTCTGATCAGTAAGACAAATACAGCCAGTCCTGCCCACCGTGCTCTTGATGTGTTGGTGGCTTCAGCAATTTAGTATCCAAACTCTCTGTAAATTTATTCGAGTGTTTTGTTTAGAATGCAGTAATGATCATATTACATCTGAGTAAGTGATGAATGTTGAACATAATTAGGTCGATGCACCGGTTCTATTTTTATTCAGTCAGAACAACGCTCTCCACTCTGTTATTACACCAGGTGATTTGGGTAAACATTTAATTTGAGGCCTGAATATTGCATGTATGCTGTTCTCTGTGTGAACAGAGAAACACCTATCAACATTAGGGACAGAAACTCACTTGATGGCTGCACTTAGCAGGAAGTTGAGCTGCGGCATCACAAGCGTGTCAGGGGACGACAAGTACCGATCAAACTGGACCTGTTTGCATGCGAAGGGTAACAGCAGGCATCATGAATCAGGTATCTGCATGGGCCTTAGCTTTATTAACACATTTAGCATAACTCACCATTGCCGCCTTCACAGAAGAGCTGTCCATGCCGGGGAGGAGGGACAGAGCACCCTAAGAAAAGAAAAGCAACTGTCAGTTCAGAATCCACCT
The DNA here is from genome assembly GCF_057382095.1 of Aulonocara sp. 'chitande type north' Nkhata Bay. NCBI lineage: Eukaryota > Metazoa > Chordata > Actinopteri > Cichliformes > Cichlidae > Aulonocara > Aulonocara sp. 'chitande type north' Nkhata Bay. Next base: position 32,590,023 of record NC_141357.1, read on the forward strand.
TCAGGTTACAGCGCTCGAGCAGCAACAATGTAAAGAACTGAACAAAGGTAAGGCAGTGGAGGGTCTCCATTTATTCATGTCTGCATGCAGTGCCAAAAAGGTTTCTTTGTGCACCGTCTATGCTGTCTTGAGCAGCAGCTATAACCTGCTCTTCTGGCCAAAACTTAAAATGCTTACAAAAAGGTAATCGTAATTGTGCATGGCTGAGCTGACCCCTAGAGAGCTGGCTGGAAAGATGATTTACATTAGGGCTAGACGATATGATCTAAGTGCTATATCATGATAAAATGTCATCTTTATCTCAGCATCTATAAATGTAAATATGCATCAGTGCATGACACTTCCTTTCTTGTCCTTTTAAAAGGCCTAACCGGGTTAGTTGGAGCTATTCCTGATTTAATTATATGTGGTTTAGATGATTTACAATCTGAAATTTACAATGACACTATTTTAAATCAGTACCCAACCTCTAATTGACCTATAAGACACAGAATTAGGAAAATACTCGTCAGTGTAGTTCATCTTTGCAAAATTACTGAAATCAGAAATGCACGCCTCGATTTGTGAAAAAGAGAAATGCCCTTCCTAAATCCTGACGTTAACTACACTGAGTAAATAAATGCCTGACTGTGTGCACACAACAGCAGATACCTTTGAGGCAATTAGCTGCCACTGATTATCCAGAATGGTAACATTAAGTCAAGCTTAAGCGCCTAAATTGCCAACATTAAAACCAGCAAATAGAAAGCAGTGCAAGGTTCAAAGCAAAAGAGTCGTTTTATAGGGATATGGATACATTAACAGACATACTATGAACCTACAAAGTCATCTGCTAGCAACAAGCTCTGTGAAAAGCCTCATTTAAAATCATAGTTTTGTTTTGTTGTTTCTGAAATTTAATGCATCATAAAAAAAACCCAAAATACAGCACAACACAAAGTATTAAGGAGTTAAACAGTTGGGCTGGAATCAAGTGCAAAAGGCGTGATTTAATCTTTTTAAAAAGACATCCACAAAAAACAAAACAAAAAAAAAAAAAACAAGACAGGCCACCCGGGCAGAGAAATAGTCTGCAGAAGATCACAGTTTATGATTGACCTCTGTGTTGAACTGCAGCAGCAGGGTGTGGTATGTCCTGACATGACCCAGAGTCAAAGCTTGCATGCTAAACCACAACTATGGGTCTTAGTCAGTCCAGTGGCAAAATGTGTCATAAAGAGGGTGGAAGGCTCATCAGCTCCTATCTGCACAGGACACTACTGGAGAACCCATTTTTAAATACAAGCTGATAATATCTGCCCTTCTCTGTTGCCTTCATCTGAAAAATCTGATGGACATGCTATTATGCCCTAACAAAGAAACTGGTCATGTAACCATAGCAATAGTAGTAAAGCCTGTAAATGTGTCTCAAAGCGGTAGTGCAAACAATACTGCGGGAGTCTGTAGACTGTTAAAAAAAAAAGAGAAAAAAAAAGGAGGACCATTAGCGTGTCTAACAAGAGAAATGACAGAAAAAAAATCCAGTTCTATAAACTCATAAGTGAGCACATGTGAACATGTGTTTAAGTGCTCTGTGTGAGACCTGTTCAGCACTGTGCTGCTGGACACAGTTGTAGATATAACTTAGTCCGGCTCTGGTCAGCACGTAGGATGCCTGCTCGTTGATCAGAGTGTCCAGGTGAGCCTCGATCTGAAAAATGTGGGAGAGAGTGGCTTCAAAATCAAGTCCAAGCGTGCATTGTGAATAAATGGTACTTGTGATTAATAGAGAATCACTGTGCTGTTGATAATGAAGCTTCTACTGGAGCTCTTGTGGTGTTCAATTACACAAAAAAAGTGCTAAAAATAAAAGGGGTAGATGGACTATTGGAGCGTGAACAACAATGCACGATGCACACGCTTTTATGAGACAGCAAATTAGATCTCTTTAGTGAAAGATTTGGCCTCTGCGGATTGTAATGAAAAGGATGGGAATAATTATCAGCTATTAATAATGAACAATACAGATGCAGTAATGTGGAATAACAGAGACTTGTGATTCAATAAGTCTTGTTCCATACCGGCATATGGTTCTTAATCATTGTTATTAGAGTCACGGTGTTTACTTATTCATCAAATACAGCTACGTAAAATGAGAAAAAGAATGTCTAATTCACTAATTATTTATGTATGTTTACAACTGGAACAGACCTGGAACTCGAGCATCTCAAGCCTCTTGTCTGTAAATTCAAAGAGGGCCAATGTGGTCTTCATGACATACAGTGAGTTGACCATATATGTAGCCATGTCAGCTGTGCCAAGGTTACTGGCTGACACAGTACACAACTGTAGGAGGGGGTCCAATATGCAAGAAAGAACCTGGGAGAGAAAAAGTAAGACAAAGCCTTAATCACTGAGTTAAATAGCACCTTTTCTAAATTAATAGATGGAAACAAATATTACAATAGACAACAATAAAGGGAGGTTAGTTTAGGGAATACATTTTTTTAAATCCAAAAACATGTATTTACCTGAGCAAAGTCAGCCTGACGAGCATCCAGAGGAACTACTGAGGAGTCGTGGGAGGCCAACACCTCCCTGAGAAGGGTGAGGGTCTGAGTGAGGGAGGCTGTAGGTCCCAGGTCTGCAGGTGGTAGCTCCACCTGCTCAGGCAGACGGCGCCATAAGACAAGATGTAAGCGAAGTAGAAAAACAACCAAAATGGCAATCGCAATGGTTAGTTGTGTGCAGGATATATCCTCCACACAGGCAAGTTGTCAACCAACTACACTGCACACAATGCTGCAACCTGCTATCACACTGATCCTCAGTCGGTTGAGCTGTTTTTTTTAATGAAGAGGGTTTTGATTTTATTGGCCTCTGGACACACAATGTAGAACTGAGCATGGCCACCTTTGTCCAACTAATAGAGCAAATTATGAGAAAGCTGTGTTCCTGGCATTAGGTGGAATTGACACCAAAACCCTGAGGGCCTTCAATTTGATTAACAGCAAGCTACAGCAATAATTCTTGTAACTGCTATCGATCGGGACACAGCCAGCATGTAATGTGGAAGAGCTACTGCTCGTGCTGAGGTATATTTGGATGGCAATTTGACTAAATGGTGACAAGTCTGGTGTTTCTTGGCAGCTAGCGCCATTTTGATGATGCGGCCAGCAGGCCGAAATTGTTTACAAGCATAAGTGGTTCAGAAATAGCCTTGTTGTGTTTGAGGGTTTAGATGTAGAGCTGAAATATACAAAGTGTGTCCACATGGTGCAATACTAAACTTCACTACACTGTCATTTAAGCATTTTTATGAAAGAACATTGTGAACTTTTATCTCTTTCTTTAGTTAAGATGTCGTAAAGAGGCTAACCGATACTGGCTTTTTGAGACCGATGATCTTTTTTAGGGGACAAAAAAAGAAATAAATACTGACATTTCACCAGACATTTCTTATAATCATAGACAAATAGTAAACTGAAGCTATAACAAAAAGAAAAGTGATGACTATTTAGAAACTCTCTAACACAGTATTTTACAAACTAGTTTACAACTTTTGACGAAGATCTGTTACTAGAAAAGCTACCTCAAAGGAACGCTCTTTGTGTCCTCATGGGATTGAACCAGGGACCTTTTGCTTGTATAGTAAATGTGTAACACAAGAGCATATGGTACATAACTAAGACAGAGTGCTCTCTGCTGGACAGACAATATGGTGACACCTTTTCTAAATTACACTACAAGTGTTGTATTCTCTATTATTATGTCTGCACTAGTGATTTTTTTTAAACCGCCACTTCCCCACAAATCTGTGAAGAAAAACAATACTGTGGATTATGCTACCTTGTCCATGAGTCTGCTTGCATGAAGGCTTAGACTGTTGAAGAACATCTTTTTGCTGAGTGAGTGCATTTCCTCAATAGTGATGAGCAAGGAGGCCACACTGGTTCCAATGATTGAGCTGGACAAAGACCAAATAGAGAGATAAACAGACAGCCACAATCAGTGTATGTTTGCATGATCAATTACCTTTTGTTTGCCATTCTTGAGCAGAAAAAAACCTGAAATCTCACACTTTAAAAGCTTAAAGTAGCATCTTTTGTCCAACCAAAGGCGTGAAACCTGAAAGTTACTGTAATGACTAATAGAAAATAAAATAGAAAAGAGACTAACTCCACAGTTTGCAAAAACCAGTCGAAAAAGCCACAGAATTCTTTGTTCTATACAATGAGTTCATTGATTATTTCATTATTGAAATTGATGTTTTTCAGGTTTTTGTTGCTGATTAATCAACCTTTCATTGTAGCTCTGCGGTTGCTGCTGAGTTATTTGGACCAAAACTTTAAATACCTGATGGTGTGGTGGTAGAACTTGAGCAAGTTGGACAGCTTGTAAAGAAGGACAGCGCCTGGCTCTGCTACTATGACTTGTTCTATCCGAACCTGAGGAACATTAACAGTGAGTAAATCAGTCAAATAGTGATGCACAAACAGCCGTCCAGTAGTTTGATGTGATTTCTCACTTTTAGCGGCCTGCAGACTCCTTCTGTAATGTGTCCAACCACTTCCTGCATGTTATCCTCCACGCCTAATGCAAGCAAAAGGCCCAAAGACATAAAAAAATACATTAGCATTTGAGATCACTGTATATGTAATCACTGGATTCATAAATATACAACTGAGAAAAAATACATCATTCCTTAACTACAACATAGTTAGTGAATAGACGATTTATATGACTTACTTATATTGAATTATATTTAAATGGCATCATACAACCATATTAGCCTTAGGACAGAAACCTGAACTGGATGATGGGAATTTAACTGTGCATTGTATAATTTGTCATTACCTTGCAGAGTGACTTGTTTCAGCAGAGCTTCCAGATGCTCTTTCTCTGAGGCAGTGGCTTGGTGCAGCCAGGCCAGCATATCCCCAACATACCTGAAAGGGTGACAAAACAGCATGTCAACAATGGACCGAGCCAAGGCTAATCTTTCCATACTGTGGTCACAGCTACAACAGTGGGCCATCGCGTTTCACTCCCCTCAGCCAAAAAACACACAGCGTGAATTTTAGTGTTACATAATGGTAAAAAACAGGAAAGCTAAGCTTAAATTATTATAGTGTATGTTTGTGTGACTGCGAGTGTGTGATCGAGGACATAAGGAGGTGAGAAAGAACTTGATGTTCTCAGAACTGTTGGTGCTTCCTATAAAGTGGAGGTGATTTTGTGTTCCAAACATGGCTGGTGTTCTGAGAAAATCTCCCATTTGGCTCCTGGGCAGAGGAGGAAGGGGGAAGATGGAGTGTGTGGTACAACAGGAAACACGGGTACACTCAGATCCTGTTATTCAATAGACATTTAATATCTTCCTGAATTGGGTTTTAAGAGTCCAAATTCGAAGAAGTAAGGAACAAACTGTGATTGATTTATGCTCTAGAATATTTATAGCCTAAATATTTTAAAGGCATGATTGTGCTTCTGAAGAACTGTAGAGCATTTCTTGATATACAGTGTGAGGCTTGTATGTGTCTGTTTATTAAAGTTCTACTGAACAATTTATTAGAGAAGCTATCCTTATCATATCATCAAAAACTGAATTTTCATAAGTAATAGTTGTTCAAGATTCTGCAATTTTTCTTCTGATTTTTTAAAAATTGATCTATTATTTATGCAACAACATCAAAGAATTAAAGACAAACAGCCATGTGTCTTTTGAGATGTGCAGACTTAGATATTCCTGACTTAAAGGGAAGACTCCCTAAACTATAAAAGACCTACCACAGACCTGATAACTTAAAAATGATCATACTTATAAGAAAATAAGCTCTTTTTTTAAGATAGGAAAAAGCAGTATTCAGCTCTTAAATGCAGTTTGAGAACCTAAAGTAAAATTACAGTGTGAGGGGAGTTGTACCTCAAAGGGTCATGTGAATGCATCTCTATAGGCCGGGGAGTTCCTCCTGGCCCACCACGGGTGAGGGCGTCGATAAAACCTCGAACAACGGCACACCTGCGTGCAGTGCCAAACTCATCCAGAGTGTACCTTACAAAACAAAAGGAAACAAAGCAATAATTAACAACCAAATGTAATGTGAAACAAGCAGCTGTACTGTTGTGCAGGCTGCAGTGTGGTCAGCCGGTAAGGTCAACAATGAAGGGAGCTTTTCCAGAACGAAAGAGTTTAAGGTTATTCTGAAGACCATGCAGTGTCAGGCTCTGTGACAGACTAAACAGAAGATAGCGCTGACTTAAGATTCCAAAAATTCTCATATCTTCTCTCTAAGCCTCAACATCCACAGCCAGAGCTTGACCTTGGAAACTTTGTGGGTGCAGAGACAGGTGCATTTCCGAGAAAGCGGGACAGACGGGAGAGGTCTGCCACAAAAACAAACAAAGCAAAAAAGAAAAAAAACGTGTGAAACTTTCACTTGTCTTGTTAATCTCACGGTATGCCTCGGAAAATCTATGAGCAAATATTTGTTCTCTGTCAGGACGAATGACCTTCTCCTGTACTAGAAGGTATAAATTATTTGCAGATACTGATATTCACTGGTTTAAAACACATGTTGATTCAGCCCTTAAGCTTTTCCTCTTTCTGTGAGTAACATGTTTCAATGTTATTGACTCACATGGTCCAAAACACTGGGCAATTAATTTTTTTTTGTTCCTTAGCCTTTTCAATTTAACACGTTTAATTTGGAATTAACGTGTCAAGTCCTAGCTTTGGTTTGAGTGGATTTGCTTCAATAACACAACTGTGCGAGACAGTGACCAAAATGAATTAGCCTGATACGCGATGAAAATTTTATCAATTAGAAAATGTTTGACCCGTAGCACACCTTTATACATTTGAATGCATTTGGCTAATTTTGAGCACACAGAGCATTACCTCTGCATTCATTCTGTTGCTTCAGTCAAAGCATCAATATTTATGCGTGTCCAAGTTGTATTTACAGACTTACTGTGGATTTAGACTAATGCGGTCAATCTTTGTAGAGCCTACAACATAACCTACATAAGTGGGAACACTGTTAAAAGCATTTGTGCTTTTGCGTGGAGTTTTATGTGTTAATTACTTCGTGGTCACGTCCCAGTGTTTTGAATCTGGTGTCAGCCACAATACAAACAAAGAGAAGGTCAGGACTTTTTTCCCCTCCTGGATCTCCGCTCTGTGTTGGGGTTTTTTTCCGCAGAGGCAAACATATTTGCCCCTTGAGTTTGTAGCTTTGATATTTCTTTGCACAGTCTGGCATTCAGCAATCTCCCTCCACAAATATGCTGAAATCTCTGTCTTAGCCTCTACTTATGTTGAGGCTTTGACTATAACTCCTTATATTGAATGATTGTTATTCTCTCACTGATAAATTCAATAACTGGAGCAAAAAAGTTCCAAGAAATACACAGACAGTACTTAATAGGTCATTCGCAATAGTTGTGGGCTACCTCAGTGGAACGTGTAGTTGCATTTCCAGGCAGGGCACATCGGGTTAAGGTGTAGGATATGTCTTCGTTAGAAAGAGTTTTGTGGTTAACACTTACTAACAGCATAGATTTGACACAGAAGAATAAATCCCCCATTACAATCAAAAGTCCCTCTCTACTTTTCAGATTCCCTCCCTGCTTCTGCTGTTAAATAGAAGTTTTTCCTTCCCGCTGTGGCCAAGGGCTTGCTTATAGGGGGTTTTCTCTGTATTATCATAGGGTCTTTACCTTACAAGTGCCTTGTAGCAACTCTTAGTATGATTTGGCTTTATATAAATAAAATTGAACTGAATTGGAAACATTTGTAATTGTACAAAACAAAACAACAACAAAAAAACAAGACTAATGACTATTTCTCTTTGGCTTATAAGAAAGAAAATGGTAAAAATGTTACACTGATTTCTGTAGACTGCAGGGGGAATGATGCAGATAACAATCAGCAATGAAAGAAAGAAAGACTGCTTACACAGTACATTATACTGTTTGTGTTGACTTTAAAAAACACACACAATGAACTTTGGAGAGGAAAACTGAGTGCAAAGGAAAGTGATTTCCTTTTTTTTTTTTAATACTCCTTATAAAAACTATGAGTGATGTAGATTTGGAAATTCAAAATACAACCTTTGAATTTATACTACTTATAGAGGATTTTTCAGAAATTTGCAGACATATATTTAAGACTATTTATTTTGAGACTATTTTTATAATAAGAGGGATTGTTTTTTCCCTTTTAGCAGACCTCCCCTCTCCTGTCCTACAGGCTGCACGAGGGCAACATTCGGTTGTGCCAGGCCGTCATTTTATAACTTAGACGCTTTTTGCTTCTCTTTCCAAGACCACAGTGACAACAATGCCCTTAGTTCTCACTATTCACCACTGACTGCCAGAAGAAGACAATAACACAGTGCAATATAGTCACTGTGAAAAAAAACCCTACATAATTTTGAAGTTAACATGGATTTGTAGTGAAAGTTTGTAGATGTATTTTGTGGCCTATCTTACTATTATTACTATGAAATCCAAAATAATGTTTTAGCCACAATATGATCCTGTGGTTCAGGACTTTAAGACATGCTGACACAAAGAGAAAGACAAACACAGAGACATGCTTCTGTTAATGTGTGTGATTATATGTTACTTGTAAAGAACAGGTCGGTCCTGTAAGGCTTCCATGGCTTGAGTTAAGACGGGGCTGATATCACACGTCTCCTGGGTCAGTCCCCTGCATTCATCTATGGTGAAAGAAACAAAATAAAACAAGAAATACTTCCACTGGAGCATAATCTGATGATTTTAACAACAGAAGTCTTGAGAGTTATGCTCTACTCCTTGTTGCTAAATGTTGTGGATCATGGCGACCCTGCTGGGGACAGCAAATCAAAGAAGAAGAAGAAAACAAATTTTCTATTTTCCTTCTTCTTCTTCTTCTTCTTTCCCCTGAATTTGGTGACTCTGCTTGTGTTTCACACAGTACAAGCACACAGCCAAGCTTCCAGATTGTGGCAAAACACACAATCCACTGTTGTCAATCTCAACTCAAGCTGGAAACACAGATAAATCTGCAATTGTATCTGCAAGTAAAATTTGTTTCTCAGTCTTAAACAACTGACAAAAAAGAGGTTTCCCCAAAATACATAATTCAAAAACGACCAAACAACGTTCTAACCTAGTGTCACTTCACAGTTAACAAACTATTACTTGACAAATCTCTGTATTTCAGGCTTTTGGCAGGTCTAAACCACAGCAAAACAAGCGTGCGTAGAGCAGCTCATAATTTAGCCGACGCTCTACATTTTGTAATTTCATGAAGACACAAATGAAGTTACTGTGACCTAAACAGTTTATTTCCAATCCATTTGACATCAGTGACAAAACACATGGCTAAGCTGCGGAAAATATTGTAGTCTGGCATTCTTTTGCAAAGACAGACAGGATATGAGTCACATGTATCCTTAAATGTATCCAATACACGCAGTTACTCACACTTGAAAGAGCAAAGTTTTCTGTTTAAATGCGAAACCAAAAAGAACACATCATGATCAAAAGCAATAAAAAAAATCATACTTTTCTTTGTCTTTTCAGAACATGCACATGCCTTTTATGTATTTCTACTCTGCACTCACTTTGAGCCCAGCGGTAGAGCTGCTCATATGAGGTCTCCTGTAACACTGCCATCTGCTCCATGATCTCTAACCTAGAAGAAGCATGCAAGCCAAGACCACACATTAAACACTCGAGACTTGCTGCATAATGTCAGAAGCATAACAGTGATGTGAATACACTTTACTGGTAATTCTTCCACTTAAATTATTAAATTTAATAGAGATGAATATAACAAAGATTAAATTACTGTAAGTGACATTCTTTTATTTCAGTGAAAGTGGAGGCAAAGGCAGTTACACAGTGAAATGTGGATCTTACCCTGCAGTTTGCTGGTTAGTTCGCAGGAGGATTTTCACATCTTCATGGATGTGCTTCACTCGGTTGAGAGCTTTGAAGAAATCCTGGCAAAATAAACAACACACAAATTATGTAATCTGAGCAATAATGCTAGCAGAACTGCAAAAACAATCTGATATTCTGGGTACTCAGTAAAAAACATAAAGTGCATTTGATCAATAAAGCAGTTTTCTTTTTGTATTTGCATTCAGTTCTTGATATAATGTATAAAGGGATGGAAAATATAGCATTGAACATTTACTTGCTAAGAAATTGTAGTACTGTTCACATCTTACTATAGATTTCATGGAGTATGCAGGTAGTATAGCCTCGAGTAGAAAGATGATCACCGAAGACAAGTCAAAAAAATTAAAGATAAAATATAGTCTCCTAATCCTTCCCCTGCAAAACATAAGATTTGTCACTTCTTCTAATTCATTGTTCATGACAGTAGAGATTTACCTCAGTAATGGGTCCATCTCGAGACCCTCGCAGTGTGGCCATCTCCTCATTAGATAGCTGGAACTTGGTGAGGAATGCCTGAGCAACCTGAGCCCTCACCTCCAGACGCTGACTGAATGGAAAGAGATAAATGTTGTTCATTTCCTTGACTTGTCACAGCTGCACTGTAATAAAACCTTTTCTTATCCTTATGATGCACTTCTATTTTAGTTTCTGTTCAGCAGGGTATTTGCTTATCATCATGATGTTTTATGTCTTTCTATAAAACCCTTGTGGATTTTTGTCATAGAAAAAAAAATTTGTTTTCTTCAGTCTTTCATCAAAGAGTGTTATCACAGCATTTTGTTACGGCCCCTTGTGTTTCCTTACTGCACAAATAAAAAGGTGTGAAAAACTACCTTATATGCCTTCATTTAACAAAGAAGGGGGCAAGCTGTCAACAGGGTGCAATGATCAAAATCCTGCAGCAGATGGCAATCACACTCTTCACACACACACACACACACACACACAAACAGAGAAAACAGAGTAAAAGCAGGGTGGGACACAGGCATCATGTGAAGCAGCTTGAATATCAGAGTAAGAGAAGAGACACAAAGAAAGCACAGAGCCAGATACCGACCAGGTTTTGTCACCAATGACTGCAGAGCGATGGCTATCAGTGTGACAATAAGTGTCTTAACACAGTAGTGACCATGGAAACCACCCTGTTCAAATGGGGAACTCTGTCACGGGATAGCGGAACAGCAACGTGTCCTCCCTTCATCCCCGTGTGAGCCAACTCCTCTATAGTCTCTCTCTTTGGCAAAAGTGCAGAAAGATCAGTAAATAACTGGGTTATTTGGGTAGAACAGAAGAACCCAACATTATCTGACAGTTGTGTCTCACATGGCCATTACTAGTGCTCAGCCGGCTGAAAGTAAAGGGTTGTAAAACTGTTACAGAAACTAGTAATTCAGTATTTCTCTGTAGAACTTGCCAAGGCTCAAACACACTGTAGGACCTCAAGCAAAATCTTTATTGACATTTTGCTGCAGCACACAACAGATCCAACGGCACGCTTGGATTGCATACTTTAAAAGCTGGCTTCATTACAGCTACCTGTCGACATCAAAATTGTAAGTGGTGACTGTAAAAAGTTTAGTTTTTTTTTTACTTTTTCAGCGATAAAGCAGAGCACCCCCTACATAAACTGGCCTTTTGTGTTTCAGGTTTTCACTAGTGGATTGTCCAAAACAGCTCTTTAGCCTGTTAGAAACACCTAACAGTACAATATTTAGGTAAAGTAAAAGGACAAACTTATATGTTTTGCATAAGAAGTACCTGCGAGAAGAGAATGCACTGAACTCCAAAGGCAAAGGGAGAGAAATGGAATGAAAATTGGCAGGAGTAAGTGAAAAAAAACATCACATTACTGCGAGATAACAAATTAAAACAAGAGACACTCAAACACTGATATCGCATCAAAATAACAAGCTATGCTAACAAGGTCATTAACTAAACAGAGAGAAACCATTTCCATGTGAACATGCTGGTCCTCACACAAACACACTCACTGTTAATTCAAAATCTGTAAACTCGTTTAGGGTGAGGAGCAATGGCTGTCTGAAGAAAAACGATTTTATCACTAATATGCAAATTTATGCAGCAGGCTTTGACAAAAATCTAATTGGATCATCTGTTCTACAGTCAGATACTGTGGTATAAACATGGAATTTCTATCATTTAAGGTACTTGAGTTATTATCTTCACAATGGGAGAGAGGGAATAAAAAGACAAACGCACGGATGTACAACAACAACAAAAAGAAAAATCATTAGCAATTTCTGAAAGGGAACAATGAAGCTTACGTGTTTATTTTCAGTTATTATGGGTGAACCACTACTTATTATTTACTCAATTTCCCATTCTAAATAAAATACGACATAATGCGGTTCATCCTAACTCGTACCCCGTTGTTTCGCATCCTTAATTCGTCTTCGCCGTGTGGAAACGCCAAACTTGACAGACATGTTAGCAGCAGCACAAAAAAAAACTTTGCTCCCGCATCATCAGATTCACCTTTAGAAGATAAGAAATGCCCCCTCACATCCGAGCCAGGAGTGACAGACCCGTTCCTCCAGGATGTAAATCACAACAAAGAGGCTGTACAAGGTGAAAAGAGGGGGATTGTGGGAGCTCTCTTACACACCAAACAAGAGCAAAGGAACAGTGGAGCAGGAGGATCATTTTCTACAGTGCTGTCAGAACATGACACATTCTTCGCAAGACTGCAATTACTGAATACCAGAGAGAGGCACAGTACTTGAGTGAATCGGAAACAGCACACTGTAAGTATGACAAGAGACTATGGGTTAGTGGTTCAAAGGAAAATTAAGTCAATATTTTACCTTTGATCTTAACAATATCCAACACGTGCAAAATTGAATTAGAGCTGGGTCATGTGACGAGATCAAAACAAGTCACAGCCTGTGTCTTTGCTGGTGTCTCTGTGTGTGCTCAGATTTCCCAATAAGGCCAATTGATTTAGTCTCTTCAAGCATGAAAATTGTTTAAGCAATATAACACTGCTCAAGCTCATAAACAGCCTTGTCAGTACCTTCTTAATTACCTCACAGTGCCAAGCGCTATGAGCTTGGCACCAAGTTTATAAAAACTGACAGCCTGATTGCAGAGCACCGTTTACCAATTCCATTTGCTCTTATGTAAGGTGACTTGTTTAAAAAGAATTGCAATATTGCTTAAATTGAAAAATGACTGATAAGCATATGCATAAAAAAAAGAAAAGAACTAGTGCAACACCTCTCCTTAATAAGCAAATGTCCAATAGTCTCACACGAGTTCAGAAGCATGTAGGTCGATTATGCATTAGCATCTATCAGGGGCCATTTCAAAGAATTGCAGAGAAATTTGGCACTCCCAAAGCTGTTAGCCATGTGCCAGCGATCAGAGAGAGCATGCAGTTACATCAGAAAGCATAAAGGCATACTCACAGCCATGTCCTCATTAGCAGCAAGCTGAGTCTTAATAACGCTCAAGTGTCATTTTACACGGGTTGTTATTGATGTCCCTGATTGTTCTCTAAGGGGTTTCAGCACTCTTGTATTTATTAATGACCTGCCCCGACGTCGTACTGAGAACATTTATTCTCAGGGATCCATATTTGATCATTCATCACATGCTCACGGAATTAATGTGGCAAATGAGTTTCTGCCACAACGGAAATGCAGGTAAATCTTAGCCATGTAGGCAGCCAACTACGAGCATCTCAGTAAACAGCTCCAACAGTTCATACCCTTCAGCTCTGGCTCATGCGGTTACACGGAAACATCTGTTTGTGAGACGTCTAAACTTGTTCAACACCATGACATGTCACACTAACCCAATGATCACACAAAGCAGTACAGGTGGGTAACATTACATTTCATTACGGAACAGCACACAACATATCAACCTAATGTGCTCTTGCTGACAGCATCTTTGAACAGAACCAGCTCGAAACAAAGGAGCTCTATGCTCCCACCTTTGCTTCTGCACACTGTAAGTGATCTGCTGTTGCCTTCCATTTCATTAGTGTTGACAAATGACACAGTGCCACCGGCAGATAAGACGGCAAACAGTAGAGGATAGGCCTCCTCGGCCAAGTAAATACAATTTTGGAGCATCTGCAGGCCTTTGAAAACGATTACACTCTCTCAGTAGAGCTGCCCTGTAAGCAAAACATGGGGGATTGTGCGGCAAATGCAGCACTGCTATAATAAGTGTCAACAGGACAAAACATAAAAAAAAAAAGAAGAAGTGTCTCAGGACTGCAGAGGGTTGTGTGACCTGAAATAGATCGGACCAAGAAGACTGGAGTGGGGTGGTGCAGTGAGCTGAGTGGTGGGTGGGTGAAGAAAGACAGCCTGACTGCACACCCTTGGCAACTCTTCTGGGACAAAATTGCTAAAGACAAGGTCATAGCCCAGCGTTCACAAACTGTCCAATCTCGTTGTGGGGGCATTGCGGTTCTGCAAATGAAAATGTCACACAGACAGACAGCAGGTCCCACGGGACTGCTACGCAAAGAAGAAGACAAGGCAAGAGGCCACTCAGAAGGGCATTCTTGTAAAACCTCTGACTGTTCACCTTCAACAGGACCCACTGCACAAAGCGACACATTGTTTTTAAAAAAAAATTGCCTGCACACGCTCACTGTTGGCTTTATCCCCACCGGTGTCTTTCATTGCTCTCAGTCTCGGAACTCATCTCCTTCCTCTTCAATCTTGCTGCCACTGCTCCCATGTCACCTTTTTGTCTAGGAGGTCCTGAAGCTGTGCCAGTGGAGCATGGAATTGCCGCAGTACATCACAGCTGTCAGCAATGTCTTTTGCCAGGAATCTACATTATCTCTACCCCTGCCTCCATGTCAACTGGCAAGGTCACTGAGCGCGGAGGTCACATCTGGCACAAATGTTAATGAACCCCACCCGAATTGTCAGCCATCAGCCAACAGGATGTTGGGAGGGGGGGACATTTTATTTTTGCATTGCTGCCAGCACTCTTGTGGCAAAATTCAGATTAATGAAACCTAGATAAAAAATTATTGGAAGGCTTTCAACCAAAAAATATCCATCAGTATTCCAAGAGCTGTAAGAGAGTACCCAATATACACTGCGTGTCTACAGTTTGACTCGGTATCATGAGCTGTACTGGATCTGCATATCTGATAGACGTTAATATGTGCTGTCAGCAAATCTTAATGTACACACACCCACGCAGGAATGTACTGACGGCTGCTCTCCAGTAAGAGTCTGGCTTCAATTAGATCTGAGAGTGCACAGGAAAACCCCCACAAACCCTTGATTTTGAGACTTACATTTACATGTAGAGAAGACTGTAAGGATTATTAATATTGTCTTGTTCTTCTGAATCTTAACTGTTAATTATTTTACAGTTATATTCAAAGTACAGTTAAAAATGCAGTAACATATCATAGGTATCAGTAACATCAAATCACCTTACTGTCTTGTGCAGTAAGGTTTTTAAGTGCAGCCAGAACTTTAAAAAGCTGACTTACTAAAGCACACAATTTAAGCTTGATTTTGACTTCTGTGGGAAATATTTATCCCAACTTACACAGTAACCAGAAACTCCTTTCATAACTACACCGCAAACTTCCGCACCATACAAGTCGCTTTGCTATGTTTTCGACCCGACATCTTTCTCGGAAAGATGCATGTCGCAGAAGGTTACAGCGTAGGGTTAAAATAGGGTTCCGGCTATGGTGCAAGTTACAATGTAGATCTGATGCAGAAGTACAGTTCATGTTCACATGTAACACTATCACCTAAATGAGTGATGGTCAGACAACTTTCAGTGATAACCTTGTACTTCCTTTGTATCTAAAACTGGGATTGCACCTGTTCACACGCCACTACTGGAGCCCACCTTGATGACTTGCAGTAGTATTCACTGCAGTATAAATCACCAAGCAACTCAAGACTAAGCTGAGCCCCACATACTTGTGGATATCGAAACTGTAACACTGGAGTAAGTAGGACAGCTGGAAGACAGATGGTAGTTGTCCAGATTTGATTCTCATTGCCCCCAATGGTGTGTGTCAATGAATAAATGAGAACATTGGTTTTTGCAGAGGTGGTATAGAGGTGTTAAAGATTTATAAAGCATTTATGTGTAAAGTCAGCTGAATTAAGAGATATTTTAACTTTTACTTTAGTCATTTAAAGTAAGTGTTAAATAAGTAATAAGCATAACTGGCCTGAATTTGTAGGATTCTGTATTAGTTTTATTTTTATGGCCTTTTATGGTCTGCTCCTCTTTTGCTGACCATCTTATATTGTAAACAATCAGAATAGTATTACTACTACACTTGCATTTTTTAAAACATGTTCCAGTTAAATGCAGAAGTCCTCTTTGGCAGCTAACAGTACGAGGCAAATATGGGAAAACAAGAAAGTGCTATCCTATACTGCATGATCTATTTTTCCAAACAAACTGGGTCCAATAAACTTTCAAATAACAATAAAGTAAAAAATAAAAATAAAGTTCAATAACTTTCAAAGTCAACCAATCTTTTTCCTGCTGCAGAACTTTACTTAAGTGCATCAGTGCACTTAAGTATACGCAAGTTATTCCATCCATTAATGTGATAAAAGATATTAAGATTGTCAGTCAGCCATTAAGTACAAATTATAGGCATCCAACTGAACTGTCTATTTCCTTTTGTTTATTCTTAAGGACAATTCACAATTGATTCTTCACCTGTATCCTTTTTTAAAAACATAAATATACATAAAGTTACAAGCTGATCTCCACACACATCCAAATTTACTCACTTTTCTCCTTGCAGCTTGTTGGTTTTCACTATGAGGTCCTGTGTTTGCTCTTTTGCAGCCTGTAGAAGAGGGATTATGTTTAAAAGACAGTTTACAATAACTATATTCCCAAAATAAACTCTATAATCACTTTAGTCATATTTTTGATACACGCCATCAAGCCAATAAGAATAAACTAGGTCATGTTTTTTAAACTTACGGGAGAATTTTGAAACATATGGAGCTGATTAACGTACCTTTAATCTATTGGTCATTTCTTCACAACATGTGCTCATCGCCTGGACATCCTCGTGAACACTTTCAAGCTCCTACAGATCATGTGAAATCAGTTACACCAGCACTGATGCACCTCTGATCACATTCAAAAACCAAACACAAGTAGTACTACAGTGTGCCGTGAGAATATTTCTAAAGCTGATCCAGAGTCCAGACCACACATTTTTGTGTTTTGGATAAAGAAATATCCAAATTGTAAGCATATTTTTATTTTATTAGATGGAGCACTAGATTTCTGCAAGTCATCTGGGCTCTGAACTCTAGATCAGTGACTCGCCCAATAACTAGTCTTTTCGCACAAGATCTAGTGAGTTGCATAAAGAGAGATAAAGTATCTGTAGGACAGATCTTGGATATCAGCTTTCGATTAAGGAATGTACTAATGTGATATTTGGATTGGATAGCAGCCTGATCCTTACTCAAAATGCTTGATCTGGTGTTGTGACAACAGCTGATTTAAAAGGCCAATGCATTTAATTCAGTTCTTAGTTTACAGCACCACAAATCAGCTGCAGTGCACCAGTTTCTAATGGGAGAGCCAACATAGCAGGGAGGAAGCTCACATCAAAAGGTGAGAAGTTTGGAGCCTTTTCACATCTGTGATGCTAAAAGCTTTTCTCTGTATGTTTGCAAAAGCTTTAACCGTTAACTGTGGTCAAATGAGTTGACATAACTGACAACATCCAGCATGCTTTCCCTAATACAGAAATTCCCCAAGTATGTGCTAGGGCCTATTGATGGGGTGTGAAGGTATGGTAGTTGCGCCCATCAGTTACAATCAACTCATTAAAAAAAATAAAAAATAAAAAAATTAGTCAACTGAAATTATTTTTTTTCCTTACGCAATTTGATAACTTTAAACAGATTGAAACACACAATTTTGAAAGCTGAGCCTTTTCAAATGTTACCTGACTTACTTCTATAGGATAAAGGGTAAATCAGATTATAGTCCTTTTGGTCCAATCATTGTATGGGACTATAAAATAAAATTCTTCAGGATTGGCTCCAAAAGTCATGCAAATAATTAAATTAAATTTGTGTGATATTCAGAGATGTGACTACAAGTTTGACTGCATGGACAGTTTTCACATATCAAAGTGGGCCACAGTGGTCTGAAGTTGGGGAATGGCTGCCCTCAAGGCACGCTCACTCCTAATCTTGTTATGTTTACCGCATCTGTATTTTCTTAGGTCCACTCAGCATGTTGTGTGTGTATGTGAGGTGATGCACCCATAGTGTGACTAAGAGCAGGGAACGGAGAAACCAGGATGACCATGAATGGCCATTTGGCCACATGCAGTGACGACTTTAAACTTACCCTAAATGAGACTTGTGCAACTAAATTTACAAAATAACATGAATGCATTTTTTCCTTCTACCAGTTCATCATTTACCAGCAAATACCAACTCTGTAAAGTTATATTCTTGAAAGTATTTACATTCTACATTTAACATTTACATTTATTCTACAGTAGGATATGCTGTTGCTTTAAACAAAAGATGAAATGATTCCCAGTTCTCTTCTCTCCTCAGAATAAGTAATGCAGTTTATTGAAACAACAACTGTAGTGGATCAGTACTTGATTTTGATACCACGGTATCAGTATTGTACTGTACCTTCTCAGCGTATTGTATTTGTGGCCTGAGAGGTCAAACCCACTGGTAAAAACATCCGTTAATTGAATAAATGCTGAAAAAGCACACAAAATATACAACTGAAGAAAAACAAAAGTAAAAAAAAAAAAATCTTATAAATAATAAAAAATTGAATAAAACCAAAGCTCCCTTAACTGCAACAGAAGTTATTTAAGGGAGATAATAACATGAAGTAAAGACAACATCATAAAGCTACTGAAGTGACAGAAACTGAAAGATGCAACAGACTCTACTGAGACACGCCTAAAATAAGCAGGGGATCTGTCAGTGTTGTGAGAGAGAAAAACAGGAAAGGCAATAAATAATAAGTCATATAATACTGTAGATGTATATTTGCTGTTAGCTGTTTTCTGCAGCTGTTCTCTCACGTTATTGTCTCCTCTAAATCATCCTCATTGTGTCTGTGTGTTCTGTTGCATGTTTTGTGAGCTTTTATTTGTTGTCTGTGCTCTTGCAGTGTTTTTACATTTCAAACTTCCTTCATCCTGATGCTGGTAACACAATATTGTGAAAATCAATCCTTCACTGTCATTCAATCATCTTTAACTTTAATTTTCTTCTGCCTTGATTATTCTAATGCACTTTTCACGTGCATCTCTTGGTCCTCATTAACTCGTCTCCAACTGGGGCACAACACAAGGAGCAAGGCTGCTAACAAAATGTAGGAGGTGGTCACATATTACACCTATTCTTGGATCCCTTTACTGGCTTCCAGAGATATTTAGAATCCACTTTAAAATTCTGTTATTAAGATATAAAGCTCTACATGGACAGATCCCTGCTTATCCCTGCTTCTAAGACCTTATTAATGCACTCAGCCTCTCAGTCTAACCAAGGTTATTATTATTATTATTATTATTATTATTATTATTACTACTATCATCATTGTTATATTTTTTTAAGTCACAGTGCATTTTTAATTTCTCAGCGCTACCATAGCCTTGTATCAGAAATGGAAAAAACTGGATCAGTGCTTCCTTAGTACGAGAACAAAAACTAACTATAAATTACTTTTGGTGCATTTGAAGTATGAACATACCTGTAATTGCCTGCTAGTAAGGGCTTAGAATGAAGGGAAGAGATGTCTATGATTGAATGATGGCATTTTTCTCCACAGAAGCAACTTTAAAAGCATTAATGAATTAGTTTTGAAATGACATTGGCACACAGAACTACATAAAAGTAATGACTCATTCTTCGTCAGAACAAAATATCTAGTATTAAAAGACTATGAATGCCCAGATAAATTGTTTGGAAGTAGTAGAAGTCTTAATAAATCACTCTCTCTAATTTCACTCCCTGAAATACTGTTTTCTTTAGAAATAAAAAGTCCTAATATTTACTGTTTTTATAAAATAAAGTTAAAAATTAACAGATTTATTTGCTCATTGTGGAAATTCCCAACCCACCTCAGTTACTGCATATATATTTTATACATTTTTCTGGCTATGATCCCACAGCCTTGAGAGCTCATCAATTATAATAAACTCCATATCACCTCTTTTACTCCTTTAAATATTCGCGCAAACTCCTCGTTGATCGCCAGACTTCGCCTCTCTATATCCCCGCGAAGATTTCTCCTGGTGCGTAAACTGTTTTCAGTGAAGAACACCGACAGCGCCTTCAGAGCCTCAAGCATCTCCTGGAAGTACAAAGCAACAAAACCATTACTGTCAGCTGCAGTGTTGTGACAACTGTAATGTCCCAAGCTATCAGCTGCTTTAGCTGGCAAATCCACATATCTCAAAATGAACATAAAATGTGGAAATAGTTTTGTGGCCTGCATTTTCACACTTGAAGTGTATGTTTCCTTTTATTTGAGCTAAATAACAAGCACTTTGTGGTGGGATAACAAGAGTGAATGGATGCAGCAAAAAGCTAAGTCTTGGACAGCTACAGATCTGACCAATGTTATTACCGAGCTTTGATAGAGTCAGAGATGATCAACTGCCACCTGGAAAGATTAACTTCGAAAAATCATTCTAATAATAATGAACGGCCGATTTAAACACGACTTATTTCGTTGCTACATTCAGCTAGTTAGCCAAAAAGCAAGAAGCTAACGTCTTCCGACTTACCTTGTCGTTGTCAAGTCTGGTTTCTAATATCTTATTAAGCTTCCTCGACAGAGGATTGTTCGGCTGTGAAGCCGCATTTGCATTTTGTGCTGCAGTCGAGCTGTCAGCTGAAATTTCTACTTTAGTATCAGCCATTGTACACAAACACTTCCACGTCAACTTTGGGAAAGATGTTGTGGTCCGTTTGAAATAAACGTCCGTCTGGATTCCTGACTAGAAACGATACAACGTTCCATCGTGTGAGCTCAATATTGGCAATAATACGGAATTAAAATAGAGGCTTTGAAAGTTTATATACCCATTTTACTTTCCCGTGCCTTTAAACTACTATAGAGGCTTTAGCTAAACTATTTAAATAAACTTGTTTTTGTTAATTGACTGCTATGTCCTCGAAATTACTGCAAGTGCGGGACAAGCGCTGAATGAAATGGTCATATTTACTTTTACAAAGAATAGAGTAGGCCCAAGAGGCTTCATTATTTCCAGTTTCTTGTGTCGTCAGTCATATCTGTGTCACATTAACGTTAACACATATGAAGGATGACACAATAATGTAAAGAATTATAGCCTGTTAACGACAGGCTGAATAACTTCCTCCATCTAGCTGCCTTCACACAATTCACAGGGAGCAAAGCTGCATTTAAATGCTTCTGGCAATATTGCACTCTTTAAAATTCAAGCATGAACTCGAATCAGAAATGAATAAATGAAAAAAGCAAACACAAGACATTGTTACTAATCTGAAAATGTTGAATAACCCACTTTTGCTCAACTGCACTAGGCACTTCCTTGGTTTTATGCAATTAAGATAGTGGGTAAAAACTCCAAGGAGTTTAAACCAAAGGAAAATAATAAAAGATTTGCTTGAAATATCTAACACAAACTTTCAAAGAAAGACAAACTTCCAGGTAGAGTTTTTAGAAAGGTGCAGCCAACTCTCAGGTTTGTCTTAAATGAAAGATGCATCACAAATATCCGAATTCAGCTAGATTAAAAAAAAACAATAATAGTGAGACTGACACTATAGGCAGTAGTGCAAATTGCATTACGAAAAAATATGTACACCATAATTCTATGAAAAAGAGTGTAATACACACACACACACACACACACACACACACACACACACACACACACACACACACACACACACACACACATATATATATATATATATATACACACACAAACAGTTATACATGTGCAATGCTCCTTAAACTCTCCCTTAAGGATGTCCAGTGCAAATACTGACATACAATGTCAGTCAATATTGAATTAATTTACCTGAATTTGAGGTTACCTAACCAAATGCAAAGCTAGATGTGGTAAACATTTCAACATGAAAGTCACTGACAGCTTTTCGTTATCTTGAGCATCCCGAAGGATTTAGTACGAGAACGTGCATCATTTTCAAAGGGTCAGTGAATGCACCAGGAGCCTGTAGCAGCGATAGTAGCGGCGAGTCCAGCCCCTGGGTGGGGATTTGTGTGATTGATGGTCGCCTCCTGAGAGTGTTTTATGGACCCGCCCCCATCCAGCCCTCCCTCGCTCGCTCGCTCGCTCGCTCTCTCTCTCTCTCCGAGGAGGAGGAATGTGGAAACGGGAGTTAAGTCAGACTGCACCGCACATTTGTGCGCCCGCACAGGAGTAAATAATTGATCATCCTTTCAGTTACATATATTGACGAGCACGAAGTGATTCATGAGCCAATTCTGCAGTCACTTTTTGGATTTACATTCCAGGACCGAACGCATTTCTTCTGCATTTTTCCCTCGTCTGAAGAAAAGTTTGCTTTAAGATCCAACACAGCTGGAGTCTGCAGATGGAAACAAGCTCTCAGTGCACACCGAGCGCACCTAATTTCGGAGGTCTCCCAACATGTAAGCTTTCCTCTGCTTTCCCCCTGTGTTTGCCCTGTTTTCATTCTTTTCATTCCGATAGTGTAGGCACTGCGATAATGTGTTCCTTAAGGTCACCCCTAGCAAAAAATCACTATGTTCTAGAAGTGGCGGCTCATGAAGACACTTGAACTATGTTTCCTGTACTAAGCATCCAAATTCTACTGATTTTGTGAGTATGGGTCATAGTCAGTTACGATATAATACTGTTTGTAGCTTAAGTTTAAAGTTTATTATAGGGATTAGCTCTATTTTAAATATCAAACTAAATTTGAGTTATTCTGAGTTATCCCAGTTGTTCCAATTATAGGATGTACTAATTAGCATTCATATTTACTTTCTTATTATATATATATATCTTCAATGAATTCCTATATGTAATAAACAAAGAAGCCCAAGAGTAATAAGTGAGATGGAGAATAAGCCAGCCTTTAGTTCATCAAACTTGGATTAATTATTGACTAAATGAATATGATCGGTGACTGTTTTTCCTCTTAGATCTTAAATCTATTTAAATCACAATTCAGAAATGTGTCATTTTAGTCTACTTTAGTCTATTCTACTAAGTTCCCAGTTTAGCTGAGGACTTTTAAAAACACTTCTTACTAATTAACAATCATGCAAAAGACCTGATTAGAGAATAACTGCCTGATGATGTCATAATTGAAGGTCTTTATTCCCCTGATTTTTCTCCTGTCTGTGATTCTTTTCCTCTGCTTGTGTTAGTGATCCATTTATAAAGATCGGGGAACACATTTCTTGTTTTCAGGGTCACATGTCAAAGTCAGCAACTTGTTCACACAGATGATTTGTCTGGTCAGTGCTCAGTTTGGATGTTTCTCTTCCTCTTGACAGGAACCCGGAGTCACTGAGGAGGTGAAGGCTGCTAGTGTTAAATGCTCACTGCAAGACTTCCCACAACATAGCAACTGCTCATATAACTGCTGTTAGTTCAGTGTGAACCATTTGCAGACTGTTTACCATGGCGTCTAGTCTGACATGTACGGGTGTTATCTGGGCCCTGCTGTCCCTGCTGTGCGCTGCTGCTTCCTGTGTTGGCTTCTTCATGCCCTATTGGCTGCTGGGAATACAGATGGACAAGCCAGTGTCCTTTGGCACTTTCCGTCGCTGCTCCTACCCAGTGAGGGATGAAGAGAGCCAGACCACGGTGATGCTGGAGCAGTGTGGGAGGTACGCCTCCTTCCACGGCATCCCGAGTCTTGAATGGAGGATCTGTACTGTGGTGACAGGCGTGGGATGTGGCCTCCTCCTGCTGGTGGCGCTCACAGCTCTCATGGGCTGCTGCATCTCTGACCTCATCTCACGTACAATCGGTCGCGTGGCTGGCGGTATTCAGTTTGTTGGTGGTGAGTATTTATATGCGTGTGTGTGTTCGTCTGTGTGCGTTTGTGCATGCTCGTACCTGCAGCCAACTCTGAGCCCAACTCTACAATGTGCTCACTGGGCTGTGACTGCTGGCATGCAACGCAGAAGCTCTGACTGCAGTTATGAAAAGTGAACAGATCACTCATTTGTTACGGTTTGCTTTCTGTTGAAAGATGGTTTAAAGAGCCTCTGTAAACTCCTGAGATGTAGATGTTTATAGAGATTATGAAGGATGTAATGCCTTTAATTAACTTCTCGTCAGATTTGGCTCAAACCCATTTGCAGGCGCATCAGCGAGGAAACAAGGCAGTATAGAAATCTCAATACTTTTCTTGGCCAGCAAACCTGCATTCAGTCCAGTTAAGCTGTTACTTCCTCCGATACTCGTTGCATAGGAAACGAAAAACCATCCCCGATATCTTGGTCTTAATACTTACTTACATTTAATATAGTAAAAGTTACCCACTATCTACTCATTGCGGTTTGGAATTGAACTGATTTTTTGTAAAAATGTGTCAAAAAGTGGCAAAAACTGAAATATTAACATCATCACATGAATTCTGAGTGCCTTTTGGCCATGTACAGCTTTGGTCCAATTAGAGGAGGTGTGTGAATATGCTGAATCAATTATATAATGAAAATGTGGATTTTAATATACTTTCCTTTATTTTACTATGATCAGTTGTTTTTCCCGTGCTTGTTTCTGTGAAGTCAACATTTGGTATCAATTTTATGTCTTCTTTTTGTAGTTTGACTTTTGAAATTATACCCACACTTTCTCTTCTGTGCCCCTAAAGTTTAAATGAAACCTCCGGCACTGTTTTTTGTAAAGACAGAGTCCCGTCCTCACTGCAACGTTGGCCCTGAAAACGTCCTGTTGTTGGCTGTTTGTTTGATTCCGCTAAGTGGACACTGTTTCGCACAGCACCAGTTTTGTTTGTTTGTGCTGTTGGTTTTGCACATGTGTACTCCCGGGACGTGAGGTCTGAGGGAAGTTTTCCACTGAAACTGCGAGTTTCTCTGCCCTAGTTTAAGAAGCTGCGGCGTTCCAGTCCTCTCATTAGCTCAAAAACGTTTGCTCACATACTGTGGCTCACCACTCTGCTGTTTACAATCCCCACCACTTCACTTTGGCTTCAAAAAGTGATGTGACATAGAAGCAGGTTGCGGGCAGATTTGACAGAGCTGCCAGGTTTTTTCCTGAGGGATAAATCTACAGAGGGCCACCACAACATGCCATGTCCCAGTTCTAAAAAGCTTAGCTACTTAAGAACATCGGTATTAATGATGTATAATATGGAAGATGATTAAGGTGAAGGCTTGCTGCTTTATTCAGAAATGTGTACCTTTATACAAGGAAAGCTCCTTTTAAGTTCACAGCAGCCCCATACGTGGAGCCTTACAGCAAGCTGCTATTTCTGGTTATAGGATTAAAAATTCCCCGTCTGTCTTTCTTGCGATTTCTCTCTTTCATAGACTCACAAATCCAGACATGCATGAATTTAGACAGTGGGAGAGTGAAGCAAGGCAGCACGCAATACAACGAAGATCAGATCTTTTTTAACTCGAATACTGGTGAGCCAAAGGGCAGAGATGTCTCAGAAGGGCTAATTGGAAGTGACACAACTGGGGAAACTCAGTGGGCTGCACCATGTATTGTCTTTTATCGCTAACAAAGTGTTGAAATATCCAGGCAGGGAGGGGAAGTTGAGAGGGAGAGAGAGAGGACGGAAAATACCTGATGACTGAAACACCGAGCATTCACTTCTCATTAACTGAGAACCTGGCTGAGAAATAAAGATCTGCAGCAGAACAGCTGCAGAAGGTGCCGAAAAGTGTGATCAAATATCAGTGATTAGCCAGAGCAAGGACAGTTTGTGAAGCAGCGAAAGTGAAGTGAGCCTAATGGTCCGCTCTCTGATACCGGTGCCATTCTGATTAATGAAGAGCATCTTGCCAGAGAGGCCAGGACCTCTGAGAAGGCACGAGTAGCCCATCCACTTTACATCTTCCTGTAATTCATCTCATTCTGATGAAACGGATTAGAGTTGAAAGAAATCAGTTCTTTATCTCATTAGTTGGAGAGAAAGACTTTTGACAATGGCTGTTATTGTTTCTAGTGTTGTTGTTTACCTCTTATAACAGCGTTTTATTCCCAGCTCACTACAGGCAAGGTTGTTCCAGAGCTTGTTAATTGCTAATGGCTGAGGCCCAGATTTCCTCTAGGAAACAGAGCTGGAGTCAAAGTATGAGAGCAGGAGACTGCTCTGGTTCATAAATCCTGTACTTGCACCAAACCACTGCGTTCACTGTAGCGTCTTGTCTTATACAGCGTTGGGGACTTAAACCGACTGTGGCCCAGACGACAGATTCAAACATTAAGATTCTTGACTCGGATTTTGTTGTTGGGGATTTTGTTCCCCCCCCCCCCGCAGAGCCTTGCCTTGTCTTTTTTGCATGCTTCAAGTGGAGCTAGACACAGCAGGAAGAAAGCTATTTTAAAGCTATGATTTAAACATCTTCTGTACCTTTTAAATGTTTTCTGTTTCCCCCATACTAAAATAAACTAACAATAAGTTGTGTTTTTATGTTTTTAATTTAATTTTGTTTGGATATTTTGTATTGTATCAATTCTTAATGACTAACAATCACAAGTCCTATGACTGGATAACTGCTCTGCCCAAGCATCAGTAAATATTGGATATAATTGATAATAGCCTGGAGCTTGTGGCTGCAACATTGACTTTTTTTTTTTTTAACAAAGTCACTCTGTATTTATATCTTGCCTTGCTTACTCTATGTGCCATTCAAAGGCAATGCAGACTGTGCGCTGAAAAACTTCAAATATGTTTAAAATCTACTGATGTCTGAAAGCACACAATCCCTGCCTCGGGCTGCCTCTCAGCCCAGATTGAAGTTGGAGGTTTCAGTCTCCGCCATGTGCTCTGAATTGGGTACGATATCAGGATTTTGTCCAGATCTCAAAACCTTGTCTGAGACAGACTAAGTCAAGCAGTGTGTGTGACTGGCCTTAAGGGATTAATAACCTTGTGACATACCCAGATGCCAAACTGCACCATAGCTTAAAAGCCTAAAAACCATTTTACAAAATAGGCAGGAAAACAATGCTGAGATGCCAAAGTAGAGGAAAGCAACCTATTTTTAATCACACCTGATGAAAATACTTGGCGTTATACATTTGTTCAGAAATAACAAAGGCTTGATTAGTATTGTTGTTGCTTGTAAAAGAAGAAAATACAAAATGATCTTTCCTATCATTTCTTTGTTGCTCAGTAAAGGGGATTTTGAAGAAGTGTAATTATTTTAAAGGTATTAGTTCCGACATATTGTTAAGACCAAAGCATAGCAGTTTGTTGCAGTTCAAGTTAATAACTGGAACTGCATTTATATGACAGAAAACTATGCCATATCTTCATTTTAAGGCACTCAATCAAATAAAAAAGTTGTTGATAAAAAAACAAAAAGTGCTAAAGTGACAGTGGTAAAGCATTGTTCCAAAACATAACCTGCGATCTCTCGATATATTGCCTCGACCTGCAGAAAATGTCAGCTGGATTGAAGTCATTATAACTGCTGATAAAAATGTCAGCAGATATAGCAACTCAAGGCCAGTGGGTATAAGCTATATTTTATTGAGAGTGTGGGGAGCTGCTCTGTCCTAAAATTGAAGGTGAAACAACAAGACAAACAATATAATGCATGACAGGTTCTGCTTGTCCTTTTTCAGGGACTTTCTCAGGGCAGTGTGTTTGGTGGAAATAGGGGACTTCATTTGTACTGCTACAGTTTCAGAGGGGGTGCAGACCTTTGAGGTGTACAGTCTCCTGGGATATAAAACAAGAAATAGCTCAGCGCAGCGTTTTCACTACTATAAGGGAAAGTTGTGGTCAGCAGGGAATCTATAAAGTCTCATTTTTTTATCTGTCATTGTTCCATGAAGAACTCTTCACAGTTTGAGGGAGAAAATCCAATGCTATCACTGTGGGATGGGCTAAAAGCATTTATTATTGATTAGAGACATTTAATGTCTATTACATTAAATGTTAGCCCGGGCTTCTGACAGCTCTTTGATGAAATTAGATCAGAAAAATGTGGCTTTTCAAATGCATCACTGTTCCCTCGCTGCCCTGTGAGGTCTTCCAGACTGAGATGATAAACTTGCAATTTTATGTGACATGTTTTATCCTTTGAGTGTTTGCAAAGCTTTATTTTTATTCTTTATGGGGTTTTTTTTATTTCTTCAAAGCAGAACTGAAGAAAAGACTAAAGCTTCAAATAGACTGAAAGTACAAACAGAATATAGCAAAAGTTGGTGAAACCTTATTAGTCCGGTTTGTTTTAGCAGAAGGACGTGCTTATGAGGGAAACCATGTGACACGTTGACTCTTGCCTCTGCAGTTTGCACAGACGTGTTGACCGTCCTGGTTGAATACTTCCCACACCAGCCTCCACTGAAGCTGCAGTTGATCTGTGATATCAAATAATTGGCCATGTTGCTTTTCAGGATAGCTTCTCCATTTCGTTTTCTGGTTGATTGGCTCTGTTTGAACCTCTGTGCCAGCGACTCTTTTTGGCCACACTGCTGTGGAATGTCGGTCAGTCAAGAATATGAAGCAGCACATCAAATGCACTCAACTCGATCTGTCTCACTCACTTTCTTGAGTAGCTCTGTCATTTCCACAGAAGTGACCCACCTGTCACATATAACATGTTAATACGGTATCCCGCTCGTGTGTTGGCGAGGCTGGATGACATTTACTACCATCTCTGTCTGCACTGCCTGTGTAGCTCAAAGGGTATATGGAGGGCATGGACATGAGTGATAAATTTAAAGACATGTAAATAAATTACAGATGGGCAGCCTTCATGGCTTTCATAATTTTGCCAAGGGCTATTTGGCACAGCCTTGTGTTGTCCTGTTTTGGAGCCATACCAGCACAGCCAGGAGCTTTGTCCTTGTGGCTGCTTTGTGAGTTCTTGCCAGCTGGATCCCACCCAGTCCCAGAATGCGTGCTTCCACTCCCCTCTCGCCACCAGCACTCATTTTCGAGAGGTTCAACAAAATGAAATCGCATCCATATGAGGGAGGCTTAGCACGAGGGGCTCGCATTTCCCGGGAAATATTCTGTCTGGAACAGTGTCTCTTGACAGTCATGTGTAAATGGTGTCAGATCACAAGACATTTCCAGGGGAGGGGGTTGGGCAATATTTAAATATTTCCTGACATGCACTGTTATCCTTTTTACTTCCAAAGCCTATCTGTATTCCTCCCTCCTCATAGGCCTGCCAGTCTGATTTGATGATGATGGACTGCAGTGTCTCATCTGTCATGTAAGCACTGGAAAAAATTAATGAGAAAGCATATGTTTAAGAGGAGGGAGCCAGGACTTTTCACTGTGGACAAGAGTCTAGTGTAATGATGTTTAGAACTGTGTCTTGCTCTTCACTGCTTATGTTTCAGGCCTCTAATGGTTATAAAGTGGAAGTCTCTACCTCTGGGTTGATTGATCACCTAAAGTAAAGACCACTCTTACACTGTAATACACTCATTTAGCCCGGCAGCTATTTTCACAGTGCACTGTTGCCTCAAAGCTCCACTAATACCAGCGTAAGAGTGTTTGGAGTCAAAGAGCAGTGAAATGTAGCATGTGAACTACAGGCAGTCTATTGTCTGGAGGGTTCAGGTCTGTCTTTTTCATTCACCCTCCACTCTCTGAACTTGTTTTCTGCCATTCAATTTGGGGGTACTTCAGTATTATTTCCAGTGCTCTCAGTCTTTAACTCTCTATATCACGCCTGTTTCACCTTTCCCCTATATCTACTTTGTGTCCACCCATCTGTGTCCATCCCCTCTTTTTCTCCATCCCTTTCTCACGAGTGCCTCCTCCTACTCCTCACAGCGGCACTGTACATTGCTGTTGGCTACAAGCATGAAAAAAATGGATTGGGCCAGTAACCAGTGACCCGAATAGTGGACCTGGTCCAAGCCAGAAAGACAGAAAGAGTGAACAAATGTTAGAAGAGAAAAGAGTGAGGCAAAAACAAAAAAAGATAGAAAAGAGCGGAAAGCTCAGCATCAACAGGGATTTGGTTTTGTCAAACAGGAAGTCTGGGGAACTAAAGCACAGACAGAAGGGTTATTTCAGTCTATTCCTCTGTTAAGTCATTGTTTTCTCTGCTGTAGTTGCAGGCGTGCTTCATATCAGATTGTTTTTTGTCGCGGGGAACATAACTGTGTCTGCATTCGTGTCTGACTTTGAAGCAGCTGTAATAACAGACAACTAGCAGCTTGAGAGTGGAAGGGAATTGGTGATTTGGGGAAATGAATTTCCTAGCAATTAAACTATAAGTTGATTAAATGATTAGCTGAGTTACAGAAAAAAATCAACAACAATTTTGGTAGTCAAGCAATTATCCATTGTTAATTTAGGAATTTAGCAAGTGAAACGTCAGAGATTATCCAGCCACTCACAGCTGTAGTTGTTCCTCACTGTTGCCTACACAAAACATTTCATTTGACCCTTGCCCACATCAACATCAATATTTCCTAACCTTTTTCTGGCATTTTATAGACTGAGTAATTTATTAATCAACACTTAACTTAATCAGAGTGCAGTTTTCATCATAGTAGTTTAGTGTGTTAACAGCCAGAGCTGATGGAAATGCCATTAGTTACAGTATGTGGTTTTCTGGTATTGAACAAATTAGAGCTTTATCTTAATAATGACACTTGATGATGTTACCATCCATTATTCATCCTGGGCCAAAGTGGTGGATTGACCTACCAACACTGCCTTCCTCGAGTTGTGAAACTTTGCGTCTTTATTTCCTGTTTACACAGACTGTGTAATATTTGTTACTTGTTGTCCTAGACCATCAAAAGTTTATTTTCTGGGACCTTCTCCTCTGTTTTCAGAGAAAGGGCAAAGTACACAGAAAAGTAATTGTTAACACATCTCAGATCCTTGCCACTGACAACTAAAACAGTGAATACTGTATGCATGAATGGGTGAATCAGTGCTTAAACAGATGCTTCACAGATGGTAGAGGCTCCACTCCTCTGTATCACTGATGACACATTGTGGAGGGCATGCATGATGTCAGCGTCCAGGTCTTTGCTCACAGTGAGCAATACTGAAGTGGGAGGCACAAAAGTAAACTCTTTTAAACAGAAACACAAATAGCAGACAATGCAAAGAGAAAAACATCAACACATACCTGGATCACCACATGCTATGTCTAATTGGAGATGAAGAGGACGAAAAGCCCACATTTGACCCGTTAGACGCTTCCGAGGGAGACCGAGGCCATGAGTTGGCTGAATAAATGAATAAGTATAGATTGTATGGATTGGCTCTCAGCCCTATGGGATAAAATAGTTTGCTCTGTATTCATACCCTGTTTTACAGTCTCAGAGGCACCATGCCTTTAACACTACAGTTAATTATACCCTGTTCTTCCAAGTGAGAGGAATGTGAGGTCAGTGCTTCTTTTGTGCTGCTGCGTAGGTCAAATAGCAGGCCGGTGAGAAAATAGAATATATGCTCAATGTATTGAGATGATTCTACAACTAAAAAGGCAGCTAGGAATACTGAGAAGTGTATTTTTGCTTAAGAAATATGACTAAATTGTGTGTTTTCCATCAAACTGGATCTGCATTAAATTTCAAATTTGCGTATTCAAAGAGCCAATGCGAAGATTCATTTCAGAGTGAGTAATTCCCTCCTTTGACTTGTAGATGTCTCATTTAATTTGACTTAGGGAACCCAAGCGTTTCCCATTTTTTTTATCACTGAAAGGCCAGAAATAGCATTAAGCGCTGCATGGCAAGCCGGAGCCGTCAGTTTGTGGAAGAGTGTAAGCACTGTCTCTGGGTGAATTAGATCAGGGTCAGTGTACAGCTCTGGGACAGACCCTGTACTTCAGTGGGTCACTCAAACACATGTGAAGACAGGTGAAGATGACATATAAGGCAGCTGAAGATCAGATCAGAGAAGGACAGAGGTCACCTGTGCACCATGTCACCTAATGACATGGTGACTGTAGTTGCATGTGTGAATTGGACTCTTTTTTTTTTAATTTTTTAGCATGAAAGGTTGCTTTTTGTATGCTTTTATTTTCTGGTGGGTGTCTGTAGATAACTCTGCATGTGACTGAGTTTAGTAATGTCCTGTCTGCTGAGTCCTAGGCCTGCCTCTGCTGTCTGCCTTAAGGAATGGTGGGAATTTGGGGTAAATATATTCTGCCCACTAACCGTCCCCAGTACAATTTTAAGTTGAAGGGCTTTTATTAGTTACTTGTGCTGCACAAGAGAAAGTGTTAAAATTGCACTAATTTCACAGTTTTTTTATACTATCTGTGTTAAAATTCACATTTATCCAGGGATTTTTCCAATACACACTCTGCACAGAGTGTTTGTGTGTTTAGTGTTCGATATAAGTCAAATGTGCTGTGTAGGCTTTTCCTTTTCCTTTTCTTTCTTTCTTTTTTTTTTTTTTTTTTTTTTGGAAGCAGGAAAAAATCACCAAAGCACCTTGGTGTAGTAATAAGCAAAATGTCACTCCCATCATTATCATAAAATGACAACCATGTAATTGTGCCGCATGAAATTATGTCTCAGGGAAAAAGTGTGCATGCCTCAGTTTTTAAAAGGCTGACACAAGCTGAAGAATAATCTTCAATTTGTGGCCTGTGGCTGTACTTGTGTTGACTGCTGAGGTTTGAGTGTTTTGGTGGAAGTAGTTTTCCTTTACTTCCCAGACTCTCATTCCAGCTGGTCAGCAGCAGTTGGGTGGGATTTTCCCATTACTTGATCTGGTTTCCACAGCAGCAGGGGGTGCAGAACCAGAGGAAAGACAGAGATAGGAAGAGAAGAGGGGGGAAAGAGGAAAGAGAGGGTCAACATTTGTCTAAATCCCCGGAGTCTTGTAGTGGTTGGGGGTCTGCTAGATAAACAGGTTAAGTTACACCACCACCATCCAGCTTACAGTCCGTTCAGCGCTCAAAGTCTATTTTTACCCTCTTTGGGCAGATTGTTGTCAAGCCTCAACAGCTAAATGGCACCTTGTTGACTGGCCTTCAGGTGAACCTAGAAGAGAGAAAGAAACTGCAACAACAGCAAGGCATAAACAAAGCCCAGCATGAAAAAGCTTGAATTCAGGCAGTTATTCTAACAGCGAGCAGACAAAGGCTGTGAAAGCAGACTGAAATAAGAGACCCCAAGCTGGGACGCCCATTCAGTTTACCATACGACATAGTGGCTGGTTGTATTTTGAGCCACTCTGTTCAAAATAAGCCTCTGAAAGCATAACACAGTGTCTCTGGAATGCACAAAGTAAGCTTCCATCTCTGAGAGAGTTTGAAGAGGCTATAAAGGGGACAGAATACTCCTCTACCCATATTTGTATATGTTTATGAAGATCAGCAGGAGGTGACCATATATAGGATTGTTGTGGAAAACAGCTCTGCAGAAGAGCCGTCTGGGGTTTGGCAGCTTTTACACAAAGTGTCACAAAGGAAAGGTTCTTATAAAAGATAAACTCATATTGGAAGCTAAATCAAGGACTTGTTGTGACAAGTTGGGTCAGGTGCAGTGTACAAACAGCCTTGAGGTTGGTGAGGAATACTGATATTAGTCATGATACCTTATCACTTTCCTCACCCGTTATAAGAGTTGAGAACATTAGCAAGACAGTGTGTCCTGCATGTGGGCTCCACCTCCTCTGCTGCTATGTTCATGCCCTGTATTACTGTTACTCACATCATTTTTTTGTTTTTGTTTTCACGTTCTTCTTCTTTCACCCGTGTGCATTCTTTTTGTTTGTTCTTTTATGTTGAACAAAAAGCAAAATGTCACAAAATACTTGGATTAAAAAAACTGAAAGCTGAGAGTTCTGCTCCTTTTCAAAGGGAGTTTGGGAACAAAGATACTCTTTGACTTTGCTGTCTGCTCTAATTCTGGATCTCACCCATTCTGACTCCCCTGTGTTTTGATCCCAGGCCCAACAGCCCATCTACACCAAGGTCCACGGCAATGGCGACCTGGCTCAAGTTACGTCACAACATGAGAGAGTTTTCATGGGTTTGATTTAGAACCACACTGGGACTGAGCCCACATAGTCCAGCTAATGCTTGAACAAGCACACGAGTTGATGTCTCTAGCGGGAGATGGTGTGGATCAGTCGAAATGATTAACTATGTGTTATTCTCAGGCTTTATAGACTAGCCACCATAATGAAAACACCAATCTTCAGTGAATAGCTACAAGATAATGGAAACACTGACCACCATCATTTTTCTGCTTTGTGTGTGACTGTCATTTTAAATAAAGCCTCACAAGATGAAGTAATCATTTCAAATCATTTCTAAGGACATAATTGTGTCATCTTTTTTTCTGTAAGTGTCTGGGCTATTCTATCCAACTACTTCACATTATTTTGCAAATGTTATACATATAAATTCCCAAGCCAAGGGGCATAATCATTCAGTCTGCCCTAGGGCCGCCTTCCAGTTAAACGTGCCCAAAACACCTTAACCAAGAGGCATCCGAGAAGCATCCTAATCAGATTGCCGAACAACCATAACTGCCTCCTTTTGATGTGGAGGAGTTGCAGCTCTGAGCCCCTCCTAAATCACTAAGCTCTTCATGCTATCTCTAAGGGAGAGCCCAAAAACTCTGTGAAGGAAACTCACTTGTATCGGTGAACTTGTTTAGTTTGGTCACTGCACAGAGCTCATGGACAAAGATAGGGGTAGGAATGTAGATCGATGGGTAACGCAACAGCTTTGCTTCTACATTCAGATCTTTTCGTATTACAACAGAGGGGTACAGCATTCTGCAACACTGCAGATGCTGCACGAA
Source organism: Aulonocara sp. 'chitande type north' Nkhata Bay (assembly GCF_057382095.1). NCBI lineage: Eukaryota > Metazoa > Chordata > Actinopteri > Cichliformes > Cichlidae > Aulonocara > Aulonocara sp. 'chitande type north' Nkhata Bay. The sequence goes on from NC_141357.1 coordinate 32,624,911, forward strand.
GCTGTCAGTCAATTACCCGCTCCTTTTTTTTTCCCTGACTCGTAAGCAAGACTCAAAGATACTTGAACTCCTCCACTTGAGGCAACAACTCATTCCCTACCTGGAGTGGGCACTCCACCCTTTTGTCCTCACACATGCTAATTTTCATCTCAACTGTTTCACACTCAGCTAGAGTTCATCGATCGAGGATATTCAAGGGTGCGTGGGAGTTTGTGCAACCAGCCAGTTTACAGGAACATGATTTTTTGGATTTTAGGGAAGTTCGGTGCCATATCACAATAATAGTTGCCTCCGTACTGGAATAGTACAGAGAAAACCTCAACAATCAGATGATCCCCTATGAGAAGATAGGAGAAGCCAGTATGGGAGAAGTATGCTCTCTCAGTTGTAATGGGCCATTTGGTCCCTGCACAAAAACAATGAGAGCTTGGTTCTCATAAATGAGATTATATATGTATGACTCATTTTCAGTGGGGTTTGGTTTGCACCAGGATTCGCCTTTGCCGCTGATTCTGTTTATAACTTGGTGCAGCCAAAGGAGGGAGAATGTCAGGCCCTCAGATGGTCTCATCATTTCAGGGCAACTCCAGGCTGTTGTGTAGTAGTGTATACGTAAACCTCATTACAGACTCCACACCCTGTAGTCAGTCTCTACCATTTAGTCACCATTACATGGGCAAATTGGAAGGAAACCAGAAAGCTTTTAACAAAGCGCTAAAAACAAGGGTGTCACCTGTTAAGGTGAAGCAGAATGGAGGATTTGTAATTATGGAGTGATTATATATTTGGAGCCAAGCCCTTGGGAGCTGAACCGTATTGCTCCACTGCCAGAGATATCACTCAAATCTACTTATCTCGTGCACCGCCAGCTAAGACTTGAATATTATAGAACATGTCACTATCATGACTGTCCTGATAGTGCTACTTAATGCCAGTCCTTTGTTGGCATTCCCCTCAGGGCAGCTCCTCTTCCTGCCTCCTGTCTTTTAGCCAGACCACATAAATGCGAGAAAGCTAAAGATATGGCTTTCTTAGTCGAGCATCTTAAATTGAATTTGGCTCGTTTACAAAGCATGCATTGGATGTGATTATTCCAGGGTAAAACTACAAAGATTAAAGACAATTCTGACTGACTTTCTTTGAGAGCTGCTCGATCAAATATTAAAATGTTCCAAAGCTGTTCTGCTCAACATGTTTTAGTCTGACCATGATGTGCCTCCCCATCTGACACTGGAAGATAACCACAGAGTAAGTGGCTGGCCAGAGTGTGGGTGGGTTTTTTTTCCACAAACAGAGCACTCAGTCATACTCATGATGGAAGCTGAATGGCTCGTCATGTGCAAAAGAGAGATAATAGGAGCTGAGAAGTCAGAGGTGCTCCGGCCTGCTGATAACACTGTGCAGACTGTCAGTCAGAGAGTAGTTGGACAAAGCGTAGGTTGTACCGTTTTGATTGCCAGCTTGATATCTGATGTTTGCTTTCAAGCTATACTGACATCTTTCTTTCTCAGTCAGCTTGTTCATGAAAGATATGTTGCCTTAAATTGTTTTTTTCTGCCTCTATAACTGCATAACCTCTCCAAAGTGAGGCGGCACTGATGGCTATTACAGAGAAAGGTGAGTTTGACATCGGTCATTCAGTATTTACACTGAACATCAGCCACATACAGCACTAACATCAAGGTTATTCGGTAAGATAGCTGGTAAACTGACAAAGGCTGCGTGCACAAAATAGCAATAAAAGCAGAGACAGCTGTGCAGTGCACAGAGACCCTGCAATACCCCGCTGGGTTTTAGGCGGTAAATGTCCGTTATTATCTCTGCATCTTCTTCTCTAGCCTCCGATGTGTCTGGTGCTCTGCAATCATTTAGCCTCCACTTTCTTGGGCAGTGTACTTAGAAATGAGCTAGACATCACTTTGCCTGGCAGTGAAAGTAGAGAAACAGCTGAAAAGCATGTGGACTCACTTGCAGCTCATCTGCGCTGGAAATGTCCTCGAGGATTTGAGTAGGATTTTTATTATGTATCTTGGCAGGTGCTTCCTGTATGGTTAGAGTGACTTTTGGATTAGATTGCGCACCAAGAGCTGCACCTCTTGATTAAAATCGGGTGGCTCACATACTGCTTTGTTGAAGATGTTGTAAATTATGCAGTGGACTTTTACTTGTGTGTATTTTGATGTTGATAGAATTGTTGGATGTGGTTCAGTTAATATAGTAAAACAAAAAAGATGCCTGATATAGTAAATACTTTTGTTTAGATTACATAATATTAATAAAATAATACAACGACAATGTTATAACTTTATGGTCATTTTATGTCAGTGGTACAATACAAAATACAAGTACCTTTAAAAGCAATGAGCTTTCATAATATTCAGACTTTCAAAAGGAAATTTGAAAAATATATATCTGAATATCCTAAATAAATTTGAATATCAGTAATATAAACACCAGAATTATGATACTGTAATGACCTCTCCTGAAATCATCAGAAAAATCAAACATGTTAGTCATGAGTATTGTTTAATCCTTAGTTCACCATTGTTGCTGTGTGTCTGTGGATAGCATGCCTAACTCCTTCATATGGTAATACTTTGGTACAGCAAATGAAAGCACAGAAGCATTTGACTTGATAAATAACAGCAAAACATGTCTTAACATATTTTATACTGTTCATTTAGCTTTGGCGCCATGAAAAAAAATGCTAAGGTGCCGCACCCAGGTCTTCTACCGGTAGTGAAAATCCTGCTGTTTACTCTGGCATCATGTTTGCTAATATGAAAACTGTTACTTGACATTTTGCTTAATTAATTAACTTAAAAACAACATAAAGGGTTTCACTGTGTACTCAATAACTAACTGACTGAATCATTAATAGGTTTTTACAGTGAATGCAGGGTTTAAAATATATATTTTAATAAGAGGGATAAGTGTAGAAACAAACAATGTGACATTACAAGGTTTCTAAAGAAATCAAGGAGCTTTTTGCTTTAAAAGATTGCATTCCCATGGGTTTGAGGCTTTCATGTGCTGGTGTTTGTCTCTCACTTCTTGACATTTCTGCACACTTTCAGCACAAAGGAAAGCTTACACTATAGACAGTTGGCAAATATATGGTTACAGGTCGATCCTCAGCTTCTCCAAGACATTGAAAGTGAAACGCTCGAGATGAGCTGAGCACTTTTTGTTGTGCAGTCGTTGGCTGGTTTCTAACAACTGGTGCTTGGAGGTGGTATGCACATTCAGCTTAAAGAAAAACGCGTATGCTAAAATACAAGCTTCAAACAACAACTGCCGTGGACCGCAAAGTAAAAATCTGTGTGCTTTGACAAACAGATACATAAATGGGACAGAGTAACTTGGGTGTGGTTTTTATAGACTCCTTTGGGCAAAAGTTTGTGATTTCCTTCATAGAAAAAAAGAGTTTCCTTTTTGAAATCTACCCATAAGGTACCCTGGGTTTTCACAAGCATCCTCTTTCTTAGAAGGCAACAAAACATTTTAAAGTAGCCAGCTTGTACAGCAGTATCAGTGGTTGAAAGGTTTTGTAGTTGTTGAGGCATACCATTCAAACAGTCTTTCTTCCCACTGCTTATTGATGGGCCCTCAGCAGGGTGTCGCTTACTCAGGAAGACACCTGCCCTGAACCACAGTAATCTGTAATCATGATCAAAGCTTGGATCTGCCAGCTGGAAGCTCACTAGTGTCCTAGCTCTAAGCATTGTTGTTTCGAGTTCGCCCTCCTCCCCTAAACTAGCCCTGTGGGCAGTTAAACACGGAGCTAGTGGGAATTGTGGGAAGAGAGGAGGGTGGAGACTCCACCAGAGGCCCAGGCTTCTGTAGGACTTATTGATCTCTGAAAAGAGATCTTCATCCTCTCATGAACAACAGGCACACCACTATTTGATACTTGAGGTAATTATGGAGCATTTGTTGCCTCACTGTTTACTCTCATTTGTTCTACATTGTTTCTTTCAGTGGCTTTGCAGACATCTCGCTCCGCATTCTTCACGTGAAGCATTATCTCTCTGTCACATTCAGCCATTGACCTTCCTCTTTTGTCTCTTGTCTTAAAAATCCAACAAATGATTGATCTTACAGTCTGTGCCTGGCAATTAAAGAGCCCCCCCCCCCCCCCCCTCCTTACACCTTAGCTAAACATATCATCGTCTAACATGCTCCCATGGCTCAGCTCTTTGTGATAATTACCCCAGTGTTAGACCTTGAGCTTGATAAGTAACACCTAACCAAGGGCAACTTGTGTGTGCAGAGCAGGAGTGTGATTCATTGGCATGTATATGGCTGGCTATATATCTCCAGGGAAGGAGTAGTAGGTGGGGGTGGCGAAATGAGCAGGGGAAAATAGGCTGCTGTCACTTGAGTGGCTGCTAATGTGGTCTCTCCAATGATAATATAAAACACTTAGAAAGGCAATCTATTATTATTATTATTTCTAATGGCCTAAACAGCACAAATGAAAGCTTAACATAGGTAAGGCTTTTTGTTTTGTTCAACAGCCATTACTTAAGTATATTCCATTCACACTGATATTAACCAGAGAAAATACGATTTAAAAGCTAATAGTTTTATCTAATAAATGTATTTCAGATCTTGTTTATTAAACGATCGGTTACTTGACTTGCAAGGATTAAATATACCTTTTATAATATCTTTATAAACAAGGACATAATCACACGGTAGCTGCTCCACTTTGTAGTAGAGAAACCTCTCCCCTCTCTTTCCCCTCCATCCAATTGTTTTCTCCCGTGGCATGTCAAGTGCGATCCAGACCTAATCTACCAGCCCAACAGTGAGGTACCCACAGTGAGGCCCCAAGGCCCAGCACCACCGCTTCATTCGTCTTCAAGACAGGCTACAGGCGTGAGACCATCCTCATGCCTATCCTGTTGCGCTTGCATATGCAAGGGATGCTAAACCCCGGAGCCTTCATCTGGTCTCCAGGTGGTCACTGAAGCAGTGGCCCGTATCTTCCCACGTGTCGGTGAGCTTTTGAAAATAAGTGAAGATTGTCCTCTCTCCCTGCGCAGAAAAGGGCCATCCCCTCCAGCTTCTTCAGAGGAAACCAGCCGGTGTGATACTGCATCACACTGAGGTGATGATGAGCGAATAGCATGGGAAATTTCACTAGCTGTGCTCTTTGTGCAGTTTCCTGTTGTCATGTTTGTCTTCTGTTTGTTTTGGAAGCTGCTCACACATCACACATACATGTTTGCTCAAACAATGTTGAATATATATATGTATTTTTAAAATTTTCTTCCTGTATATTTCAGTCCTGGCATCACCATATTGACAGGTTAGAGCAAACAATCAGTCTTCCAGTTATGCAAACACTTGCAGATGGTGCAGAAACATCCAAAGATGTTCCCCATCCGTGTTTGCTCTCCATTACACAAAGATTCTAGGAAGACAAAGAACTGTTTGCAAGTCATTTGTGTGCTTGTTTGTTTATGTTTTCTTCCGCACAATGCACACTAAACTACAGTCCAATAGGTGCATTGTGTGTACTGTCACAGAATGCACCCATTGGATCGTAGCCAGAGGCTTTTACAGCCTGTTATAGCAGCACTATGTGACTCTACATCTTTAGAAAACAGCAGATGAAACATTTTGCACAGTCATTTTGCACGGTTAATTTTCTTAAATTCTTAAACATTTTGTTCCTTCTCAATTTCCGATTTTTCTTAAAAGAAATAGAACTGAACACAGCCTAGCTGCTGTTTTTTGTTCCAACTGTGCAGAGCACAATGTTATAGTTCTTGCCTTCTGCTGAAGACAGACGGTCAGCCTTATGGTAAGTTGTTTACTCTGGCAAGTACACTCAGAAAGTCTTGCAATTGTGGCAAAATGAATGACATGTTGCCCCTGACAAAGCTGCTACAGGCCGAGCTCACTGTTTGTTCCTTTCAAGTGGAAGTCAAATACAGCTTTAGTAAACGTGATGGCTTAACAGTGAGGCAAAGGAGACAAGCTGCCTGTTTCAGCACCAGCCAGATACTGATTATCAGATTAGAATTTCCCCAGTTTGAACTTTTTTCAGCAGAAAAATAACCATGAAATGAGGCATTTGAGATAGAAGCTCATCTTTAACCGTCCCTTCCCTCATCTCTCCCACTTCTCTCTGCACCGGCACACTGAGTAAAGAATACATTAGAGGGTAATGAAATAAGGGCATTTAAAGAAAGATTTGAATTGAGTGTCAGTCATGGGTAGACGATCACATTACCAGTTGTCCATTGTAATGACTTTCCCTCCCATTAGGAGGTATTATGATCTCCTCTAAAATGTAATTACAGTTGAAATGGGCTCGTGCCTGTCCTGCAAAAATGGTCAGAAACGGACAGAATTTTATTTCACTAGTCTATTTTTTTTATCGACAGCGCCTATATGAAGACTTCATTAGATCACAAAATCGTGTTTTGGCAGCTTGGCTATCCTGCCCTACATTTCCAAAGAGTGTATTTATATGAAAGAAATTGCCACCCACACTTGTTACCTTTGTGGGAACAAATCCTTGGAAACCCTGCTGCACATCTATATATGATGCAGCCGTTGACGTCAACTGTGAAGCTGTTTTTTAATACGCTTGTTCCTCTTCTTTGCCTTAGACCCCAGCTCTGTTACCTCCACTCTTTACCCCGCTCTTTCAGAGGCCACTGAAGGTTGATGGAAGCCGAGGCTGGGGGAGGGTTGTGGAAGGATAGGGGCTCTGGAGGCCGCCTGTGGAATCTTTGCATACCACCAGAGAAAGTGGGAGGGATTCTTTTTTATCCCCCCCCTTCCCATTTTCTCCCAACCAGCATCATAAAGTGCACAGCAGCAGCTGGTGTCAAAGAAAGACGGAGCGAGAAAAACGATGCACTGCTATCTCACTTACTATCTTTAAATAAAGGCCAGTAAGCAGAGAAAGGGGAGATTATATAGAAGAGCGGAAGATGTGGCACCCATCCCTACAGCAAATCACCACATGGAGCAGATCTAAATCAAGTTCCCCTTGCTATAAATACAATGGAAGACAGCAGAATAATAAGCTGCAGCATATGGCCATGGTCAACCTCTGTGGGCAGAAAGGAGCGCTATTCTTCCATGCTTTGCATTTCTCCTCTGAATTCATCCATGAAGGCGCTCAGTTTAGCACGCACCACAGCAGAGGAAGCTCTGGCAGTAGGACATGCCAATCAGACCAGTGGCACTATTTCCATGGTTTCTGTTCTGGAGAAAAATAAGTTATGGCCAATATAAATTAAAGTATGCGATAAAATGCTGCATTCACCTTTATGGTCTAGCAACTACTCAATATTACACGAGGCTCACTGCCTTAAAGCGCTGTAATTGAATGATGAACAAAGGGGCTTGTTGGGTTAAAAGCTACTGTGGTTGGGGTTTTTTTTTTCTCCTTGCATTGAGTATCATATTCTGTGGATGGATGGAGGAGGGGGTTGTTTGTTGGCCCATAAGGATCAATTAAGCCATCAGTAGGAAGAGACAGTAATAAGACATGTAATGAAAGGTCCCTCTTCCTTGGGGAACAGTGTTATATTCATCACCGCCTCTTGTTCACACATTTATCACTGGAACATTACAAGTTGTAATCAGTCACAGATGTCAGGGCTGGTGCTGATTCTCTATCACTCCTTGCGTCTTGACACAGATATGAGTTGCTACATAATGCATTTAATCTACTGTAGGCTCCTGCGATCTGTAGAGCTCCATGAGAGGCTCTCATGTGAACAGATTACTAATTGGAACGTCAAATTCCATCCTGCCTTTGATCGTTTTTATTAGTTTTTGTTTTTTGTCATCACTAAAACAACTTAACCAACAGTTATATTTCCTTAGATGTGAGGTGTAACACCATTTAATGCATGACGTGTAATCGCAGAGTCCAAATGTTTCGTCTTCATATCATAACGCATATTCCGCCTTCCCATCTGGCCACCAGGGTTGGGTAAATTGGTTTGAAGATTTCTCTCCAGAGGTGGGTTCACACTTCCTTCCACAAGATGGTTTCATTCTTACACTGTTGGTTGTTTTTCAGACAAAACACAACCGGTGGAAAATGTTAACCGGGGATGTCTGATGTTGGTGCTCCTCCCAAACTTCTAAGCTAAGGAGCTGACGGACAAGTGTATGTGTTGTGTTGCCAGGGTGAAGTGCAAAAAGAGTTTTAGTCGAGCAGTTCAATATGTACTGACCAAAATACTTTTGCACCGCACCTTGTAATTTCTGTCCTTTGGAATAAATGGTCTGGTCGCACTGCCAAGCCGCAAGTTTCACTTTGCTCGTTGTGGCCTGGCAAGAATTTCAACCAAGCTGCACAATACTTGACTGACAGATCTCTCCTTCACTCATGTTACATTATATAGTCTTCCTGCCCTTGACTGGATGAAAATACCACTCATTTGGCTGTCGTTAATCTTTCAATCAGATTTCCATCTTCAACTGGAAAAATATGCGGCAGTTTTTGTCAGCACTTTTCATAAATTACCCACAAAAACTGGTCAGACACGAGAGAGGCAGCTGCAGTCCCTTATTTGTTTTGCCTTTAAGTAAGACCTGATTTATGATCTCACTTTACTAAGCTGCCCCGATACTTAATTGGTATGAAATGAATGAAAAGATGCATATAGTGCCGTGCAAAAGTCTCGATCCAGTCCTCATTTTTTTATATAAGGAGAATAGGTGTAGCCATTTATTGAAATGTGGAAAAATGCATAAAAAGTGTATGCAGTGTATACAGTACATAAGGTATAAGGTAGTTTGTACAAATCTTGGTATGGCCACCCCTATTTATCTTCTATTGATGTACCACGTAATATTTATGAATACTCTACTCTACTCTACTATTTCTTATTTAATCTGTATTTTTGTTTAACCAGTATTTCTCATTTGTTAGCTTATTTGTACTCTGTTATGGTCATATATCTGTTATGTTATAACCTTTTTATGAAGCACTTTGGTGCACCTTCGGTCTTAAATGTGCTATATAAATAAAGTTGTTGTTGTTGTATTCTTCAACCCAACCTGAAAGGCAATCGTTCTTGTAATTTCTTTAAGTAGTCTTTAGAAATAATTCTCTGGGGTTCTTGGAGCTCTTCTTTGGATGTTGTTGCCTTTTCTTCTATTCTTTGTCAACATGATCCCACACTGCTTCAGTAATGTTGAGGTTTGGACTGTGGGCTGTCCCTTTGTGTGTTTCTATCCAGGTATGCTTTTACTACATTGGCAGCGTTTTTGGGATCATTTTAATGGTAAAAAAAAAAAAAAAGAAGCTTTTGCCAATCAGATGCTTTCCAGATGGCACTGCATGTTCCATCAAAATACGATGGTACTTTTCTGCATTCATAATTCCATCAATTATGAGAAGCCCCAATTCTGTACATACTGGTGATCATTTTAACAAAACATTTTAAGTTTGGACTCATCACTCACCTGCTGCCACTGATTTTCAGTTCAGTTCATGTGTAATTTAGCATACTTTAGCCTTTTTCCCCTGGCAGCCTGCATTCCATTTAGACCATTTCTAATGAGGCTTTGGTGAACAGAAGATTAACTGAAGAGCCACATGAGTCTCTCAGCTCCTGTGTCAGGTCTTTGTTGGATTTTTCCCTGTTTTTTGAGCACATGTCTTTCAGATACTGTTCATCTGCTCTAGATAGTTTTTTAGCCGTGATTCTTATTCTTTTGCCCTCCACTTGTCCAGTTTCCCCAAAAGTTGTTAAAGGACACATTACACAGTATTCCAAGATATACCAAATGCTAATAGCTCTTTGGGAATCACATTGTCGATGCAAAAATAATATTTGGCATTTTTTGTGACAGGCTGCTAGTAACAAAGTCCCTAAAGTTACAATTAAGAATTGTTTTTATATTGAGTTTAAATGACCTGTTATGTGTAGACACATCTTTGGCTTATCAGGGTCTTATGAGTTAGTTGCCTTTTTATACTTGAATGAGTCATAGGTCAGTGAGAAGTGGTTTAAAAACAAAACAAATACTTCTTTGAAAATAGTCAGGTACCAGACTAAAAATAAGCAAAAAAGCAGGTAATGTCGAAAGAAAAAACTTGAAAAGACCTTTAGAAAGTCTGGAAGGCTATTGCTCAGGACTACTTATAAGAAAGTCAGAAGAAATGAGGACTCTTGCACAGTACCGCGCATTTCTTAGGATCATTTTAGAAAGTTTCGTTTAAATTGTCTGTGCTAAGTAGAGCTGGGTATCGTCACTGATTTCTATAATCGATTTGATTCCGATTCACAAGGTCCCGATTTGATTAGAACTGAATCGAATTGGGGAAATTTTGCCTCAGACAGTCAGAAATATTATAATTCTGATCATTTATCAGGTGTAAGCATCACAGCAGGCGCCTTTGTGCCAAAGTAACTAAGGATAAAGCAAAGAAACACATGAAGGAGATTTTCCTGGCCTGGCTTTTTGTAGCAGATAACTGCCTTAAAAATATTCTGCAGTAGATCAAAAACTGAAGTCAAGCAGAGCAAAGTTACAGAGGTTTTATTAGAGACACAGCTAAGCATTTTGTAGTTTGGTATAGTTTTAAAAAGTTTACATTTCTTCGGTTTTGAACAGCAGAAATTGGGCTTTCTTGTCTCAGGTCATTTTTTAATTAAAAAAAACAGCGGCTGACAGCGCTGTACACAACAATAGACTGGTGCGTAATAAGACAAGACAGAAAACTGATATTTGAGATTGGAAAATGTTCTTGAAGTGCACTGAGAGGAGAGAGAGAGAGAGAGAGAGAGAGAGGGCTGTGGAGGAAGTGTGGTTTTTATCATGGTGGAAGCAAAACAGCAAAGGTAAGAGGGAATTAATGACGATATTTATCAAATGTGAAGCGTAGTTTTGATCTTCTTTTCAGTCAATTTTGGTCAGATAGTGACAAAACCTGCTGCATCAGAATCTGTGAGGTGTCGGCTTTCAACATCTTACAGATTCTGTTGCGTTGGGTCCACGCTTTGTGTTTACGTCTTTGTGTTGAATCCGTTTATCTGCTCTCGTTTGCTGTTTTAGCTGTTTGGTGGTTGTTGAAACGAAAGCTTTAACCTGAGATTCTGGCAAATACATTTATATTTAAAAAGTGATTCAGGATTTAATGAATCGATATCCAGTGTTGGTCAAGTTACTTGAAAAAAGTAATCAGTAACTAATTACTGATTACTTCCCCCAAAAAGTAATCCCGTTACTTTACTGATTACTTATTTTCAAAAGTAATTAATTACTTAGTTACTTAGTTACTTAGTTACTTTTTAAAAACACGATTTACAACCTGAAGAGGTGAGAAAGCGATAGATCTTTCAGCCCAATTCTACTTTTTCTGCATAATCCATCATACAAAATGTAATCAAATGGAAAAGTCTCTTTTTTTAACTTGTTTTATCAGTTTTAATCTTTTAACTTTATGCATCAAGCAAAAATTTAATTATATGCAACATTCTGACTTGAATAAATTAGTTTAACATTTAAACCTATTTTCTACACATTCCAGCACATAAAATAAAATATTTTTTGTGTTTACACTCACTCTTTCAAACAGATGCAAGTAAAACACAGCAGAAAATAAATAAAGTCAAAGACTCAGCGGTCCTGTTGCTCTATTTTCACCTGCAAAGCAGGACTGCGGTAGGCGGAGGTTTACCCTGGTGCAGGTGTGCCGCAGCGGTCAGTGGAAGAATCCGCGAGTTTCTCTGTGAATTTCCCATTACGTCGTTGCGCACTCAGTGCTTGCTCGGAAGTTTAGGGGTTTTTTTCGCTGCAAAAAGAAGTTTTCTTCCCACGCACAACGGACACTAATGTTTTTGTCACTTTTTATGGAATCAAACTCAAAGTAAGGTCAGTACTTCCACGCTTTAAACGCTGCACGCTCATACTCTCTCCCACAATCGATATGTGATCCATTGTTGATCTGCACACAGCTGTTGTCACTAACGGTGCACTCGCTTACGTCACTGTCATGAGACATTCTCGCAAAAAATCACGGTTTTAGTAACGCAGTAACGCAGCGTTCCTACGGGAAAGTAACGGTAATCTAATTACCGTTTTTGCAATAGTAATCCCTTACTTTACTCATTACTTGAAAAAGTAATCAGATTACAGTAACGCGTTACAAGTAATGCGTTACTGCCCATCTCTTTTCTTTTTTTTCTTTTTGTGTCCCGTTTGGATCTTTAGCCATCAGAATTGTTGTCTTAAGGCAAAGAAAGATGCCAAGCGGATTTATTTTACTAAGTGGATCATCATGGCCTTGCCATATTGGTCCATTTGATTGACCTTTATTATAATTATGAATTTATTTTATTTTCAGTTCCTACAAACGGGACAGACATGACTGGGGGATAGGACAGGGAGAAAGAATGAAAGAAAGAGAGGGAGAGAAAGAAAACCAAAGGGGAGAAGAGACGGTGAGAAGGGGGGGAAGAAAAACAAAAAAAAAACAAAAAAAAAAAAAAACACCTGGGTCACCTGTATGGAGAAAAAAAACAGAAGAGAAAGCAAACAACAAAGAGCAACATAATAAAAAAAACGGCACCATCACAATAAACTAGCTAGCAGTAGATATCAGTAGATACTAAGTAATAAACGATATTGTGCAGCACGCAAGATAGACAGCGCACAATGTGCTTTGAGGCAGCAGCCAAGAAAGCTGTAGTCCGCGTCTGTGAATACCCGTGTGTACACCTGTGTGCATACCTGTGTGGATCAGCATGCTTGCATTCCAAAGGTTTCTCCATGTAACGATCTGCTAGGGAGTGTGGGGAGCCACAGCCCCGTCCTCCAGGGTATGAAGCAGGTATGGAGGAGATCAAAACTCCAGACATCCAGAGGCCCCCAGAACACAAGAGACCAAGGAAGACCAACAGAGGGGCAGCCGCGCCACTGTCCCAGTAAGAGCTGAGGAGAGCCCCAGATGAGGGCTCACTCAGCAGCCGAGGAGCAGAAGCCAGGGGGAGTTGCAGTGACGCGCCCGTGAGCTCCGCCGGCAGCCAGCTGTGCCTGAGTGACCGAGCCCCAGGCCGAGAGGCCGGGGGCACCCCACCTCCGAAGTGGCCCGAGCGAGCCCCAGGTTCCAGGCCCCGATAAGCGGCCGCCAAGGAGTGAGCCGGTGTGTACCCGGACGCCCACCCCCAGACACAAAGAACCACCAATGCACCGACACCTGAGGCAGTCTGCCACTGGCAGGGGAAGTGGTGGTGGGTGGAGATAGGCCTCCAAACCTTGGAGGGCCTGAGATGTCCCAGAGAGGTGGCGTCTGATACCCAACCTGACATATAGACACAGACATACAGGCACAAACAGATACAAACATCCATTCCCCCCCTCATGCTCTCATATGCACTTACTCCACACTCAACCAACGTGGAGACAGACATAAAGAGACGCTGTACACACGATCACACTCCCCAAGCGTACTCTACGAACCGGGTCTAGGTACCCTTGCCCCTGGAGGGGGGAACTGCACCCAGACCCAGGTGGTGTTACCCTTTTCCCTGCGGTGGGGAGAGGCAGACCGCCCCGACTCCGCAGCAGCAGGGAGGCCCCACACTCCAGACCGCAGTCGGACGGCCAACTCCTCCTAGCCCCCCCGCTCCAGCAGGCCGCAGAGAACGGGGGTGAGAGAAGACTCCAAACCTTACTGCCCATCTCTGTCGATATCGTGTTATTCAAGCTAAAATTGATTTTAATCGGAAAATCAATAATTGAAACCCAGCCTTAGTGCTAAGGTATCAAATAAATTGTAGTGATTTACAGAGGTTCTTACCTTCCTTACTTTCGTGAGGTTTAATGTTGGAAGCCACATCACATCCGTGCCATGGTGTGGTCCATATGTCTTAGTCTGTATATTTTAACTCATTATTCTATATTTGTATTTTTGGAGAAAACATGAAAACTGGTGACACTGGTAGGGTCTTGGAGCTCACTACCTGCTTTGCTGGCCTTGCCATATGGTCCTGGCGAACAAGCCGGCACCTGGGGACAGTGCAGCCGTATGGTGGCAGGAAATGCACAACAGAGGAGGAATGCAAACCTCCTTTCTGCAGACCTAACATGACTACATTCACCATGACAGAGACAAATGAATGAGAAAATGAGAAATGAAGGGGTCAAAAATGCCCTTCAAATGGGATTAAAAGCTGCCCATCAGCTCAATTCGTATTTATTGGAACTGATTTCTTTTTATACATCTCTCTGCGTCTGTCCTTTCTTTCTTGCATTTCATGTCTTATTAAACATTTCAACAAAAGAGCTTTGATAAACCTGTTTTCCTCTATAGTGCCACATGTTTCTCATTGAATTCAGCCCTCGCCACGATATCATCAATGACACTGCAACTCAGGTCTGTTGTCGTTTGACATTTTAAAGGCATTTCTGTTCCTGCCTCTGTTCCGCACTTGAAAAGAATGATTGTGGAGCATTCAGAGGATTGATGAGAGACTAAAAGCCCGAGCACAATCCTGCCCGAGGAATCTGTTAGCAGCAGTGAATGGTTGGGTGAGTAGGTGGGGGGGGTCTCTCCTGTATTTTGTGTGACCTTTTCAGAACGGCTCGGAGGATTTCGGTGCCATCTGTGCCCTCCGGGTACCACTAATCCCATTGCTGCTATACTCAGCAGTAATGGGTACCTTAAACCTTTGCAACATGCTCCTGATCTTAGTCACACACACTCATGGGAACACACTCATTTCTTTGTTGCAGTTTTCACTGAAATATATCCCATACATCAACCTTGGTATTTTTTTACGTCTTCTTGCATTTGTGCCTTTTTAGCTCTAGTGTGAGTAATGGCTCATTCTTACCCTTTGCCTTTCTATAGACTCTGTAGTTCAGCAAAGTTTTTCCATGAAGGGATTCGCCACGGACGATGAACATAGTGAAGAACACTGAAAACCAAACTTCATCTACAAAAAGTGAATTACGGCTGTATTAATAAATGAGTCACCTGAGGGGCATTAAATACTTTTTCTCTTCTTCTTGACATGAACTCGAATGTATAAATTGTTTCTTTTGTTGCTGCCATTTCAGTTTCTCTCCATCTCAAAGTGCCTTTTTAGCCAGCACATACTGCTCTTCATTGTTCTTTATTCTTTCTTTACTCCATAAGCTGAACTTTGAAGCGCTCCCTCCTTCCTAAATGAAAGTGCACTGCCTGGGTATGTTGACTCACTCGTGCTGTCACATTCGTGTCAGCCATGCCTGGGTTCTGAGAGAAGAAGGGATCTTTTGAGACAGAATACTCTAGTCCCTGCTGAGAGGAAGTCTATTTTAGCTTTGGCTCCATTACAAAAAACAGAACATGGTGCATAAAAGAATTCCAATCCCTTGTTGGACAAAGGAGCCACATGTCTAGTGATTTATGAATTAATTCTCATGTGTGAAGCGATACCTCGTAAGCACACTAATGCACACACCTCACCACTGCCATCAGAGTCAGCATTATTCTTCATATTGGTGATCTAGCCTTGGCATTCTCTGTCTGTGGCAACTTAATTTCCACTCTTGTCATGAGACCTCGCAACGTGTCACAGGGGTTTAAGCAATTTGTTTTGTTTGACACTAGCTTCAGCAGCTTAGTTTCCTGTCGAGGGTGCTGCAGCTGCTGGAGGTTTTCTGCTCTCTTTTTGTGGCTGCTGTTCACCTCATTTTCCTACCGCTCTGCATTCCCTCGTGTGAAAAACCCCAACTCTTATGCCCCGACTCTGTTTTCATCTTCTTTTTCTGAGTGAGATGCAGTGGATGATCAAAGTCTTTCTTCCATGTAGTGGTAAAAAAAAGGAAAGAAGGAGGCTTGAGGATGTGGCACAAATGTCTCTTAGGGGTATTTGTTGTGGACTTTTACAACAGTTCTTCGTTTTACCCCCCATACTGGTATACTGGTAATTAATTTTACTGTGAAACCCTTAAAACTAATGCATGCTTAAAATTTAATCAGCCATCAAGAGACCACTTCAAGAGAAACACTTAAGCATAAATTGTGATATTAAACCCCAGGGAAGTATTTGTCCCTCTGCTGGATAATTCCTTTATAATTTGAAATCATTTTCTGAGGAAGGAGGTAACGACAAAAAGATTCATATTTGTGCTGCAAATCAAAGCAACCACAGCGGGATGAAAGAAATAGCAGAATGACAGTCCAGCAGTGAGCGGAGACCAAAGCCAAACTGCTGGATTTGTGCAGCGTCGCTGCATGCATCGCTTGTGATTTATTATTGTGAAGCTTTCATGCGGGACACTTTTTTGGTGTTTTTTATTAAACGGGTTGAAGTGTGTAGTACTTCCCTGAGGAATGATTCATCACTGGGTTGCAACCAAAGCTCGCCTTCCTAATGTATGACCCATTGGCGCAGCCGGAAGAATTTGTCTACCCAATGTCCCCTTGGTTTCTGCGGTTCATTCATCTTTACATTGATTTTAATAGTTGGGGAAATTGGGGTGGGGGTAAAACTTTGAAGGATGGATGGTGTGCGAGCATAAAAGTCAGATTTTATTTATATTTTTTTTTATAGCTTACAAGGGAAACACTTTTATAACATGGAACTGATGGACTGTGGGAGATTGCCTTTGGGGGTAGTCAAGGCAAAAGTCAGACTAGCGTTTAGTCATGCCTTTTTCTCAGGCAGAGTTAGTGCACATTTTTCGGATGCTGACAATCCCCCTCCTCCGCATTGGCTGTGTGTCTCTGATCCATCAGATCAGTAGCAGAGTAAGGACGTGGTGACCTTCAGGTTTGGGGGGATGGGGTGTTTTTCTCTGTAGTAAGTTACCCAGCGGGCTGAACTCAACCTCTCCTCCATCAAGAATTCCCATGTTCCCATAGACCAGCGATTGTGTCTTAATGAATTCTCTGAATGCTAATCAGGCAGTCCAAGTCCAGGGGGTGGGGCAGGGCTTGACACAGACAACGTCCTGTATAAATATGCAGAGGAAATTTTTCTCCCCCCGTCATCACATTCCTTCTCACTTAGAAAACGAAAAATGAAAGTGAGGCTGTTCCATTTCAGTTCTATTTTATGGTTCATCCTATTTCCTAGCTTGCTTTTGTTCTACCTCTTCTGTCAGTTAATAATACACTTGTTTGTCCGATTACAGAGTTGTGACAATTCTGTTTTGATTTAGCTCATGTCCTGCGGATATCCTGTAATTGTTTTGTTCTCGCCGACTTTAGATTACTCCAATTCAGTGTGTGTAAAATATTTTGCTGCTGAGACCCTGTTTATATAAATCTTTCAGCACCACTGGCCAGAGGTTATATCCTCGACCATTAATCAACACTCAACAGACTCTTAATCTTTTGTCCGGGTCCTGTTAACCCCATGGACAAACTCTTTATGGCTCAATCAATCAGAGTGACTAGCTCTGAAATGTCCTGTGGTACATTCTCAACAGCCCTTAGCAGCCTATTCAGTCACAGTCAAGCTGCCATAACAGGGTTACAGTAATAAACATTCAAGACAAAAAAAAGAAAATGATGACTGTGCACATGCAGTAACCTATGATCTAGGACAAATCAGTCATAATTTGTGAGTAGGAACAAGCCCCTCTTTGATCCAAAGACACTCAGACTGAATCAATCAGGGGATGTTTTGTGACCCGAGTTCTATTGACAGTGAGCCTTTGTGGATGCATGACATTATGGAGGCGAGAGCCTCATCGCTGAGAGCTTTATAATGACGCAAAGTTAATTTTGCTGTGAAATTTCATAGTTTTATTCCACAAAGCAGCTCTCTAATACATCATCAGTGTAGCGGACCCGAGTTTTATCTTCCAATTTAAGCTTCTGAAGACACTGGTTCATGTTCATGAATACAGATGGATCTTAAAAAATGGAATTTTATAACTCTGTTTGTACAGAACTAATACACCATGGGTTGGAAAGTAACTTAATATAATATATATATAATTCAGAAAGATTGCTGATAATTGTATTCACAATTTGAGATATTGGTGTAATTTAACGCTTTCCAACTGTAATTTAACACTGTGAGTAGCAATCTGTCCTGTACTTCTATTACTTCTGGATGCCATGTCATTGTGCTTCACTTCTATTGTGGAACATTTGTGGAACTGAAACTTTAATCTTACTAAATGTATTTAGTAATTTAGTTCAATTTAATGTATATGTGAAGTGGCAGCTGACTGAATTTTTGCATTTCATTCCTTCAGTTGAGTCCAAGTTTGTTCACTTTGGTCAAAATTGATTTTTTTTTTTATGCATCCACAGGCTTTTTTGTTTGTTTTAACTACAATCTTAGACTTTACTATTAAATTTCAAGGTGTTGTGAAACCATTTAAGTGAGTTAGAAATAACAAATTTTGAGAAATTGAAGTCTAGCTTTGCTTTGCATTGTCTTCCTAATGTTGTTTCTTTAAGAGAAACTGAGAGGTCTGTCTGCCAAGTTATACGATACCCAGGCATACACTGCTGTTAGTCCAGAGTTAATTAAGCAGAAGGCAGTGGGATAGTGGAAAATTAAAAACACCATGAGTAGTGGAGCAAACCAACCATGCTTGAAGACCATTGTTCCCACATCTTACTGCGCATATATATATATATATATATATATATATATATATATATATATATATATATATATATATATATATATATTTCCTCAGTGAAAGGCAGTATTGGAAAGTCCCAGGGAACTATTGATTTTCATTCGTCCTTGTGGCCTTGCTATAATGTGTGGATTCATATGATCCACTGCTCTTATGGCATGAATGCCTGCTGCAGATTGAAGCCATATGGTTGTGGGAGGCACAAGTGTAATAGAGGTGTTAGGTCTTTATTGTCTGGGGCATAGTAAAAACAAACTTGACCAGTATACCACCTTTTCATTTTCCTTTAAAAATATGATAAATAACCTATCCATTTATCATCCTGCGTTAGAGTGTGGCTTTTCGCTTTTTCCTAAATGTATGCGGCACTAAGCAAAGCAATGCTATTTCACATATTTGTGGTTGTTGTTTGTATTTTCTATAATTACCCATATAAAGTGCTTCATTTTCAGTCCACCCGCTATCGCCCAACCTATTGGGTTTTAATTTGTCGGAGTTCATTCTCATCCAGACGCTTTTATTTCTTTACCTTAAATGTTTTTGATTTATTCTGCCTAAGGGCTTAACTGACAAATTAGAAACTGTTTATCAAGATGAACATGGAATTTAAGTGCATGTCAAAACAGGAATTAAGTCATCACATTTAGCTAGTAGTCTAATGAAGAAGGAAAAAAATAATCACTAGTTTTGGAAACGACTTCAGGGGCTCTGTATATTTCATCATGCTTTACCGCATCTGAGATTTTAAGACCAAAGTGACTCAAACAAGTTTCTCTGTGATGTCGCTTTTCCAACCGCTCAGTGTCGAGAAACTGGACTTTTTTCAGATGATATTATATCATTTGTGAGTCTAACAGCACTGCCCAAAATACAAGAGTTCACAAGGAAGCTATAATTTCATCAGCACAGTCTCCTACAATGTAAGAGCATTAGCTTCATTTTACCTCAGTACTTACTGCACTGTCATGGATGGCATAGCAATATAAAGTATTGTAATGGTAAAACTTCACCTGAAATAGAACCAGTAGCCTTTTCTTGACATCTGTTTGGTTTCAATCTGTAAAGTCACTGTGGCAGAAAGCTTTTCATCCTTGAGTGGACAGGATAAACCAGATATTATAAGATTATAGGATCACAATACCAATTCAGTATCATACAAAATGTCATGAGCACACATGATTATATGAGCACATATAATCTGATCTCTGGCTCTCCATTTGCCCTTTTGTATTGCTCACAGACTACATGACATGTTGCATAATGTGCTCTCATTTCTGCTATTCTCTTCCTCAAGGGCTCTTAAATGTCAACAGTACGGCAGAACATGAAAGAGGAGCCACTCGAGCTTTATCATATAACCATTCACCATTAATGCATAAGAAGTTATTTCTTTTAAAAGTAATTTCCACATGTGATCTGAATTGGATAAGCAGAAGAGAATGGATGGGTGGTTGTAAATAAGTAAGACACTAAAAAAAATATTTGACTTTTGAAGTTGTTAGTATGTGGGGATGGGAAATGCAAAACTTCCATCATCTCATAGTTAGCTTAGCTTAGCATGCGGACTGAAAATAGACATTAAGAGACAGTATGTAGTTATGAAACATTTTTTCTTTTCTCAGTATAAAGCCTTATTTACCTTCAGAAATTGTTTACTACATTTTTATATATATATATGTATATGTTATCTATGTTCTGGTGATATCCATACACATGTTCAAGGCTTTAGAATTGGCCCCAGGTCCTAAGAGAGCCCGCTCTTGCTGAATGGTTTTCACATCACACCCACACAATGAAACCCTGGAAGCGAGAGTGACCTGTTAGTTTAGGGAATATTTGATTTTAGAGAGCAGAGTAAGGCTGCTTAAACTCAATCCAACTAAATCCTTGGTGGTGAGCTAGCCTGGTGTGTGTCCCAGAAGGCAGCGTGAATGTAGTGGGCCGGGATTTTAAACACAGGCTGTGGAGTACTTTGTAGCTACACTTGGCATTGGGAGTCAGTTTTTCCTTGATCCCTGAAGCGTTGCATTGTCTTTTGAAAGGAGGCTCTTTGTGTTTGCGGTATGGAGCAGCTCACATGATGAGACCCAGTACTGTCAAAGGCATTTTGATATCTGGCAGTGTCTGCATGGAGGATACTAAAACATTCATTGCATATTTGGATGCTATTAACATGAATATTACAGCGTAGATTGCAATGTCTTTCATTTGCCTCTCCCTAGAAGGCCTTGTGCTAGCATGCTTTTTGCTCATTATAAAGGGTAATTAAGAAAGGAATGCAGTGCTGTAGGTATATGCCGGCTTTCGGACACATGGCACACCATTATGCTTTTCTGTAAGGCTCTGTCAGTGGGAGGAGGGAGCTACTCGACACATCAGATATGACCCAGTTAAAACAGCTACACAGGACCCTATAAAGTAGATCCTACCCTGAGGAGGATTTTCATCGCCTTTGGCTCTGTTGTGCTCAACATACATTTTCTTCTTCATTTGACTCTTGATGGAAAAGCTATGACTTACAGAGATTCCAGGCTGCCATGCAGATCATTTCTTCAACACTTTGCCATAGATGCATGTTATTTAGCACATTCTTCGTCTTTCTTTTAATTACTGAAAATTGATTTGAAAGAGGGCTGAAAAACTGTTGCCCAGAATAGCCTGAGAGTTGTCTTTGATTCCATCTGTGTCATGTGCAAGCAAAGTAGCTTACTGTCACCACCCTGCCACCAAGCTTCATAGTGATAATAAGTCATTAAAATATTGCTAGATAGCTCAAAAGCTAATCTTTCTTTGGACTTTGTTTGGGGGGGGAATAAGGCAGCAAATTGATAACAGTAGAAGTCAAGTGATCCAGGAATGGTAGGGTTTCTAAGATATACAATATGAATATAATTTTCAGGATTTTACACACTAGCTTTAGCACAGAGGTGACTACATTTAAGAGAAAGGTTAAAGTATGCATTGCATTTAAGGAAAACTAAATGAGTAGCATTTGGAAAATAAAAAGGAGAAATTTCTCTTGGATGCTGCTGAAATTCTTTTCTTTCTTTCTTTTTCCATACCTCCTACTTGCACTCTCATCTTAGCCAAAAGGAGGGGGAATGATATCCAATTTGCAGTATGAGATCAGAGGAGACATTGTTACGCTTGCAGAGAGCCATGGGTTTGTCAGTGGAAAGGGTGAGACATACAGAAAATATCTACGCCCTTGTGTGAAAAGCTCATTCTCCGCACGCATCCACAGGATGTTCTCTTTTGAAAGTTACTTGCTACGTATTTAGCACAGCCCATTTTCAGCTTGTGCACATTTTCTGCACCGTGTTGTTCTCCTGGGCTACCAGACCGAGAGAGGTTTTGATCACGCCCGATGAAGCAGAAGTTCATTTTGTTGTGTAATTGGTGTTTTTATTAATTACTGGTTGTAGTAGGAAACTGTGTGACAAATGAATGGTGTGATTAGATAAGGCCAGCTCTTGACAGAACGCCTTTAGCAAAAGCACTGAAACACATCAATAAAACACAAACTGCTCTTTCCGCCCAGGGCCAGTGATGTTGACTGATGGGTGGACCAGGAGAGAAATGAGACTGAGTTAACAGCAGAGGGGCACAGGCAAACTAGACCTGCTGTTCATCATTTCTGACTTATTTTTGGTCTGATCAATCATTAAAGTCATTAATCATTAAAGTTTTTGATTTACTCAAGTTTTTCCACAGCCCTAACTTATAAGTACATTTTAACTACCACGGGTTTATCTCTGCCCTAAGTTCTGCTTGTAGAAAATATTTGTCACGCCTACTAATGACAAAATTATCCTAAAGCATAGTCCAAATTTCGTCAACTAAACTCTGTAAGATCGTCTCATATACTATATATCTCTGACAATGTAAGGAACTTACTAAATTGACTTGCTAAATCAAGATACAGTTGACAAAATGTTAATTTGATTAGCCACTAAACGGCATAAGGGTTGTTGATGGATATTTAAAACACTCTAATTCGCTTTTGTTCAGCTTACTTTAAAGTCATTCCTGGAGGGCAACTGATGTTCGACAGACAAAAGGCAAATAAGCCAAACAATGAGAGAATACATGAAAAAACATGTAGGTTTGCAGGATGACATAAAAGTAAAACCACACAGACATCATATGAGCATGAAATAATAATGTGGGTGTGTGAGTGTTTCTATCAGTTTGACCTTTTTTGTGGGCCGGAAGCAAATACCAAAGAGAAGATGAGGTGGGTGCGTCATGGAGATGATGGTCACACTCTGAATGAATAGTCAGACTGTGTTTGTCACAGTGCTCTGATCTCACCGACCGGGTCAGTAATAGAGTTTCCTGTGTTTGATATTCAAATTGTGAAGCAAATCATGGAGAAACATGAAACTAAACAGAAGCTGCGGACTAGCAGAGTTTCTGTGTGTAGTCAACCATCACGCAGTAGGCAACAAATTTATTCAGTTTATTATTAGCTGTGACAGTGTGGCAGGTACTGTTTTCACCTCGTGAGTCTGTCTGTCAGTTTCATCATGGCAGAAGACGCCATCTGCCGTACTTTGGCAATACTTTGCATGTCGTTCTGGGCAGATTTTGTCAGCATAATAATGAAATAATAGAAAAAAAACTGCAGTGAAGGCGGTTGCGTTGGCTCACAGCACATGTGATGCAGCGTGCACATCGACACTTGGAATGCAAAAAGTCGTTCCAAAGGCTTATTTCTTAGAATTTGTAGCTTGTTGAGTGGGTGGTTGGTTCAGTGGGTTTTTCCTTATACATAAAGACAAATAAATGCAATTACAGATCAAACTAAAACTGTAGTACTAATATTCTGCTGAAAGGATTCAATGAATTAGGTTAACTTAAATTCAACTACACTAATGCATCAACCATCTTGATGGTTCTGTTTTCTTTGTTTTCAGTATAATGGCAGGGACACAAAAGGCCTGCCAGGCTGAGAGGGTGCAGTTATAGAGTCCTTGGTGTGTCTAACAGACTGTCAGGATATGATGTAATATGATGGATGTAGGGATGTCAGAAAGGGTGTGGTTTTTAAACTTGTAATTTTAACAATAACTGTGCAAATAACAGAGGTAATTGTGTGTAGTTTAAATGAATATGAAGTTCTGCTTGGAAGTTGGCCATGGTCCAGCCCCTGGGTACCAAGTAAGGATGTTTTTTCACCTGTAGTTCGTTTACTCTGGTCTGAATTATGAGTTTGTAAAGTTGTGGCTTTTTCTAGCAAACAGGAAACACCAAGGGAATCAAAAATGTGTCGCTACAAACCATGCGAGAGCCCTCAATCCACTTATTGGCCACATGTGTCTGGAGCAGGGAGAACAAAAGTAAATATAGGAAGAAGGTGCCATGTTCGTAACTAGTGGATAACAGGGAGAATTTACTCCTGCATGTCTATGGTAATCAGCCACATCCCAGAATGCAAAGCATATGTGGCTATGTGGAAGACATGTTGCTCAAACCGTACCATGCACAGTTTGGTAGCTGGGTCAGATCAAGATCGGATCACACTGTACTTGAGTGTGATTGCTGTGTTAACATCTGCACAAATGGACTGTACCAAGGGGAAAGAAAACCAGATTTCAGTTTCCACAGACTCAACAGTACAAGTATGAAAACACCTTAAAAAGAACAGGAAAAGCATCTTTCCCACTATGTCTTTTCCAGCTGCCCTGTATGTGGCAGGATCGCAGAGGTAGCTACTTAACAAAATAACATGAATAAACTAAAAATACTTGATACTTTTTAATGGTAAATGGCCTGTATTTTATATAGCGCTTTACTAGTCCCTAAGGACATATCCAGTCATCCACCCATTCACACACTGGTGATGGCAGCTACATTGTAGCCACAGCCACCCTGGGGCGCACTGACAGAGGCGAGGCTGCCGGACACTGGCGCCACCGGGCCCTCTGACCACCACCAGTAGGCAACGGGTGAAGTGTCTTGCCCAAGGACACAACGACCGAGACTGTCCAAGCCGGGGCTCGAACCGGCAACCTTCCGATTACAAGGCGAACTCCCAACTCTTGAGCCACGGAAAACCAATCAGAAGACTAACAGTCAGCTGCAGCCAAATGCCAGTCACTTGCAGCAGCAGCAAATATTTATATGCTTCACTGTGCACATCAAATATCACATACTTCACATACCCTATTTAAATCCCTCCTGTCTCTGCACCCCCCTTTTCCTCCATCTAACCATCTCACTGCTCCTTTCAAGTGAAACTCCAGATCCCTTTCTCACTCACAAAAAATTCCCCAACTTTTCCAGCAAAAATGCTCACACAGGAGTAAGCCCTGCTAGAACGACTAAGCCAGTCCAACTTGAATGACAGAGCCAATCAAAATAAGATTTTTTTTAAAAAGCAGGCAGGGAAACGTTACATGTTATTGTTTGTCTTGTTTTTTAAATGAAAGAGAATTCATGCCTCGACATGCAGGGACGGGTCTGTGAACAGATTAGTCACACTGGCCTCTTTAGGCTGATATGACACTGTGAACCCCTGGTGCTTTTCATTATAGCTCTGGAAGATAAACACGGAGAGAATGACAATGTGGCTAGAGTCACGTTTCATGCATTTCCTGGAGTAATGAAGCAGTTTATTGATCGTGTAGTTTTTATCCATCTTTGGCATGTTTCTGGTAAGTAAAAGTCTTAACACATATGCTGAGCAAAGGGTATATTAATAGAAGAACAAGACTGTCTTCCCAGGTGTGGTTGCTCTTACATTTTCCTACTTCTTTTGGATGATCTTCCAAGCCCAAAAGGGACTGTCTTACATTAAGCCAGCTCACTCAGGCACATCCACACTCCAATTCCCTGGCCACAAAAATTCTCTCCAGCTTTAGCCTCTGCATTTTTTCCCCCTGCCCTTTTTGGCCTCTTGAATGATAACCTTGAATGGTATTGTCTCGGGGCATGAAAGAGGGTAAAGAAATTCCTTGGGTCTTGACAGAGAGCAAGAAAGCTTGACAAAAGGCATCAGCACTGCCTGAATCAGAGAATGTGGGGGGATATGAAAAGGGGGCAGTTTTTCATTCAGGTAAAAAAGCATTGACAGAGAAAAAAAGATGGGGAACAATGGCTTAGCCGTGATGGAATAAAACACTTCTCTGTATGCTTTTTAGGCAGGCAATAATTTGATTTGAAAAAAGTGCTCAACTGTGATGATGAAATCTGAGGCAAGCAGAGGCAGAAGAAAGATCACTATATTAGAGCAGATTTTCTGGATTGTACACTGATATGTGAGGCTGATTGTATTTGGTTAAATCTATTTAACCCAACTCTTTCAAGTTCATAGAAGAGCCTTTCAGACAAGCTATTAGCCCTGACATAGTCATTCCGATAATGACCACACGGAGATCAATTGAAACTCGATCATGAATAAGTTGCCTGGCCTCATATAGCCTCATATATTCTGCACTGCACTCACTATCCAGCCCTTTCCTCCTCTTCTTCGCCTCATCCACCCCTGAAGCTTATAAAGCATCAGCTGGCTGCCAAAGCAACTGAAACAAAACTTCAAAAATGGGGGGGGGGGGCACGCTCTACAAACAGTGGTTGCTGGCGAAATGCAGTAAGGCAAACAAACATATCTCCCAGATAGAGACACACTTGAACCTCTCCTGATCTCCCGGAAAGCTAAGGGGGATCTTTAAATTTGACCTGAGGTCATGATTGATGCTACTAAAGAAAGCTAGCTCTTTGGATCCTTAATCACCTCTGTGGAAAGCACACACGGGGTCTGTGGATGATGGTGCTGGCAGATTTCTAAAGATTATGAGTTCCTGCCTTGCCTCTGCAACAGCATTCTGGTGAATTCCACTAACTACCCTATCATGACAGCTTAGAGGAGTGCTGAAATAGTAAAAAAAAAACCAAAAAAAAAACAAGCTCACTAAGTAACAAATTTGGCTTTTCAGTACAGTTCATTTGACTTCAGTTGCACTGGAGCAGTAGATAAAACTGAATCTTAAAAAAGCATGCATGCAGATCAGTGCAAAACTTTTCAATGGGCTCAAGCAACGACTAGTGGACTTAGTAGTTCAGCCGGGCACAGTTGCCATGACAATTTGATATCATTATGTTCAAAGTGTGGCTGTTAGGGAAAGGCATTTCATGTCATTGTCATTCACATAGATTACTGATTGGCAGCGCTAACTCGAAATTTCAAGTGACTTTTCTCAAAATTTTGAGTTAATAAGTCGAAATTTCAAGTTATGGGTACTTTTTTCTTTTTAGTGGCGGAAACGGGCTTCCATAGTTATGCTTATAATCACACCTCCGACTTTGACCTATGGGTGGCACTCAAGAGAGCGTTAAATGTTAAAAGAAGAAAGAAGACACCAATGCAGGAATACTAGGGCTTATCCAACAGCTCTGCTGCTTGGACCCCTATTACAGTAATACCAGCTGAACACAGTATAAAAATCAAGTGGACTAGTTTGAGAAAGTATCTATAGAGACAGTAAAGAAACACAAAGACCATCAACATATATTCTACATAATGTGGTAGAATATTCATCAATAGAGATAAATGCTGTACAACCATCAGGCATAGCATATATGGACCATTATAGTTTAATCATAACATTACACTAAAAACCCTCGCAGTGGTTACAATGTTCATAAGGAGTGCATGCCATTGTGCCATTGAGAGCATCCTCACTGGATGCATCACCACCTGGTATGGCAACAGCACCGCCTACAACTGCAAAGCTCTCCAGCGAGTAGTGCGGTGCTCTGAACGGATAATTGGAGGTGAGCTTCCCTCCCTCCAAGACATCTACAGGAAGCGGTGCCTGAGGAAAGCGGGGAGGATCATCAAGGACTCCAGTCACCCCAGCCATAAACTGTTCAGACTGCTTCCATCAGGAAGGAGGTTCTGCAGCATCCGGTCCCGTACCAGCAGACTGAGAGACAGCTTTTTCCATCAGGCCATCAGACTGCTGAACACGTCATAGACACCTCAGCTTCACTACTGGAACTTCAACATTATGCACTCCACACTGTATATAAATGCCACTTGTTTTGCACATATTCAACTCTGTATATTTTATATATTTTTTTATTATTATTATTATTATTATTATTTTATTTTTTTACTATTTAATTTGTAAAAATGTGTATACACACACACACACACACACACACACACACGTAGGAAAATATTTAGTATACACATCCAGAAATGCATACACTATTATATATTGTACATATATTTATTAGTTTCAGGTTGGCCATTCTTGTATTTTGCTCGTTTGTGTTGTTGTGTTTGCACATCTCTGTTGCTTGTGGGGCTCGCACACAAGAATTTCACTCGCATGTGCTGTGCCAGTGTGCCTGCACATGTGATGTGACAATAAAAAGTGATTTGATTTGATTTGCACAAAAGCTCTCTCTGACATAACCTCCTGTCACCATCACCCCATCTGTGAAGAGAAATCTGCTCCACATGCTGAAAGCTACAGGAGGAAATCAGAGAGGTTATTAAAGTGACAGGCTACAGAATAGTTCGTATCTGTAATGGAACTTTTATGTTCACTAATTCTTTGCTTTAGAGGCAGATTTGATCGCACAGACATTTCAGCGGGTCAGTTTATTTTGGGGGGGTATTAGGTGTGATAACTCCTCTGCCTGCCTCTGTGTGTCGATGCAAGCTGTTGTTGTATATTTCTCATATTTGTCATCCTTTCTGTCAGTCTCAGAGTGTCATCTAGCTGCAGCAAAGGCTCTGTGACAGACTTGTGGTTTATTCCACTAACTATTCTCATGACAGCTTATAGCGGAGTCCTGCAACGATTTCATCATGAGACCATCTGCTGTTCATGTTGTCTGAAAGAGACGATTTCCTTTCTGTGCTTTGGGAAAAGCTCTGAAATACCTCAAAGACCTCAATGAAACGAAACGACTCGTAATTCAAGACTTTTAAATTCTTTCAGAGAATCTGTTTTGCAGCAAAGAGAATGTGAAGTTCCATGCAGTAAAATGCTGTTTATGGTTAATTAGCTTTAGTGCTTGTGACCGTCGTGTGTCTGTAACTTGAGTAGGTTTCACACCAGGACTCAGGACATTCGATTTAGGTCACAAAATGTGAGAACATCTTGAAACATTCAAGAACAGTCGCAATAAAGGAAATCTTCAATCTCACTTGGAAAGGCACAAAAGGTCGAGAAGCATATCTATAGCTGACAACCACACGCTAACTGACACAAATCCCCAACTGTGTGTTTGTGCAGATCGGGGTGTAGCAGTGTTAGCTTAGGACGGGATAATAAGAAGGATGAGAAGTATCTGACTATAACAGCGTGCATGCAGAAGGAGAGCCTGAGGTAGCTGCCTCTCACAACAGCACACTTCTTTCTAACAGCTTGGCTCATGAACATTATGTGAAAGAATGTTTTTGAGTTTTTTTCTTTCTCAGTAATCTTTTTCCTACATCCCAGTCAACAGCCCCCCTACCTCTGGTTTTCAATAACCAGTGTGGAGTGTGGAGGATGGGATTTGATGGAATTAGCCATCGTGAGGAAAAAAAATAAAGAAATCAAATAAATAAAAGCCAAAAGAGAAACGTGGGACCTCATATTTACACCTTAGCAGTGTGCCCATATTTTTTGTTCATCTGCTCCCACGGTAACTGTCTTAATAGTGTTACGGTAACATGTGAGCGCTCACATTGATTTCACCCACTGCAGCGTTGCAGACTCTGGGAGTTTACTTCCAAAAAACAACAGCCAACAGTGACATTTCACATGGAAACCTTTGATTTTAGGCGCTTACACAATGAACCTCAGCTCCAGTCTTTGTTGTGGCAATAATTCCCCTCCCGCCCGTAGTCTTGGAGCAATTTCCAGCATTCACTGTCATCATCATAATCTGACCTGATGTGGAAACTATGCAATGAAGTCTTTCTTTTCCCATTCTACTCTGTTTGGTGCCTGCTGCAGAACTGAGCAACTTTATGGTTTTGATCGTTTTAGCAAACGTGTTAACCAAAGTATGATTGAGAATTGCCATCAAGTTTGATTTTTCAAATGGAAATATTATACCTCACTGGATAGAATAATAACATCTCTGGGAAATAAAGTCGTTTTATTTTTTTTTGCTCTTTTTTTCTTTTTTTTACCTCCTCTCATTTTGCTGCAAGGAAATTCAGTTTGATTACATGCTGCTCTATCTCTGCATTACACAACACTTGAAAGAGAATTTTAAATTATGTTAAATATTAATCATGAATACATTATCATGCTGGCATGCTTTACAGTCTTTGCTATTACAAATTTGAATCAAAACATACCGAGTAACATTATGTAACCGAGAAAATTTAATGGCTGCGTGAATGCACCCTTCCTCCTAAATACATTTTTGCACCTTTTAAAATAGTGGGTTTTTAGACTCATCAGGTATCCATAGTGGTTGCTTGAATAGGGATTTACATCAAATGCTCCTGTTTCGCTTTTGCTGCAGTGCACGGGCTAAAGGTAGTATTTTTAGGTCTGAAGGAGGAGTTCGTCTGAAGTTTTCTTAAGGGTTTGAGGGAGAAACAGCTCAGTTGTTATGTATTAAAATCCCTGGATCCCCTCTGATCCTGAGCTGTAATGACACAGACATGGTCAGAGCCTTTTGCTATCCCCTCATTCTCATCAACATGCCAGAGTTTCACCCAATTGATTTGAGACAGCCCGTTTTCGTTTGTCCTTTTGGCTGTGACCAGGGACAACACAGATGTCTCTTTCACTCTACCTACTCCTCCTCAGATGTTAGCCAGTTTGTCTAGCCCATCCTCATTAACATGTGGACTAATTCCTGCTTGTTATCTGGCCTAGATGTAATAAGGCAGACCTGGATGGCAGGGGTAATCAGGTTGGAAGGCAGCGCTTTCTTCCCGTCTCTCCCTCTGCTGCCATCATCACATCCCATAACTGATAGCAGAGCAGACACATCTGAGGGGATTAAGCTAATGTGATGGCAGAGCCACCTACCAGGGGCCCCCACAGGGTAATTTTAAGAGACAGGCCTTGACATCCAGGGAATAACTTGTCAAGACCTGGCTGCAGGCAAATATTGAGGATATTAATCCTTAATGTAATTGCCTTGACTAGATTTTGCTCTTGTCTCTGTGCGCAGCTTTAGGCATAATCATAAGTCTCTTTAATCACTGACATAAAGAAGTCCCTCAAGGATTTTCCAGAGTTTTACAGTAATTATTGTGTACCAAAAATGCTTGTTTTTTTCACTGTTGCCTCAGTGAGAAATTGCCAAGTTATTTGCATATGTTCTCATTCATTTGTTTCAGTTTTATGAGCTACATGGCTGTGGTGCTTTGTTTTGTTGCTGTATAAATGTGATAGAGTAGTAAAATCACAGCCCGTGTCATGTACCAAAGTATTGCGAGGCTTAGTTCAGAGGTAGAACTGATGGACGCGGTGAGTGCTGCCTCTCTGGTGATATGTGCTAAAACATAATAGGAAGAACAAGAATGAGAAGCTGCGGATAAGGAGAAGGAAGAACCACAGAGGTGAGGTCACACGTATGCCTGTAGAGCAACAGCTCATTGTCTCTTTTTGATCATTTTAATTAAATCATTGACCAAATAATGAGGAAGAATCCGCACAAAACCTGAGGTTAAAATTAATTAAACCTTGCTTGATATCTGGATGGAACAAATAAGAAAACACATGGCGCTTTGCATTTTTATTCACAGCGCTTAAAAGATTCTTAAATTATAAAAAAAAACCCGGAGAGGCGAGGTTTCCTAAAAACAATGCTGGCCTTCGTCAAGGAGCTGAGCGAGCACCTTGATGATGAGTTTGTCCTTGCTGCAGGTTTTATCTCGTAAACGGTGTCTTTGCAGCCTGCTGCTACGTTTTGTGATATTTTTGAACCCCCGGTGATCGGTCTTTAGTGCTATTCCCTCGTCACATGACCCGACTGTCCTGCTCTTCATCTCGTTCTCAGGTCTGCTCATAGGATCGGGCTGCGCACTCTATCCACTGGGATGGGACAGCGAGGAAGTACAGCAAACCTGCAACAACAGCTCAAGCCAGTTTCAACTAGGTAAGATGTCTGCAAGGGAGATCCATCACACACAGAGGCTTTAATTACACACAGATGGTTCATAAATTTGTGCCGTGCTCGCTGGATCTTTTATTCCCAAAAACAGACGAATCGCAGAAAACGTGAAACAGACGACCGATGTTTGTCTTTATGTGTTGACATGCTGCCTTTTGTCTCTCTCTGGTAGTCAAAAAAGATGTGATTTCTTGTTGTTTTGATTAATGCATTTGGAAAAAATTAACAGCAGAAGATCCAGTAGCTGTCCATTTCCAAAATGTTTTATAGCTTTAAATGTGTGCCGAGAATAAGCAATACTTTGATTTGTGCTCTGCATGCAGCTGGTATTATCAGGACTATCTCACAGACAGTAATATGCTACTTTATCAGACACTAGGGAGGTGGAAAAGCTTTTCATACTGCGGCTGCTCCTTTATTTGATACTAATCAAAGAGTGTTTGGTTTTTCACTGGATGTAAAATATTTTATTGGGAACTTGGATTAATATTATTAACACTCAACACAAGAATACATGGAGATTTTTTTTAATGTCACTGGATTAAAATTAAAAGGCTCATCCTCTCTGAGGATCCCTGGAAGCATCCCAGCCCATTTTGATATTCGTCACCCACATGCTTGGATCTTGACTTGATCTGAATGCTTAGTGGGGTTCACTAAAAACACTGAGTGTGGACCATGAATACTCAAAATCAACCTCGAGAAAATTCAGCTCTTATATTTTTGTCCAGAATCAAAGCGTGCCGTAGGGAAAAGAGCACCAGAGAACCACTAGTCTAGGGATGGGAAACCTATAAAAACAGATTTTTGAATTAAAAGAATCTGTATGGAGCTGCACAAAACATTTGACCTGCATAATAAAGGGGACACAGATTATCATTATCACTATAGATATTGGTAATTAAAGCCTACTCCCATGTGAATATTCTTCAGTTTATGAGATTTTTTCTATCCTCTTCACTACAATCATTCTACTTTTTACATTTCATTACAAGTTTAAAGGAAAGAAGAAAAATGTGTATCTTTACTAAATCTTATTACCAATAAAACAAAACAAATAGTGGAGGGAAGAAATACTTATTAGCATTTATAGGCCTGCTAGCTTTAAAGCTTCTACCTGGGTTCACACAAATTAAAAGTGAACAAGTTTGACTATAAATGAAAAAAGTCAGTGGAAAACAGATCCGTTTAAATTTCATTTTGATTAACGTGCAGTTTGGTTTGCTTTCAGATGTCTTTCTTCCTTCAGCGACATACAGTAATCAATCTTCAAGATAGACTTTTTGGGGGAAATTTCTGCTAATGCTAATTTCTTAGTCGTGAAAGCAAACAAATCTGCCCATGCACTACTTTTTCTTTGCTTTTTTAGGTGGGATTTAAAATAACTAAGGGGACTGGATTATCTATGCTGCATGCTACCGTTCAGCATACAGGTCAAAGAAGGTGCCGGGCAACAGACGTATGATGCACATTTCAGTGGATGCAAACATTAAAATGTAATTCAGCACACAGGCTACATGTGGGTTTTTTTTTCTTTTTGCAACTGCAGAATATGAAGAAGCACTCACACAGATTATAAATAAATAATAAAATGTTAAAAAAAAATAACCACTGTTTATTTGCTTATTCATCCTAATCAATTTTCCGACTGGAAATGGGCAAAATAGCCGCAGGTTGTAGTACTTGTATCCCATTTCATGAAGATGTGCTCTGTCGCTGCTGAGATGATACTCTGAACAGATTAATGGAAAACCAAACAGCTTCACTGTCCTCTCCAACTGTTGCCACAAGAAAAAAAAATGCAAATGTTGCTAATATGAAGTTAAGAGTTGCAAGTTAATAAATGCTAAGCAGCCAGATGTATTAGGAACACCATCAGCAAACATTAACTGTGATTTTTAATCCAGTTTTCTGTCACATGAATTATGGATTCACACCGATTCTGCCATTCTAGCAGCATCTACTCTTAAACCACATAATTCAAACAGATTTCTCCCTTTTAAATTTCAAGAACACATCACCACACGCTATCAGAGGTAATTATGTTGAATTCGCAGTTTTCATTTTATTTCCTCTGTGGAGGAACAGGCACATATACGTTTGTGTTAACAAGTGCTTTTGGTTGAAAGTTTTGTTCAGAGCAACTGTCGACTCAAGGTTCGTCTCATTTATGTCAACACTATGATAAGATGGTGACGACGAATGATGCTTTCACCACATCTGAAGCAGTCCTTCATTAATTCATCTCTCATTAATTAGCCACGAAGGCTGTAGTCAGTGCTTGAAAACTCTGAATGCCTCTGCAGGAGGCATTAACTGCGTACGTGTTCATTTCCATACCTGAGTCCAAAGAAGCAAAGCATGAAGGATCCGAGTGATTCCTTTGATGGGATATGTTTTGCAAGTGGAAAATACCCTTGTCGTTAATTTGAATGAATAGATAAGCTACAGTCACATTTAAGAAGAGGGGATGTACTTTTTGTTAATGCCACAGAAAAAGGGAAGTAAGTATTTTCAACACTTTCAAAAGAAACTCAACCACTGTATCCTATTTCATAATGCATATAATTACCTCTGATGATTATGCAAGGTGTGTCTAAAGGAGGCACTTAATGGTTTAGGTTTTATTTGCATTTCAGCATTTTGTTGCATCACTGTAATTTCCAGAGACTCCATTTCTGCGTTTCTCCAAGTCTCTAATTGTTCATCTCCCACATAGCAGACTGTTTGCACATGAATTGGGGCTCTGTTTTGTGCATATTTTCTCAACAGTGCTAGCTGTATTTCACAAGAAGATGGGAACATAGTAGCCTGAGCAGAGATGTTAAGTAGTTGCCACCATTCTCTGTGATTAACATTAACACGTTAATGTTAGATCTAGGGCAAGATCAAAGGCGCGGTGCGGAGTTCTCGTGATATATCTCAAACAAAATGATTGGGCGTTTCAAACTAACGTCTGAATGGTTCGGTGTGTTTTGCATAGCGTAATGCTCAATTATCATTCAAAGCATGGGTGAGCTGTTAGGTCCAATTTTACAGTGTAGTTGATCTGAGTGGAGTAAACATTCGAGTTCCCCTTCATAGCAGAAGTGATGTGAGATTTTTAGGCAGTTTTCCTAAAAAGGGCTATACATACAGAGTAAGCTGTGTCGTTCTCCATTAAAATCAAGCGACTGTCTTACTGGCTAATGACCTATTTGCCCAGATTAATTTGAATCTGTTACAATGTTTTTCTAGAGGGTGAAAAGACCTTTTCTTTTTTCATCCTCTGCAGGTTCCTGTCAGATCGGCTGGGCGTATTACTGCACAGGGGCAGGAGCGGCGGGTGCTATGCTGCTGTGCACCTGGCTGTCCTGTTTCGCAGGGAAGAAGCAAAAGCAGTACCCTTACTGAAGAGAGCATCAGAGAGACAGGGACAGGCGGAGACCTCGGGCGGTACGACAAAAGGGAGAGGACTCTGTGCACTCACACCAGTACAGCACATCAGGCACCAAAGACATCAAGTCATTATGGTGCTCTGCACATCATGGGACACTACTCATCTGACAACTGCAGGGACTGTTTCATAATGCAGCACACACACATGGCTTTGAAAAGTGGTACTTCTCTTAAAAGCTGTTCTTAAATGAAAAATGTATGGACCAATCCTGTTTGTAAGATTGTTACATAACTATTTCTTTAATGAAAAGTGTATTCTCCCTCTCTTTTTTCTTTTGTCTTCCTCTTCTTTGGTCTTTAATGTTTATGTGATAGTGCGCCCTGTGATGAACAGAAGTAATATTGCCTCATTGTTACGTGAAGTGTTTGCGGTCTCCTCTTCATCACTCATTCTTGCCTTAAACACAAACAGAAATGCAATAATCCCTATAATGTAAAGCAATCCGACACTGGCTGCCTGCTTCCTCGATTCAGACCCCAAAAAAAATCAAAGCATAGTTTATTTAACACATTCATAAGATATACATTGTGTATGGTAACGTATTTTATCATTTTATCACGTTTTGTATTCACCCTCAAATTATTCTTTGCCATTATGTTTGTTTTGTAAATAAATGTTTATTGGAAGTCTGGTTTTTCAAGTCTTCTTTGAGTCGACGCCCCGGAGCAAAAACGAACAGTCGTGCATTCCTAAAAAGCTTTTTTCCCATGACTTCTTGATCTTGATAGTGTTCGCTACATGTGGGAGTCATTTTTTTTCTGATCGACAAAGAGGATAAGGATGGGCAGTGCTGTGAATTTAATTTTTCCACCTTATTGATGAAGTAAATTTAGTAACCTCTAGTCAAGGCTTCTCAGCTTAAAAGCTTCAGAGTCTTCCAGACAAAGCCTGAGATGCAATCATACCCTGGGAAATTGAGGCGCTCTGCGTCCGTCGGGCCATCAGTTTAATGTCAGGGGTTATCTCGTAGCTCCTCACCCTGCCTTCACAGTGTGAATAACAATAATGGCAACCTTTTCTTAGCAATTACCGCCGCTGCATGCGTGTCATTAGAGGTGCGAGCTGAACACAGCTTTTCCAGTTACTATTTTTAGCCATTTGTTCTCTGTTTTTCTTTCTTTGATTAACAAACACCACATCCGAGCTCAAGTGCACAAAGTCAGCTCATTTACAATGCAGCTGTTCTCGATGTGTTTTAGCCCTTATTAGCATGCCCATTTTCTCACAATTCTCAACATCACCCAGATAATGGCAACGCCCCCTCCCCCCCATCCCCACTGGAGAAATATCCCTCTCAGTAATTGCTCTGTTTAATATATTAGTATGGCTCCTCTGCATTCTGCTCTCTCCCTCTCTCTGATCTCCTGTGCTGATTGATATCAGCAGTGATTGTTACAGAGAGTCAACCAGATGCCTCATCAGCAGACGCAGACACATTGGGGTCACGTTGGAGCATTCCCTCTTTTATATCTGCACCCGAATCTCAGACTGACAGGGTGTACCATTCAATCTGAGATCTTGTAACAAGTAAGAGGCTGATTGTCTTAAAACATGATAAATGAGTGGTGGCTGAGAAATTCAGTTGCTCGCATCAGCTCCTGAATGAAGACATATTACAACTGACGTAACTGACGTGAATTTAGACTGACTGGTGCTGATGTTCACCTTGAGCTGTACATATTTTTTGTGCTCTAAGAATCACAAACAGATTTATAGACACCTAATTTATGCTGGAAGAGAGCTAAAAATAAGATTAGATAGCAGAAGTTTGTTTTTTATAAGCGAGGGTGATGATTTAAAACCCCAATGGAGTCAACAAACAAATTCAAGTTAGCCAAAGCTTTAAAGACCAAATACAAATGATGAACTATGAAGTCGTGTACTCAAAAAACAATACAATCATTACTAGCAGGATCACATCACCACAACTGTAGTAGTATACACTTACCAGCCCACTTTATTAGGTAAACCTCGTCAATTGTTTGCTATTGCAAAAATCTAATCGGCTAATCACATGGCAACAACTCAGTGCTTTTAGGTATGAATGAGACAACATCTCAAAGTTCAACTGAGCATCAGAAAAAAAGCAATTTAAGGTGATTTTGAATGTGGCATCATTGAATCTGATGCGCTACAGCAACAGAAGACCACACCAGCTGCCACTCCTATCAGCTAAGAAGAGATAACTATGGCT
Organism: Aulonocara sp. 'chitande type north' Nkhata Bay; assembly: GCF_057382095.1. Lineage (NCBI taxonomy): Eukaryota > Metazoa > Chordata > Actinopteri > Cichliformes > Cichlidae > Aulonocara > Aulonocara sp. 'chitande type north' Nkhata Bay. The sequence goes on from NC_141357.1 coordinate 32,662,224, forward strand.
CCAGTTTGCACTGGCTCAACAAAATTGGACAACAGAATATAGAAAAATCATTACTTAGTCTGATGAGTCATCGTTTCTCCTTGGACATATGGAAGTTTGGATTAGCTAAACCATAGAAGCACGGATTCATCCTAACTTGCTTCACTGGTTCAGACTGGCCGTGGTGATGTAACGATTTAGGAGATTTTGTGTCGGCTCCTCAAGATGAACTGAGCATCCTTAAATTCCACTGTCTATAATTATGTGATGCCATCATGTCAATATGGACCAGAATCCCTGAGGAATGTTTCCAGCACCTTTTCAAATCTGTACCAAGGCAGTCTTGAAGGCAAAAAAAGGGGTATTTATTTTTAATATTTTAAAGGTCAGCCTAAGTAAACTTAATATAAACAAAAACAAAGAAAGACTACGTGGACTGGATCCAAAAGAACCCTAAGGCAAACTGTCTATTTCCAAATTGCTTTTCCTTTTACCTTTAAGAGATGAAAAACAACATCAGGAGAAATCAACAAAGGCAACGTAGTGAATGTTGCTTAAATTAGAGGCAGTTAAAACTGCAGCATTTTAGGAGGATTACAACGCCCCTGAGAGCTTAACACACTGAAACTTAAGAAGAGTACATTTCTGTATTGTCGTAACAGCAAAGATGTTTTCCTAATGTTTTGAGCTCCCAGTGCCATGGTAATTATTTAAGAAAGAGAGTCCTAAATAACCTTGAGAGAGTTGAACTTAATCTGCCAGATAGATACATCAACATCAATTAGTTCTTTCTAATTATTAATTTTTTTCCATCAGCACTTTTGGGCAAGATAATTGCTGCCCTTAAGAGCAACCATGTTTAAAAAAAGGTTTTGTGCTTCTATAACACCAATCTCCATAAAGATATTGCATAATGGATAATGCTGCAGGATATCTGGAGAGCCTGTATAGAAAGATAGCAGAGTGTCACCCTCACTTTCCCCCCCAGAGCAGTTATTTTGTAGTGGAATATTTAAATGTACTGGCAGCGGCATAAATAAAAACTACACAACCAACTTCAATACTAACGTGCATCCCACACAACATCAAACACAGCTACACAGGTGGATCACATTAACTAGAATGTAAACTAACTTTGAAGTTACTCCATCTTATTAATTTCAAATAAAATCCCACCCACATTTTTCCGTTCTTTGTTTCCTACTGTGATTCACAAGTCCCTGCTCTACTTAAAGGAAGTGCCAATTAGCTGTGTATGTCTTCTTTTAGAGATCTGGCAATTACCATGTTAATATGGGCAGGGAAGTAAAGGAAATTCATGAAAACATAGACCAGACAAACCACATCAGCAAAGAGGATCAGAGGCTGTTACTCAAAGCTCACAGACAGGGATAGAGGGATTACAGCCCAGGGTTCGCTGGTTCACCCTCAGGGATATATGGAGGCTCTGGTTAGCGGGGTTTCAAAATTAGCAGTTTGTTTGAACTTAGTAAAAAGGTAAAGCCCATACAGAGAGAGTATATTTGATCAAGGAAAAATGTCTGCTCTATATTATTAGCACCTCTGTTTACCTTCCAGAGACCACACGCACACACCCATGTGTGTTTTCCAACATGGTTTACCTTTTAAATGAATAAATACCTCTTGGACTTTATTGGCCTTTTGGAGAAGGAGTTCTGGGTTTTTTTCTGTGGATGTACCATTCGGTTTGACAGGTGATCCAGCTGCGCAGCACATCATAGCTTGACAACATCACTTAAGATTGACGCTGTGTAACCAAAGCTTTCCCGTTTGGCAGCTTTGGGTCCTTCATCCCTACATCTCTTCCTTACATCATTCTGTCAAATCCCTGCTAAGAATAGCAAACACATAAGCATGTGACACAGGTGAAGAAAATGAGGCATCTGGCATAATTAGAATATATCTAATATAATATCTAATATAATATCTAGGCGAACATTCACAGTATGTCAATGAACTATAGCAAAAAAACAAAACAAAAATCGTCATCACATCCTTCTTGACCCTCTACAATTTGCACAGAACCCCAGTAGCTGTACAAATGAAGCCTTACCCAACTCACTCCCCTCTACTCCACTCCACCCCACCCCACCCACTTGGCCACCAGGTGAGAGGCTTATATTAAGCTTGCTAGTTATTGATTATGGCTCAGCATTTAACACAATAGTCCCTTTGGGGTCACTCACTAAACTGAGTTACCTTGGCCTGTACTCCTCCGACTCAGGAACTTGTGGTAGCTGAAGTATCATCACCTGGATGGGAAGCTTTACCCAACAGGACCGCTTGGCCCTCAGGAAGGCGGGTTACTCAGCTGATAAAACAATCAAGGCCACTCCCCTCAAGTCTGAAAGGCATCAACAATGTAGAACAAGAGCCAAGAGGATTGCTGGGAACCCCAACTCCCAACAACAGATTGTATTCTCTGTTGTTATCAGGGAGACGCTATGGTCTACTGGTGACCAAGACAGAGGAACAGGAGGAGCATCTAGCTCAGACCATTAGACTGTTAAATGAGACAGAGACTTAAGCTCCTCCCCCACTACACCAATATTCAGTCATTGACGTCTCTTATGATTGCACTGTTGTTTATTTTGGTTTATTGTTTATGTTGGTTGTTTCTTTCTTTTTTTCCTCATGCACAGTCAGTTAGGTACATACGTGACTATACTGTGTGCGACAAAGAAAGCTTAACCTTAAACTTGTACTGCATTTGGTAGCATTTTGCAGTATGTAAGTGAGTGAGTACACTCTTTGGTCAGTCTGACCCACAGTCCTCTGTGCTACAGCTGCAAGGTCATGTTATGACAAATTGGTATGTCTTAGAGAATACATATTACACACTTTGTAAGGCCAGCGGTACTGAGAACAAAAAGAAGATGTAGTTGCAGAAGTATGAGATTTAGACTTGGGGGTGATAGATGATTGTGAGCTAGTGCAAACAATATTTTTCTGTTGCCTTTCCTATTGTAACATTCCGAATTGATTCCACGTGCAAAGTTTTACTCTCTGAGAGAGATATCTTGTCTTTTTAAGACCTCTAATGAGCCGGAACTACTTAAATCACCTAAATGGGCTTAACATGGGTGTGCATAGAGTTAATTAAAATGTGATTATAAAGTATCAGACAGATAAGGATGATCTATATGCAGAATAGTGGTGATACAGTTTTTATATATCAGCTTTACTATTTAGGGCAGCACAGTGGGGTGGTAGTTAGCACTGTCGCATCACAGCAAGAAGGTCCTGGGTTCAAATCCACCATCTGGCCGGGGCCTTTCTGTGTGTGTGAAGTCTGCATGTTCTGTCTGGGTACTCCAGCTCCCTTCCACAGTCCAAAGACATGCAGTTAGGAGGGCTAGGCTAATTGGTGATTGTAAACACCCAAATCTCAGATGGCTTCCACATTGCCTCACTTCTCCTCTTCATAACTTCATTTCACAAGTTCATCCAAATTATTTCCTAGTAAGAGGAGACCGGCTCTGAGGGATGGGAGTAAAAGAGCATTAGTGAAAAAGCATTGGTATCCTCAGACAGATGTCTTCCTTGTGTGCACTTGCCATTGCCTTTTAAGACACTTCAGTCAAAACTCAAACTAGGAAACTAGCAGCAGCCTATTTCCAAACTTGGGTGAAACCTGGGTACAATAACTTTATAGATAATTCCTAAATACCAAAAGTTACTGCCTCACAAATTTTCCAGAGATCTGAAACCATATCTCTAGGCACTGTCTCAAAGGAAAAAGAAAAAATAAAACACAGAGAGCTTCCCAAAGCTTGCAGAAATGGCACAGTTTTCATTAAAGGCTGAACAGAGTTCTGTTGCACTAGAAAATCAAAAAGGAAAAATCCATCATTAATGTCTTCTTGTTACTCAAAAAACACAACTCCTTACAAACACAGCATCCAAAAAAGTGCAAATATTTTCAGGGCCATATAGAGAACCTATACTGCAATACGAGATATATGCAGAGAAGATGTATGAGGAGCGTTCTCTGAGCTCCTATCTAAATTGTCACAACACCGAGGTATTGTTTGGCGTAATCAACTCTGCTATCAACCCTCTGCAGCACAGAAGGCCTCCCAGGAGAAACATGCTGATTCTTCTGTCTGTCTCCAAAAGCTCACGAGTACAGGATTCCAAATGTACTACCATTTTAATTCTATTTTGAATCGCAGCAAACCTATTTTATATGATACATAAATGAAGCACTTCATCCTGAAAAGTTGTTGCAACTGATTTACTTCAGGTGGTCTTGGATATTGTTAAGGCTGAACAGAGAACCAAAATGAAGAATACAGGAAGAAGAAGTAGGGTGTAGCAATAAAGAGCAAGCTATTCACATGTTAAGTTAATACTGAGTCCAGGGGCCAGGAAGAAAGGTTGAAGTTGGCAGCTTATGGATTTACCAATGCAGGACAAGGGAGGGGAAATGGAGCCCAGCGGTGTCAAGCCCAGCCAGAGAAAGACAAGAGAGGGGCAGTCAGAAGAGGGAAATACGTACAAGGAAAGTACAATGAGAGGGCATCAGTAGCTGGACTCAGGCTGGTGAAGATGGATTGTCTACAGTCTGGTAAAGTAGGGAAGTCAGAGACCCGTACGTAAGGCTGGAAAGATTACAGATGATTTGCAGCTGGTTAGCACTTCTCACACACCTGATTCCACTTAGTAGAGACAGCGAGAGTCAAAAATCAACAAGCTTTAGAGCTGGATATTTGTCTCCAGATCAAGTGAAAAATAATACACTTTCCCAGTGAAAAATACCAGACCAGAGGAATGGAAAAGAAAACAGCTATTGTTAGCAGCAAAATTTTCCTCCGGGAACTGCTCCCTGATGCTGGTACTCTGAGTTTATGAGGTAACTTCCTCTGGCATTCTGGTGGTTGTGTGGTAAATGTTCCAAAATACTGCAAAAGTCTATAAGCACTAGAATAGTACCTCTGCAAAACATCACATGACTGCACATGGTGTACCAGCAGCACAAAATCCCATGACGTCTATGATATATTTCTCATGCTATTTCGGAGGTTTTTATTTGTAGGTGTGTCAATTCTTACTGCTTCGGGATGACAAAAATCAGCCCTTGTTTCGTTCTCCAGCTAACCTGGAAAATCAGTCATGGTTTCTTTTCATCTCGATGTCTTCGATATCTTGGCGTCTATCTCTTTACACACTCAGAAACGTGTTCCCTTTTTTGGATGCTGTTTTGTTGAACGTCTGCTCTGATTACGAACATTATCCCGCTACTATATACATTTTATGAACTTTCTTTCATTTTGCAGAAGTGGCCCGTGCTATATTTGGTTCATTATCTCTGGGGGGAAAAATGCATTTATCTTTCATTCTTGAGCTCACATAGGTCTAGGCATTCCACTGAAGCTGTTTAGGTGATTTAGTTGTCTGATAATGATATTGTTATGTCTTTCCCCACTTCCTGTATGTCTTAAATGTGCTGTTAAGTTTCTTTGAACTGCCACAGAAGCTCTCAACCACTAATGTCACCCAGGATGATGTGAACATTAGAGTGCGCATTAAGGAAAGTACCACACCACATATACTCACCTCTGTAATGAAGTACAATTTTTAGATTACATAGCTTTAGTTTGGTCATTTTATACTATTTTGTAGATATTTTTCCCTTTCCTGCTTCATAGGCGTATCTTTTTTCCTTCAGTGCCCAAAGAGATACTGCTTCTTTAAATCTCCTAGCCATTCACCTTTAAATATGATACACAGTGTTTCACAAAACATCCACAGATTTCTCTTTTGATTCTTTGGATGGCAGCAACATCTAAGCAGTTACTACTGAAAATGTTGCATTGGTATTAACCACCTAGGAAATCGGTATTTTAATTAATAGTTTCTTATAATGGATCTATTCTTTAATTTTGTGGGATTTTGAATATGGGGCTTTAGTAAGTGAATGAATATATTCTCTTTAGACTGTTTAGCCTGTCCTTTTTTACTCAGTAGGATTCAAATCCAAAAATATGTGAAGGATAATTATCTTTGAGGACAGTGTAACAAGAAAGAGGGGCAAGGTGAAAAATATCCCAGATAATTATCTGAAGGACAGCACTGTGGCCTGAGGGAAAGGACGGTGATAAAGTGTTGCTTTATGTCTCTCAAATGGACTTTATAATTCAGGTGAACTTTAGATCTGCCCTTCATCACCCACACGGTGCATTGAATCATAGTCTTGCTTCTTTGATGGCTGATCATTGGATTGAATTCATTCAATCCAATTCTGTTTGAACAGCTGAGTAGCTTACAGCTGTGGGTAATGAAACAATGGTTTGAAGATATTGTACTCATCATCTTTAATATTTCCTCCATGAAGTAGCTTATATCAATGAATTTTTTTTAAAAAAAATGCTTGCTCCTTATAATTTGCTGTTTTTATTAAACAAAGCTGCTCAGAGCATTCAATTTGAAGATTTATTACTGTCCTAACTTTCTCATACTAATGCCACCTGGGCAATGCACTGTTGTTACAATATATTGCAGCGGTATTTCATGCCCTGCTTTTTTTCTTTTTAAATTTAAACACTGCATATTACATCTTATGCAGGTTTATGGTTCCCTGATGGACTTAAACATTCACCTTCACTGACAATGGATTTCAAATTGTTCCCACGACCGAACATTTGATGGCTTTCAATATACTATAAGCTTCTCCTAGAAATTAAATTGGCAAGACATCAAGGTTTTTTTTTTTTGTTACAAAAGGTGTATTCCACTTATAATGTCAAACATAAAAAATTAAATGAAGCTTAAATTTCATGACATAATTTCTCTTAAAATATATTACAGTGAAAGAAGGTCATCAATACAGGTTTTCTTTGTCATTTTTGTTCCTTGGCCTGTGTTTTTGTATTCTCTTTCAAGAACATGAAATGTAAATGTATTGCACTGTAGACTGTATTTCACTTTGATGTCCTCCATGATCCTGTCCATATATCATACAGCGCCTAAATCCTGAATTGAGAAACCTGTAAGCTAATTTTTAATTTTTATTGCCCCACAGCTGCTTCATGCCAGCCGTCCATCAATTATGAAGCAGCACAAATTAGATGAGTCACAGCATCTGATACGGTCTGATACCACAAACGCCTACAGCAAGGCCCTTCATATAGAATCAGCAAATACCTCGCAAATCAAACGTTTAATGTGATGTAAAATAGCTCTGTCAGAGAAAAACAAACTTTTACAGTTTGGTCCTCTGGTGGCCAACAAACTTTGTATTTAAAGCATGTTTTTAGTTTTATTGGAGAAACACTATTCTGTGGAAGTAGATGAAATCACCAGCAAGAGGCTGAACTTCATCGGTTTTCTGATTTACCTTTAAATTCTGTAATGCAAAGTTAACAGCTTGTCATAAAGAGATAGCTCTTCCATGCTGCATATAGTCCCCCAACCATTTATCAGTATAGGCTCTACTGAGAGTTTGTCAGGGCTTCTTTCCAGACTAAATGAGACATCATTATATGTGCCAAAATAAGGGAAAATGTCCATCACATTTCCCCAAACAGCTTGTGCAGCATAATCCAGAAGCTGTAAACAAACTGTCGGACCATAATTCGTAACTGTCTTTATTTTCCTCCTGAGGAGGATCAGCTATTTGCTAATAGGTGCAACCAGAGCGATACCAAAGAGGGGGAAGCATATCAGAAGGTAATGAAACAAATAATTTGTGGTTCTATGGTAAACGCAGAAGATGCTGTTTGGGGGATTCTGCTGATCATTAAAGCACAGCAGAGGTGTGTGCTCAACTTCCAACTCCTGAGCTACAAATGACACTTTCTTTCCTTGCACAATTTACACATTTACACACCAGTTCATTCATTGCCATCTGGAAGTTAATTAGCAGACTCTCACATGGATGCTTAAGCTGGTGTGATGCTCTGTAGACTGATTTCAAAACGCTGTACTGGCAGGATCTTATATTTAGACTTTTATAGCTTATGTACATGAGTGTAAACAAGTAAAAATGATGGATTGCATTGTTTTTTATAAAGAATCTGACATCCGGTGGAATATCTCACAACTAACAAGGTTAATTAGAAACATGGCTGGGTGTAAAAATCATACAGACGTCAAGTCTTTTAGAAGTAAAGCTAGGAGGGGGGTGCTTCACCAGCCTGTGAATTCAGCGTAAGGAACAATGCAACAATGTGACTGTAATATTATCAAGTAGAAATGGGAAAATGGCAAATAATTCCTTATCTGTGGCACATAATATCATTAAAGGATTAAGAGAATCTGAAAAAAAAAATCTCTGCAGGCGAATGCCAAAAACGCTCAAATAAATAAATAAATAATAATAAAAATCTTCACAGCTTCATATCCTGAGGCAGCACTACACTGAAGACTGACAGCTGCGCAGTGGAAGCTATCCAATATCTACTGTCAATATTAATTGTATTTGGAATTACTGCCTCAAAGCAAAGAAGGTCCTGGGTTTGAATCCATCTTGCTGGGGTCTTTCTGTCTGGACTTTGCATGTTTTCCTCTCGTCTGTGATTCTGGCTTCCTTCTACAGCTCAAACACACGCAAAGTGGAGAGGTCCCATTCAGCTTGCTACCACCTGGTACTGGGATGCAGTGACATAATGATAAATCACTATTGCCAAACGATTCCACCATTTTCAGCAACAGGTTTGCTTATTTCAGCAAGGCAATGCCAAATTACATTCTCCACATATAACAGCAGCATGTCTCTGTGGTGAAAGACTTCAAGTCTCAGCTGGCCTGCCTGCAGTCCAGACCCGTCACCCACTGTGATCATTTGATGCATAATGAAACAAAAAGATATGACACAAGCATGCCCTTGAACTGTTGAGAAACTGAAATAGGAAGAATAGGAAAAGATTTCACTTTCAAAACTAGAACACAACTGGCCACCGCAGCTCAGAGCCTTACTGCATGTTGTCAAAAGGAGGGATGATGTAACATAGTAGTAAACAGGCCCCTGTCCTCCACAAATACCTACCTACCTTCAAATAAGCGTTTTCGTTAAAAAAAAAAAAAAAAAAAAAAAAGAGGGGGGGGGGGGGGGCAAAGTCATGATTATTAACATTTAATGTGTTTTTGTAGTCATTTTTGTTGGTTGGTTGCCAGTTTTTTTGTATTGCATTTGCTAAGAAATGAAAAACAGGATCATTTATGGTGGACTTCCTTGCTTGAGGGGTTAAACTCAAAAACTTCAGTTACCTGATCAGAACTATTATATCAAACCAGTCGTTTCATTATGATGAATAGTGACAGTCCGTTTCATTTCCATTAATTCATTGTGGACCTCTTCTTCCATGTCATTACCCTGCACGCACACACATGTGTTTTACTTCAGCTTAATATGCTTGTGATTCACAAGTAAAGCTGTCTGCCTCACTATCAGTACCTAACTGGGTCCCAGCACTTTATTTGATTAATTAATTAATTAATATTTCCATGGAAGTGTATATGATGTCGAGGAAACAAGTGTTGGTATTCAAAGAGTTATTATTACATGGCTGTTCAGCTATTAACATCACTTTTTATTAGTTAAAAATATTTTTTCTCAAATACAAATATAATATAGAATCATAATACCATATAATACAACTTTAAGCAAATGCATAGTGTTACATTTAAAAAAAACTACTGCTAAATTTGTTACAATGCTTTTACAATATCACTGCACGACATATGAAACTATTAGTCTGTTTTCGAGGTTGTGTTCTGCCATCTAGCGGTCACGCTGGGTAGCACAGTGGCGCCTCGCCCTACGTCATATAATAATAAGGAAGTAGTGGCCAGATAAACCGCACTAGTCTAGGTGGAGGTTATTTTGGGACGGTATTCTTCTGTATGTATTGTAAAAAAAAATCCCTGTACGATCACACGCGGCTTAAAAAAAGCAGTGATGTGAAGGGTCGGCTCCATCGGCTCATCCCGCTGTAGTTATTTCCCCCAGTGTGCTCTTTCTCTTTCCCTCTTTGTCTTTTATGTGGAGAAGATCGATGGAGAAATACTCACTTGTTAAAGTGATCGGTGAAGGCTCGTTTGGCCGGGCCGTGTTAGTGCGGTGTAAAAGCAGTCAGGAAAAATATGTGGTGAAGGAGATTCAGCTGCCAAAGGTATGTGCAAGGAAAGGAGGGAATGTCCTCACCTGTTTGGAGCAAACGGATCAGTCTGATTCAAATCTTCCCCCGAAACTGTGATGATTATAAAACATTCAAGTAAAATAAGACTTGTTGGAATTCCAGGCGTGATGTTGCAGCCTGGGGTCGGATATGGAAATTTTTTATTTTATTTGAGTTTAGTTTCGTTTTTTGCGCCTTGCTGATAACCTGCCAGATTGCTGCTTACACTGAGACATGGAAGCTGTTTGTTGTCAGCCTGCCTTTGTTTGTTTGTTTTGTTTCGCGCTGTATGGAATACAATCATGTTTGCATTTGCATTTTTATAGAATCAGTCCAAACTGGAGAATTCGAGGAGGGAAGCCATCCTGCTGTCCAGAATGAAACATCCTAATATTGTGGCTTTCAGGGAGGCATTCGAGGGTAATCGTACACACGAATATCACTCGCTTTAAAAGTCATTGCAAACCTTTTATGAGCATACAGTTACGATTGTTTGGATTTCAAAATAGCATGTGTGATTGTGTTTGTTTAGCTGATGAACTCCTGTGGATTGTTATGGAGTACTGCAGCGGAGGAGATCTGCTCCAGAGGATTAAGCAACAGAAGTCAAACCAGTTCAGTGTTGATAATGTACGTCCTGACTTCCTGCACTCATGATCACAATTACCCTTCCCTACTTGTGTTTCATTGGGTTTTTAAATTCTTTTTTCAGATCTTGAAGTGGTTCGCTGAAATGTGCGCAGGTGCAAAGCATATCCATGATCAGCGAGTTCTGCACAGAGATCTGAAATCCAAGGTACAGTCACGTCTAGGTTTTCTAGCTTATGCATTTTACTTTGTTCAGGGTACATTAATGAATGTGTCTTCTGGTTCATTCAGGTCAAACCTGCCTTCAACATAGAGAGAAGAATCAGATTTCCTATGTTTGTTCTCTCAGTTCTCTCAGTTTGAACACTCATGTCACTCGGTAGCATTTACTGAACAAATTCAGCTCTGTAATTCCAGATTTCAGCTAAATTACATCTTAAAAAAAGGTATCCATGATCAGCATATTTTAGCCCAGTGTGTAAAAAATATGCAACAGACCTATAGACAGTGACTGTGCTTAGGAGTCACTGCACCTAGTCCTCCAATTACCACTTGGACCACTGTTACCTTCACCCTTCTCATCTTCTTGAGCTCTTCTCTGACCCCGTGCTACTTCTCTAGCTTCTTGTGTTCCTTCTTCCTGATGTTACTGCCATTTTGTCCGTCTGTATCTGGAAGTCCCACAGGATCTTAGCTCGCCCTAGGGGGCGTGTCTGATTTTGACCTCGGAACTTCCAGGCCATATTCGGCACAGATGTTTCTGTATACTATTCAATTTCAATTCAATTTTATTTATATAGCGCCAAATCACAACAAAAGTCGCCTCAAGGCGCTTCATAGATACAGAGAAAAACCCAACAATCATATGACCCCCTATGAGCAAGCACTTTGGCGACAGTGGGAAGGAAAAACTCCCTTTTAACAGGAAGAAACCTCCGGCAGAACCAGGCTCAGGGAGGGGCGGCCATCTGCTGCGACCGGTTGGGGTGAGAGAAGGAAGACAGGATAAAGACATGCTGTGGAAGAGAGACAGAGGTTAATAACAGATATGATTCAATGCAGAGAGGTCTATTAATCAGTGTTGGGTAAGTTACTTTAAAATAGTAACTTAGTTACATTACTAGTTACTTCTCTCAAAAGTAACTCAGTTACTTCAAGTTACTCGTTACTTTCAAAGTAACTAGTTACTAGGGAAAGTAACTTTGGTTTTACTCAGAATTCTCTTGTTAATGTGTTTCTTCCATAACTTTGCCAGTCTTCTAGCTTGCTTACTTGCCACAAGTGCACTGTGCCACCTACCAATAGAAAGGATATGATAACGTGCATATTTCCACGAGAGAAATCCCACGCCTGGACCGTCATTGACTGCTGCCATGATTCTAGCCTACGTCACAGAGTCATGTGCGCCTTTTACATCCAACACAAAAACTGCAGTCGTGGTGTTTTCGATTGTACTCAGAACTCAGAAATTCTGCCTTCTGAATAGGAAGATGTAGGTAACACCAGACTGCAGATGAGCTGCATACAGGGCTGGACTGGGAAAGAAAATTGGCCCGGGCATTTTGACTAGAAACTGGCCCACCATTATAGGAAAAATCATAAAGCCTTTTGAATGAAAACAAACACTGTTGTGACAGTGATGTACACTGTTTTGATGGTATATATGCATCAATCTATCAATCGTTTGTTGTAAGATTCAGATAATTATTTTTTAAAAGCTAGACATTTTAAATGAGAATAAGAAAGAAAAGTATTTCTTTGTGCCCCCCATTCCCTGTTAATGCCCTACATGCCCCCTTGGCCACACTTTGCTAGATCCGCACCTGCACAGTTACCAGCTGTCAGCTACCTAAAAAAGGATCCTGGGGTTATTTGTCTCTCAGAAACAGTTCATAACTTCCCTTCAACTCATTCATGTCACCTAAAAGGTAAACCTGTTTCTCCATCACCTGCTCAGCTCTGATGATCCAGTAAGGACATCTCCTGGTTTCATCTTCATGTTTCCCTCTCACCAGATAACCAAACCATATTATGACCAGCAGCTTTTTTTTTACAGCTGTGGCTCCAGCAAACATCAGCTGATACTAGAAATTAATATTAAATAAATTCTAACAGCAGCTGATCAAGCTTAAACGTGCTGCTGTTGTTTAGCGCGACATCCGCTGGTTTCCTCTTTCGGCGCAAAGTGGGCGATAAACAAACAAGAGAGCCGATCAGCTGATCATTGATCAGTTTTCATGACTGAAGTAGAAACGGGAGAGGGAGGGGGGAGAATGAGAGAAGAAGAGGCAGCTGTGCAGCGTAAAGACACAGAATAACTCCAGCTTTGTGCCTTTTTCATTGTAGCTGAATTACGGGACAAACTGTTCCTTTTCACCTCAATAAGAAACGCGTAATATTTTCTCTGAATACCAGACGGGACGGTTGCAACTCTAATAACTTATGAACAAAATAAGGTTCAACATCATTAACTTCATAGCACCACCCAGCTGTATAGAAACTCCGTCATGCTAGCTAGCACGCAGTACGGAAAAAGTCAGAATAACGAAAATAAACTCCACCTAAACTTGGTTCATATCTGACCCAGAGAGACTGCAGGTCATAACTTCTTACCTGAAGTTCAGTTCACACTTGGACCGGCGGCTGCCTCGGGTCTCTTTTCCTTCTGCGTCCCTTTTCCTTCATCCACCTGCTGCCTCCACCACTTGCTAATGTTACTGAATCTGTGGAAACTCCGCGATGCCACCACACGAAGTAACGAGTAACGACCCTATCTAAATCCCAGTAACGAGTAACGCGTTCCTGATTTTGGCATAATAACTAGTTACCGTGGTTACCACAATAATAACGTAGTTACTGTAACGCGTTACTTAATAACGCGTTAGTCCCAACACTGCTATTAATACATAGTGAGTGAGAAAGGTGACTGGAAAGGAAAAACTCAATGCATCATGGGAATTCCCCGGCAGCCTACATCTATTGCAGCAGGCTACTAGCATCTTGCACCCTGCTGTTATGTGCTGGATTGTCTCAGAGGCATCTTTACACAGCCTGCACCTGGGGTCTTGCCTGGTGTGATAGACCCCAGCCTCTATGGATCTTGTGCTCAGAGCTTGTTCCTGTGCTGCCATGATTAGTGCCTCTGTGCTGCTTTCAGTCCAGCTTTGTTCAGCCACTTGTAGGACTTCTCGATGTCAGCCACTTCCTCTATCTGCCTCTGGTACATACCGTGCAGGGGCCTATCCTTCCATGGTGGTTCCTCTTCTTCCTCCTTTTCTTGGGTTTCTGCTGCCTGGTATTCACTGAGCACGCGGTGAGTTGGGGCCATCTTCCTGATGTATTTGTGGATGTTCATTGTCTCATCCTGGATTGTGGTACTGACACTCACCATTCCCCGGCCTCCTTCCTTCCGCTTAGCGTATAGCCTCAGGGTGCTGGACTTGGGGTGAATCCTCCATGCATGGTGGGGAGCTTCCTGGTTTTGATGTCAGTGGCTTCTATCTTCTCCTTTGGCCAGGTTATTATCCCAGCAAGGTACCTGCTCACGGGCGGAGCGTAGGTGTTGATAGCCCGGATCTTGTTCTTATTGTTCAGCTGATTTCTCAGGACTTGCCTGACTCTCTGCGGGTACTTCATGGTTGCAGCTTTCCTAGCAGCCTCTTCATGGATAAACATTTGCCTGTGGGATCCCCAGATACTTGTAGCTGTCCTCTATGTCTGCAGTGTTGCCATCTGGTAGTGTGATTTCCTCAATTCTGACTACCTTCCCAGTCTTTGTTACCATCTGAGTACACTTCTCCAGCCCGAATGACATTCCAATGTCATTGCTGTATATCCCGGTGGTGTGGATCAGTGAATTTCATGTCAGGCAAGCACAATTGAATCCAAATCGGAATCATTTTGCTTGGTTGTGTGTTGAATGAAATGAACAAAAATGAAACTGCTGATCCAGATCAGAAACATTACAACCCATCTATGTGATATAATCTCATTTTGCCATAATTGGCTGTACTTATAGCTTGTGTCATGTTAAATCATCACTTATCTTTCATCCTCACCCAGAACATTTTCCTGACCGATAATGGGACAGTCAAGCTTGGAGACTTTGGCTCAGCCTGTATTTTGAACAGGTAAAGAACCTGATGCTGTTCAGCTTTTTAAAGTTAATGTTGAGTTTGTCGATTTTAAATTTGATTGTAAATTTGTTCCAGCTCGAAGGCTTACGCTCATGCATATGTTGGAACTCCGTATTATGTGGCACCAGAAATCTGGGACAATAAGCCGTACAACAATAAGAGGTATGCTACTGTGAGCGTTCGGCTGGATCCTCCGGTTTATATTAAACAATATAAAGATGAAATTATGTTTCTTCTCCATAGATCAGTGTCTGTGCTTAGAAAATGTGTGCCATTGTAACAAGAAATGTTAAAAGCAGAAATGTAAATATACACTCACCAACCACTTCATTAGGTACAGCTTGCTATGACTGGGTTAAAACCCCTTTTACCCTCAGAACTGCTTTAATTCAATAGGAGGGTGGAGGGTTTCTCAAAGTTTTTGTCCATATTAACATTATAGCAACACAGTTGCTGCAGATTTGCCAACTGAACACCTGTGCTGCAAATCTCCTGCTCAGCATGCTGCTGAACAGGAGATTAGCATGTTTTCATGCTGCTCATGCCAGATTCAGATCATGCCATCCAAATGTGGCAGCAGAAATTGAGACTTGTAAGACCGCACAATATTTTCCTAATCTATGTTGTTCAATTTTGGTGTGAATTGTGGCCTCGGTTTCCTGTTTTTTGCTGACAAGAGTGGCACTCGGTGTATTTATTCTCCTGCTGTGGCGCAGCATTTTCATGTTCAACATTTTGCACGTTCAGAGATCCTGTTCAGCATACTTTGGTTGTAGTAAGTGATTATTTGATTTACTGTTGCCTTCCTATCAGCTCAAAGCAGTCTGGCCATTCTCCTCTGACCTTTGGCATCAATAAGTCATTCTGACCCAAGGAAATTATGCTTGCTAGATATTTTCTCTTTTTTCTGACTATTCTCTGTAAACCCAGAGGTAGTTGTGTCAGAAAAATCCCAGCAGATCAGCAGTTTTTAAAATATACAGTATAGTCTGTCTGGCGCTAACGTGCCACATTTACATTTAAATCTCCTTTCTTCCCCATTTTGATTCCCGTTTTCAGCAGGCCGTCATGTACCCACTAAAATAGCCGGTGAGTGTATGAATTGACTAAAATGTGCTAACAAGAGTTTCTGGGCATGTTTTCTACATGAATAAAATTTGTGAATACGGATTAATAGTAACTAGATCGATGAGAAAAGAAACAGGAACCTATGCTAGAATAGTCTACAGTTGTGTGCAAAAATTGTTGGCAGTGCTGTCACTGCCCATACTAAATTTTTATTTGTTTGCCAATAAAAATGTTTTGAATCTCACAGAACCCTTGTGTTATTCACAATATCAAAAAAAAAACATGTAAAAATAATCTAAAGAAAATCTGAAAAATCAACTTTGTGCCATGACTGTACATACAAATAATACATCTGTTTAACCAACTGTGTGGTTTTTATTTTTAAAAAGGGACATGCCCGAACCAAATCTGGTCAAACTATGGTGACAGTAGAGCACCTGCAGAGTGTGTGTACATATTTGTGCGTATATGCGGAATTACTGTATGTGATAATTATAGTTCATTGGAATGCCTACAGTAGTTATTGAAAGTATGTGTGAAATCTGCACTACAAAAATATCCAGAGATCTTAAAGGACTTGGATCACCAAGTGCTAGCCCTCGAGTGGCCCTCGAGTCTGCCGCTGCACATTTCATTCAGCCACACTTCATGTCGTGTTACGATAGAGCAGGGCAGAATGATACCAAGGGATCATCTCTTTTCAAACCCAACTCTTCTGTTCTTGCCATCATAGCCGACTGAACATTCCTAACACTGACGTATACAGCTAGCATCAAGCACTGTAACACTCACTTGAGTAATACATGAATAACAACTATGTACCAGAACAAAAAGTGACTGAATAAAATGAAGAAATAGCAACATAAAACACTGTCATCCTCTGTAGAGAGACAGTGCAAAGACTAACTAAAAGTTAAGTCATATTCTGGCTTCTTAAAGTGGGACTAAGTCATTAAAACTTTGAGAACCCCCGGCTTAGAGTCTCTCTGCAGGCTTTTTTTCCCTGACAGCATACATTTACATGTTATTTTCAGTCTCTGATTTAGTTTGAGTTCTCTGACTAAAGGGGCTCAGCAGTGATTGTGTAACTCATGCATGGGTTAACCAGTTCTCTCTGACTCTGCCAGTACATGATGAAATGTCTGGTGTGAATGAATAACCATTTCTCCCTTTGTGTGTTCTGCAGTGATGTGTGGTCTCTAGGCTGCGTCCTGTACGAGCTCTGCACCCTGCGACACCCGGTACTCCCTCCTCCACACTTCATGCACAGTGTGGTTTGTTGTGTCTTCACGCTTTTCTCCTGTGTCCAGTTCCAGGCATCCAGCTGGAAGAGTCTGATTCTTAAGGTGTGCCGGGGTGCATACCCTCCCCTCCCCAGTCATCTTCCTTATGAGTTGCAGTACTTGGTCAAGCAGATGTTCAAGACAAACCCGAAAGACAGACCGTCCCTGCACACCATCCTGACCTCTCACAGGGTTTCTAAACTCTTGCGTACACACCTGCCCTCCCAGGGAAAATCAGTATGTTGAACCTGATTTTAGGGCTGCACATTCATCACAGTCACTTGCTGTTTTGACCTAATGGTAGCATGAGAATTTAAACTCTTACGCAACTTTGCCAGCTGTGGTAATCCAATGTGGACCCTTTGTTTGTTCAGATGGCCGCAGAGCTCGTGCTGTGCATTTGATTCAGGGCGGTGTTTTGAATCTTTTACAGGCCTCAGAGAGGGAGGAGCAGGCGAGGCATACAGGTCGATGGAACAGAGAGGAGGGAAAGAATGTGGCTCGTCTTCTGGGAGAGAAGAGTTTAATAAAAACATCAACATCTGAAGGTGGAGTCAAAGCTAACAATGTTATGTTGAAGAAAATGATCTACTGTTGCACTGCTGGCAGGGTTACATTACTGAATTTGTTCTTAAGACTGTATGGTTTGTCATCAAAATATGTCCTAAATAACCCTTTAAATCAGGTATGGACTTATCAAAAAGCTGCTTCGAAAGCAGAGACCCCGCCCCTCGAAAGCAGTGGTCTACTGAGCCATCAGACACCGTGCTGCAGGTGTTAGCTAATGCCAGTCTGGTTTCATCTGACAGCGTGACATCAACTGGCTGGACCTTCACAAGTTCTACTCATGAAGGTATGGTAGCAGCAGAATTTCATTTCCTGAAAGGTGCAAAAATAAGCGGCGGAGACTGAAATGCCAAACCAAAGCATTCTGTTGCAGGGGAGCCAGAGGACAGCAGGCAGAGAAGACGATGGGAAAGGAATCCTCCTGAGAGGCTTCTGAGTCTGCTGGAGAAGGCTCAGCTGAGCAAAGCCTCCAGCACCTTCATAATAAACAGAGGTCTGCTGATCTGTGAGCAGACTCTTATCTCAATATAAGCTGTAGATAGCCCAACTGAAATCTTTAATGTGTTCATCATTGTGGTGTTGTTCAGGTGAAGACCCTCTGTTGGGACCACTCTCCCATCCTCAGGGTGATGACACGGATGGGCCCGAACAAGAGCTGGTTATAGACGAGGACCGACTGCAGCCACGCTCTGATGATGAAGACACGTAAGTAACCCTGACATATTGTTGTTTAATATCCCAGCATTAATGCAGAGCATATTAGATGATGTTGTACAGCATCTGGACATAAAGGGAAATAGTTACAGCAGTGTTTTAATTGATTTTAATGTGAACAGGGTGAGAAAAAGACTGAAATGGGAAGGATACTGAATGAAAGTATAGTTCTTAAATTGTGTTGACTTTGTTGGTCCTCTCACTGCAGGGACTTTGAAGAGGAATCTCCATGTGACTGGATGGATGAAGCTGAGAAAATATTTTTGGAACACTAAGACCTTTTTTCCTTCTGAGCCTGTAAAAAAGGAAAGGTTAACTTTTAAATGCTGCAACAACACACTAAAATTTTAACTGTGTTTATTTTTCAGCTTGCTGTCAGAAAACCTTGTGCACATAAAGATGTTTAGAAGTTTTGTGTGCTCTGTTTAATAAGTTGTGTTCGCCTCAGGTTAGCAGTGATAAACATTCCTTGCAATTTGAGGCCACTGGGAAGCTTCTGTTTGGCTTGTTCGGAAAACAGGAAATATTAGAGTCAGAAAGGTTATGTCTCCATGCAGTCGCACCAATTTGAGCCCGCCTGCACCTTTTGAAGTCTGTTTCTTTTGCGATATCAAAAGCAGACTAAACATCTTGTTGCTGTTATATGGCTTTTATTCTTGTGACTAAACAAACCACATATCTGGTATTTTCAGCTGCTTTGTTGTTTTTTCATTTTCTAGTGAGTGCTTACAGGGCCCATCCTTCCTGCACTCTATTTGGTTTATGTACCACTAGGTGGAGTTGGAATCCCTTTGGGATCCCATTGTGTGGAATGGGAAACGCTATCGTGTGGTTCAGATCAGGGTAATTAAAGTTTGGTAAAATAAACTAAAAACTAAAATTAGATGTGAAAAAATGTGTTTAGGTAACAAAATAAGATTAAAAACCAGACTTATGGGAAAAGAAAAAAATAACTGAAATGGTTTTGTGAACTTAGAAGACTAACCAGAATAAAATAAAATATGGGAAAATATGTAGAAAATAGCTTTAGTTTCAGACTTTCTTTGTTTGGTAAAATTTGTTATCAGTTCCCCTGATGAGGCTTTGATGGACTTGTCTATTGAGATTTTGTATTCTTATAAGATGTCTGTCAACTGCTTTCATAAAGGGTTTTTTTTTTTAATCCCCGTGCTGATTTTCCTCAGTTTACCTCTGACATATGCACTCCATACAATAATACTACTTATCTTAACACTGACCAAAAAAAAAGAAGCAATTTTCAAACAAAACAAAACCCGAACTGAAACGAGCAAACCCACTCTGGATACTAAATCTAAACTGAAGTGAAAACAAAAAGTCAAAAATGAAATAAAAATAAAAACGAATTAGAAAATACAAAATGATAACCATTGTTTCAGATGCGATTAAGCTTCTAATTAGCAGTGGCAGTGAAATAAATCAGTGAGTCCCCATGCTGCATAAAGACGTTATAAATACAAAGGAGCAAGTGGAACATGTTACTGTATTTGGTTTGCCAAATGAGAAGCCTGACGGAATAGGACCAGACAATAGAACAGCCACATGTTTGGCTACAGACAGACTTAACCCAAGCCTTGCCCATTACAGTTTGGGCTGAGCAGGATAGGGATACTACAGCCCGTTGAGTCAACAAAACCACAATGATTCACCAACAGTCACACCAGAGCTGGATTATCCAGCTGCTAAAGTTCTTTCAGTAACTTAGAACTCCTAGTGGCTGACATGAGCGCTCCATGGTATCTTTTACCAGATATCTGCCCACGATGTGTTTCACTGAGGAAGCTCAACCCTTATCACGAGGGCACAATGAATCCCCTCTCCAGTGCTCACAGTTCATCCCCCCCTGCTTTTTAGAAATAGAAAAAAAAGCACCTCCATAGCATAGATGTGCATGTTTGGAAAAGATACATGTAATGTGATGTATCATAGCAGAGCTGCAACTTCATCATGGTCTGTGTCCTGCAGATAGAAGGGTCTCCCACCACTGGCCATGATGAACCGGGAAGTGTCTTTATGTATTGGTCTTATAAACTGAGGGGTTGGAGGTGTATGAATTTGTCTAAAAGAGTTTATACTGGCTGTCTGAACTTCTGCCACCTCTGAGAATTTAGGATTAACAGTAATAGCTATAAATATAATATAAGTATTTCCTTATGAACATCCAATATGAGTACAAAGACTGAACTCAGACTGAAACTCAGAGGTTTGCAGCAAATGATCACTTGCTTAGTTTCAGTTTACTTCAGTTTACTGAAACTAAGGTGAGCAAACCTATGACTTCCAGTTAATCTCACATGAGTGATATCACAAAGACAGAGGATGCACGAAGATCAGTGACTAACTAGAAATCAGTCAAGAGGGGAAGCAAAGTTGCAGGAATACTAAGGAGGTGAAGTAAATGTACCGCTCAGTAGTGCAGCAGTGGTAATGCACATAAAGTAAAATTTACAACCAGTGAATTACATGTACAATATTGCTTGGAAAAACATATCTGGAAAATTGAGCTTTGCTATAAGCAAACAAAACTTTCTTCAGTGGAAATAAAAAACATGTTTGGCAGGAACCTGGCCAGGCCTCACACAGGGAAATAATAGCCCAGTTAGTCAAGTATGGACGTGAGGGGAGCAATAATACAGGCATTCATTCAAGGTGTTGGATAGATCAGAGATTGCATCTTAAATCATGTCTTTTAAAAAAATATCCACAAAGATATCCACAAAAATATCCGAGCCTGATTATGATCAAGTGCAAGCTGCCAATACCACACACAAGGTTTTAAGGAAGAAGAAAAAAGTGAAATTGGGCAAGTATCTTGCCTAACTTCCATACATATCAGATTATTATTATTCAGTATTTAAAAGAGGAAGGTAGACTAACACAGGCCCTGAAGCAAGAAATAATGTCTGGGGAAAAGGAGGAACAGCCTTCAAGAAATATGTGAAACACTGCAAAAGGATATAAACAATCCCGAAAAATGTTCACGTTTGAACAATGAAAAGAGCACCTACTTTTGCAGCAACGAGATATGATTCTCTACACTGCATTGAATCACTTGTAAGTTACTGCAGTCTCTTTTCTCATGCCATGTAAGTGTGTCCTCTACCTGCTGTATTCAAATTTCCTTATAAATTATTTCATTTTTTAAAAGTTTCTTGCCAGTATAATTTTTTATAATATTAAAACAAAAATTGCATTTAAAACCAGAGTTTCAAAGAAATCTAAACAATAAAGCATTGTTTGTTTGCAAGTGCCAGGTATACCTGATTTGTCCACCTCATTTAACTACTGGTGCAAAAGGAAATGAACATGAACAGAGGTTTCCTCTTGCAGGAAGGACGTATGTGCTGTCTCCAACAGACATGTCTGCTGTATAAATGTGCCAGAAAAAAAAAAAGAAATAAAAAAGCTGTTTAAATAAATTGTTCAAAACTCCTGCACTTAAGATTGGGTTTGTGAGGTCATTGTGAAAATAGTGTGTCTGCTGCTGTGACTCAGTGGTTTGACTAAAACATACACCGAGAAGGGCAACTATCTACAGTGATTTCCTATCACTTTTGTAACCTGCCACCTTGGTGCAGTGTGTTTGTGAACATTTGGTGACACCTTTTTTGTTGAAGTATGATCAAAACCACAAGGCCCTAGTTTGTTCCTTGCACGCAAGCTGAGCACCACATATGAAAACATCAGAAAATACCGAGGCGTGCATAGTGATGTAGCATTTCCTTGCTCTCATTCTAATGTACTCACTTTGAAACGTGCTGTTTCCGGTTTTTCATTATATGCTCGGATCTGTAGTGAAGCTGCACTTCTAGCTATTGTTCAGGCCCTAATCTGAGTTCCCTCACCGATTTTCTTCCTGCTCATCCGGGTGACCTGATAGCAAACAATCCAGAAGCACGTATGTCTGTGTAGGTTGTCAGTCATCCAGGTCATGGTCAAGAAAAGCGACTGGACTTCTTTAAGTTTCTTCAAGATATTTCTTAACTCTCATTTGAGAAGCTTCTTCAGTTCCAAGACCAAATCGTTGACCTGTTATTGATAATGTGCCTCATCACATGACCCAAGGTGTGGTGTGGTGTGGTGTCATTATACACATTATCGTCCAGTACCACCCATTCTTATCAAATGATGCACAAAAGACCTTTCATTATGCCTGGTTGGGAGATTGTCCACACTTCGACCCTCAGCTGCTGTCATCACCCTTGATGAAAAATTGACTTCCTATCTGCCGCTGTCCCTTATTCCCCTTTTGTCTCCCTGTTTTTGTGGCCTCCTTTTTGAACACCCCCAGTTTCACTCAGGAAGAGCTGTGCAGATGCAAGATGACCCAGTGATCTCAGTCTGGCTACTGATGCTTAGAAAGGCATTTTCTGATAGATTCCTCTCTCAGTTTTCTTATTCAGAGCAAACTATCAGAGCAAAAACAGTAATAATAATTTGCTGTTTTACTCTTTGTTTGTTTTATATAAATGTAGCAACGTTTCTGCGCTATAGCTAGTGGACATTTGTAGCCTCAGTGCATAGCAGCAGACCATGAAACCTTCTGTCATGACTCACCCAGTAAAGAGGAGTATTGTTTATTCTTCATGGGGAGCCGCTCTTCCTGTTAATAACAAAGCACTTAGGCGCTGCAGTTGGGAGTCTCTTTGCAACTATAAATATGGAAGCTGTCATTGTTATGATTATTTCAAGCCCTTTGCAGTGACCCTCCATTGTCTTTTGCCTGTGTTTTGTAGTGATGTATCAGACAATATGAGACTGGCGTAGCCAAGCAGGGCTTTGTCATGGAGCTGCACAATTCATCAGCTGCTCAAAGTAAAAAGGTCAAGAACAGTTAAATCTGGATCCCGGGTTATGTGAAGTGGGACACTGCTGGCTCCAGGCAGGTTGGAGAGTCATTCGTTGTTATAAATGCTGCTATTGTTCGTAACTTAAACGCCTGTTAACTCCTGATGAGTTGGACCACCTTTAAGTAAGGTCATAGGCTCTGCTGTCTCCTCTCTCATCCTCTCATCAGCCACTGCTAGGCACGTTTGTTCAACCGCTCTTAAATTCGAACATCTATACCAGCCAATCATATGGCAGAAGAACTGTAGGTTTAGGTGTGTAAACGTGGTTTAAATGACCATCTGAAGTTGAAGCTAGCATCTGAATGAGCAAGGAAGGTTATTTAAATTATTTTGAATTTTCAGTTATTTAGATGTGGCATGGTTGCTGGGGCCAGACAGGCTGCTCTGAATATTTTAGAAAATGATGTGGTTTTCCAATTAGAGTTTGGAGAGAATGGTCCAAAATAAACACAAATATATATGCTACCTAAAAATATATAACACTTTTTTATTCTAAGTGCTTTTTATCTAACATTCATACTCCAACAGATGCATCAGAGAGCAACTTGGTGTTAGTATCTTGCCTAGGGATATTTGGCATGCAAACTGAAGCAGCCGAGGATCAAACCACCAACCTCCCAGTTTGTAGATGACATGCTCTACTTCCTGAGCGAAAGCTGACCATGTCCATCCATTTATGGATCACCACAGTGTGCCCATCTTCCGATGACTGCTTCCAGCACAGTCCGTGTCACAAAGCTCAGACCAACTGGTTTGTTGAAGGCAAAAGAGGGGCCGACCCATTATGAGCAAGGTGTCCCTAATACTCACATATTTGCATGTTGCATGTTGCAATCATACATAATGTTTATTATGTGGCTGTTGTTTTGTGCACTGGTCTCCCTTGACAAAAAAGAACAACACTTCTGATATTGCGGAAACAGCACTGTTGAAAAAACACTGTCGAAACAACACCTTCAACAACGCTCTTTTTTTCCACCTCACTGACCTTAACGTGACACTTATGTTTTTGCATACTCTACATCTCTTGAATGAAGCAGCATGTATCACCCACTGCTTAGCCTATATCATGTGACTAACCGAATTGTGAAGATGATTCATTGTGAACACCCACAGTGAAGAGGGCCTCAGACCTATATGTTTGACACTGAATTCGATGAATGAGAAAAATACAAACATTTCTTCAGGCATGAAAAACAACTGATTCCCATAGATTCTCATACACTACTGGACTTTAAAAAATGAATATTATACAAATTACTGACACAACTAAGATACTCTCATTAATCATAGTGATAGAATCACTGTGATCAACAATGGATTTGAATCATATTTGTGTTTTCTTCATAGTTAAGTCTGCAGTTCACAGGGATAGCTTAAAAGGGGAAAAAACTGAGCAGTAATTGCAGCATCATCAGCAAGATTGCAGCCTCTGGTATTTAGTGTTTTTGTTCATTTCATGAACTGCAAAGACACAAATCATACTGATTCAAATATCTTGTCCCAACAGTTCACAAGTCTTTTCATGAAACATTAATAAAGCTTGAAGTTGAATCTGAAGTCAGAATGATTTCCATATAATGCTAGCTGGTGGTGACATACACAGTTTTAGCTAAAACATCTTAAGCTTAGCTTAAGAATGTGCATTCATCTGACTATAGGTAACAATTTTCATTTACCTTTAAATAAGCTTTGGGTTGGCTTTCACATAAAAGTTTTGTTAGCTAAGAAAAACTAAAGTTGGTTTAATGTGTCAAACAGATCCATTCAAGTATGAAAGCACTTCGTGTGAAGTGAAACATTCGTTGCTTTGATTGTGTCAATGTGTGTTATGTAAGTTTAGAATAGTGCAATCTCCTGCACAAATTGGTAAAGAAAGACAGTTAATGGCTAAGCTCTTTTATCAGTCATGTAACTTTGGTGACACATTGCTTGAGTAGTGTTTGCATCAGAGCAAATGTTTTACAATAAGAATGTACTGTTCTGTGTGAGGATTTGCTTAAAAATAGTGGTTGAGATGCATAACAAGAATGCTTCAATGTTTCAGGTTTTCTTGTGTATTTCTTCAGTCTCCACCCATTTCCATAGACAATTTACTTTATTCAAATGATATAAGCCAGCAATGAAGAAGCTAAAGAAAAACTCAGACTAGGCTACTCGTGCAGTGGAAATGTACAACAAGCAGAAATGATCGTGCGCATTATGATGCTTCAGGTCACTATTGTGACCGCTGGAATTATTTTCGTCTCATCTGTCTTTTAGCTTAGGTTAATTGTGTCTCATGTTTCTGAAGCAATGACGATAACCTCAGCAAGATCAATGAGCCTAATTTTCACAATCTGAAGTCAGAATATCTGTTGTCTCCGCAAGATCGCAGCTAAAAAGGGTGTGGAAGCTGTATTTTAAGCTTTCCATGCTAAATTCGATGAGGAACTTTAAATGTTTTTGTATGACAAATGAATCATTGCTAAAAATAATAATAATAATAAAATAAAAAAATAACTCCAACACTAAACAACAATAAACAATAAACCTAACAGGATCTTACTAAGAACTGTAGCAATTCTTAGTAATTAAATTTAGCAATTCAGTTCAGCTAAATGTGGAATTGAATAGTGATTTTCTGTGGCTCCAGCACACTAAATTCTGCTGAGGAAGAGAGGGAAGGTATTGTGTGCTCTGAGAGGCTCTGGGGAAATTCCTTATGTGGAACACGGTGACCTCAAAGCTGACCTGTCAGTGTCAGCTTTTATGTGTGGATGTACTGGGGAATGAGCTACAGGGATGTGTTTCGAGAATGCCTACTGAGGTATTTGCAGGGCTATTGATAATAGCAGTGTCATGTGCGTAATGGAACTAAGGTGTAAAAGTTCATGGTGGATTTCAGGTCAGTATAACTTTTGCAGATCATCTCCTTTTTGCAGCTCTGTTTAGAATTTTGAGTCCTCTCATGGACTGAACCACATAACAAAATTGGTATGGCCCAGATCTGGCCCACACAATGTGCTTACTAAAGGCCCACATACTGCAAAGAATGTGGGCCCTTTAGTGGCCCAGATCTGGTTTGCCAGAGGTGGCCCACACATGGGCCAGCACAAGGGCAGTTGCAGACACACTGGTGGTCCTGTACTGGCCCATGTGTGGACTACCTCTGGCAAACCAGATCTGGGCCACCAAAGGGCCGTCATTCTTTGCGGTATGTGGGCCATGTGTAAGTTGTGTGCAGCCACGGGCCAGTTGCAGACACACTGGTGGCCCTGTGCTGGCCCAGAACAGTTTCAGCTCTGGACCCAGATGTCAGCCTAGTTTGTATCTTAATCAAGTCATGTAATAACAACATGTGCCGGAACATAATAGTGCAAAATAAACATGACGAAACTCTGTTCAGACAGTGAATGGCTGAATTCTTATATAGCGCTTTTTTACTCTCCCGGATTACTCAAAGTGCTCTATATAACATGCCATATTCACCCAATCACACACTTTCTCTAAACTGAGTGCTTCCTAACTACATTCATACACATTCACACTCTTGACATGCAGACTGGAGCAGCATTTGAAACGTTGGCTACCATATCATTATAGTATTGCAACATAGCATTTGAGTCTTCTAACTAAAATAATAAAATAGGAACATAAATAGTGCCATCATTGTCAGACCTGGCCCACGTCTGGTTGACATACACCCTGCCATGACACCAGTCAGTCAGCAGTGCCAGCTTGATGCCGGATTCAGGCCAGACCTGTTTTCTATGAGCCTGGGCAACATACACCAAACCACAAACAATTTATTTTTTAAAAAGCTCACAGATATTAGGACATTCACACCAGTGATGAGCACATGCAATCTTCTTACCACAGCTGTTAGTGTATAGCAGGGCTCTCAATTTCACAAACTTGTGAAAAAAAAAGTAACCATATGCTTCTTAAAAAAATGTTCCAAACTAAATAAACCTGTTACTACAAAAAGCTAAATAAACTAATATATGTTCAATCTATAGAATGTACTATGAAATTCAATAATGTGCTGATAAGTATACATACAGAAGATTAAAGGAAATGAAAGATGCACATGATGAACAAATGACATCACCCACAGGTTTGTGGGCTGTTTTTTTTTTTTTTTTTAACTTAGACTTCCAGTTTTGCAATGAGAGTACAGTGTGCCAAGTTTGCAAGCTGATTAGTAAGTTGCATCCATAGAATACATGGATGCATGGCACAGATGTGCTCCAGATACCTGCTAATTAGTGCCAGTAACTCTAATGAATTAGCTGAGGTGAAGCCTAGCAGACAGCTAAATACCTAGTTAGCGTGCACCTGTCGCTTAGCAGGCCACCTGAATAATGAAAATTTGTTTTATGTCTGCTTTAAATTTGGGCATATGTGCAGTCACTCATTTTGGAGCCTTCCTCAAATAGTAGGCTGAGGAACTAAAGTTTCTTGTATGTGATTGCTTGCTTTATTCGTGAACCGCAGAGGTTGCTTCACTTCACTGACAGAATTTAAAAGGACAGAGCTACTATTATTTTTTAAAATTGTAATGCTTTAGGAAAACTTTGCTTTTTCTAACAGAAAATTATAGTTTGCAACAGTTAAAAAAAGGATTCAATAACGACATGAAATCATTTTGAATGTCTTTAAGTGCACATTATTATTTGCTATATGGGCACTTTAAAAGTACATACAGTCTTGTGTGTGGCATGGCCCAGTGACCTTTACTTTCTCCAACAAGATAGTCAGTTGCAACAGTAAGCAGTTTCCTTTGGTTAGAAGCTGTAGGTGGGGATTAATGCCTTTACACTGACTGATCAGACATTGCCCGTGCCCCCAGAAGTCACCAGGGGAAGGTCTTCCAGCAAAGGAAACCCAAACTTATCCCATCAAGCAGAACACACCCAGTGTTAATGTCTTGTTTATCGTTCTCAAAGACACTGTAACACCATGTTAGATCAGGCTTAAGACACAAAGGCTGAAAATTGAATGTTTTGTTACAGCTTACATGTATGTGCACTTATTGCATGGGAAAGGGACAAACTTTACTGAGCTTTAGAGGCAGTAGGGTGTGTCCAAGATATTAATCTGTCAGCCCAAACTATGAAATACTTGACTGTCACCAACCAGTCTAAGCAAGTGATTTAATGTTTACAGGAATTTCCAGGTGATTTTGCAAGGATTTGTCAGAATGTTAACCCTTCCCAAAAATGTCTCTTGTCCTGCTGGGACTTGCTTCTGGTCTTACAGGAAATTGAACTGTGGCTTCATTTCTAATGTATTTCAACATTTTTTAAGGGACCATCACACTTCCACCAGCATCTTCCCACACATAGAAACAAAAAAGTAAAGAAATGTAGTAACAGAATTTGCTAACCCTTTCGTATTCTCCCAAAACTCCTGGCATGGTTTTCCCAGTTTGAGCAATAGAGTTTTGTTGTCCATGAATCATCTTCAAATTCAAATTCAAATTCAAATTTTATTTGTCACGTACACAGTCATACACAGTACGATATGTAGTGAAATGCTTGGACAACTGCTCGTGACCTAAAGAAAACAAAAAAGGAAAGGCTATGCTTGCATCAGGGTTCCTGCCACCTGTACTAATGCAAAACAAGCTGCAACAGGCTGTATTCATTCCTAGAGGTAGACTCATGCAGTCATTAAAGACAAGAACAGTGATGTGACTTGTGCACACGCTTTCAGTTAAATCCAGTCGAATTGTCTCTATTTAATTTCCTGCCTTCATTCCTGAAATATACGGGAGACCAGAATGAACTTTCCTCCCCTAATGAGCCAAATGCTATTTGTGCTGCATGTTTTGCTAGACACCATGGTACCCTGACGAAGGGAGTGTTTTATCAACATGCTGGTCATGCTTTGTTTCATTCCCAAGACGTTACTGCCAAGACATTATTCAACCAAAAGCTGATTTGGACACAGAACTCCTCCAAGGGTTGATAACGCCTGTTTATAGTCCAAGGTGACAAGAGAGTGAAGGAAGATAATTTCTGTCTGGTTATTTAGCCTGCTTGCCTGCCTCCCTGCACACACTGTACTCATTCCACATTTGGTTATTAGTTAAGTGCTGCTTCTGATTTTAGATAAGTGAGTGAAGTTCTTGTGTAGTTATGAGTAACATTCTTTTTTTCAAACCACATCCTGGCAACTCATTAGCTAAAACTTTGCTTTTATTACCATCTCCTTCCCAGGCAGGAAAAATGCCTTGAAGACAAGTAGCCTGGTGCCCACCCCACCTTCTCTTATAATGATGATAATGCCAATTTTCCAAGAAAAAAAGCAAACCAAGATGAGTTTGAAAATATAAAATATGATATATATGGTATATGAGGCTGATTCAGAGAGAATTGTGGGAAACTGGAGTAGATACAACAGGCAGTGTCCATATCACGACAGCGACTTCCTTTTTAAATGTTTCCTGTAAGACATGCAGGGGGGAAAACGGCTGATGATCCTCAACAGAGACCCTCTTTCCTCACATCCATTTAGTCACTGTCATGTGACAACTTCACCCAAATCTCACTACAACCCCACCCAAAAAGCACACACACACACATACACACAGTGAAGCCTCTGTAGGTGTCCGAGCAGAAATGACTCTCAAAACAGACTGAGAGAACATCAACACAGCCCCTTCAGAGGATTATTTTAAAAACAGTTGGATTTCTCACATGGGAACATGAACCTAAAGCTAAAGTGTAGATCCAGACTCGTTTTTGTCTCTACTAAGACTTGCAGTTTGACATTAACTGTAATGACCCTGATGCAGGCAGTACAACAGCCCAAACATTGTTGCTGTTTTGTATGACCTTGGACGATACCACTAGTCCTAAATTACTTGTTTACATTATGGTATCTCTACTTTATGGTAAATGTGAAAACTTGTCAAACTTTCTTTGCACGTTACAGTCTAAGACTCAGTGGTACTGCTATTGATGCATTATCTTTGCATCAATGGCATAAGAAACTCACAGGTCACACTGCAGTATACTTTGATGAATGCTCCCATGCAAAATTACCAGAGCAATCCTGAACAGTTTGTGTTGACAAGCAGTGCCGTGTCTGTGTTTTCTCATCCTGCAGCCTGCTGGGAAGGAGAGGTCAAGCTGATTAGATAACTGCTGTGGAGAGGATCCTGCTGGGATCATGTGAGGGGTTTAATCCCTGACACAGTGACTTTGCACCGGCGTTTGACTTTTTTTCTTATACACAACCCATGAGATTAAGCAGCATACTTAGAAATTTTCAATAAAATGGCAAGTTGCATCAGTCACTGATACAGAAAGACAAAGGTGTGAAGCAATGTGCAAAATGTATGCTTATAAAAATATGAGACGTTTAAATCAGGTTTAAATATGTGACTTCCTGTATGGCTTCCTACATCACTGTTCTATCTGTGCTGACCTTTGCTTCGTCTATCAAGTGCTGTGAAAACCTGATGGTTAGAGTGCATTAGCTAATTACACAACCTTATACAGTCACGCACAGTGACAGATCCATAACGTGCCGTTGTGGTTTTTTGACTGTTACAATGTTGCTCAGTAAGCATGTGGTCATGTGTTCATGATGACGGCCTTCTGCGTAGATACTTGTTTGTCTTCATAACATCCCAGGTTTTTAATCCTGGCCTTGACTCAGTCACATGGCCTCAAAAGCGGAGATGGGGTATGGGGCGTATAAATAAAGTGCAGTCGACTGACCTTCGAATTCAGGCTATGTCAATAAAGTTAGGGGGCTGTGTGCTGGCTGTTCTCACATGCTGTGCGTGCTCCTCGCTCATGTCTTATCATCGGTGCGGTTGCTCACAGCAAGAGTGAGCATGTGTGAAAAATATTTCACAGGCTTTGTATTTACACAAATGTGTGAGCGATTATTTGTTATGCTGCCTGGCTGGTAGAAATGTAATCTCATGTTGAACAAAGACATCCTGATTCACTGTACAAATTGCACGATTCTGTGGCAGACCTCTGGGTTGTATTATAGTCACTTTGTGCCCTTGTAGATGAGGAAAATAAAATGTTCCAAGATGATAAAATGTAATCTCTATTTAACTTTAAAAAAAGCCTAAATGGCATTCGTTGAACCCCTGTTGATCCTCTTACAGTGTTTAAACATTGATCATTTTGGCACACACAAGCTTTGATGTTCTTAATGCTTCTGAATACAACATTTCCTTGTATTTCTTTTACAAGTTGTTTGGTGACAAATTTTAAGAGTATGTTTTTGTCAGTTAGCAACAAAAACACTTCTTCTTTTTACCGATCTCCAAAAGACTTTCTGCTTCCACAATTGTACAACCTCTTTGCGTGCAAGACTAATCCTCGAAACATTTTTAGCAACAAGAGGTTTTGCTCTGTTTTGCTTGGTGCAGGATGCTACAACAGTTTTTAACTTTTTAGTCACCACTGGAACTGGAACTGGAAGTCCGATGTCACGACAGTTAAATGCAAATAAGCGTGTAATGTGCCAGTAACATATTTGTATATTCCGGAGCTGCCACGTTTAACAATACAAACCACAGAAATTTTAGCATTAAGAGCATGTTGTTGATTCAAATGACAAAAAGTTTCAGATGCAATCATTTGTTTTAGGTATTACATAACTTTTATTCATTGCTGTGGCATGAGTGCAGCATGAGGAACTCAGTCAGTGCATTTAAGGTCATTAAAGACATTGAGTCCAAACATGAAATACCAGCCAAACACAACAGGGCGCTTATGTGATCTATCTGTACATTTAAAGAAAAAAAAAGCCCTGCACATTTATAGCTTGATATACCTTTATGTTAATTAAATAGATAACAGTCTAAAGTTAGCACCACAACTTACCACGGAAATGTACAAACGCACAAGCATATGAAGCAGTCAGTTTCATAACTGTCCTGCTGTTCAGTGATCACTTTCCCTTAAACGTCATAGACGACTTTAATTGTGCTTTACATAATTACATTTCACTCCACAGGAAATGAAAATTAGAAAGTAGTAACATTAAAACCACAGTTGTGAAAAAGTTCATATGTTAATACTGCAAAACAGAGGCTGTGAAGACCAGATCCGGACATTTGCCCTGAGACTAAAACAGATAAAGCGCTCAACGAAACAAAAAAACAACAAAAAATCAGATCTGTCTTTTTTTTTAATGGATGGATGAGTTTTATCTTTTACCCTGGACGTAGCGACCCCATTTTCACACTGAAGACTCACCGTGAAAGACTTTAGCTTTTAGATGACTTAGACTACACTGCAGATTGGTGGTGGATTCTGAGTGCAGAGCCTCAGAGAACTTGCTGTCATATTTACAAGTGGTCTGAGACTTCCTCTTGAAGCTATTCTGAATGGTCTCTGAGGTGAAGTAATAAACAATGGGATCAAAGCAGCAGTTGGATACAGCAATGCAGAGGGCTACTGGATAGATGGTTCGAACCACCGACTCCTCATAACAGCCTCCTAAAATTTTAGTACGGACTAGAGCATAGAAAACCAGGTTTACATTGTAGGGGATGAAACAAAAACAGAAAATAGTAAGGTGCACGATTATCATACGCAGGATCTTTTTCTTGTTAATGTTCCCACCACGGCTGATAGTTTGGGGACGGCGCAGAGTCTGTAACACCATGATGGAGCAAAATACGTTGAGTAGCAAGGGGATGAGGAAGCCTACTGTCTCAATGAAAATCACCACTTTAGAGAGGGATGATTTCCACTGCTTGGATGAGAAATTCTCAAAGCAGTAAGTGGCATTTCCTTTTTCATTTGAGGTGGTATCCAACAAGAATCCTGTGGGGATACTGCCTGAAAGCACCAGCACCCATACACCAACACATACTATTTTAGCATTGCGCTTGGTCCTGAGCGTCCTTGAGCGAAAGGGGTGCACAATGGCCAAAAACCTGTCCACGCTAATGCAGGTGAGGAAGAGAATACTGCCATACATGTTGGTGTAGAAAAGTGACACAGACAATTTACAGAGAATCCCTCCAAAAGGCCAGTTCTGGTTGATGAAATAGAAGACCCGTAGCGGCAGGGTGAAGACAAACAGAAGGTCAGACAATACCAAGTTTATCATGTAGGTTGTGGTCTCATTCCTCATTTTCAGAGAGCAGGAGAATATATAGATGGCCACAACGTTGGTGATAAGTCCAACAACAAATACAATGCTGAAGACCGTACTGTATAGTGGATATTTGAACCCATCATTCTTGATGCATGAGTTGGATATTGAAGAGTTGTTGTACATTATCATTATCAGTTTTAAGATTGCAGGGATGGGAAGTGTTTGTTATGCAATAGCTCTTCAGGGAAAGGTATTTCCAGCACGATCAACTGACCATGAATGAATTATGAAGAAGAGAACAGTTCAGTACTGAGAGATGCTCAATCCATTAGAGCAACTTTTTTTTTTTTTGTTCAACACGGCGGTGCATATTGCTGCATGTTTCCCTCCCTTTTCTGGATGTTATTTCGGGGGTTACCTCAGTTGAAAAGACCCCTCCCAGAGGACAGAGATCCAGGCTGGAGTGTCTTCCCCTCCCCCTGCCCTGTCTCTCGGCCAGACAGCACCCCACAAGTTAGAGGGTTAGCTTTACTTACTCAGATAAATCAGTCACATGAATGTGCCACCTTTTTGCTCTCAAGGTCCCAAATAATCACGAGCTGCTCAATCCACAAAGAGAGAAATGGGAAATCCACATTCAGGTCCATTAGAGAAGTGACCTCATGGCAGGATTCTTGTTCTTTGTCAAAACCCAGCCTTGTGGTTTTGTTCTTCTCAGCTCCGAATCAGTGAAGTCGTCATAAGCTTTCCATCTCCCACATGGTCATGACCACAAATGACCATGGTTCTTTCCAAGCAGAGCTCTCAGCGTGACAATTCAATGTGTTTTTGTCTTCTGTCTGCCCTCAGTTTCTCTTTCCTTTCCCTTCTTTGTTTTACTAACCTAGTTGCTCAACCAGTATCTCTCTCACTCCTCTTCATACAGCCTCGGGGTCTTTTGCTCACCACTCATCACACCACTCAGGCTCGACTACTCCTTTGTACCCGGCAGTTTTTTGCAGTTTGGGTAGAAGAGAGAGAAGCTGTAGTAACTCCTCCCACTGCCTCTGGTCCTCCTACTCCTTTGTCTGCTTTTACAGTCAACCACATAAACAGAAGTGCATTGAGAGGAAACTTAATTTAAAAAATGAGCTCAGTTACTCTAAAATACTGTCACAGAATTTGAAACACAGATCACTGAAATACATTTAAAAGAAAAGGTTCAAGTTTTTCTCTTGACCCGTTTTTCAGTAAAATGTTAAGCTTGTAATTGCTGAATATTTGTTTTTGTAAAAGCACATAAAAATTTTCATCTATTGAGACAAGAAAAATAGGTAAAATATTTGCTTTCTACAAATGGGTTACATGTTTGGATAATAAAATATGTCACGCTGTACAACATAGGCTACAACATGTCTACAGCTAAAAATACTGCACTTCACCTCCTCTCATCACTACCTACTTTGAAATTGAGTTGGGATGTTGGAAACACTTTTTTTTTTTAGCTTAATAAGAGCTATTACTTTTGTTATTGTAACACTTTACTGCTAATATACTTTTTCATTTTAAAAAGGCTTGATTTTATTATTTTTCCCCTCATTAGTTAAGCTGTTAATAACAGCAGGAGGCCAAAAGTGCCTGAGAAGTTCTCTGAAACCCCACAGGGTCTCCACTCATCTGACAGAAAGTATGGGAAAATTCAGCTGTCTTCTTCTTGTTTGTGACGACCTGTGTGGGCAGCTAAAGCTTCTGCTGAAGAACCGATTTTTATTTTCAAAAGGACATTAGTAATGAGGACGAACAGAAAGCTCTCCTTCTGTTCAGCAGGTTTTTTTTCTCCTGCCCCTGTCACTCCATGGACACAACCTTCTCTTCTTGGGGCATTCTGGCTATCCTTTTGCAGTAACTCTCTCCTTGGCAGTCAGTAAAAAACATTGGGGTATGTGTTGTGAATGAAGTAGCTTAGTACGGGGGAATGTGCAGTTTAGAACTGTTCTCAGGCAACTTAACCCTTGTATGGTGTTCGGGTCTGTGAGACCCGTGTTCAGTTTTTTTCAAAAGAAAAATTAAACAATTAATTATTTTTTCACGTGTAAATGTGTTGTGTCTTTCCACTCACTCCACTTGATTATAACTGATTTATTTATAACATTTTATATAAAAGAAAAACGAGAAGCACATTAATTCATAAATGTGATCTAACAAAGGTAAAGGGAAAAAATTAACCATGTTTGCTGTTCATATGTCTTGTAATTGGGATGAAGTAAACATCTGTTGAGTAATTTAACATAAAATTGTTTGATAGTGTTAATTTGGAAAGCCAAAACTCTAGCGGGTCCACCAGACCCATGAACACTGGCTGAGTAACAAAAATACGAACACCACAGAAGGGTTAAAAGAGTTCTCAGCCCCTTGATCAGGCCTGTGGTGAGCAAATGCTATAAACCCTTTGAGTCTATTTGTGTTGGCTTCTACTGTGTCAAATAGGAAACTGAGTACCTGGTTAGTTTTCCTGCCAGTAAACAAATGCTTGTCTGTGAGATCAAGCAACTGTTTTTCTGCCAGATGTACTCTTTGTAATTCAAAACACTCAGGCAAAGATAAGATAACCTACTTCGCTCGTTACTGTTACCATAACATTTTCCTGATATTACTGACAAAAACATGACCCAGAACCCAAAGATGGTTAATTTAGACTTGAGAGCTACCAAAAATAGTCCAACAAGAGGTTGTTTTATGGCTCAGCGTGCGTCTCTTTGTCAGCCTACCACAAAGCAAACATGATCAAGGCTAGCATGCAATGTGCGAGAAAATAGAAAAACCTGTACTATTGTCTTTCCCTCTCAAAGTTGTTCCATGGAGCACATAAAAACAAGCTCTTCACATGCAAGTATGTGGTCACTAAACAAAAACATGCGCCTGAAATCCCTGGACTGTTAAATTTCTCACAATGCCAGGAAATTGTCTGGCACCCCCAAGGCCAAGTCTTCAAATAAAAGCAGTTTTATGACACGTGTTGTTGTTGTATAATGTGGTCAGGAGTAGCAATGACAACCACATGTTGTAAAAAAAAAAAAAAAAAAAAAAATTAAATACCACTTGAATTTATTTTTTAACTGTCTATCACATCACGTCACAAGCCTAAAGTCTGTGTGAATCAAAAGATAGAGACTAGGGCTCACTTCAGTGACGTTTAAATATCATTAAATTGCTGTATCATTTTAGAATACATTGAAAACAATGATCCAAATCAGAAAGCCTGGCCACGTTTTAATTCAAAGTCTTTAAAAAATATCTAAAATAACACATTTTGTAAGCCACAAAACTTTGTTTCTGAGTTCCTCAAGATGAAAAGAGAGCAATCCAAAAGAAAATAATGTCTAATGTCTCAGCAAGAGCGCATTCTGATGAGTGGCTAGTCTGAGAGTGAAACGGCTTTCATCTAATTGTGTTCCACTCTCTCTCTGGAAACAGGGACTTTACAAACGCTGTGATGCCATCTACAAGTACGTTAAACCACAGCAGAACTGCAGTGGATATACACAAACCACTGACGCATCCCAGCACAACAAACCTGAACAAGTACACAATCATTCTGTCACATTAAAAACATATTTTTTGAAACTGTTTTAAAACCTTTTTTTCAAGACAAATGTCTTATCAGGCTAAGTGGATGATCAAAGCACGCCCAGAAAGAAGTTTCCCCAGTGCCTGCATGATGTAAGTGAAATATATGGTAATTACAACTTCATTATCATAATCGTCATCTTTTTGGGAAATTTTTTTCTTCCTACGTATGCTGAACCATGCCAGCTTTGATATTAGAATACACAGTTTGCAGTAGGTCTGTGGCAGAATGAAGGGCAGCATGCTCCCCCACGCAGCCTTATCAGCTAAAGCTTTCGTCTACTTTGTAAAACAAGTACTTCCCACCCACCAACCCCTGCCCTCACTGAAACTTAGTGGCCTGTACTGTACTGAAAAAATAAAGTCATTGTAACCCATGTCTTTTTTTTAAAGTTAGCAGTCTTTCTAGTGCTAAATTTATAATCTCAAACCGTCAAGCTTTATAGATATGCAATATGCAGCAGAATATGAAGTGACAGTGAACAACTTGCATATAAAAGCGTTTGAGGCTTGATTGTTTATCAACCAACCTACAGCTCTTCATTAACCGCTACATGCTGAATCCAGCACAGTGTCACATGCAATCACTGTATGTCCTAAATTTAACTAAACAGTGTTGCATGCAAGAAAAGTGCAAATACAAGTATTAAAGAGATTCAAAAACCAGTATTACTGGGGTCCTGACATTGTATGAACTAAGTAACACTCTCAGCAGTGCACAGAGATTTTATTTGCCATTTTCAATTTTCTGTGTTTTTATTCATTTGCAAACCTCATAGCCATCTCCCATTACTGGGAGGAAGCTGATAAAACCACAGCGTTTAATTTGGCTCATGGTTAAAAAACCCCCAACTCTATTGCAAGCTTGAATAGAACAAGCTATTTTGCATGGCTGAATAGGTATGCAGAGTGGTGTTTGGGTTGTTTCTAGGGCAAAGGCCTGCCTGCATTTCTTTCTTTCTTTTTAAAAACAGGTTTCCCAGATGCTAAGTCACGAGACTTATCAGAAAGTGCTAGCATTCTGCTGCAGCAAGGATTTGATGTACACAAAGTGTGTAATTTTACAACTGTGATGTAAACAAAGTGGGTAGATGAACCAACCACACAAACTGATATTGAAAAAAAGCCCTGTGACAAGTTAAAGAGCTCTATCAAACCAACAGCTTATTCCACTTACAAAATACATCACTGGAGAGACTGCTTTATTTTTTAGCCCCAAGTAGACTATAAGAGGAAAAGTAAACAAACTGTAGATTACCCTTTACTTTGAACTACTGAAAGTAAGTAGTGGAAATGATATTAAGTGCAGGCATCTACTAAGGCACAATTTTGAGGTCCTTCACTTTTTGCTTTTATATAAATCTTTTCTTTCTTCGCTTCATTCCATGTGGTATTCATCTAATCAGAGGGTCATATCATGCCAAAATAATTCAGAAATTAAAATGGCATTTAGCCTCAGTAAAGGAGGATTTGTACATGGCACAGGGCCAGTTACTGTTAGCTGTTGCACGTCCTTCCTCATTCTGTGCAAAACCACGTTGAGTAATTGTACATGATGTACAAGTCCTTTGGAAGGTGTAAAGTTAATTCAACACAAATACACACACATGAAAAAAGAAAAGTACCTTTTAGTAATTCCACAACTTAAATGTCATGGATGGAACCTATTAGATATTGGAATTTCCATGAGTGGTTTGGCAGCAGGATCGTGACGCAAAATAATTGTCATACTGACAATCACAGTGATCTTCAAAGCCGTGCGGAAATAAATTGAACATCATTTGTTCTGTGGCCACCAGGTGGGATAAAGTAACTGAACTGGAATCTCTGCCTTTCATCATAACATGTCCTCAAACACATTTTCTGTCGGGTAGAGTTGTGTCAAGATAAAAAAAAAAAAATCAACAAATTCTATTATACTTGATTCTGCCAACTTGTCTGGCATCTTAATTTTGACCACATCCTGTTATTCTGTGGAAGGTATATGAAATCTCACTTGATGATATGGTACTAAAGACATACCTTCAGGAAACACGCAGGCACATGTGACGTTAGACTCTCTCTTGCAGGAAGAAGTGAAAATGAGCCTGTTCCGCTTCTTGGTGGAGATGAAGAGCCAAAGTGCACTGCATGTGCGTGTCTTAAAATGTTGATATCATAGCAACCACTTACTGGTTAATGGCACCTGCAATGTTACAACTTTACATGAAGTAACGCATGTTTTATTTTTTAAATTCGTGACTTTCATTTCCATACATTTCACTCTCACCCCCTAAAAACCAAAGAAACAAACAAACAAAACAAAAACACTACTTCATGTCAAATGTTTCTAAAGCATTTGCATGGTAATGACATGACAAGAGCTTTTTAAGAACACCCTCAACAACATATGTTGTTATTTGTTTTAATATGTATTTATAATTGCCATTTTCCTATATTCCCATTAGTGCCAAAGTTAGCAGGTTGCAGCTTGCTTTCCATACAAATTAAAAACATTACCAAAAAGTTCCAAAAAAGAAAACAAAAACAAACAAACATTCCAATCAGCTTGTTTAAGTGATCACATTTAGTTATATCCATTTAAGCAGATTTGGGAATTCCTGATGTAATTATCTGGTAACTGCATTTAAAGACCATGAGGCCCTTTATTAGACTTGAGCTCCAACGAAGTGAGTTGGCACAACTATTTACTATCCAGAGATGCATATTAAAAAAGCAAAAATCTTGTAAAAAGGGAACAGAAGCTTGCTGCCAATATGTTAAGAATAGCAATAATTAAAAAAAACAAAAACACAATTAACAAAAAAATCTGTAAACATACAATGAAATGCAGCTGTAAAAAATCAGCTGCATCTACTGTACAGTGTACACAAGACTCAACACGTTTGTGAAAGTCAAACTTTGTTTCCAGCTGCATAGAGAGGGTTAGTCTGAACAACTGTACAAGTACACATGCAATAGCATGCTCTCTTTTCACTCACTGCTCCTTTTCCTATCAGTCAGCATATGGTGGGAAAAACAACTTTCTACAGCAAAAAAAGTGCAAAAGTTAGTGAACACAAATGTCAGACCACAAGTTTGGATGGTATATGAAGAACTGAAGAATAACTGAAACTTTAAAAAAGTGGCAAAATATGTTATGCGAGCTTAACAAATATAATCATAAAGCAGATAAAAACAAAAACAAATGGGGGGGAAACAGGTTGCAGTTTTACATGTGTTTCCCTCATAAAATGCCTCCAAATCCAGAACATTTTAGAATGAAGGCTTCAAAGAAAAGCAGCATA
This sequence comes from Aulonocara sp. 'chitande type north' Nkhata Bay, assembly GCF_057382095.1. Taxonomy (NCBI): domain Eukaryota; kingdom Metazoa; phylum Chordata; class Actinopteri; order Cichliformes; family Cichlidae; genus Aulonocara; species Aulonocara sp. 'chitande type north' Nkhata Bay. Next base: position 32,702,530 of record NC_141357.1, read on the forward strand.
ATGTGAAGAGTTCATTTATAGCTGACTTGGTAAATTTTTAGATCCTGTCTATGCTGACCGCAGATAACTTACGACATACTGACTGCATTAGGAACTGTTAAAAGGGCAGCATGATAAAAACGATTCAAATACCAAATCAAACAATTCTATCACAACAGATTACGTTTAGTATGTTCAGCATTTTCAGGTATCCAGTCCAAGCTGATTACTGTGACATGTCCACGTACTGGCTGTCTTGGTAAACCTTGACCAGTGTGGCACATCCTTTTATTCAGCCTCAGCATTGTGTGCTTGTTACAGGACTAGTGGCATAAACCTGTATCTATGTTCCAACCAAGCACCGTGTTTGGGCTAGCTTCAGAAAGGTAACAAAGAAGAATCACTTGGTGAGTGGGGCCTTAAACCATTTACCTCTCAGGTATTTACATCCTTAGTGCCACGTGTTTGAGGCGCTGATCTGCTGGGTGTTTACTTTGGTCTAGAATGGACTCTCGTCACTGAGATTAAACTTTAATGTGCTGAATACATCACAACAGGGGCCCAGTAGTCAGTTTTTGAAGGCCCCGTAGCGACTGGCTTTACTAATGAAGTTCTTGAGCAGGTCGTGATCCATGTCGGCAAAGGCCTGGGTCTGCGTGACAGCCGTTAGGTGGTTGACACAAAACTTGAAGCAGAATTCCTCCAGGTCCTAAAAATGAAGAGGGCTGTCTGGTCAGTGCTGAGGAGTATAACTGACTAGCTACTGTGCACGCCTCCACCAACATGGTGCTTTGACTATGTATCAGGGGCTATAAGCTTACCCGCGCCTCATACTTGACAGCAGCAGAGAGCAGAGTGATGGCGTTTTCTTCAGAAATGCCTCTCTTGATCGTTTCCTGGCACAGCCTCTTCAGTCTTGTTTCTCGGTAGAACGTGGCCAAGTCAAGCAACCCTGCACACACAAAAACAAAAACACACGTGATTGTGTTCGAGATTCTGCACTGACTTGTTGCAGCATTTCCTGGGCTGTAAAGAACTGTGATCCATGTCTATCCTTACCAATAGCGTCCTCTGGTGGCAGGTTTATAGTGTCAGTGTAGAGATACTCCAAGAAGGCTCTGTACACCAAGTATGAGAACTGATGAATTTCTATAGCATCCTGGTCAGATTCATTCAGCAGTGTTCGGAAATGCTCACACCTATCGAGAAAGACAGCAGAAGACTTGTGACAAAAGCACGTTTAACTCAAACTAACTTAATTAATGGGCAATCACACTTTATCATGTGCAGGTGACAAAATATAGTCTTATGCCAACAGGAAACTGCATTACCAAATGAAAAAAAGGAAATTAGCAAGAAACTTAAAAAAAAAGGAGGTTTAAAAAAAAATCCACAATTTTCATACTGAACTAGAAAAAGCAGCTTCAACTTCCAATAATTTATACCATCATACATTACAATGAAAACATGTTTTCTGTTGTAGTGGCAGTTATACTCTGCTGTTGAAATTACTTATTGATAGTTCCTTGAATTCTGCTAGAAGGGTACATGTATGTTTAGTGCATTGCAAGTTAATGTCTTAGCGGGTGAGTCCACATGGTCACAGAATTGGTAGGCATGTGGTTACCAGCATGGAGCCTAGAATTCAGAGACTATACCATGCCTGTTAGTGTTCAACAGCATCTAATCTAAATACCCACCAGTTAAAAACAACCACAAGGGTAGATGGATAGAAGAATAGAAGAAAAATTGTTGTGTTTTTTTGTGTTGTTGTTTTTTTTTTTTAACAGATTCTTTTTGACTATGCCTACTAATACAGGCCAAGTGCAATACCTTTTATTCCTTATAAGCGCCTGCATTAATTACCACTAATTACCATTTATCTTTTTATTTGTTTTTTTGCTTCAATTTTCTCCACACTGCAAATCTCTGATGGCTCAAAACAGTGCCTCTACCATTGCTTCTCAGGACACGGTTGAAAAAACAACTGAATCTTCACTCTCTGATGCATCTTAAACATATAATTTGCATGTGATCTTGCGCAAGCAGACAGTTTCCACTGTTGCATATTCGTGTGAGCCAGTGGACTAAGGTTAAAGCTGCAGACAGTCTGGCTCCTTCCTACTGACGGTGCAAAAGAGCAAGGGACTGGAATGCAGATACTCTGTGTTCAAGTGTGGTTATAAAAAGAAACACGGGAAACAATAGGCTTGTCTTTGCTACCCCGTGAGTTTAACAGGAAGATAAGGAAACTGTTTAGCATATGAAGTTTAAATATAGGGAAACCAGCACAAATTAAGTGTTTGTTATATATATTTACACACAAAGATGGCTCATTGTTTTTGCTGCAGTGACTAAATTGGTTGTCTGGATTTTAAAAAATACACCCATGTGACCAAGCTGAAAGTAGAGGTTAGAGAAGCAAAGTGTGCATTCATATATATAATTTTTTTAAACAGTCAGAGTGTGGTGGCCCAACAATAGAAAGGAAGAGCTGCAGACATTGTCTCCATTCCACAGATCATTATGTGCACTCAAAGATAACGATACACTGCATGTTACACCCTTCCAGTCACACACCAGCTGCTCAAAATGCCACAAGACTGGATTAGCTTTTCCAGACTTCCATGGTTAATGAGTCTACATTGTCCTTTTTTAAAAAAAAAGAAAAAAGAATCACCTAAAGGACTCTGAATGTTCTTGTTTTCTGTACCTGATTTTTAGCAGAGCTTTGTGAACATGGATGCACTTCCCATCAACCAAGAACTTCAGATCAGAAATATCTGGACTGTCAAACTCCTTCTTCAAAGACTGGGCAACTGTGAGGTAATCATCACCATCTGGCAAAAAAAACACAACATAAAATTATTATTACTATTTATTTTATTTTTTGTTAAATACAAGCATTTGGTCTTGGGGTTTTTTTGCTCTTAAAAATAAACATAAATTTGCTAAGCATACATTTAAACTAGGGCTGAACGATTATGGAAAATAATCTAATTGCGATTTTTTGCCCCAATATTGCGATTGCGATGCGATATGCGATTATTTTTTAAGGTCTTTGTCTTCTGTATTATTAAACAAAGACAAGCAATACATCATATAGTATGGCCAATACTATATTACATTAATTTTAAACTGTTCTTTCCTGGAAGACAGACCTCTGTTATGATGACATGAGGTGATGCATGAATTGATGACTGACATTTTTATTTAACTTCTTCAATCACAACAGTATATTTGAACATACACAATAGTTTATTTTTAGCTTACAAACATCTGAGCATAAAGTGCTGACAAGGAACCCTGGTGTAAACATTAAAATGAAAGTCAGTACAATGTGCAGATTGCAGAAATATACATAAAAAAAATCAGTGGCTTTACCACACTCAGTTTTTCGACATCTGTGAACTACTAGACAGTCATTCAATTAAAAAATAATATTAAATAAATAAAACTAATAAATAAAAAATACACACATCTTACTGATCTCTGCAGTCAGTAACATTACACATAAAGTGCAAACATAATAGCAATTGTATAAACACACACACAAACACGCCTTTAAAGTTTAAAGGCGTGAAATTGGACGGTCTAGCCTTCTGATTAGCGTCACCGCTGTCTCGGTGGAGTTTAATAAACTCGGCCGTCTGCTTCTCGCTATCTAAAATATAACCAGACACTGGTGTAAATTCTTGACTGTCTCATACTTCTGTTTAATAAGTTTTCTGTTTGACGTTTAGTCAGCTGTGTGAAAACCAAGGAGGAACCCACCCGGGGGATTAATAGTTTTATTTTATCTAATCTAATAACTTTAATCTCAGCCAAACCGATTTACTCACGAACAAACAAAACACTGAAAAAAGCCCAACAATAACATTTTTAGGTTGTCTAAGTGACTTATATATTACGTTTAACCCGAGCAGCGAAACTCCGCGGTGATCTGAAAATGATGTGCCGGGAGTTGTGCCGTTCTCGGCCGCATCAGTAACCCTCGAGCTCCCGGCTAGCTGTCGAGCTGGTGGGTAGCAGACGCCTCTGAAAACGTCGAAGCACTTTTGCAAATATGGGATATCTTGATGAACCGAGCAGATATTTGATGTTTACACAACTACTTTCTCGCCTGAAAATATGTTAAAAGTTTATTTTGTGACCCAGAAAGATTAGTATGAGTAATTTTAAAACTTAGTAGCGGCCGCCATTGCTGGAAACTGGAGTTTGGCTGGGCCGCGCTATGAATTCTGGGATATGGTAGTAATTTGGACAGCCTTCGGCGCGTCGCTGTGACGTAATCGGTCTACAAAAGGAGGATGCAGCCCATGAATTTGGACATGTCCAGAGTATAATTGCAGCCTTTGCGGTTAGAAAATTGCACTTGATCATGTCGCGATATTATCGCAAATGCGATATATCGTTCAGCCCTAATTTAAACAACTTCTCTTTACATTTCAGTTCAAAAGACAGTTCTATGAGGTATTTATATATAGGGAATGAAAATATATTTCTTTAAGGCCACAGGTGACAATAAAATATTACCAACATTAAAAAAATGTCCACCTAAATGCTAAGTCAATATTTAAATTTAGCTCATCACATTAGCTTTCCTAACTGGAGTGTAAAGAAAAAAATGAAGCTATCACAGTTACAGGTTAATGCTCTTCAGTTTGTGTTGAGTTTGTATAAACATTTGTCGCAAATGAAGTGCAAACAGAGTTTCCTGTTTATTTCTCAGACCACTTGCAGGAATGTGTACCTATGGTACACTGATAAATGCCTACTGCATAATTATCTCTAACCAGACACACAAGTAAATGTCAGTGTCAAAAATGTAATAAAAAAAATCCTTCAATTATTGTAAAAGTTTGACTTTTGGGATTCTTTTTCAATTTTACAAATACTCTCCAGGCTGGCTATTAAACTATGTGACCTTGGCCTGCACTTCTCTCAGTGCAAGTGGATCCTTAATTTCCTGACTGGCAAACCACAGGTGGTACATGTAAACCACAAAGTCTCATCTGCTTCCTCCTTTCCTGTACTTCCTCTACACCTACGACTGTGTGACCACTTCGTCAAGTTCCCATAATTTTTTTTTTTTTTTTTTTTTTTTTTTTTTTTTTGTTTGTTTGTTTGGTTGGTTTTTGCTTTGTTTTATTATTTTCTTCAAGCCCTGTGTACAGGAGCTGCATACAAAAAGATATTTTGTGAAAAGGGTTGGCGTAATAAGCAAATGTTTCAGCCAATACCTTTTGATTAGCCTTGTCTCATGCTTTCTTTCTTTATGGTAGATTTTTGTTCTGTTTTCACTGTTTGTTTGTTTGTTTTTTTCACTGTTTTCACTGAGATTTGAATTTGAATGCTAATCAATAAATCAAAATCAAATCACCAATTTCGCTGACGAAAGAGCAGTAGCGGACTTGATCTCGAAACAGTGACTCTGCTTGACGGTTAGAGATCAACCACCTAAGTGACTGGTGTAGGGAGAAAAACCTTCAGCTGCAAGTTTGTAAGACCAAGGAGCTAATAGTTGACCCCACAAGGAAACAGCTGAAATGGGCGACAGAGATGGATGCCATTAAGACCACCCTTCCCACAAAAATAACGGGGAGTAACTTTTACTGTTAGGCAATCATGTTGGGTGACATTCTAATGATAAAAAAAATTATATACAGCTGGATAGGCATATAAGTATTTCACTGTGAATTTCTGCGTGTTCGTCAAATAACTTAAAAATGTATGGTCCTATAAAACTCTTACCTACTGAGAGGAGGTGCCACGTGACTGCCGGTGTGGCAAAGCAAGCGAACACATCATCAGTGCTGCTGAAATGTGCGAGATGGGGACTGGCTACAGCCTGACCTCGACACTGACCCCACATCAGAACTTGTCCACTCTGTGTCTTGGCTGCTGACGTGTGACTGGTGTGACATGCAGCCACTTCGACTATCCTACCGAGAAAAATCACAAATCTAGATATACATTTGAACTTAAGACAGAAAAAGGCCCATATGAAAAGTGAACATTTCTCTAATAAAGTTCTTTTACAGTCAACAATCAGTCCCTTACTACTCCGTAGCATAAAACCACAAGTGTAAGAATTTGTACGAGTTTGAGACGTTTGGTTATTCTAGGGATCTGTGACCTATTATGGTAGCAAAGTACTGCTGGTAATTTACAATGGGAACAAAGTAACAAAGTACTAACCTCTCCTTGTCTGTGTTTATAGGAGTGGGGAGCGCTTGGTTACTCTTATTGCCTGTTCCCAACTGCCCGTATGAGTTGGCACCCCAAGCATAAACAAATCCCTCATCTGTCAGTGCCAACGTGTGTGCATATCCACAAGCGACCTGTGTTTGGAAAAAAAGAAAAAAGAGGGTATTTAAGATGCATGCAAACAGAAATAAGTAATCAAAAACAATATTTTGTTAGATTTATCCCTCTTTAAGCTCTTACCTGTACAATGTTTACACCCTGGAGGGCAGCGATTCGGCATGGTGTCTGCTGGTTTCCATTATTGCCCAAACCTAGCTGTCCATTGCAATTATAGCCCCAACCATAGATCTGGAAACAATGGACGATTTTGGGATATGCACATACCTCGTTATCAATAAGTGTGCGGAACATCACAGTACTTTTATTCTTGGGTTTTTTGTTAAATTAAATCTGAAATTCAGATTCTGATTTTGTGTGTAAAAACAAATGCAATACTATTTTAGGTCTTCTGACAGAGACTGAACGTTAATTTTTTTAAACTATACTGTCTCCACTCATACTCCAGGACCGTTCTTCAAGCTGTCATCATTCAGATCGAGCGTAAACACAAATTCATTTCAGACACTGTTAGAAATCCAATTTGTTTTTCTCTGCTTCATCATGGTTAACATGTATAGATGGGTGTGACCAGTTACCTCTCCGTTGTCCAGTACAGCCATAGAGCAGAGCTGTCCACAGGCTATGTTTACCACAATCTTGTTTTGCAGGCAGCTGCTGACCCGACGCGGTGTCGGCTGGTTGGCAGTAGAACCTGAACCAACTTGTCCAGAGTTGTTGTAACCCCACGCGTACACCTGAACACAAAGATGAATGCTCACCACCCAGAAAAATTCTCAGATTAAACAGAAACAAAGCAAGTAGAGGAAAATTTACCTCTCCATCATTTGTGAGGGCAATAGTGTGGTGGGAGCCACAGGCCACTTCTGTCACTCTCTTGCTGAGGAGATTAGTGGACACCAGGGCAGGGGTCAGCCCGTGGTTGGTGGTGCCATTTCCGAGTTGGCTGTAGCCATTGTGGCCCCAGGCATACACTTCTCCATCTACACAGCAACAAGTGCAAGTTTATTGATGTTGTCACAGAAGTTAATATTTCATTAAAAGATAAGAAGCAGTCTATTTCACATGATATACTGCAAGTTAAGCAGCCATACTTTTATCAGACATCACAGATATCGATTAAATGCCTTGATTCACTTAGTTTAGTGTTGCATTGACTCAGTATAAATGAAGTACACGAGAACATATCCATAATTAACTTTTTTGCAACTTCTTTTACTGTAAATGCAGATTGAGCAAAGATTTTTCCACATGTAAATAAAAAAACAAAAAAAAACCTCAAACTGACTGGCCTCCCTCAGATGATGTGGAGTTAGTTAATCATTACCACATATTACAGGAAAACAGATACCTTTATGTTGCTTTAATCAAAGTTAAAGGTGCAATCAATTATCCAAATAAATAAGCATGCAATAATCACATTGAAAGCAACTCTCAGACATTTTAATTTAATATTCCAAACAGGAATGAGTGAAAATTGAATGTGTATTTGAAATTTAACAGTTTGAATGCATTTTTTAATCGTAATTTAAGTATGCATGCAACCACATCTCTTGGCCAAGAAGTCCACTTTGACCAAAAAGAATCACACTTAAAAAACTAGATACAATATGAAGCCAATGGTGGCACAAAATAAAAATAAAATATCAAATAAAATATGCATTTTGCATGTTTGGACTCATTTGCTTGTGATCTTATTCCTCTGCCTCCTGAAGACATTTCTCCTTGGTGACACACACAGAAAAAAAGGTTTTGGAGCTACATTACCTGCAGTGGCGATAACCACATGTGGCCCCGTTCCATAGCTTAGAGACACAATCTTCTTTCCACACAAGACATCAATCCTGCGTGGCTCAATAGTGCTTTGAAGATCTCCAAGCCCTAAACAGCCGCTACAGTTAGTCCCTAAAGCAAAGACCTGCAAAGAAAAAACATTAAAAATGTCTTTTTTTAAATATATACATTTACAAATAAGAATTACTCGATCATATTTATTGTGCATTTTTTTTTTATATCACAAAATGGTGAAGTTGTCTTAATCTAATCTGTCTAAGATGGCAAATTGCAAATTATGATCACCGGTACACTAAAACAAACTAACTAACTACACTTGAAACCAGGCTATAATAATTTGAGACACTGTCTTTCTAAAATTATGACTGAAAAAAAAAAAAACGGCAGCAAGCATGCTCATGCTGGGACTGCTGAATGTGATGTACGGCATAATTTAAAGTGAAATCCACCAAAATACAATTTAACGGTACAGTTGGCTGTTCCATAACATCAAACAAATAAGCAAGGGTGGAAAGATTAGGCATGCACTGCACCTTTCCAAAGGCTCAGGCATTAAGCTCATATGGCTAAAGATAGCCTCATTCCATCTGCTTATCCCTGTGCCTGTAACTGCACCTCATATCAAGCAGAGAGCAAGAAGGCCTGGAGCATTTTTATATCCACTTCAAAACAAGAACTACTCAAAAATCAATACAGAGAAATGAATGACTTCTATGCGTGCTTCAGGACAGCTTCACGTAAAGAAGAACAAGAAGGCAACCTTGCTTAAACTCCAAATGTTACCTCATCATTAACTGTGACATAGAGGGCTTCATTTGCAGCACTGCCAAATACACAAGCCTGCCGGATAAGCCGGAGTTCCTCAGGAGGAAGAAGTGCAAACACTGGCCACTTTCCCACGTCCAGCATACTACTCAGCTGTGAAAAAAAGAAAAAACATGGAGAAGCATATGAATCTAACTCACTATGGAATAAAGGAAAGGTTGATTAGATAAACTGAAAAACACAGATAAAAGCAGGAGTATGTTTTCATGTTAAATACTTTGATGGTCTGGTTGTTTAATTGTATTCAAATGGTTATTAAACTGGATAATAGGAACTTTCTGCCCTGTATCATGGAATGCATACATATATGTTAAAGAAAAGATTATTAAATTTCCACCTTTATCATCCCTCTTGAGTGACCAGCAGCATTCAGATTTAGATGGGCAGACAGATTAAAACGTGTACATCTGTTCTGTGACCTTTACTACCACAGAAAGTAAAGTCAAAATTATGTCATCTCTAAAGTCTAACATAATATTTCAAATATAACGGTTTCAATGATTGCACCATTACTCTCTATTATCAAACCACACAGCTGTCTATGGCTGTGTGTTAAATGGAAAACTGCAATCAACAGTAAAACCTACTCGTCTGATCTTCTGTGTATCATTATTTGTAACGCCTATAAAAGATAATTATCTTGTATTGCTAACAATATATTTCAGCTCAGTTTTTATTCACAAAAACAAACAAACACAAAAACCTGTTTTTATTGCCGCGTCTGACAAATTTACAGTGCTGTTGCATTGCCTTGCAGAAATATGAAGTTGCACTTTGCATGAACCCAGACAACACTTCCCTAAACACACACATACACCACCATGACCACCAGCTGCTGTTGCTGTTGTTAAGATGTCCCATACGTCAAATTAGCAGATACCGAAGACAACACAAACAAGCACCGCAAAACTAAGTGTGTTGGTTTTGATATATAAACTGTCAGCAATGAAACTACTACCTGAAATTATCCCACAAAAACTATCAAGCTAATTAGCGTAAAGAGCGGTGTTGTTGCTGGTACTTCCAAGTGTTGACGTTACCTTCTAGCTAGTGCTTAGTCCGCGAGGTCGTTTTCTGATTTAAAAAAAAAAGATACTAAAACATGTCACCCAACATATTTTTCAAATAACTTTGCCGGGGACGTCATGCCAACAAACTGGTGTAGGTCTAGCTTCACGTTAGCTCCTATGGTTGCACTTTGTTGTAGCTAGCTTTAATCGCTACACCACCGCCTGAAAAACATACACACACAACACCACACTTCCTGTAGTCACTTGGTGCGTTTACTGAAAATCGGACCTGGGAGCTTCAAGGTTAAATTGGTATTATACAGTAATTAGTGACATCTATTATGCAAGATTAAATAAATCCAATAGTCTTTTATTTGTGAAGTTACATTACTGGTCAATAGACCATAACGACCCAAGACTCACATGGGTTATAAGTTTAATGGAGAATATTTTTGCATGTTGTTTAAACATCTGTGGCATACATTGTATTTATTTATTTATTTAAGAAAAAAAAATATTTCACCCTACTTTTCAGGAGTTGTTGATATACCAATATCAATTTTGTGTGGAACTTTAGGAAACAATTGCTGGTGTGAAACAGATGTGGGTGATACATTTCTGGCTGAGTCGTCCTGTACCATTACAACTACAGGCACAGTTTCAGTATCAATGGAGAGCTAATCTCCTTTAAGTTAAAACAGTAGAATGTAAACAGAATGACACCTGACTCCTGACACACACACAAATACACACACTTGCTTGCCCACACACATCACATATTTGACCCTAACTGACCAATCACGGTCTTTTGACCCATGAAAGGTGCATTTTGTTTAAGTTAGTACAAGCTCATGTTATTGCGTGGTTTGAATTATTTTATTATCCCATCACTCTGTACTCTCAAAACACAAAGGTTCTCATAAGGACCTCCAATCTCCACTCCAAAAATGTGATTCAATTGATAAAATGAGTATTAAATGCTGCAGCTGCCTGAAAAACAAACAAACAAACAAAAAACAAAAAAACAAAACAGATCATTTGAATCAGACAAGAGAGCACCTAAAACAAGAAGTCCTCGGGGAGCTGAAAACCACTGCTTTAGAATTACTGCCTCCAGAAACGATGTCCAACTGCATAATGATGCCCTTGTAAATTTGCTCCCTCTTCATTGTCCGCTTACATTTACTTCCTCATTATGTTTCTCATTACTTTGTATTATATTTTGTGTTCTGCTGCAGTCCTTGATGTTGCTTTTTCATCATGCACTTCTTCTCAAGTCTTAAAATATATGCCCCTTCATCTTCGAGTGTGTGCAGGTGTTTGCATATAACTTTGCTGAGTGTGAGCTTGTTGAGTACAGATTTGAACAACAAGTCTATGTGCATTTCTGAAATCGTAACACTGCATCCCAAGTTACATGTCTTATGTTATTACATTAAAAAAAATAAATACATAAAATAAATGCACGGTGTAAAATAAAATATGTGATGTGTTCGCTGTTCACTGGTTCAGTCCCTGCAATGACACAACTATAATCTGCATATTTCACTGATTACTGCATAATCAGTCTGTCTTAAAGAGTCAAATAAATTTTTGGAAAGAGATGACTCTCCACTGCATATTTCATTGAGAACTATAGCAGACACAATGGGACATTCCTTTATTAAGTCCAGCAGGTGGAGTCATTGATAACCATCTTGGTGTATATCAGTGGATGGGATAGCACATGTTTTTGCCAAAGATTTAAAGACCGCCTATGCAAGAACGGTGAGTGTGTACATTGTTTCAACAACATCTATATGCATATGATATATAGCATAGTGAAGTTTCGTATGTAGGTAGCTACATTAGGTTGTGTATGATACATTGTCTGTGATGTTTGTGCAATTGTCTGTCTGAGACTTAATATGCAGAAGGGACTAGCACATGAAAGAAGATTTCAGATAGATAGATACTTTTTAATTAAATCAAATTTGGAAGGCACATGAATGAAGGGAATATTACAGTTTCTAGGCAACATGAATTTCTAATAGTGTAAATTTCAAGTAGAAAACAAACCAGGGGGAAAAAAATCAATAAAACAGAACGAACACAAAACAATCAGAAAAACGATCATCTCTTTGATATATACCAATGTATATTTAAAATAAGCTTTTTTGGAGTACACAAATACTACAAAAATATCTTTGTGTTCACTCAAAACGTGTAACAAACCCAAGACTGCACGGTTTACAAGAACCAGTGATCCACACTTTCTTTCTGCTAAAAGCGATATTGTATTTCAAATTGTCTGTGTGTGTCTTGTGTAGGTTTGACATCACTTGTGCCGTTCAGTGTGTAATTTTGAAAGGGTTGTTTTTTTTTCTTTCTCCATACATTCCGTATTGGCTCTCTGGCGTGTAAAATACTGCAGTTCAATCATGCTTGTTAATTTTTAGTACAACTGTGTGCTTCTGGTTACAAACCAGGTAGAAGTAGCAGTGTAGTCTTATATGGAGAACAGCAAGGTGGTCCCTGGACTGACCACGTAGCATTCTTAGATCCCCCCCACCCCCGACTGACTTGGTTGGACGAACCGGTCATAGACACGTCAACCGTAAGGTCTTTCTTAAAGTGATGGAAAAAAAAATAGGTAGGCAAATGAAGTTCATCATAACTGCACCGGATAGTGACCGGGTTCACAACAAACAAAATGAAATATAGTAACATTATTTAGCGTTTATCTTTGCTATCTTGTAAATTAGGATTCGTGATGAATTGCCCGAATACGCATGCGCACTAAGTCGTGTAAGCGATGGCGACATTCCTGCTTTTTATGCGAGGAACAGGGTTGGATGGAAAGTTATCTCGATAAAACTGAGGGTTAGACAAACGTTATCGATACTTTGCATCGTCACAGTCGCTCGCTAGCTACTTCGACCGTTTTAAGGTGCTGTTAACGCGAGCCTGCGTCGTTCATGAGAAGACCGCATACTATCTTGCTAACTGTTAGCTAGGTAGCTTACGCTAGTATGTCACACTTTGCCTTGTCTTGTGTTTGTCTGGGTAGCTAGCAAGTTCTCATCAGCTTCAGGTTCTGCAGAAAGTTGCTGGTCATCCAAGGTTGCTGACGTTAAACATTTCGGGGAAGAGCTGCATAAGACTCATCACTGTGCATCGGCTTGTTCAGCAAGACTGCTGCTCTGCCAACTGACTGGGTGAGTAACGTTAGCTGCGCTTTTGGTAATAAGTCTTGTTTTGCTACAGCGAACAACATTGACGATATCATTTTAAGGAAGTCGAACTAACCTGTAAGGTTATTGTTTGTCAGTACGTTGGCTACAATAAGGCTGCAGTTAGATAACTATTAGCTATGATATAACGCTAAGCACACACACACCTGTAGCCAAAGTAAACAGTCTCGGGTGCGAGATAGTTAACCTTGTTAAAGGAGCTAAAAAAAAATACCAACCGATACTGTGACATAAAATAGGAGCTTGTGCGTGTAGTTGACCGGCCAGGTAATGTTAAACGAGAGTCAACGACATTGCTACGTCAAATACTTTCAGTCAAAGGATAACCAGCTGTTACCCCGTGTGCAGATGTCTGGTACGAAAATAGTGCTACAGTTAAATTTACGCATTACAGTTGAGAAAAAACCAGCGCTATTAAACAACGACAAGAAATATCATTACCACAATTTTGTGTGGCTGATAATTAAAATGAAAAGCTAGTTCAAATCTTCAAGGTGTTTTCCCGTTTTCTCTAAAACTGCAACTGAAAAACAGCTGGTGTGTCCTTGTCAACTGCTCTGTAGCCACAAACAAATGTGAGGCACAATCAGGGCAACAACAGATGTAACATCTGTTATCTGTTGTTATTTCGATACAGATTTCTTGCAGCGCAACTATAACAGAAGTTACAGCTGTTTTCTAGTCGTAGGTGGTGACTACTGATAGGCTATAGTTCTGAAAGTTTCAGATAACTTTGTTAAAGAAAGAGGAGCAAAAAAGACTGAAGTATACATCTGTTCATATGTTACTGCTGTCACTGCATCTGTTTGATAATCAAAATCATAATGTTCCACTTACCACAATCAAATTTGGAAAATGTGTAATGAACTTTCAGATCATCTTTTCCCATACGAGGGGAAAAAAAAAGAAATTTTGACTTTAACTGCGTAAATGGTGGGTGGTCAGAGGAAATATAAAGAATTGCCTGTCATTAGGGATTTCCCTTAGTTGCTTCTCATTTTACTGACCTCCAGGTAGCTGTTGTCACTGTGGTGCTGGCAAGTAATTTACAACTAGAATAAAATTACCAGACAACCTACCAGCTGGTTGCAGTGATTGGCTTGGAGGCCTCAGAGCCACACAAGTCTGGCATTCATCTAAAGCCTGCTAGTGTTACAAAAATTAACCACATGGCAATCTCTCATGGCTGTATAAATGGTTCTGCAGGCCTAGTTCATTGACCATCACACTGTAAACTGACTTTGTTGTTTGGGCTTAAGGAGGGGAGGGACTAAAGCGAACAGATAAGCCAGATCACAGTAAGGTTTAGGCACGCATGCGCCAGAGAGTAATTAAGTTCAAGGACACGTTACATTTCTTTCATGCTGTTCTGTTGCTTTACACGGGAATTTTATTAACCATGTAACGATTGTATACATTTTATTTACATTTGGGAAATCCTCAGTGTATAACTTTGGTATTTTACTCCCGTGTCAGTGGAGTGTTGAATAAAAAATATTTTTGTTCTGTTTGTTTGTTCTGTATTGTTTTGTTGTTTTCCCTAGAAATTCTCACATGGTCTAACTTTATTATGCATTTTTTGAGTGTTAGAGTTTAGTAATTAATCACTGAATGGTCAGCTTTTGGGTATATTTGTTATGCAAGGGGTTTGTGTTTGCCAATGCAGTATACTGGAGGAGACAGATGAGAAGGGAATCTTTGAAAGAACAGATTAATGGTTTTTCTCTTTGCCATCATCCACTTTCTTTCTCCTCTCTCGTAGTCACTGTGTAAACCCTTCACAGCCCTGGTCTTATCTCAATGCTGATATGTGTCACATGATAAGTCATGTCCAAAACATTATACCATTGTACTTTCTTATCACATTGTGATGCAAATGATTTTAAATTCAATAATAGGCTCATTAGGTTTGTTCTGAATTTGCCTCTTTCCTTCTTTTCTTAACTAGTTAAGGTATTTAACGTCTGAGAAAAAATGGCATGTGGCACATTTAACCACTTTTTAGTATCACTCTTATTCATTTCTGCACCCTGTACCCTGCACATTTTTTTTGCTTTGTGTTGACAAACTATGTGTTATAGTACAGATGTACCGCTTTTGCGTATATCTTGGCTTTTGGTTTGATATTTGATAAAGGTGACTGATAAACGGACTCCTATATACCAGACTTCTGCTATTACTGAGTACTCAAAGTGCTTTTATGGTGCATTCATAGATCAACTGCATGCGTTTGTATTACTCATGTGAATCTGGTCCCATTGGAAGCCTACAAATATTTGCCTGTTATAGCCAATGGTTCAAGGATGACTATTAGGGCTGCTACAAACGATTATTTTGATAGTCAACTAGTCACCGATTATTTTTGCGATTAGTTGACTAATCAGATCATGCATCCATTGGACGTAAAACTTACAGCTTATTGCACCAGCATGCATCTGCTCTTATATAACTATCATTAGCTTACAGCTTTAAGTGTTTAAGCTATGTGCTAACTAAAAATAAAGACAAGATGATAGTTTATTAAATTTAAATGAAATTTGCAGATTGTTTCGGTGAAGTTTAATAAACTCAGCCATCTGCTCCTTGCTATCTAAAATATAACAGGACACCGGAGTATATTCTCGAGCATCTCACACTTCTGATAATCAGTTGTCTGCTTGACGTTTATTCAGCTGTGTAAAAACTATAACTTTAATCTCAGCCAAACCGATTTACTCAGGAACAAATAAAATACTGAAAAAAGCCAAACAATAACATTTTTAAGTTATCTAAGTGACTTGTATATCATGTTTAACCTGAGTAGCGAAAGACGGCGGTGGGTTTGAAAACGATTTGCCGGGAGTCCGGTGTTCCCACCGGCTATAGTGAGCCTTGAACCCCGGCTAGCTTTCGAGCTGGTGGGTAACAGACTTCTCCGAAAATGTTGGAGCGCTTCTGAAAATATGTGGTGTCTTGATAAACTGAGCAGTTATTTGAAGCTTAAAGAGTCATATTTACATTCTCGCCTGAAAATATGTTAAACATTTATTTTGTGACCCAGAAAGAATAATAAGAGTAATATTAAAACTAACTAGCTGCTGCCATTGTTGGAAACTGAGCAGGGCCGCGCTATGAGTTCTGGGATAGGTTGGGCCACGAAGTATACACCCGACCCATCCTTCAAATCTGGGGAAATGAAGGGCGCATTTGTCAGAGTCTTCGAATTTGGACAGTTTTTGTCGTGTCGCTGTAACGTAATCGTCCTCCAAATGCGGGCACCGGAGGATGCGGCTCCTGAATTTGGACACAGCTACAATACCGGACACAGCTTCTTCTTCTTCTTCGAGGTTTAACGGCAGCTGGCATCCTTGTACATGCAGTGCTGCCATCTTATGTTTCAGTCCGTTATTACACTCTTAAATCCTACTACTTATTCCTGCGTCTTTTGGGATCCTACAAAGCTTCAAACGGCTCGTCGACTATTAAATTAGTCGTCAATGATTTTGATAGTCGACGTAATCGTGACTAGTCGACTAATTGTGGCAGCCCTAATGACCAATAGCTGGAAGCAAGTTACAGTAAGATATTTTAACAGCTTACTACAAAGTTTCTTAAGCCCTCCTTCTTTATAAAACTGAAGTTGAACCATAGAACTCCATTTGCCCTCAAATTCCAATGATAAGCTTATCCACAGTCCTTGAGAGAAGTCCAGCTGATGGTCTTTAGTGACACAGGATGATGCATATTTTTCATCTAATTTTGAAATATTTTAACTTGCATGAATTAGGATTCCTCTCCGTTCGTGTCACCCAGCACAGATTTATTTAAATTTGCTTCATTACATTGTTATTGTATGTATTCACGGTGCACGAAAATGCATAGTAAGAGGTCAACACACACACACACACACACACACACAAGATATTCCTGATATCTGATTAAAAAGTTATTAAACGAGGAAAAAATCTGACTAGTTGGCTAGTGTGATGTAATTAAGTACTCAGTAAACAGCCAAAATTGAGCCTTTTGAAACGGATGAGGGTCAAATATTGGCTATACAAAGATTGTGTGTATATTTAAAAGCCATTTGAAACTGTTAGTCACATTTTCCAGTAATAAAATTGACTTTTAAATGTCACTGAAATGTGTGGCATTTTGTAACATGCACCAAATTGTACAAACATCATGGCGGATTATTTGTTTGCTGAATGGCTACCATTAACAGTGCCAACATCAGCAGTCACAGACCTAACGTCTTAGAATCAGTAAAGATGTAACTGGCATTGTACATTTAATAAAACAATAATTTCCTTAACCCAATACAATTTCTGGTACAGACTGTTAAGGACAACGTTTAAACATCACATACATAATTTATAAAGCTATTTTGGTCTTTGCACTTTAAGCACTTTGGTGTTCAGCATGTTGAACGCAGACTTGAGGAGGTGGTTATCGACCACCAACCTTGTGTGTGTATATACAGTTTCAGTGTGAATCATTGAACACTCTCTAATCAAGAGAAAGAAACAATAAAGACTGTAAAAACTTTTTAATTGCACGACATTTTTTACTCTGCATTTAGTCTTGGGTTTAGACAAGATGCCATCCTCAACTCACGCATCAGAGAAATATCTTTCAATAGAGTTTATGTTGCTGGAAGTGAGAAACGATGGATGTATCCAGAAATAAATTAAGCTTTGCACCAAATTGCCACTAGTTCATCTTAAGGCCACTCCTTAGGACATGTCTGTGTCTTAATTTACAAAATGTGTGTCAAGTGTTGTGATTTGACCCACTGTTTTGAGTTAGAGCTTGATTTGATGTCCCTAAACCTCTCAGCAAAGCAAAAATGAGCTTACTGAAAACACACTGAGCCACCATTGGCAAATTTATGCACATAGCAGGTCAAGTAATCAAGCTACCACAATAAACTTGATAAAATACTGCAAAATATTGTTTCTCCTTAGCAAACAGAAGGGAACTGTGTGTCTTTAGAGTAGTCACAGTTTTTGTCAAACGCCCCAAAAGTCAGAATCACTGGTGCTCATGAGAGTAGGTAAGCAAGCTGTCAGTCGTGACTATCAATGAATGGTTTACATGGAGACATTAGAATATTAGAGTAATGAATATTCTTCATTTTGGACCAGACAGCCAATTCTGTCATTGCAAGGTAGTGTTGTTGTTTTTGTTTGTTTGTTTGTTTGTTTTTTAAATAATTGTCATCCCAAGTCAACTGTAGATGCTAAACTTGGTTGTTTAATGTTTTTTACAATGTGGCCAACATAGGCTACGTCCACACGTACCCGGGTATTTTTGAAAACGCAGATTTTTCTATGCGTTTGCACCTTTCGTCCACACGTAAACGGCATTTTCGGTCCTTTTCAAAAATACCCGTGTACGTGTGGACGTAGCCATAGTTTAGCCCCTGTGTACATAAAAAAAACAAAACAAAAAACAAACAAACAAAAAAAACCATGTCACTAGAAACTCCCAAAATGATCAGTGATAATCTTGACATAATTCAGAATTCAGTTAGTTTGATCTAATAACTAGGGGTGGGCGGTATAAATGATATCCGGTAGAAACGATATAAATTTGGCCAACAGTAGAGATTTTGACTATACCGCTCTACGGCGATAGCGCATGTTGATGGTGTCATCAAGCTGCGCCTGTTTTGGTCGAAAGCATTGCAGTGGCTGCAACATCATCTGCAAATTATGCCAGGCAACAGTCATAGCAAAGAGACGAAGGACTTCTGGAATATGGGGAAAGACAAAAACTGCGCTTCCTCCACTTCCCTACCATTGATTCATTAATGCTGAATTCTCTCGCAGCTGCTCTATTCCCATGTTGTTGCAGTATATTAATGACTAACCTCGTATTGTGGAGGGATTATCTCAGTTTTTCTCCTAACTGAAGTTTGGTCTGCTTACAGCATCCTGCCATGTGATTGCATTTGTCCCTAACCTCATGTTAACTTTGATCGAGTGGAAAAGGTTTAGCGTCCATCTTTCAGCTTCACTGTGCTAATGTTATGCTAACATAGGTGTTTTGCTAGTGATCACGTAGGACATCATTATATACCAGCTAGTCCAACTTCAGTAACCCTACAGAAGTCACTACAGACTCCTGACTACGGTAGCCGTAACGCTCTGGCAATCCATCAAGCGGTGCGGCTTCATAGCTTACCAAAGTCGTACTAAAACATTTTTGACAGATTTCTGCGCGCTGTGTACAACATAAAATTGGTTTGAGGTCAGTAAGCACAACCAGAATTCATACATAAGGCACACTGTCGATTTTTGAGAAAATTAAAGGATATTAAGTGTGCCTTATAGTGTGTAAAATACGTTATACAGAAGAAAAGAATATATATCGCGATATATATCGTTACCGCACATGCTTCAAATTATACTGTGATATGGATTTTAGGCCATATCGCCCAGCTCTACTAATAAGTCTTTAAAAGGTGACTGATGATTTGATTTGATCTAATTTATGAATGTGGGGACCCAGAAGGATCAACCCTGGTCCTTCATGCTTACTACTGTTTCTTCTGAGAAAGTTGCTATGCGTTTTCTGCAAGCTCAAAATTGTCAAGCATCTTGGTAGCTTATAAAGGTACCATGATTTCTTTATAGGCATCCAAAATGCCGGTTTTGATTTCTGTGATGGAGTTGCTTTCGTGACTTGTCAAGTAATGCCGTTGACAGTGGCATGCAGTCTGTTGACATCACATCTTCCGGTCAATTCAGCTTGCCCAGAAAACCCAGCCAAGTAGGTACTAAAAAAGTACTTGTTACCAGTTACTACCACTTAATGCAAGATCGCAAAAACCCAGTCAAGCTGAGTTGAGCCAGGACGAGTAGGTACTAGTGGAAAAGGACTAATAGTGTGTACAGACAGAGAGGAGAAAAAAGCTGCAGCCTGCAGACATTATAGGTAAATGTATTTCTCAGCACAGGCTGAATGACTCCCAAGACTTTAGATGTTGACGTCATAAACCTTTTTGGTACACTTTGTACATTTCCATTGATCACTCTGTCTTCGTTGCAGCAGTACCTCTTCAGTGGTGTGAATGAGGGAGACATGGCAGACCACACGCCACCTCTGGAGTCTGGCCAGCTTCTCAGCCCTGAACTCCCAATCCTGGCCTCACCACCACCCCCAGCCATGGTCAACGGGGAGGGCCCCCAGCAGGTACACTAATTTTTGTCCAGTATTAGAAATTTGTTCTAAATGGTGCTTCTACTTTTATCTGTTGGCATTTAGGTGTTCAGGTGTAGAGCTGCTGTGAGTTTGATTTCATTTCAGGGCTAAAGGTGTTTCTTTGTGTGTGTTGGGAGGATTAGCTATTGTGTAATACTTGAGTCAGAGATATTGATGCCATTGATCGCACTACATAAATGAACTCCATCAGTGAAATTGAGAATTTTTCACTGGTGCACTTAAAGCACTTCTACGCAAGTAGTAACACTGGAGGCAGTGATGGTAATATTTTTGACCAGCATGGCAGAGACGCACTTCTGTGGGATTTTTACAGAATATCTACAGTCCAGCAGTGACTCCTGTGTCATGCAATAATAAATCCAAAAAGTGTTTGAAACCCTACATTTGTAGAGTTATTTACTATGGCTGACTGTTATATTTTATATGAAATTATATTTCTTTTTTTTCTTTTTTTTTCTTTTTTTAGTAAGAAACTGTTATCAGATGAACTTAGATCCACCTCTTGTCAATTGCAATTTGTTTGAAGGCTTGTTTCAGATGCTAAACAAACTATACCGCTATAGTTCTTACTCAGTTCAGTATTGAAACAGCCAAAATGGGTTTTGCTGTGCTCACTTCATTTGCTCATTGAACAAATTTCACAGGCAAGAGGTGCCACTCCTCTCTCGGTTTTGATAGTTTTGCTATATATGTACAGGAAATGGATTGGACCCCACACCTGCCTCAATCATCTCTTGTCAGCATCAGGGTGAGATTGAGCGGTCCTGACAAGCCTCTGTGATATCCCTGTCATTTTGATGGTCACCAGTCCAATTTGTTTAAGTTTCCCCAACTTCCTGGGGGATGGCAGGGAATCCACAGTGATATCTTTTTGTCACTTCCCCAGTCTTATGCAGTTTGTCCTGATAAGACTTGCTAATATTAGCACTGCCTTACAAACATGCCTTTCTAGCCATTGCCGTCATTTTCCACAGTGGAAAAACCCTCACCTGAATCAGGCTTTGTTCAAACAGAGATCAAATTTTGCTTGCGGTGCTCAGCTATGGGTCTGTTGTCCTCAGGGAATTCGGTTACATTACCATCATCCACAAAGACCTTACCTGATTACCTGAACATGTTCTGTGTCAATGTTTAAACTGTTTAAAAATGTGAGGAAATAAAAAGCCACTTTTTCTGCCTGGTCTACATAATTACACCCCCTGCTCCTTGAAAATCACTTACATGTTACTTGCATATGAAAAACAAATACCAAAAATATGTAATTTTGTTTTGTTTAGTTGTTTAAAAAAAATCTTACAGAGCCCTGTCAGAAGTTACATTAGAGTAAATGAAAATAAAACATGAATAAAATACAATAATGTAATCTTTACTCTCTGTTCACACACTAGTGGCGACAGAGCTTCCATGCAAGGTGTGGCATGCCATGGGGACTAACTTGGGGGCATGTTGCATGGCCAGGGGTTAACCAAATACCATTCACTACTTTATACAAAAACTGTTGTTTTCCATTTAATGTGACAATTTTATGTTTGGGCAGCACAATAGTGCAGTGCTTACCACAGCAAGGAAGTTCTGGATTTCTACTTCCTGTTCAGCCAGAGCCTTTCTGTGTTGAATTAGCATGTTCTCCCTGTACCGGCACAGTTTTCGCTTATGTACTCCAGGTCATCCACAGTCCTAAGCCATGCATGTTGAGTTGATTGGTGATTCTAAATTGTATGCAAGCAGTTTGTGGTTGTGTACCCTTTGGTAAACCTTATTTGGGTAGGTGGTTTGGAATGTGGATGAAGCTGTTGAAAGATGGCAGCAGAAATCAACATGGCACTTTTTTTTTCTTTTTTTTTTTTCTTTGCTTTCCCTACCATTTTCTTTCTGTTGTCAAAATTGGACCTTGTGTGGTAGTTACTGCTGAGTAACTGCTTTATTAATAGTATATTTAAAAAAACAAACACAATAAAAAAATAGATTTGGGTTGTGGATGAACATTTTTAACCAATAGCTTAAAAAATGACAAACTAAATATTGAGAACACAGTGCTGAAAATAGGAAATGTTCCACAAGGTAACCTTTTGGATAGCATCCATTATGTATGTGTTTTTCAATGAAAGGGTGACAAAACTGGATATTATGCGGCACATTTTCAAGGTCAACCTATTCCATCTATATCTATCATTTTTAGCAATGCTGTATGGGTACATGTCATGCTTGCATGGGTGTGTCATGCTTGCAGTGGGTTTCCTGCTGGTGATGTTCTACTGTTCTTTTTTTCCCTTTGAAGAGCAGATAGTGGTGGTTCACACACACAAAGCACTGTGGCGCCCAGAGCACAGCAACTACATGTAATTTATTTTAACTATGATTAATATCTATTGATTATTTTCAGTCAATCAATAGTTTCAACTTTTATATCAGTGCCCTCATACAAATTAATTTGTCTGCACACCCACCTTCAGTGTTGGTTTTTTTTTTATGACATTATCTGACCCTAATCTTTGCATTTTCATGTTATTTTTATCTTATTTTTGACCATTTGATAAACACAAATGTCAGAAACATTTAAAGTGCTATTTGTAGTCTTGATTCTTATCATTTTTGTGCTGGTGATTTTATTTTACTATAGTCTAAAATCTCTTTTGTGAGGGACCAAACATGTTTGTAGGTAAGAAAAACCCTTCTGGGGTTATTTGTTGTTGTGTTTTGTTTGTTTTAGTACATTGTGCAGATGACATGTGGCACAGTTTGTGGCCACCTGAAAATAATACTGGCATTTTGCAATATTTCATATAGGGGTTACAACCCATCATTGTTTGAGTGATGCTGTAAATCTAATGTGTGTAGTGTTGTGTCTGAGGAGGTGCATAAATATCATGACAGCTGCAGAGTGAGGAGCAGGAACCACTGGAGGGGTCTGGGCCCTGACAGAATGAGGCAGGACTGAGGTGACAGTGAAGAGGATTCACAGCGATGGCTGACCCCTTTATTTCTGACCTTTAAGTTAGAGAAGCTACAAGAACACTTCTTTCTTTCTTTGTTCTTGTTTTTGTTGTTGTTGTTTAGTTTTTTTTCCCCCTCTTTCGCCGGTCTTGGCTTGGTATTAACGCTCTATTGGACCAATTATTCTGACTCACAGAGGAAGCTGTTGTCTGGAGGTCATTACCTGAGATGATTCTATTTAAGAGATAACTTTGGCTACAGTGTGATTCACTGCTTCTTTCCATTTAAGCCCCCCCCCCTTTTTTTTTTTTCTGCTTTTTCCGTTTGGTTTGTAGCTAAATTGGTAACAGATGAATCAGTCTTTCTGTCAATGTTTAAGCCTAGCTAATGGCTTATGTACTTAGCTGTTGGCTGTGCTGATGGATATATGTTCTTTTTCTGTTCATTACTCCTTTTCATTAGACCTGCCATTTAATGTTTCTGTGCTCTTTGTGCTTATGTTCTTGTGTTTTGATGGATTTTAGGTCTGTTCGTAACCTAACAGATTGTAGGGAATTAGTATCAGTCCTTGGTACAGATGTCTTGCTGTGCAGTTTCTGTTAGAAAGCCTGCCAAGGAACCATCCAACCTTTTGGGAAATGTATATAATAGCTGCTTAATTCAAGACAAAGTAGCACATTTGAGAGAAGGCTTTGAAAGAACACTGAATGAAGAAATTGCTTTCACTTGTAGTCTGTGCAGATGCAGTCTTGTCAGTTTTCCATTTTTAACATGAGATGAGCTTTAAACATGAGAAGTCGACTTTGGTCAAGTGTAATACTCAGTATTAAATGGTAGATACAAAAACTGAAGCGGGGACATAGCCATGAGTCTGTGGTCTGCTTGTGGCTGTGTCTCATGCGTGGGCTACTGTTACTGTGGGATAGTGAGACCTCACTCCCAATTCAGCTGTCTCTAGTGTCGGCCAGACACAGGAGACAGGGCCTTGAATATGTGCCTCTCATAAGTTGCCAGAGGGCTTGAGATGTTGTGACAAAAATGCAACCCACTCTGCTTGTCTCCTGGTCAGCCACTGAATCATCTGTGAAGATGAAGGTGAGCCCACTATTTGTCAACTATTGTGAGGGGGTGAACAGTGCGTGACTCAGCAGTGTTTAGGACACTTTCCTCTAAGCTAGTAAGATGAACCACCATCACTGCTGCACCAGTATTCAGAAGAGACACAAGTACTAGTTAAGCATAGGCACAGTATTTCTGAGCTGAGAAAAAATATCCAGTTATCAGTGCAGATGATTTTCCTATTTGCCATCTGTGTATTTTGAAACCAGATACCAGAACAAGGGCTGGATCAGTTTGTAAAAACGTACACTCACCAACTAACATCCTGTAATTGACAAGCCGTTAGCCAAAGGTTAAATAGTAATAAGTTAAAAAGAAAAAAACACGACACTATTGTTTCAACATCACAACCACTAAGCCCCTGTTTTGTTGTGTTGTAATCTTATTTAGTCACTGCTTACCAAATGCCTTCCCTGTAAATTTTTTAAAAACTGCACCCCATTGTCAAATGTGTAGGCTATAAAAAAAAAGAAAATATTACTGTGACTTCATAACCCTGGATTAAGCAAAGGTTTGGCCATGTTTTAAGAGACTACAAAGCTTTTGCAATAAACTGGCTGACAGACCTGTGGCATCATTCATCTTCCCCCTGCTACTGATGTGAAGAGACCCACTGCTTGACAGTTACTGCTGGTTGGAAGCTGACTCCTGGTTTTCACTTCACTGTCTACAAGCATTCGCCTTTGCGTCCTTTTTAAGATGCACAGGAAATCAGGCTTTGCCTTTCTGTAACTAGCATTTATTTAGATGTGGTGTTAACAATTTGGTGATAAGTTATATGGAGCTCATTACCTGCTGTGGTTTAAGAGGGCACAAGATGACTACTGGCAGAGAGTTTGCAGACATCTGCAAGTTTTTGTTCTGCTTGCTTAACAGGTTTTTGATTAATTGCTTTCCTCTAGTTCTAGATTTTCTTGTACTTATGGCGAATGGGCATTGTTGGTGAGCTTCATTCTTTCCACTCTGGCCTTTGCTTTGAAGTATCTGCTGTGTGTGAAGAGCTTTGGCGCACCCTCATGCAGACATACAATGACACTTGACACACATTGCAGTGGTTACTGAAATAATTACAGCATTTTATCAAAACATGCTTTCAAATGCAAAAGCAAATTGCATGTTGACAACTACAGTTGATAAAGGTGTGGAAGGAAGTAATAACTAGATTTGTAGAAAAAAAAAGCTTTTTTGTTATTATGCACTAAAATGCCATAAGTAGTTTTTGTAGCAGAGATTCTGCCCCCTTTTTGACGACACTGAATTTGGCCGTTATGTCAGGGAAATAGGTGAAGCCAATCTTAGTCAATGGCCCCATTCGGAAATATGAAGACAAATCCCTTGGGTGATGTAATATGATACATTGTGCTCTTTAGGTATCTTGAGACAGTATTTTTTTTAAAAACAAAACAAAAAACAACCCAACAACAAAATGCATAAATATGTAGCAGGGTTTCTAAGGTAAATTTAAACTTTTAACTTTGGTTGTTTTTTGTTTTTGGTAGAAATCTAGAAGAAAACATGGGCAGTGGAAAAGAATAACACATGGATTTTAATGTGGCCAAAACTGTGAAACTACCTGGGCTTTCAACTGACCAAATAGTGACCAAGCTAGAAAATCTCAGCTAGGAAACAGACTTTGAGTCCAAGGACTGTTTTGATAGTGGAACAAAGTGCCTTCGCTTTAATGAGAGATTGCTTTGGAAGCAGTACACTCAGCACAGCACTTCACAAGTGTGGGCTATGTGGTAAAGTAGCCAGATGGAAAGTGCTCCTGAGTAGGGGAGAAAAAAAACAAGCCAAAAGTAACAGGGCTGTGCATTACTTGCCTAGCACTAGTTTCACTGTCAAGCATGGTGGTAGAAGCATGGCAGTGATTTTCCTAAATATGTGATAAGAAAAGATGAGAGCCAGCTATTGAAAATCTCTCTTGACTATCATTATGCTGTTGACATCCTTTTTTTATTTGTAACTATGCACTCATTTCCCAGCCATTGTTGGAATTGGTTGAAAATTGACTCCAAACTATACGCAGCCCAGAACCTTTCCAGAAATGTAACTACATCTCAGAATGACGTAGTAAAGGATTTCCAGGCCCTATAAACATGGCAACTTGATTTCAACAACAAAATGTGCTATATTGTAATTGTGTTGAGCTATTATTGCTTTGCAGTAGCTTCAGTTAAAAAGACTATTTTAAATTTATTAGCTCCAGCTGGATTGAAATGCACATAGAATCTCTGGACAGTAACAGTTGACCCAGTAGTATTTGGAGGTGGAATAAAAGAGTGATGGAAAGATGTAAAACATGTGGGATATGTTAGATTTGTATTGTTGATTGTCATTTATGCTTAGAAATATTTACTTATATATGCTTAGAGTTTTGTAATTAGTTGTAGATTGGTAGAGGTTTTGATCCTTGATAGTCTGCAAACTTTGTGTGTATTGGACAGCACTTTGGGAGCATGAGAGGTCATACCGTGTCTTATTGTTTTATGGTAGGATTAACGTAGTTGCGTCTGTTCTAGTCTGAGTGCTTTTCTGTTTAGATGACCTGCTGGACTTCCTTACCGGGGGGGTCTAGTCTACCCTCTTCCTGACCAAGGATGTTTGACCCTTTGATCAGCAGTCCACACACACACACACACACACACAGGCAAGGTACTCTTTGTGTGTATTGTGTGTATGTAGACGTCATATGTTAATGAACTTATGCATATTCATGTAACCTCAATAAAAGAACAGTGGTACGGGAGAACGGACGAGACCAACTGGAGTCAAGCGGTTGTCCGGTTCTCTCCCGTGCACGAGAAACATGAAGAAGCTTGCCTACTTGTGTCTTGCTTTGCAGTGTAATTATATTGTCTTCAACGTTCCAGCGGATGGGTTCAAGCTACAAACCTATCAGGATATACTGTCATTTATTTTCAGTTGATTATTATTTGTAGGGATGTCATGATACCAGAAATTTAGTACATCGTATGAATAGAATTACATGGTTTTAGTACCAAAGAAAATGATCTTTGCATAGAATTACACTCCTTTATTTAAAAAGTCATTTCAAATCGTTGAGACTATGGCAGTCAGTAATTTAAAATGTTATCATTATATTGTGTTTACCATAGCTGGAGAGTAGCCTAATGTTACAGTTACATAGTGAGAATAGTCAAATCTTCAAGTCAGGCTGTCAAAATAAAAAAGAGGAAGAGAGAAAATCCAAATCAGCTTAAGAAACAAACTGTACTGTAATTTATTTGGGATTTTTGCAAAACGGTGATCCCAACAGTGCACCCATTTAAATAGAATGCATCATTATTTTGCTCTGATAGTACTGCTGGTATAATAGTTAAGTTGATCAGGTATAAATTGCCTTTGTCTGCATATAGAAGTCACTGGTGAATTACTTGAATTTTTTTGTTTTTCTTATTGTCTGCATACCAGCATTTCAGTTCAGTTAGCTAATTGCTCAATTCTTATTATTGGCCAATTAACTTTTTAAATATGTAGATTTTGAAAGGTAAAAGTCTTGAATTCACAAATTTCAAACACCAATTATCCCCTCCACTGAATTGTGAAATATTCATATGTAGTTTGAAAACGACAATAAAAAAAAAAAAAAAGGTTGTCTGTTTTTTGTGCATCGGAATATAAATATATACTTGTATTTTTTTTTTAATTGAAGTACAGATTAATATAGGTCAAAACCATTTAAAAGCTATTACTGTATATCATTTTATATAATGACTTAATGCAAAGCTCAAACACCCTGTCAGTCAGTAGTGTTTGGTCAGTATTGATGTGTGTTTAGAAAGGGATGATCTGATATCCTCGTGTTGGTGTTGTTCCCAGACCATCATGAAAATGTTGTTCCAGGTTCAACATTGCAAGTGACCAATCACATTGTTGTGACGTTATTCCTTTGCGCGCCAAGCCATTCGTGCATTTATGAAATTCCAATGTTGCAAGGACAATATCAATTCTGCTTACTGTTTATTAAAGGGTTACGGTTAGGGTTAGGGTCAGGGTCTGTTGATCGGCGGACAGAGGCGGTTTCACGCAGCTTAACTACAGTTTTTTGTTTTACGCCGGTTTTTCCCGAAGTCGCAAAAGTATGACGTCACAACATTCTGATTGGTCACTTGCAATGTTGATCCTGGAACAACATTTAGTATGATGATCTGGGAACAACACCAACACGAGGATATCAGATCAACCGTTTAGAAATATGATGAGGCATAAAGTAGAGAAATGAAAACTAATTAACTTTGTAAACAAGATGCCAGTGGAAGCTGTTGTGTAAATGAGATGTATGAATCTGTATGACTGACTGTGTGCTTTGGTAATGCTTTGTAGTTGCTCTAATACATATAACAGATTATCCTCTCTAAATTAATGGCACAGAGAAGAAGACGGTTATTTACAACAGTATGAAAACCTCTTTAAATTATTTTATTTTTCAGGGTTTTTTCCCCCCCCTATCCCCTTATGTAACGTTTCCAGGGTATCCTGGAGGGTGGAGAATCATTAAATTGGTTTGAATCATCATTGCACACGCAAGTGTATGCCATCAGCTGCAGGGAGACTGCGTTAGTTCCTGGCTAGTTCCGACACTGGCAGGATTTTTCCCTGTGTCATTTGGCTCCTGCTTCCTGTCCACCCAGCTGCTATCTCGCATCAACACACAGTAAACAATTAAGAGGAACAAATAGTGAGAAACCTGAACTC
The DNA here is from genome assembly GCF_057382095.1 of Aulonocara sp. 'chitande type north' Nkhata Bay. Lineage (NCBI taxonomy): Eukaryota > Metazoa > Chordata > Actinopteri > Cichliformes > Cichlidae > Aulonocara > Aulonocara sp. 'chitande type north' Nkhata Bay. The sequence continues at coordinate 32,731,679 of NC_141357.1, forward strand.
TGAGTCACCAACGGCAGAAAAACGTCAGAGCTAACAGCCACAAACGCACAGAACAGCCCCATTCTCCTGGGTAATAAAACACCGCAGTGGCCACCTGTGTGACAGCGTGTGCGTACTGATCCTCAATCTCTTTGCATAGGGCTCATACTTGGATGCAGATCTTTATAGCAGTGAGAACAAGATATACTGCTTAACCTTTGGACACACTGGTTATATAAATTTGTGGCAGCTTAACTGAATTGTGTTGTTCCCTGTTGTGAATGTAACTGGGAAACCATTGCACATTACAGTGCTTAGTCATCTGTGTGAAAAGTAACCTTTGCAGCATCCTAGCACTTCTTCAGAGTCTGTCTACTTACAAATAAAGTCATCACGCTGTTGGTCTTTACTGCATCTGGACATTTAATACAGACAGCCAGCTTGGGTTGGAGATGGGCACAGAGGTTTTTGGAGCCAAGCAGTGACGTTGTGGATCTTTCTGCTTTGTTTTTTAAAAATAACTTTCTCCTTAATCTTTGTTGTTCTGCCATTGTCTGTGGTAGCACCTAGGCTGTGCTCAAATTATTAATTAATTCACTTGCACACTCATTCAATCACTATATAGTGTTGGCTGTATTGTAGGCTCACTAGGACATAACTGGAGACAATTGTTTATACATTTCAGACACTACATGTATGTACTGCTGCTGAGATTGTAGACCATGCGCACCTCAAACTTGCAACTAAAAAAGTAAAGTATGATGGAAACTGCAGGTGTAACTGCGTTATTATATAATAATAATAATAATAATACACTAATTATGAAAGAAAATTACCATTTCAAGTTGCAAATTGCAAATATTTCATAAGTAATCTACTTAAGTATGTATCACAAATGTATGTACAGTTTAGACTGAGCATTTAAAGTCTTGAATATGGCTCTCCTGTTTAAATCTGGCACCCAATGGGTGGGTAATATTTACAGTTGTATTTTTGAATGGCAAGACAAAGTTTTTGAATTCCCTGCTTATTTACTGAGTAGTACATTATATGGTCAGGCAGATATAGTCCTGCAAAAGCTTTCAAATTTGGCACGCTGATTGGGGCTAAATCGGGATCTTACAGACTTGGACACCCGTAAATGATCAGAACATAAGGTATTGTATTGTTATTGCTCGGATTTGGGCATCTTCACAGCATTCTTGCGCCATATTTTATTTTCATTCAACATCCCATTTTGAAAAAGCGTCACTGGACCTCTGGTTAACTGCTGAACTGCTTGAACCTGTCATTGCTGTTTGCAGCTATATTTGACAGTAGGATTTTAAGTTAAGCTTTACATCTGAGCTTCCTGGGGATGTAAGAGCTATGTTTGTGCATGACACGTGGCACTATCAAAAGAGGAACTTGTCTTATCTGAAAGTGATTTATCTTTTATGGTGTCGTTCCCCCGCCCCATTCTGCAAAGTCAGTTTATGCATTAAAAATGTTAGATGTAGTTATTCTCAAACTAGTAGGTTTTTTTTTTTTTTTTTTTCTGCTTCTTGTATATGTGGCAGGTTCTAAGGTCTCAAAAAAACGCACCAAATCCATTTGCTTGTTTCACTAATGGCAAGATGATGTTTTCAGTTTTGTTTTATTTTGTTTTAAATTCAGAGGATGATGAAGGATAAATTATTACAGATGAATAAGTAGATTTTGCCTTTTTGCGCTGTAGTGACTCTCCACTTAGTAAGCAGTTGTCTACAAATTGCATGGTTGAATGACTGCAATATTTTAGATTAAAAAAATTAAAGGCAAGTGAAATCAAGCTGAAGGTTCACTATTCATATTTCACTTTGTGCTTTAGTCCATAACTGCCTGCAGGAAAAGGAAAAAGAATAAAGAAAAAAAAATCCATAATTCAAAGAGTGTCAGCCTAATGATTATATCCATTTCTTTTTAGTGTGTGTGAACTGCATAAACTAAAGTTTACCTTTTGAAGTGTTTTTTATTTGATTTTGATGTTTTACAGTCAGATTGTGTGATTTTTGTTTTGTGGAAGAGTTTGTTGTACTCTTTGTTCAGCAGTGTCAGTGACGCAGAATATTGGGTAACTTGACATACGCTGATCAAGTGATCAGCACTGTCGCTTTAAGGAACGATCCATTTGGAGTAAATGAGGACAGATGTTAGTAAAGCACTGAGTACTTGCAAGCTGTGTGCGTTGTGTCACTATACAAATAATCTCTCGGTTTTGTTTCATTTTTGCTGCTTTCTGATCTTTAAAGACAGCACAAATGACACGAGGCTGGAATTGTCACAAATGCAGGAGCTCTGCAGTTGAACTCCTACCACCTCATCTCCGCTCAAATTGATCGGAGTATTAAGAGGATGTACGGCATGTTGCTCTGTGAATGGGAGAGAGAGACAGGGAGAGTATGAGGGGGAGGGAGAGAAGGGAGGGCGAGGGAAAGGGACTGTAGCGTAGTCGTATATGTCAGCCTCAGAAGCTGCGTGGGTCGCTCAGCTCCCTCACGCCATTGTTGTTGTTGTGAAAAAGAGAGAACAAAGGACTCCCCATGCTGTGGACCCCTTATACCTTTGCCGGCTCAGCTGTGCCATGATCACACCCTGATGGAATGCTCTTGAAATTAACCATATTAAGGAGCACAGCAGGCGTTAACTGAGCTGGCACGCAGTCAGTCACAGAGTCAAGAAGGGAACTGGAGAGGGAACTGAGGCATCATCTAAAGTCCTCCTTATTTTTGCTCCTGATTTCTTGGGCTCATCTGCCTCCTTTTCCGGAGAGTGGCTACTGCTGATAACGTTTCAATCCCTTCTGTGAAGGTTTGGCGTGGACATCGCTGTGGCTTATTTGTTGAAGGGGTTGCTGTGGATACTGACGGTAGGGAGGCTGCACTAGAGCCAGAGGCGAAAGTGAACAAGCCGCCTGCTGCAGAGAGAGACGCTGTTTGAGCAGATGCGGCTGAACCACGCTAAGCAAGCATGAGATTTATGAACTACTTTGTGTAAATGCTACGTCCAGTGCAAGAGACCGATCTCTATATTACTGCACTCCTCGCATCTTGTCAGTTTCTTCCTGGACTTTATGCAGGAGTTCATGGAAGTGGAGGATGTTAAAAGAAAACATCCAAGCCAGATGTGTTAGCATCGCAGGTCATGTGATTTCTCATGAGGGTTGGGTGAAATGGTGGAGGGTCTGATAGACCCTGGAGCATCTTTTCCTTTCTGTGACTGCGTGAACAGAGACGCTTGAATGAGAAAAAGCAATGCGGGCAACAGTAAGTAGCAGTCAAATCTTTCGCAAGCAAAATTTCCTTTGTTTGATTTTTATTGGCTGGCAGTGAATGTCACAGTATTGATTACAACAGTAATTTCCAGTGTAAAATTAAATGGGGGAGGAAATATCCTACAAAGCATATTTGCTTCAAATCAAAGAGAGTGTAAAACAAACATACACATGCAGCCGTCTCTGAAGTAGCGAGACTTTGATTCACTTAAACCTCCCTTGCCCCTCCCACCACCTCCATCATCTACGCTTGCTGCTGACGCTGCTTGTGTGGGTTTGTATGGACATATGAGGCTCTGTGTGGCAGGCAAAGGGCTCTTTCCTCTCCCTGCTGAGCACATGAATGGGAGCAGTGTCAGAGATGGAGGTGCTGATGATTTCAGTGCTTGAAGCGAACCATAGTCAAAGCCCTTTGCTAGAGGAGTGTAGATTCTATGACAGCGACTTCCACAAGAGTGAGGTAACTAGCTCCCACACACAGTGCCAGGCAACAAAAGCCTAGTTGCGCATGTTTCAGACTTTAAAAAGACAAGTTAACGGAATAATCAGTTTGTGATCTTGATATTTTCATTTTCTAACCTAAGCTAACCTGTTATTTAATTGAAAGGAGAAAAATAATGATTGTTATAAACTTACAATAACACTTTGGATGCAGCTCTTAAAAGAAAGGTTATATTGTCAGAGACCTTGAAGGTGATTGGAAATGTCTTTACAGACCAAAGTGTGCTTTTTAGTTTGTGCTTTCTTGGTTGTTGTTTTTTTTTGCTTTTTTTTTTTTTCCTGGTCTTTTGTAAATGACATAAGCAGTGTGACTCATTGTCGGCTACGTAGCTGTGTCTTTTCTTAATCAACAAATTTGTCTTTCCTGTACATTTGATTTAGCTGTGGCGAGAAACTGTTTTCCAGCAAATTATATTTTATATTATCATATTGGTTTTTGTATTATTTTTTTTTTATACTTTTTTTTTCTTTTTTACGATTGTGGTTTTTACCTTTTTGACTTTCCTGAATTATACCTTCTTTAGGGTATGAGACGGTTTAATTATTTTAAAGTTATTCATTAAGCATGGCACTTTTGTAGGTCATTCAGTATGCCTTCACTGAAATGAGAGTTTGAAACTCATATTTTTCTGTTTGTCATCTTGTTTGCTTTCTCACAGGTAATCCTGGTGCAAGTAAACCCAGGTGAGGCCTTTACTATTCGACGAGAGGATGGTCAGTTTCAGTGTATCACAGGTAAGAAGAAGCGTTGATCTTTTTAGTCTAAATTTTTATCTGTGTTGTCTAATATGACATAACGTTCAGTTAAGTCAGTCTTAACTTTTTTTTTTTTTTTTTTTTTACCTCACTGGATGTTTTTCACCCGTCTTTATTCATTAATGCATAGAGACAAAAACAAAACAAAACGTATTTTCTCAGTTCTGTTTTTTGCCTTTAAAAATTAGTTCATACAATGTCATCTGTTAATCTATTTTTGGAATACAATAGTTTCCCCAGCATTTTAAAGAGATAATTAGGCGTTGTGTTTGACTATGTGTTTTCTGCATAGATAACACGGCAACAGTATTAGATCAAGGTTTAATTTTCATCATAACCTTGTACATATGAATACATATAAAATGTTAAAGCTTCAAACTCATTCATTTGCAGCAGAAATCATCAACAGCTAATGAAAAATAAGGCACCTGCATGACTGTCACTCAACTGAAGAGCCTTTTCTGGCATTTGGTAGAGAAGGCGTGGCTGTCAGATAATCATATTAATCTTCACTCTGCATCACGTTTACAAAGAGAAAATGAAAGTTGAAATGTTTGGATAAACTTAGCCTTGGGAAAACTAGAGACCTAGAGGGGAGTAGGACAAAGGGAGATTAAGTTGAGCCTAAAGTCAAAGTTGGGCTGGTAAATCTGATCATTCTACTTGTATGTTCGTCATTTAAGTCATGGTGGTTGGTAGTGGTACATTTAACTGCTTCATATCTTAAAGCATGCATAATATTTTCCACCGTTACGTATGTAAATGGGGTGGAAAAATTACTATAGGAGGGGTTGTATTGAATTACAGGGTTGCAGTAGTGTTAATAAAGTGCTTGATGAGTGCGGTTTTTTTTTTCTCAGGATATGGTAATCTGATTAACACAGATTCTGTTCTTGTCAGTTATTTCCTTTATGTGGAGTCATTCAGCTTGGTTTTTTCGCCTTGAAAGAGAGGAAGTTGGTGAGGATGCAGTGACGTATTTTTACTGAAAAAATATCAGAATGGTAGTCATGTGTCATAGCTCTCAGCTTGCTCAGTGCCATAATTGCACGTATAGTTTCAGTTACAACAGTGACTAGTTCAAAGAATGGCATATGACAAGATGTTTTTAAGACAAATATCTTTAAACGTGCTTAAAGGACAGATTCTTGTTCTGTAGTATGTGATGTACATGTGGTCATGCAAGCATTATTTAAGTGTGTTTTGTTTACTATAATCATTCCATCTGTCTTTAAAGTTAATAAGAGGCTTCAGCATTCTGAGACTGTTGAATCAAATGGGTATCTTCCAAAGGTACCGTGGTTTAAGTATGAAGTTCTTTATTTTCTTCATCTGGACACTGTTTTCCTTGTCAATATGGCAGCAAGAGGATAACATGAACAATTAGATGCCTACTGAAAAGCACAGATAGTTTGGAAGGTATTCATTTGACTTGTCAAACTCAGACTACTGAACGCTCCTATTACGTTTGCTGAACTTTAGAAGAGAGCTTTTTTTAAAAAATTTTTTATATTTAATCAAAGCCTTCAGACTTTGTCCCTCATCACTTGAATTACACATAAGGAAGAGACCTGTGACCATTGTAAACGGGAGCAGTGATTAAAGCAAGCAAAACCGGTTTTGTGTACTCATACGATCACATGTACTGTTTTTAGAAGACTTAAAAATGAGTGAGCCTATTGTTTAACACAACAAACTAACAAAAAATATGTTAACAAAATGTGCATTATTTATACGAATCTAGCATGAGAAATGCTTGATTACGCTCAGTTAATATGTAATTTTGTTCTCTTTATATTCTTCTCCCTCATCTCATTAAAAATCCATTGTCCTGATGAATGGTGCATCTGTAATCTATATATCATAATGTTAAAGAAAAATATGGCATAATTACAGTGTTTAGTAGAGGGCTTGGGGCAAAAGATGTTTGAGTAAGATGTGTTACTCATGCTTATTTGTCCTGATGGCATTTCCTTTTCCACAATTGTTGGTGATTACGCTGGCTTTGTGACAGCAACAATGAAGTCTAGCCCTAACGTGTTGCTGACAGTGTGAAGGAGGGGAAAAAAGTGCCAGCGTAGTTGTAGGAGGGAGCGTCGTGGTACCATAATTATAAATGATAAATTGTAGTTGCCCGGAGAAAACATTGATCTGAAAATGATTTGCTTTGTTTATGGCTTGGTACACGGGACATCCTGCCCTGTATTGACATTTCCTCGAGCTCATAGCCACTCTTGCGTTCTCTCTCTCCAATTGTGAATTTGATATGATAAGGAAAAAGATGTTAACATAGTGTGATTAATTTCTGATACCCTTTGTGACCCCATTAAAGGCATTCAGCATTGTAGGACACATTTAATGATTTCCATATAGACTGCTGCTTACTGTCTCATTGTGTCTGGGCCTTTTGTCTATACCATGTGGCATATAGAAATAACTATGAGATGACATGCCCCAGGGATCTATAGTTAAATGACAAAGGAGTTATAGAAAGTGATACTGCCCAGCCAGGAAGCCATAATACAGTGTGCTCACAGCAGGGGCTCTTCTCCCTACTCCTCTCTTCTGAGTTCTCACACCAGTCCCCCATTATGAGCTTAGTAAACCTTCCTAATAGGGAGCAAGCATGCATAGTTTCCATCAGAGGAGAAACAAGGAGCTGAGAGGTGCCACATAGATCAGTGTGACTGCTACTAACTGGCCTGTCACAGGGTGCACTCATCTCTCTGTGACGTGAATAGAGGGATGACTCACCGCTTGCAGTGCAAGGAGGGAGGAAGAAGTGTGTGTGTGTGTCTGTTTGTGCTTGCAGGCATGCATGCATGCATGCATGTATGTGCTGGTTGATTGGGTTGTTTTTTGTTTTGTTTTCCCCCTCCCTTGTTTGTTCAGAACAACCCATACAACACAACAATATCTCTGTTCACTTAAGTGTTTAATGTGCACGTGTATGCTTCCATCTTTAACCCTGGTGTGTATGATGGTATCACAAAGCCAAAAGGATCTGGCTTACGCACTTTTTGCTTTATACGACATCATTTTGTGTGCTCATATATTCACATATTTTTAGCAGCTTAATGTGCACAATTTCTGTGTGTTAGGGCATGGCAGCCAGGTTAATAGGAACGCACAGTCTTGTTAAATTTCGTTTATAGAAGGCGTTTGCCTTTTTGCTAAGTTGGAGGCGGGACCTGAGATGATAGAATCTAATTGGAGTGGCCATTTACTGTGCTTGTGTTGGGTAACTTTCTTGCCACAAGGAGAGTGGACATGCCCTCACAGTTTCAGGCCAGCACTCCCTAATTTGGCTTTCTCTTTACCTACTTCTAGATGCCAAATCTAGACGTAGATGAAGAAAGCTGCATCACTGGAATCTGTAGCCACCTGATAAGCTTGGTGACAGATGAGGCAAGTCAGCTTCAGGACCACTAGGTTGATTAGATCCACTTCTTTATGTGATATAGCCTTGCGGTGATTCACCATCACTTTGGATGATTCAGTCGGTGGTTTATGGCATAAAGCTCTGTCTAGTTCTACAGGGCTTATTGAACCTGATAGTGATTTGCCATTTTTTTTCACAAAAAATCTGTCATTTTGGTATTGTGACGGGAAGCTAAAAATAGTGTGCACAGACCTTCATGTTACTGAGCAGACACACACCTTACTCAGTTTGATTATTCAGTCCTTCTGCTTACGTGTCCCTTATCTCCCTGAGGCTGTCTCACAGCTATGAAACACTTCACTTCACTTCATTTCTGATGATCTGCAGGTGTCTTTAGTCTTTCTTTTTCCCTATTGAAGAAAGTTACATCTATCATATCCTGTGCCTTAAACTGTCTACACTGTATACTATGGTGTAGTCCGTTTTGAGACTGTTTTGATGACAATCTATGTTCAAGAAGTTCTACGAAAATAATTCCTATGATTTGAGTTTTTGGGGTTGAGTTAATTTGATCCACTTCACTTGCAGTATCATCAACTTGAATTTTTTGAGCTTGTTAGTGCATACTAACCTTCAGAAAAACTGTTTCAGATAGGCTACCCTAGAAAACTGTATGTATGTAACCATCACGTTTTTTCCCCCCAACAACAGGAAAAAAAAACCATTAAATGAGAATTTCAAATATGGATTATACTTTTTCTGTCGCTGCTTAATTTTCCACCACCTCTTTAGGTGTAATTTATACTTCAGTGTTAAATCTATATGGAGTCTATGATGTAATCTACACTAGTGTCTACTGCTGTTGCTGAAATTTAAACTGGTGTGCCTGCACTTAGGCAGTTTGTCTCTTCAAATTAAAGCATTCTCCTCCTGTCTACCTGAAAAAATGGTGGCAGAAGAAGTGGCCGCTGGAAATGTTTAGAATGAAACAATGGTAATGAATGAACCCATCGTAATTGGTGCAACATTGGTCCAACGTTACTCAGTCTTCGACTGAGTAGCTAAGGCCATCATGAAACGGTTGCTGGTGGCACAGGCTACCAGCAACCAGTAGTCAGCCTATTATTTTAACTGGAAATAAACAGAAATTTGGATGAATTGCATCATTTAAAATTAAAACCCATGTGAACAGCTGTAGTTGGACTTCTTTTCATACACAACACCCTTTCCCAAACCACAGCCATCACATATGGTTTACAGGATTGGGCTGCAAACATCAAACACATTAGCACTATTTTTATGCTCATCACCTCCCCCACCTAACTCCAAGGACATGTACACAAACATGTGGATGCAGACAGTTCATTCACAGCTTCTGCAGTGAGTAGCTCTAAGAATGACTGAGCTTGTGAGTCATTCTCCCGCTGCTGCGTTGATACCAAGGGAAAGGGGTAAAGAGGATATGATGGGGGGGGTGTCAACTTAACCCCACCCTCCACCCCCGTTTAGGCAGTTGGGGGATGTCCATAGCAATAAGATGGTTGCATGTCTCTTAAGCTGTTTTTGTGTTTGGGAAATTATCATTTCAGACATCATAACTTTATGTCAGGAAACTGTTTTTAAAGTGGAATCTTTATTTCCTGAACATAGTCAGATAATTCATTATTTACAAAAAAGTGCCCCCTGTAGTCATGGCCCCTCTCTTGTTCTGGTTTAGTCTGGCTTACAGCAGTATAAGCCTCTGATGTTCTGTAATAAGCACAAGCATGAAGGTTACTGACTCCCTCCCTTCCTGTAAACGTCATTCATACCGGTGGGGGCTGCAAGACTCACACAGATGCCTTAACATTTTTAGGATATTCAGATTAACTTTACAAATACCCAAGAAAATGTCTATTTTTTTCTTAAAATGTTCAATTGTTTACAGCTTCCTCAAGTTCTGGTTTGCACAGTTCCCTCTCCTTTTTTTTCTCCTCCTCTATCTGGATAGATTGGTGATGGTTGGATGCTAGCAGGCATATTTTGGATCAGCACTGTGTCTGAGGATGGGTGTACACATGCAGCCTTTGTAATCTGATAATAAAATGTTGCGCTTGCTATAAATTACTGCCTTCTTAATTTGATGAAAGATATTTCCCGCCTAAAAGAAAAATGCTATATCATGCAAAAAAGGGAACAATTTGCCACAGTGTCATCACTAAAAATTCAGGTTATGGTTTTAAGTTCTAATTATTACTTTTTGGGATTATTGACAGTTCAGTACTTCCTTTTCCCTTGCTTGGGTGTAATTATTATCCACTGTCAGTAAGTGTTCTTGCATCCCCTGCCTACCCTAACTCTCCTCTTTATTTGCTGATAGAGACAATTTATTAGCTCTAATTAATCAAGCCCACTTCATCTTTATAGGACCACAGTTCATCGTGTTGCCAGTGAGAGCTCATTGAGAGCGCCCATATGAAAATACTGACTGTTGTTCCCTCTGAATGCTTTCCTGGATTTTTACACTTGTCTCTTAACCCAAACAGACTCTATGTAGCTTATCTGCTTCTTTGTAGTCTTCAAATGTAATTGAGGGTTCATCGTACATCGGATTAAACCTGACAGTTTGCTTGTATTATAGCAAGCAAATTTTATAATCTATTATTTCAACACCACGTCTGCCAAGTTTTGTATTTTTGCAGCATGCACGTGAAGTTCCGCTTGACTGTTTTTGTTATTGAGCCCCATTTTAAGACAAGCGGAAACAGGTGGGTGCTCAAAGGGCCTCAGCTCATTTTTGTGTATGTGAACATGTATGCGGCCTTTTGAAAAGTCTTTAACTCCTAGAGGAATACTGATACTTTCTTTTTTCTTAATGAGTTTTTCTTTTTTCTGTGGCAACTTCCTCTGGAAGGCTGGCACTCCATGGCCACGTCAGCACAACCAGTGCTTCGGTTGACTCAGGGGGAGGAGGGGGGTGGGGATGTGGCCTTTTTTTTTTTTTTTTTTTTTTTTTTTTTTTCTTTCAAATAATCTGATCTTTGTCAGCACGCGTGCGTCAGTTTGATGTAAAAAGAGTGGGTGTCTCCCCCTATTTTCCACCCTGCTTCTCACATCGTGGACTTCTATCCTGCCTCTCTTACCTTGTACTTTCTAGCCCATGCACTCCAAGTTGGTAGACACAAAGCTTTTCATTCTGTGTGAACAACGTATAGCATGCTAATGAGATTAATCAGATTTCCTGTTCCTCAGCATCAGAGGCACTAACTAGAATTGCTTTAGGCAGTTGTTAGGCTGATGTGCTGCTTAGTACTGAGTGGCATAACAGATTTTTCTTAAAAGTGAGTAGAGTTCACAATGCAGCCCTTGAACTCCTACTCAAATTATATTGTTAATCTAAAAATCTATGATGGCTGAGCCAGTGTGACTGGCTTCATTCAGACAAAGTCTCCTCATGTTACCTGAATTTTTGTCCTTGCACAGCCTGTGTTCTTAGGCAGGGAAATGACTCACTGCCTGTTTGCCCTTTTGACTTCAGTATAAAAGGCCTATCTTCTGTTTGTCTTATTCAAGAAAGTTTATTAGCAGGGAGCAGGTGCCCTGCAAAATCATGGGCTTACGTAGTTGGGTCTCCTGGAGGCTACTGTTGATGCATTTAGTCTTGGCTCGGTACACTGGGTCAGTGGGGTAAAATTCTTTGTAACCCTTTGTATAGCAAATAATACCAGAAAGGGGATGTGAGTATGATGCAATTCTAAGCTGTCGTACTACTTTTCTTTGTAAAGTGATGCAAACGCCTCATGATCAGCTATAGATTAAAGTTAACATTTCTGTCTACCCATATGGACATTTACCTTCTCTTATCATGTATTCATGACTTTTCTCCCCTCTCACATTTCTCCCACAGCCTGTAGAATAATATACAAGCATAGAAATGATCACATTTACTTCCTTTCCTGATAGCAACAGCAATATCACCAAAGCTGTGCAACATTCACACACGGATTGACCTACACAGATAAAGACTGCTGTGTCAGCTTCGATGGCGCAGCATTACTTTTCTCACAAAACAAAGTTGCTCGACTGCCTCTCAAACATTACCCGCCTCTGTGTTGAGCTGCTGATTACAACTGTGAACTCTGGACCTGTTATTCTGTGTTGAGATTTTATCTGTTTACACTTAACTAAATGCTACTACAGTCTAAAGCAACAGCCTCACAGTTACTGTAATTTGGTCCCGAATGTATTAACGGCAATGCTTCTGTTATTTGGAAGTAATAGTGGTGGAAATATCCAAAACAGGTAGCTGGCAAACTGGCAGCTGTTCCTATTTGTGCTCGTACTTGCTGTTAATCTTCCTTGAGACCTGGAGGCTGGACTTAGTGCTGAAGGAGGGCAGTGCTAAGTGTTAGTGGGAGTGTGGCAGGCTATAGTCCTAGACACGTTAGAATTAGAATAGCTTTTGCCTCTTATTACTCTTTTGACAAAATGAGTGAAAATGCTTAATCAAGCAATCTCTTTTGCTCTCCTCCATGACATATGGCATTGGGGGGCGTTTGTCTTTGGTCTGTAAGAAGAGAAATGTGTGAATGTGCAAACTTGGCTGAGAGGTCTCTTTCTTTCTCCAAGGCTTTTTGCTGAGCTGTCTCTTCTCTGAGCTGAGCTAAGCCGTTGAACTGCCCCCCACAACAGAGCAGGAAACTTTGTTCCTCAGCACTTTTGGAAAGTGGTTTTCTTGCATTTGCCAGGATTTTTAAAAATGTGTTTTGGGCCTTTTTTCTCATAGGTATTAAGAAAATACTTATTGAAAATGCATCTGGTTTAGAAAAACAAATCATATACAGGGATATTCCTCTTACAGAGGTGCAGCTTTAGTTAAAACTGCCTGTGCATGGGAATTTTAAGTAGCTGAATGTGAGAAGTTTTTCTGACTTAGATTTAAGTAAAGTGTGTTTATTATTTCTATAGAAGTTTTAAGGTAAATGGCCGCATTGTTGACTTTACTAATTGAGTGCAGTCTTCTGTAAATAAAGCCCTGACCCTTCAGTTAAAAAATGTAAATTGGGGGCTCTGGCTTAGTTTTGATCACTCATTCATTGCTGCGTGGCATGTCGGAAATGTGCTACATTTGTGGATTGTGGTTCTGGTTTGCCATAGCTGTTGGGCTTGTATTAAACTTAAGCCCCATGTATGACAGTGTTTATCCTGAGGGAAGGTGTTTGATCTTGCGCCTTTCTAACTTCTTCGTAGGTCCTGCTCAGGTTCCCATGATGTCTCCAAATGGTTCAGTGCCTCCAATCTATGTGCCTCCTGGATACATTTCACAGGTAGCCATTCATGCGCTATTTCCATCCCAGTGTTTCTGATTGGCATCTTATCATTCTGAGAGTAGCTTTGATATCTGCTTTCAATGCTATTGTTTTCCCCCCCCTTAGATCATAGAAGAGAACGGAGTGCGGCGGGTTCTGGTTTTACCTCAGCAACCAGAGTTCCACCCAGGGGGGCACTCCCCTCTCCACCATCCTCCTCCACCACCCCATGCCCACCTGCCTGCCTTCATCCCACACCCTGCCATGATGCCCCCTCCACATCACCTGTATACAGGCATGGCAGGGGGCGTGGGCGACATGAGCTCCCAGTACATCTCTCAGTACCATCCAGCTCATATTTACCCAGAGCAGGGTGAGTTGGAGTCAGGAGTCCCTGGATATACTGTTATACTTGTTGTGTTGTTTGTTTTTGTATTTGTTCTCAGCACTTTATTTGGATAGGCTGGTTACACACTAATGGCATGAGTCAAGTCTTACTCTTTTAGTTGCTTAATCTAAGAGAATTACTTCACTTTCATCATGTGCATTTGCATGTCCATCTTATAAGAATAATGTTTTTGTGCCACAGTCTCTACAGATTCTCACTCCCAACATGGACGTCCGTCGTTGGTTCACAGAGATGACAGAACTAGCAAAACACATGAACGTCTGCAGAAGAAACTGAAGGAGCGTCAAGGAGGAGGGCAGGTGAAGGACAGCCCTCCCTCGTCACCACAGAAGTCCTGCAACAGTCCCCCAACGGTGGACATTCATAACGGTATTGGAGGGAAAGGGCTGGAGGCAGAGCAGGGGCAACTTAGGCACACAGTGTCCTCTCCTGACAAGCAGACAGGCAAGCGAAAAATTGGAGAGTCAGCAGGTAAGAGTATTAAAGGGTGGAGGTTTATCATAGGTTTTGGGTTTTAGCATGGTATTTGGGAAAACTAATAGCTGGGCAAAGGTGATACTATTTAATCAGTCACGTTTTAATGTGCAGGAAGAATAGTTTCACATTGTGACCTGATGGAGATTGCTACAATGTAGAAACAATCCACTACTAATAATGAAGCATATAAAAAACCGTTACAATATTTTTCAAGATCCAGTTAGAGAATCATTTTCACAGCTTAGAAATATCTGAATTCCTCACTTGATAGTTTTCTTTAAGTCTTTAAAGGGTAGTAACTAACAGAAGGTTGATCTGTAATCATTAATTTAAAAGAAGTTTGACATTTACAGAGTGATTTTGGTAGTACTGACACATCCTGTTTGTTCAGCACGTAAAAACAGTAGCTATTATTAAAGTATTTTAATAAATTGATTTACTTTTTTCTCTTCTTTCCTCAGTACTTGACAAGGAGGCGCAGGCCCTACAAGCGCTCTTGAGCACCATCAATAAACCAGAGGTTGGTGTTTGCTTCTTTCTTCTTCTTCTTTTTTTTTTTTTTTTTTAAATCTAATTAATGCAGTTTGCATGATTTTATGTGATTCCGTTAACAAAAAATGAAACTGTAATGATGCTACTATGTTGCATCATTAAACATTCTATTAACAACCTCAATGAATTATTACTTAGCATCTTACTAATGGAGTCAGACCTGCTGACTACCATCCATGTGGGGACTTTTATTCCCAATTGTGCCGCAGCATTTATACAAGTACTGAAAGGTTTGGATTTGCTCTGGGTTAAATACATTTTTCCCCTGGCTCTCACATAGTTAGATTATATACATGAGAAAGCCATTTGTTTTGCACCAAAATACATGATTAAATGTTATAGTTGCAAAATTATCTGACTGAAATATTCATACTAGATACTTCTTTTTTTTTTTTTAATCCTTTGAAATTGCTATTTTAAAATGGTGTTGGGTTCTCAGCTGCCCAGCAGCTTTGTAGATAAATGAAGACGAGAATGGCTGTTCAATAGCAGCTGGGTCAGAATTAGTAGAACTGCAAATAGAATTTGCTTGACCTTATAAGATAAGATTTGTCACCGTTGGTACCGTCTGAGCTCCTTGTAAAAGTAGCAAAAACAACTCGGTTGGAAATATAATAGATAAAGTTAACAGAATACTGGGGAAGTTCAGCTCTTTGCTGCCATACTGGTCCGTTACTCAACAGAGAGTCAAACTGCGGGAAGGAAAAGGACTAAGGTGGGCCTGCAGGGCAGAGGGGAGGAGGTACAGACCTGATTGAGTTCTTCCACATATGAATCCCCCCCCTGCAGAGTAGCTCAACCTATTTTTAAATCTTCTCCAAACAGAATGGAAAAAAAATATCTTAGGGTTGCACAGCACATCCCTGCCAGAAGCTGAAAACCTTTTTCCCAATGCACTGTCAGTTTGCATATTTTGATCCCATACTCTTTTCCACTACCAAGCAATATGTTGGTTTTGGAAAATGCAAGAATAAGAAATGCTTATGTTTTTAAGACTTCTAAGCATGGCTGTTTACCAGCCATAACCAGTTTTGGTTCTGAGTTTTAAGGGTTGTAGGAAATTATTAATTTGACAGTATTTTAAGAGTCTGCAGATACTCTGAAGAAGGAATAACTTGATACTCATCCAATGTACTTTCTTGTGATAGGTGTCAGACATCGAGGCCAGAGGAGCAACAGTGAGCTGGAGTGCGCCCACCAAGCCAGAAAGTGAGAATGACAGCAAGGAGGATGACCCCAGCTTCTCAGAGCCTCTCTGCTATGATGTCTCCATCTCAATTAGTGGTAAAGATGGGAAGTACCAGAGCATGCACTGGTGAGTATAAGAAACATCCACAAGTTTTAACATCAGTTGTCATGACAAATTAAGCATAGACTATGTCCTTATCAAACTCAAAATGTGTTTTTTTTTTTTCATTTTCCTTTAATGCAGTGGGGAAGAACTAAGTGCAACTTTAGAACTCCTTCGGCCAGCAACAGACTATCATGTCAGGTTGGTGCAACACTCCACCACCTCTTATTTCAAATCCAGATTTAGTACTCCTAGTAATAATGTATAAACATGTTTTTTTTGTTTGTTTGTGTCATGCCCCCTCCCAGGGTCCAGGCGATGTGTAGCGGTTTACAGGGAAACCCATCAGAGGCTGTGAGCTTCACCACTTTAAGCTGTGAGCCAGATCCTCCCAATCCTCCCAAGAAGAACAGTGGGACCAAGAATTCTCTTTTACTTCAGTGGAAGGTAAAAGAAAAGACTGCCTGATGAAGCCACAGTTTTAAAGCTGGACATTAAGAAGCAGCAAGAATGTATGATATAAAAAAGATTACTAAATATTGAAACTACGATTTCTTTTGTGTTCAGGAATGATAGTAGGTGATAGTAATAAACGATGCACACATATTTGCCCCTTGAGGCGGAATAATGACGAAGAGTTAAGATCCCTGCACTTTCTATGATTACCTGATAATTATAATTACCTTCCCTTCACATTTGTTACCATGCCCCCATCAGTGTTGTACCACTTCTGTGTTTTCATTCAAACTGTTCTATGGTGAGGATTAATGCTAGTGGTTGCACAGACTACTAGTTAGTTGAAATATTAAAAACCTTTTTTTTGTTTGCTTTTTTTTTTTTTTATCTATAGGCTCCATGTGACAATGGTTCCAAAATTCAAAACTACATACTCCAGTGGGATGAGGTAATTTTTTTTTTATTTTTTTTTTTTATATCTCTCTAAAGAATTGATATTTGTGTTCAACTAGTATTCCAGTTTCTTAAGTGAAACACTTTGTTCATTAAAGGGGAAGGGCACTGGTGTTTATGAACAGTGCTACTATGGACCTCAGAAGCAGTACAAAGTGACCAAGCTTTCTCCAGCTTCACGATACTCTTTCCGCCTTGCAGCCAAAAATGACATGGGTACAAGGTAGGTGCATTAACGTCCTATTATCTCCTGAATGGCACCCTCCCTGTTGTCCGTTATTATATTGCTGTTTCTTCCATCCACTGTCTTCATCCATGTGTGTCTCTCACTGTGTTTCTTCTGTCTCTCTCTCCCATTCTTTCCCATCCACCATCTCTCTCTGCCCTCCCCAGCGAGTTCAGTGAAGTGGTGGACCTGTTCACCTCATGCAGTGTGCCATTGCCACCCTTCCCTCCAGAGCTGGAGATGGCGGGGGTGACCTGGCTGTGTCTGAAGTGGCAGAGGCCTGCTAGCTCTCCAAAGGAGGATGACATCTTTTATATTTTGGAAATGGAGGAGGAAGGCTCGGTATGTCTCCTGCGTAAACCTAAAATCATCTGATCATGTGAGATTGTAGCTCATGTATGAAACAGCAGTATATGCAGACACTGTTTTCTGTAAAATATTATGTTTTTCCCATCCACGTGAAGTGCCTCCCGTTAATGCATACAGGCTTATCTTAGACTGTTGTGTTTCCAGTTGTGTTGCCATCTTGAGTTTGTGAAAGAGTATAAAATATGTACATTTTCCACATTTTGTTGTGCTTAGACTTACCTTAATTCTTTGTCCATTGTGTCCTACTTCCGTTGGTGTTCCTAAGATTCGTTCTGTGCCTAATTGAAATAAATTAATATTAAACAGATGTAACAGTTTGTATTAGGTCTCACAGTTGATGATGTCAGAGTTGGAAAACTAAGCAGTGAGGTCAAAAAAACATGCCCATAGACTTGCAAGAAAGGGTTGACTCAATCCATGGATGAAGGAAAGGATACAAGAACATTTAAACAGTGTTAAGTACTCGAGAGTAGATGGTCTCCATTGAAGGTGGTTTCTCGTGCCTTTTAAAAATAATGGTAAATCCATCCTTAATCCTTAATCACAAGAGTCACAGCTACCGGTTAAAGGTTTAAAGAAAAATTGGAGCAAGAGGGCTTGGTAAGACAGGTAACACAGAAGCCAATTGATTTTTTTTTCTTTTTTTTTTCTAGGTTAAAAAGTTGACATATTTGTAGCTTTGTTGCTTTTGCCCCTCAAAACGTAGTAGGTGGCGTGAACCAGACGAAAGCTTCCGTAATCCCTGCAGCTATTGCTCCTGCAGACCACTTTGCTTTCTGTGCTACAGTGGTTGTCTTGAAAGCCATTGCTCACCTGGTTGTTTTCCTCCTCCCTTTGTCATTTGTCTTTGTCTCAGGGATATGGCTTCCAGACAAGCTACAACGGTGACGAACTCTCTTTCACCATTAGGAATCTCCACAGGAGCACCAAGTACAAGTTTAGGGTAAGGGAGCCCAAAGACTGACGTTGGTCCTTTTGGTTGTACTTTAATTTGAAATAAATGAAATCATATCTTTTAAATGAAAATATTAAAAGAATGCAGATCATAAATGTAGAACTTCTGAAATTTATGCTCAGGGATGCAGTGAAGCATTCCTGTCCAACTTTTTGGAAAAATGTTGAGGTTAACAAATTCTGAATGAGCATGTATTTATTTGTTTATTTATTTTTAAAGCTTCAATATTTGATATGTTGGCTTGGGAATTATTTGCTGCTTATTATTATTATTATTATTATTATTATTATTATTAATATCAAGTGTCCCAATGATTTTTGAAAACAAGGTTGTGGAGTGTGTATGGAGAGGAACAGCTTTTAGGCGGGGAAGTTGCTGAGTTCAATGTTGACCCTGTGAGTCATCTGTTTTGCAAGATTCTGCTAGCAAAGCGGTGGGCAGCTGACAACATCAACAGGAAGAGCCAATGAGAACCTAGTTGTGCAAAGTGTTTGAGCTACACAAGTTTTTTGGGCCGGCAGTAATGTTAGAACCTTTGGACAAATAGTTGCCTGTGTCTTCTTCCCTATATATTTTTCTCTTTCACACATTCCCAGATTCCCAGTCTTTCCCATTCTCCCCAACATTATTAGTCTCCTATTTCATTTTTGAATGTTTACTAAAGAGTTTTGAGCTCAGAAAATGGGCAAAGATTAATAATTGGTTGAAATTAAACTGAAGATGTGACGCCTGCTTGAGATGTATGATCCATATCTTTATATAAAATAGTGTGTGTTCAATAAATCTGTAATATTCGTTTTTCTAAATATTTGTAGCGTGTTAGACGTCTTAAATGAGTTTTGTCTAAAACACAGTTCCATATCCTGTAAACGTTGTTTTAGTATTGATTACAGCAATTTGTAAATGCTGTTTAGCCTTGTTTGAGCAGGCCTGAAAGATATAGAGCCCACTTTTAAGAGGTTTACTGTGCCCTGTTAAACTAAACATTTCTCAGAGATGGCATCACCTCAGCTGTGACGTTAGTGAGTTCTTAGCTCGAATCCATCTTTAAAAATATCATTTTTGCCCAGCATTTTCACCGCAGACATCCAGACGTTCAGACATATAAACACCTTCCCAATTTCCCCAAAGCATCTTTGTGGTTGTTTCTACTACACTGGTTGTCCTCAGAAGGAAGTGGTGGGTTTCTGGTTTTGGTGCTAGAGGCAGCAGTGCTGATTGCCAAAACATATAGAAGACATTCTTTTAATTCAGGTGAACTGCTTTTGTGGTATTTCCTTTAAAAAAAAAAAAAAAAAAAAAAAAGGGAAAAAAGAAAAAGTTGATTACATAAGTTCCTCCATAAGACTGTATTTAACAAGTGTGTCATATTCAGTTTAGCTAAGTAGCTGTACTCCTAAACTGCATTTGCACTAGATCACAGGTGTTCAGTGTGTCTCCCCTCTCATAATAACTGTTATTTTCCTGCAGCAAGTGACAGTAACAGGTGCTATTTTTCTGCCCTGTGTTTCAAGAGCAAGAAATCCAAATTAATTAATAGACTGGTAATAGAATTTATAAGCTTTACTCACATGGCCATACAAATCCACACCACAGCATTGCAAAGCATGAAACTGTCAGAAAAGTATCACATAAACAAGCCGCCATATGGCTAAATGATAGAAATATTCATTAGCCATCTCAAGAAATCCTCAATTCCTCATTTCCAATTTTCCAGCTGCACATTGCGAAGGCAGGCTATGCACTGTGCAGGTTTGTTTGGTACAATTCGTGGATGAACGCTGCTCAGCGTGCTCACAGAGATTTCGATATTATAGCAGAAGCGGCAGAGAAATGCAAATCCCAATAAAGCTTATTGTCTCGTTTCATGATTGCCTTTTGAATTGAGAAGAATAAAACCTGTTTAGACACCACAAGCTCTGCAGAGTCATCTCTCTCATAATGTGCTATTTGCCTGAGGCCATTTTAGTTGCAGGCATACTGTTTACTTTGTCTCATGGATCTGGTTGGTGGTTATTATCAGGGAAAATAATGATCTTTATACACTTGGCCTCATTTACTACCTAGAGGGGAAAAAAGGATTAATTTCCTGATAGGGGTTTATTATTTATTTATTTCTGCATTTCTGCACCTCCTCCAGGTGGCGGCATACAACTCAGAGGGCAAGAGCAACCCTAGCCAGGTGGTCGAGTTCATCACAAAACCAGATATACCTGGCTGTCCCTTCAAGCCTGTCATCAGAGGAAGAGTCCTGCCCAACAGCTTCAAAATGGCCTGGGGTAAGTTTTCTTCTAGTTGCCCTTTTGACTTATTAAAACCTTTCACTCTTCATGTAGTTGACAGCCTGGCAAGTCCAGTTTGCAAGTTCATTTTTCTGACTGAGCTCTGCCTGGACCTATGTGACGGATGACATCCCAGGCTGTCTGTACTATAGATGATTGACAATTCTCTTCTCTTCAGACATAAGCATGAATCCTTCATACGCACACCTCACTGGACAAACACATCCATCACCGCTGTACGTGTCTGTGCTTCCAGATTTCAAAATGCCATTTAAAAAACATGTCTGCAGTTATGAAGATATTTTCAAATGTTTCTGTGCACTAAAATGAGTTTCAGAAGAAAAAACAAGGCAACATCCTTGGCCAATCATGCTTTAACTGAGATTATTCTAATGCCGAAATCAGAAATCAAATTTTGTAGATTCATAGCACACTTTTAAAATGAATTAATATATTTCAGGTGGATAAGTAGTCAACCCTTTTGGGGACATAATGATTTATATAGAAAAATAATTATTTTAATTATGTGCTTGTGTTAAAATTTAGAACCCCCTAAAGATGATGGTGGCTCAGAAATCACTAAGTATGTTGTGGAGCTTTCTGAAGGCACAAGTGGTAAGTTCCTCATGGTGACAGTAATAATTTACAAATTTAATAATATATGATTTCATTTATTGAAATAATTTTAATGTAATTAAAATGGTCTGTGCGTGCGTGTGTGTTTATGTTTTTTCCGCTTAGGCTCACCGTGGGGGCAGGTGTACTCAGGGCCAGCTCTGGAACATGTGTGTGAGGGCTTGAAGCCCGGCTGCTCCTACCAGACGCGAGTTTACTGCATGAGCGAGGGGGGGCAGAGCCCGGTGAGTCATTCAACGTCAGTACACGTGTGCACATGGTTGCGCACATAGCCTTGTGTTTCACCACAGGAATTCAGAGTTTGATGCATCAGTTACATATTTATTTGATTGCAGGGAGAAAAGGGAGGGTAAGGTATGGCTGTGGTTTTTTGGGCGTTTTTTGTTTTGTTATGCTTTTTTTGTTTTTGTTTTTTAAATGATTTGCATACACGTGGACTGAGATTACTGTTAGAAACATTAGAAAATGTAACAGACACTTATTTATCTTATAAAAACTTTCAGAATCACACTAGGTGTTAGCCCCTTTTCCTGTTGTTGTTGTTATTATTATTATTATCATTATTATTATTATTTTGGTTATGAGTGATGCATTTCTGAGCTGTTATTCAAAGTGTTGTGAGTAAGCAGACAGTGATGATTTCATTAATTTGACACAAATGATTCTAGATATGTAATCTATTTATGGCAAGTTTTAATAGGAAATTGTCATTCAGTCAGTTGCTTATGTTGGATATTAGACTATGCTTCCTGGTGTGTAAGTACAAGACAAAGCCTGCTAATCGATTAACCCTCCCTGCATGTGTCAGAGAATGTTTTTCTTAATTAGTTCAGTTCACAGACGCTCTTCATTAATTTCTTCATCAGCTGTTTGTGCATGCATTTATTCAAGATGGAGCTGGTAAAGAAACATGAGTCATGGTGGCGAATTCCTGCTTTTTGGTGCAGCGCAATGTGACATAACACTCACATGGGCTTTTTTTTTTCCCCTTTGTCACAGAAGTTGAGTGTATAATTCACTTGTGAGGCAGTATGTCTAACTTTACCCATAAAGACAGCGTATTTTTCTGTATGCTCGTGTCCTTTGATCGATGCATTCACATTCGTCTCCTCTCCGGACTGCTGTAGCCTGAGTCGGTCTGATAAGCCGGTGAAAATGACAATCTGTGTCCTGTGTGTTTTGTAAGAGGAGAGAGTAAAGAGTGTGAAATTGTTATTTTCTGTGGGTCTTAATTGGTGTGTTGTCTTTACTTGCAAGCTGTCAGAGACCCTGCAGGTCCAGACTCCCGCAGTGCCCCCGGGGCAATGCCAGCCCCCTCGGTTGGTGGGCAAGCCCAAAGCCAGGGAGGTGCAACTGCGCTGGGGTGAGTCATTCCTCTCCAACTTAGATCTGTGTGGGATGCATCTCTGGCTTCTGTTGATGCATTTATTTGTCTTGTGAACAAACCTCAAAGCACTAATCTTTGATTGTACAGTTACTATTATTTTGCTGTTTGTGCATTTTAGCTTTGTTTATACACTGTTATTTTTCTTGGACAGTGCTTCTTTTTTTCTCCCAAAGTGTATTGATCTTTATAAATACTTGTTTGTACAAATTTCCTAGGTGTCCCTCAGGTAGACGGAGGAAGCCCGGTTTCTTGCTACAGTATAGAAATGAGCGGGCCACAGTCTGAGGAAAGCAAAGAGGTTTACCAGGGTCCAGAGCTGGACTGTTCTGTAGGAGGGTTAATGCCTGGCAAAACCTATAGTTTCCGGCTCAAGGCAGCAAACAAGGCTGGGGTGAGAGACTAATAATACTGAATAACACTGTAAGGGATTTAATTATTTTTTCCCAGTGTGCTTTGAACAGTCTCAATAAATACATTTTAAAAGTGTAATTTGGAAATTTCTGGTTGTATAAACTAGTTCTGTTCTTTTCATGTGAAAAGTTTGGCCCTCTTTCGGAGCGCTTTGAGGTTACGACTGGCCCCGGGGCCCCTGAGCAGTGCAAAGCTCCCTCCACCACATGCAAGTCCTCCAGCTGTGTTGTTGTGAGCTGGGAGGTAAGACTGGCTGCCCCAAGTAATGTGTTCAAAATTGAGTGTTGTATGCATCATACTCATTCATTTCTTGTTTGGGATCTAGGCCCCTCCTTGTAATGGAGCTCCGGTGACAGAGTTTCGTCTGGAGTGGGGAGCAGCTGAGGGTAGCATGCAGATTTGTTATAGTGGACCAGGCCTCAGTCATGAAATGAAAGGCCTACTGCCTGCAACCAACTACTTCTGCCGGGTGCAAGTGAGTGCTTCATTATTTCTGATTTTATTTCTCGATTTCTAGCCCCCCCCCCCTTTTTTTTTTTCAGTCTTCACTATGGTTAAAATAAAAGTCTAAAGCAGAATTATACATCATCTTTCACTATATAAAGACTATTATGCTATCTTATGACCTTATTTAAGTGTGATATATTCTCTGAGAATCTCATAATAATCCGAAGGACTCCCAGTAAAATGAATAATTTTAACTTTAATTTAATTTGAGAACATAAAGCTGACTAGGCCAGCACAGTAGGAAATATCTGAAACAGTTCTGCATCAGTTCCCTTATCCTTTGAGACACCACTTTCTGCCGGAGTGGAATAGTTCTTTTCAGGTTTTTTTTTTTTTTTTTTTTTTTTTGTGGTTTTTTTTTGTGTGTTTTTTTTTTTTTAATGTCAGTACTTGTAATAATTTCTGCAGCGTTACTAAATGTCATCATTTGAGGTTTTCTCCAATTTTGTGGATGTTATCATTTGGATAGTTGTTTGGTGCATTTAATTTTTAGCATATTCTTGACTGAAGAGTAAAATTGTTTACGTTTACATTGGAACTCCATCTTGTGGTCAAACGTTAATGCTGCACAGGTGTTCTTCCACATCACAAGTGGTACTTGATATCAACTTCTTGGGCGCACTCTTGTTTCTTGTTAATAGGCTGTGAACGTGGCTGGTGTGGGTCCCTTCAGCGAGGCAGTGTTTTGCCTGACGCCCTGCACTGTGCCTGCTGCTGTCAGCAACATATACGTGCTCAAAGTGTCTGAGCTGCGAAGTTACGATACTCCAGTGGATGCGGATGAAGATGAGGAAGAGGAGGAGAGTGAGTCCCGGCCACAGCCGGTCTACTCTCCGTCCACCTGCCTGGGTATTTGCTGGGACCCTCCATGCGATCACGGCTCTGAGATCAATTCCTACCTGATTGACATTGGAGAGCGACAACCTATTGTTGTTGGTCCGGTCACCAAACACGTCATCCAAAATCTACAGCCTGACACCAGCTACAGGTTGGTGCAAGTTTTAAAGGTAGCATCGTAGTTATGCTACACCACTAAGAACTTTCCAGATGTAAGGCAGAAAGAGCAGTTTTTAAATTATGTCTCTGTGCTCATGCGGAATAACATGTGATACAAATTGGACACGCCATGCTTTTAGATTCACTTGGTCTGTGATGCTTTGTTCCAAAAGATGTCAAAGGGGACAACTTGGGCAGATGTAATTGGTTACATCTGTAAACCTTGTCTATTGTGAAGAGGGCTGGCAACTGTTTAGAAAGCAGTTGGGTTCCAGACGAGACATCAAACATTTTTTTGTTGGCTGGATATTTGAATGTGTTTTATTATTCTAAACGAGACAGAAATACTGACAGAGTTCATGGATTAACATTTTAAGAGGGACTGAGATGAATGAATTTGTTGTCAACTTTTAGTGAATTTGTACAGAAAATGTAAAATCAAGGACATAAAGGTCCTCTGGTTGTCACTGCAGTGTTTTACTATACCTTTCCAGCTCTCTGGTGTCATGTCTTCTTCTTCTTCTTCTTCTTCTTCTTCAGGATTCGAATCCAAGCCCTTAATAGCCTGGGAGCAGGCCCCTTTAGTCACACCTTTAAGCTGAAGACAAAGCCCCTGCCCCCACAGCCCCCCCGCTTGGAGTGCACCGCCTTCAGCCACCAGACCCTCAGGCTCAAGTGGGGTGACGGCCCAGCCAAAGCCACCTCAGATGCCCTTCAGTATCAGCTGCACATGGGGGACAAGAATGGCAGGTTAGTCGGTCATTATTCAGGTGGGAGAAAGCGATCTGACAAGAGATAAACCAATAAGAAGGGAGACTGGGGTTTGAGCAAAAGCTGCAGATAACTGTATTCAGGAGGGCGGGGTGATTGAAAATAAAGCAGCAGACAAATTGCGTTGGAAGCTGAAGGAGACAGGAACTGATGATATGCCTTTTGCCACTCTGTAGTTTCAGATAGAGAAGTCACTCATGCCATTTGCTTTTTCTAATATTTATCCTTTGCTCATTAAATCCTTTCTCTTTTTCCATGTTCCTGTCATTGCAGATTTATATCCTTGTATAAAGGACCATGCCACACACACAAAGTCCAGAGGCTTAATGAGTCTACCTCTTACACGTTCCGCATCCAGGCCTTTAATGAGGCGGGCGAAGGGCCCTTCTCCAATGTTTACACATTCACTACCCCACGTTCTCCTCCAGCTCCTCTGAAAGGTACAGTGCCACATTTTTTTCTTTCTGTCCTAAGCATTAAACAGTTCCTACTATCTTTACAGACACTGCTTGACACTGTGTGCTCATCCTTTAACCTGAGGTGACCCAAACTTGACTTGCATTTGAGTTAGACCAAACTGCCAGAGATCCACTCGCCTGCTCTCATCAAAAGTCGTGTAGATCAGCTCTGTGGTCTGGTCTCTGCCAGCCTCTGCAGAGCCTCTTTTGATCCTACGCGTTGAAGTCAGTAATGAGGATGTAGGCTTTATTCTCAGTGCGGCACCTCTTTTGAATCAAGCAGTCATGTGCCAGATTGTCAGTGTTACTCAACACTGCTGGTCTCCCCACACAGTGAAGTGGACTCTCAAATATAGACAGTTTGAATTTAGACAAGCCATTTCAGCATTGAGTTTAACGTCTGATATCACAAAGGCACAAAAGACTAAAATGCTACTTGCCGCTCCATCTCTTCACGCATTACCAGGCCACTTTCAACCAGTCCAGTACAACCACGTATTTTTTTATTGTTTTTGCTCAAATTGCCACCTACCTAAGGAACAGCGTGACTCACAGTTAGGTACTCTGCTAATGGGGGAACAATCACATTAAGTTCTCTAAAATGCACTTTTTTTTTTTTATCCATCGGCTTGAGTCACTGTTCATATAAAAGCAAGTACTCTTGTATTAAAGCTAGGAGTGTCTGAAGAAGTTCCATTTTCAGAAATCCCCCAAAGCTCGCATTCAAAGTGGGAGTTTACTTCATGTTTGAAAAGTGTTTGGGAACTTTGATGTCTCTTACTATTTTGTCAACAAAGCTACATCCCGTTATTTTGCAGAATATGCATTATGCGGGGTTCACTTCAAATGGTGTTTTGGTTACTTTAATCCAGAGAAGCCTTTTTACACATCTCCATTGCAGTAATGTACCACCCTTCAAAGGGAATCTAAGATAAATAGCAGTTCAGTTTACCTGTGTTTAAATGAAGCCATTTTAGCCTGGATATAACCACCGGTAGCGTTTTAGATGTTGAGTAGCCAGAATTGACCGTGTTTGGACCTGAGGGAGGACTTGGATCAGTTTGCAAAGCAGGCTACTGTTATAAACTGTGCTAATTGCAAACACACATGGCTGCTAACTAGTGTTAAGTAACACACTAATAAAATACCAGATTTTAATCTTCAAAACTCAAGTGCAATTTGTTGCAGACTTCTTGGACAGGCACACAGCAACACTGCATTTATTGATTATTGGTTAGATATTTCACTCACATTAAAGTTGCCATCAAGGGGAAACTGTGTCAGGCTCTAAACATGTATTTAAATGCTCTAAATCTGGCCATTTAACATGGGAGTCCATGTGGATTGACTGCAGTGTTTGATATTTTAGCACTGGCCTAATTTTTTTTGATGCAGAGGGTGTTGCATGTGTGTACCTTTCTAATGCTGTCAGTGATGTTTAGTTGTTTTTTTGTAGTTGGGTTTTTTGTGGGGTTTTTTTTACATTTCTATTAGTCTATTTTAAAGCAGTTAAATAAGTAGTCGCCTGTATTGCTTGTCTTCATCACAGCTCATTTTTTTCCCCTCTTTCATTTCCAACTTCACCCTCCAGCCCCTAAAGTGGAGCGTCTGGATGATAACTCCTGCGAAGTCACGTGGGAGGCCCTGCCGCCTATGAAGGGGGACCCAGTAATCTACAGCTTGCAGTGTATGATAGGAAATTCAGATTTTAAACAGGTACAGATGTTGTCGTGTTAAGGTTTTGTACCCCTCCTTTGTGTTTTATGTCCGTCTGTGTTACCTTCATGTGACCCACCATTCATCACAGTGGCCTTTTTCTATGCAGAGTGGGATACAGATGGATCCCAGGGCCTTGATGCTTTTGCTGTGGCTTTGCAGCACTCTGTATTACTCACCGCTGGCTTTAAATTGCCCATTATGCAAAGGTCATTGATCCATGAGGTATACCAGGTGTCTAACCCCTGCCACCACATTCATCCCTCTCAATGGCCTGTGGCCATGTTAACATGAAATAATGGTCTCTGCAGGCTTATGCTAATCTCACCAAATCGTATATGGCAATTGAATCGGGACGCTGAAATATATGGCTACCATCCCCCTTTGTTTCCCTCTTTGTCAGTCTTGGTGGCTTGGATTCAAAGCCCATATTTAAGAAAGTAATTTTTGTATCACTGCTAGTTTGACATCCAGTATTTAAATAACACTGCTCATATCCTCCTCCTGTAATTTTGTGTGCAATTGTTTTTAATTTTGATTTTATGTGGTGGGCTTAATTAAAGTTTAGGCTTCAAATGAAACGTTTGTTCACTCATTAAAGAGAATCAAAGAAAGTGTCACTACGGCAACCAAGCAGATCAGGTTCACGAGGTCCTCTAAAAACTTGTGGGTGTGTCAGCTGGACAGACGGCTGAGGCAGATGGCTTTCCACGTCTTCCAAGGCGAAAAAACAGGACAAGTCTAATGAAAAGAATCAAAAATACTCTGTCAACTGGAAAAATAATAAAAGTTAAAAGAGATACAAGTGTATTTTCATTATTTCTGTCACTGAAGTTACTCAGAAGCAGTAAGAAAGATGAATTTTCATCTTCATTGCTCAGTACAGCTTCTTGCTTCATGTTTTCTATAATTTTATATACTATTTTTAATCTCTTCCTCTCTCCTGTTCTCAGGCTTACAAAGGCTCTGCCACA
Organism: Aulonocara sp. 'chitande type north' Nkhata Bay; assembly: GCF_057382095.1. Lineage (NCBI taxonomy): Eukaryota > Metazoa > Chordata > Actinopteri > Cichliformes > Cichlidae > Aulonocara > Aulonocara sp. 'chitande type north' Nkhata Bay. The sequence continues at coordinate 32,760,203 of NC_141357.1, forward strand.
ACCTTCCATGTTCAGAACCTGCAGCCCAACAGTGACTATCGTTTCCGAGTATGTGCTATCAGGCAGTGCCAGGACGCCCCGGAGCTGAGCGGTCCCTACAGCCCCACGGTGACCCTCTCCTCCCAGCGGAATGATGCGGCGCTGGCCAGCAGCGCGGTCAGCTCAGGATCCAGGATCGGCACAGAGTCCACCCGAGCCAGACAGAGCCTGAGCGACGAGCAGTGCGCTTTCCTCATCCTCATGGTTTTTGCCGTCATCGCCATCCTCATCGCTTTTGTCATCCAATATTTTGTCATTAAATGAGCAGTCTGCACCCCCCAGCTTCAGGGTTATAGCTTTACTCTTCCCTGCCCCTCTGTCTCTCTGTTGTTTTGTATTCTTTATTTTGTACTTACTATTCTCCAGTTTCAACGGAGTAATTGCATTAGCCGAACTGGGGCGCAGCAGGAGGATGGGCGGGTGAGTGGGCGCTAAATGGAAGTTATAAATTGAGGATGTAACGTCTCATTTGGCACCTGTGATACCTTCCTGACTCTCCTTCCTCTGTCTCCCCGCTCCAAGGTTGTGGTATCTGTTGAGTCCAAATGCCTAATCCATCACGATTAGCTTCCTGTGCAAAAGGAACTCAGAAAGCATAGGGATAGGGTTTGCTTTGGGGAAGGGCTGGGGAGAAGTGGCGAATATATATAAAAATGTATAGAAATAGTCATTTATATTTCCATTTAAGTGTCCAGTAAGAAACAGTTTTTTGATAGATGTGTTCCAAAAATAGTCTGTAGGTGTAAACCTATGTGCTATTTGATCCTGGGACCTGGTGGGCCAGTGTTTGCACAGTGAGGTGTGTCCAGATGTGTTTACTGTATGTAGTTAGTGCCACTGCAGTACACGGCTGGGAATGCCTCAGGGCCACACGAAGGGACGTGATTCCCCATGCTGGAGTTTGTTCGAGAAGTCTAGGGAAAGAAGAATCTGAAGAGTTAACCTTGTTCACATTAGTAGGGCGTTCATTTAGCACTTTCCAACCTTTTTGATGTTTAAGAATGTTTAAGGATGCAAAAATGACTGGAGAAATGTTAGTATATTTTTGTACAGTGAAGATCTGTAAGTTTGAGGGGGAAAAAAAATGCTCAGTATAAAGTTAGAAAACAAAAACCAAACTAACAGTGAATTCTAATTATTTTTACTATCATATAGTTATACTGTAGCTTGTTTTTACAATCATGCAGCTGCTTTACTCTGAGATATTGTTGTTCAGCACAAAAAATGTATGCTTTCTCGTATGTTCTGTTTTATTTCGTTCTCCCCGGTAATTGATTTTGCACCTTAGTGAAAGAAAACCTAGACTGACTGCGTCTTGGTCTTGTGATGCATTTTATAGAACACACTTTGAGATTGTGAAAGCCCTTCATGTGTTTTGGGTGTTTTTAAAAGTTGTTGAATCACATGACATGTCACTGAAACAGCTAATCAGCAAAAATGAAAAAAAAAATAAATAAATAAAAAAAGGATTTAAAAAAAGAAAACCAGAGGGAAAAATATCACAAGTTGTTTCAGAGGCCTTAATTGGAGAGGAAAAAAACTTTGGGAGATTTTTTTTTTTTTTTTTTTTTTCTTAATTTCTCTTCAGTTCCTATGGTTTTCTTTTAGTGTTAGAAAACACTACAATGTGTTTCATTTTACTTTTGCAAAATTCATTTGGTGTTTAGTAAACATGTATAATCATGAGAGAAATGGAAAGTAGTTGTATGTATTAAATTTATTTTGGTTTCTGTTTTTTCAAGTCATACATGTGTGAAGTATATTTTTTTATGATATTGAAGTAATATAAGTTAATACTCTCCAGAACATTAAAAGAAGAAAAAAATCCTGTCATGAATCATTGAAAGCTGAAACAAAATGTGTTATGTACTTCCTGTGAATCTAAATTTGCCTTTTCTCTGTGTGTTAAGTATTTCTAACAGGTTGCTAAGCTGAGTTTTCAGTGGTAATCTGGCTGTAGAGTCTAGTGATTGGTTTTGGGCAGATAACTGCTGTTGCAACTTTCAAAATGAAATGCAGGTACCTTGCAAAACATCCTGGATAATTACATGATTTGGTCCTTAAGACATTCTGCAAATGTCTCCTCTTTGTCATTTAAAAAAGAAGAAGAAAAAAGATTCAAAATTCCTATTTTTGATAGCAATTGCAAAGCGTGCCATTTTAACACCTCTTCACCCGGGGGCTTACTACCTTTGGCTGGGGAGATTAACAAAATGCTACAAAAATGAGTAAAATATGCACAAAACAGACCATTTTTATGTAATTTTAATGTTTGCAGTTACCTCATACACCGTACATTCCAAAATGAAAATTTGTTATACTATACATACTACCAGACATATCACTTTACAATGTTCGTTATGGGAAAAATGTATAATCATAGATATGTATCTAAAGTGTATCTGTATAGTCATGATATCTACAAAGGATCCATGCACAATAAAAGATTTATAATTCTTTGTCCTGCTTCAAGTTTGTACATGTGAGTGTTTGATTACCTATTTGTGCACAACATGACTTTGGCAGCACTTGTTTCTGAACGACTGGCTTGTGTTTGAGGGAGGGAAAGAGCACCTCAACACCCTTCTTTATATCTCCTGATGGTTATAAAAATTTGATCAGTAAAGAACTGCTGCTTCTCTGGTGGTAAGGGTGAAAATCTAAATTTCAATGCTGTTCTAGCCACATTCAAAAAAGAAGCAGAATTATGGGAAAAGCTATAAGGGACTATATTTAGATTGCTATACCCTCCTTAGTGGCTGAATAGTGTAGTGGTTAATATATTCACTGGTTAGAGGCCTGGATGACACACCAATCCCTAGGAGGGTTGCATCAGAAAGGACAAAAAGAAAAAAGCCCAAACAAACCTGGATCCATCCACTGTAGCAACACCTTGTGAGTGAGCGATCAGTTGAAATAACAGTTCAGACTCCTCCTTTTGCCTTGAACTGCCTGAATCCTTAGTGGCATCGATCCAACAAAATGCTGGAAACAATCCTCGTGAGATTTTGGCCCATTCTAACATCATCACACAGTTGGTGCAGATTTGTTGGATCTCCTATTTCAATGCATCCCAAAGGAGCTTTATTAAATTGGGGTCTGGTGACTGTGAGGCAATTTGAGTACACAAACTCCTTTTCACATTCACAAAACCAGATTCGGGTTGTTTGAGGTTTGTGACATGGCACATTGTCTCTGTGGAAACAGCCATTAGAAGATTACAGCTACACTGTGGTTATAAAGAAAAGGGTGTGCTCATCAGTGAACCTCTGGTGGGCTGTGGCATTTAAAAGATTCTCACTTGGCACTAAGGAGCTCAAAATATGCCACGAAAACATTCCCCACACCATAGCACAAATTCTGACCTGAATGTTGCAGCAGAAACTAAAACGTCACCATTCGATGTTTTTCTAGCCTTTTATCGTCCAGCTTTGTGAGTCTTTGTAAATTGTAGCTTTTCTATTCTTAGCTGCTGTAGCCCATCTCCTTCAAGATGTGACACACTGTGCATTCAGGGATGTTTTTCTGCATACTTTAGCTGTAGTAAGTGATTATTTGACTTACTGTGGCCTTCCTGTCAGCTAGAAGCAGTCTGGCCATTCTCCTCTGACCTCTGACAAGGCATTTTGCCCAGAGAGCTGCAACTCACTGCTTATACCCTCTTCTCTTTCTTTTATCATCCTCTGTAAACCCCAGACGTAATTGTGTGAGAAAATTCCAGTAGACCAGCAGTTTTTAAAATACAGACCAGCTCATCTGGCGCCAACAATAATGCCACATTTCAACCACTAAAATCACATTTCTCCCCTATTCAGATACTCAGTTTGAACTTTAGCACCTCAGTGCCAAAATGCATTGAGATTGTGGCATGTGATTGGCTGATTAGATGTTAACATCTCTAATGAAATGGTTGGCGACGGTATTTACAGCTAAATATAAAAACAGAAAATATTAAAAAGATTAAAAGATTACAAGTTTATTAACATTCTTCAACGTCCTGATTTTTTTTATGTTTATAATTCTATCGTATAAAACATCATAAAATATAATAATAGGGACACTGAAGCTCAGTGTAGTGTGTGAAGTTGTGGACATGGGGGACTTTTTGTTCTCTGCACAAACCTACCTAAACAATACAACTAAAAATGGCGTAATTAATGAAGGCGAAAGCGTGCTTACTCATCTCGGTTGCCGCATTGTGGACAACATTGGCTGCTGTTGAAAGATGGATTGGAAACCCTTTCAAAACAAGCAAACGAGGCCTCCCTGTGACAGCGCAAACAATGATAGAGGAGAGAGCTTCACACTGACCCTTTCTTAGGTCCGACTGGTTCATCTGGTCATGGGCCAGCTCAGTGTAAACACACAAATACACCCTTGTGTCAGTGTGTCTCTTTTCTGAAAGGTTCGTCGAGTTGTAATGGATGTGGTGGCTGTGAACCAACAGAGCGAAGCAGCGTTGGGATAAATGTTAGCTTGGAAGAAATATCAGAAAACCGGTGTTTCAGGAAGTGAAAGTACCCCTCTGCTCTCATGTCTGCAATTAACTTCTGGAATGTAATTTTCCACAAGAATCAGGACAGTTCAATTCACATAGAGGTAGCAGTTTTCTAATATTCATACTTATCAGCACTCTCCAAAGCCTTGAAACGGTCTCTAAACCTTATGGATTAGTGGGACGTGGAGTCAAGAACTGAGGTCAATACCCTCTGGAGGTCACCCCAAGTTAAACTTTTGATTCTTCTATTAAAAATCCTAACTAAGCAGAAAAGTCAAAGAAGAAAAACCCTTCGCTGTCCCTTCTTCACCTTCGTTGTTGAAGTTTAAGGTTTGTTAGAACAAGCCTGAGATGATACCTAACTCAGAGAAAGATGGGGCTGGTGGACAGCGGAGCAGATAAAGAACATATTTTTCAGTCACTACTTCCAAACAGCTCAGCAAACGCACACTGACTGTCGCATGAATCATTGAATTAAGAGCAATTTTTATATGTTTATGTCTTGTGGGTTTATGTTCAATCCAGAATAATATCATCCTCCGTCTTTTGCCTTTTACCATCATCTGTCCTGTTGTCATTTGATTATAAAGATTACCCAGGCACACACACACAAACAACAGACACCCATGCTGTTACTCCTGGACTCCTGAGGGTGCTGTGGAGGAGGAGCTCCTTTCTTCATCTCTCACAGCTCAACCAGTTATTGAGCACCAGGACAGGCTCTGCCACTTCAATGCAAACCTCCTGCCACCGCTGCTCTCCTTCGGCTCACACAGAACCACAACAGGGACTGCAAAAAGTTTCAACTTTGAAAGATCTCTCCATTTGCGAGGTACCAGCACCAGCAAAAATCTATTTTACACCATTAAGTTTCCTTTTAAGGTTTAATGCATCGTACTAGTTGGTTTGCATGACTTACTATAACCTGCAGTGCTTTATTTATTATGTTGTTTTGCGTAAATCTTGTATTTATTTTTGTTAGAGTTTAGTTTTATATTTTTCATTGACATGTGGTGCAATGCTTGAAATCAGTCTGCATTTTCATTACCATCAAGTGTCGTTGTGGCATTTTTATTATGTGCAGTGAGTTTATTTATGATTTATCCAAATTCAGTATTCATATTATGTCTGCAGTAATGAAAAGTCTACGGCATTTGGTTTGGTTCTTTAATATGTCATTTTTGTCTTGTCAGTGGGTCCCTGAAACCAGATTTTTGATCTTTACTGTGCCAGCACCTAATGAAATTGGCATGCCCTGGTCAAGACCTCATGCTGGTGGAGCAGAGGACATGGACAACATAGATGACCACCACTACGAGGGTTCCCTGTTCCCCACCTCCACCCTCATCCCTGTCACTGTCATCTGCATCCTTATTTTCATTGTCGGGGTGACAGGCAATACCATGACCATCCTCATCATCCAGCGCTTCAAGGACATGAAGACTACCACCAACCTCTATCTATCCAGCATGGCAGTTTCTGACCTCATCATCTTCCTGTGCCTGCCATTTGATCTGTACCGCCTGTGGAAGTATGTGCCCTGGCTTTTTGGGGAAGTCGTGTGCCGCTTATATCACTACATCTTTGAGGGCTGCACTTCGGCCACGATCCTTCACATCACGGCACTGAGCGTCGAACGCTATCTGGCCATCAGCTTCCCCCTCCGAAGCAAGGCGGTGGTGACCAGACGCAGGGTCCAGTACATCATCTTTGCCCTGTGGGGTTTCGCCTTGGTCTCTGCAGCTCCCACGCTCTTCTTGGTAGGGGTCGAGTATGACAACGAAACACACCCAGATTACAACACGGGGCAGTGCAAGCACACCAACTACGCCATCATCTCGGGAAAGCTGCACATCATGCTCTGGGTGTCCACCACATACTTTTTCTGCCCAATGCTCTGCCTCATCTTTCTCTACGGCTCCATCGGGTGCAAGTTATGGAAGAGCAAAAATGACCTGCAAGGCCCCTGTGCACTGGCCCGAGAGAGGCCACACAGACAAACAGTCAAGATCCTGGGTGAGTAAGAACATTTGCATCAATGCAGAAAGTATATATCTCTGGTATGCTGAATCCCAGCAGAGCACGCACATTTTTACAGGTTCTAAAAGTGTCACATTTTGTACATCAGAGAGATTTTTAAGAATTAGACAGCCACCTGTTCCAGCACTGTGACTCAGTCTCACATTTGCCATCTGCAGATAAACGTTTAAATAATAATTATCACTGATTTCGCACAAAACGGTGGCATTTAATGTATTCCATGATCTTCATATTCTGCTTTATCTGCAATAGTATATAAAGGTGTTTGAATTTCAATTACGAAACATGTAAAAATCATTGTCTAGAGCCAACAACAGGGCAAAACAGCCTGAAGTAACTGTCTCCAAATCATTTAAAAACACCTAAATTCATTTAAATGAGACCAGCTCCTTAACTTTTTGTTGATTTTACAGCTGATTACAGGAGGAGGGAGCTGCTCTTTTTTCCAAATTCAGTGTAACCTTTCAGGACAGACAAGAAAACAAAAAAAAACCCAACACTTTTTTCAGGAAGGCATCAGTTTATATCATCAGTCTCCCTTTTTATTGCTGCTGAGGCCAAACAGCAGACACATTGGACAAGTCTGAATTCAGGTTTTCTCCTTTCCTGCACTGCCTTTGCCACAGCATTTGCCGCACATGTCGGTGAACTGATTTAAAAGCCAGTAGTTTCACCTTAAAAATATATCATTTGCTCTTGTTTTACTTCTGTCTTGATCAATAAAAAGCTGGTTCCATGTGTGCTGCTGTTGATACCAGCTGGTTAATTACTCTATTTTGTCTGGAGCTAATCACGTCCTGCCACTGCAAATATATTTGCTTTAATTTGCAGTTCTGGTAGACTGTGCAGGAAACTGTTTTACAGTTAAAGACCCGGGCCAGGCCTGTCCACATTAACTAAATGTTTAATCATGGTGTATGTATTAGGATATAAATGCTGTTCATTAGCTGAGCATACACTGTGCAGAGCTCACGTCATCAAACACAATGCCATTTGTATCCACTGAATCCCAAATTGGACTGTCACCATGAGGGACCTGCATGAATCAGCCTTATTGGAAAATTCCATGCAAGGTTTTTTTTTCATTTTTTAACATCTCAGGAGTCTCACACTAAATCTACAATTAATGTCTTACATTTATGGATAACTGTCATTGTTAATTTAGGAATATTTAGGCCGATGTGAGCTACATCCACTTCTATTTTTATTATTGAACAAACAATCACGGTCTTCACAGAAATTGCTCCACCATTACAAGTTTATAGTAATTTATTCTGCAGGGGCTTCGTGATCAATACTGGTGACTCAGTGATTACCTCACCCACTGTTTCTGACTTTGCTCTTTGCTGGATGTGTGGCGTGTTTTCTTCTGCTGCATATGCGCTCTAATTGGCCTGCTTACATAAAAATGTGACTTCATTGTTGGAGCCAATTACAGTCTCCAGTCACTTCAGGGAAGAAGGAGAGAAGCTCTTTTGATTTAGCTGTAATTGCCGCTGGTCATTAACAAATGTCAAGGGTAAGCGTAGACCACAGATCTGAGAATACTTAAAGATCCCGAAAACCAATTTTCTTAATCAGCTTCTCGTTATAAATGAGCTCAACATGAACACAATTGAATTACTCCAAGTAAGTTGGATGCTTTTTTTGCCACACGAGTTTTCTATATTTGTATGTACTATTTCTATTTTGGTCTTCTGAAAAAAAGGCTTTGCTGTAACACGTCAGATATATCAGTGCACCAATCTGAAATGATTGCTGCCATTCATAAAATCTGATCCAACTACTCCCACACAATGAAGCAGAGTAGCTGAGTGTTATGAGAATTTTACTATTTTTAGAACTGAAGATGGGTTTTTTTTCCCCTTTTCCAATCACATATTTAAGTTTTGCTCATTCATTCACAAATATTCAAGGAGTTTATTCATACCTGCTAATATCTTCATGTCTCTTGTGTATTGGGCAGGAATCAGAAAACAAACGGAGGCATATCTGTAAAAATAATTAACTAATAAACACTGAAACTCTCTACCCACCCGGATACCAAAACAGATAATGTGCCAGTGTGCTTTTTTATTGCCTTATTTTTTACTAAAGAAACACTGGATGCATATCTAAAGCAATGTTTTACAACACTCGTCTGGAACGCTCGGTTATGTGCTGAGACTTATGGAGACCCATAATGCTTCAGTAATGTTATGGCAAATCTTATCTGCAGGCAGTCATTAACGCTTGCCTGCGTATTAACCTCATCATCAGGACAAAACAGGAAGTTAGACAGCTGTATATAAATTAGTGTAAAATAAATCAGTATAACATCAACAAAATGTTTTTAACTGGTTTTTAAAGGAGTCCACAGTCAGCTAAAAATAACTGTAATAGGAGACAGTTCCTTAGTGCCAGCGATACCTGTCTGCTTATATAACTTTTATCAAACTAATTTATCCCTCCAAACTTTCTCTCTCAGTGGTAGTGGTGCTGGCCTTCATCATCTGCTGGCTGCCGTACCACATCGGCAGAAACCTTTTCGCCCAGGTGGACGACTACGAAACAGCCATGCTGAGCCAGAACTTCAACATGGCCTCCATGGTTCTCTGCTACCTTAGCGCCTCCATCGACCCCGTCGTCTATAACCTGATGTCTCGGAAGTACAGGGCCGCGGCCAAGCGGCTCTTCCTGCTGCACCAGCGGCCCAGGCAAACCCGCGGTGGCCAGAGACAGCTCTGCGTAATAGATCACATCTCCACCCTGAATGAAAGCCTTACAGGGGTCTGAGAGGAGTCAACACATAATGAGCACTCACAAGCTTGTTTGACTTCACTGCCAGGGGGGAATCTGCAGGTCTCTTTAAAGTTCAGGGGGTTAGGAGTCGAGAAGGCTTGTAGAGGAGAAATGCTCTGTTTTTTTTCCATGGTGGAGGCAGGGGGTGACAGGGCTGAGCGCTCTGCTGCGCTTCAATGCAAAAATCACATTTCTTACTTCTCAATGACATTCTGTTCACGGACACACGATGATGATGTTCTGCCATGTCGCATTATCATTTTTGTCAATTTACAGTCCATTTGCAGTCTTCCTGCCTTAGTCATACGCCCCTCATGCAGAAGTATTTACCTCTGCATTGTGCGCTGCTACACGTTTTTCTAGCTCTTTATTACACACATCATTTCAGCTCACAAGTACCGAGTAATCTCTCTTTGTTAATGACCAATGAAGGTTGCCACATCTGAATGTTCATGTGAAATTTTTAATTGTAGCTAACTATAGTCTGCTGTAAGATTTGTTTAATCAATGGTGAGTAACTGTTATCTTAATAAAAAAACAACAACAAAAAACAACAAAAACACAAAAAATGAAACCTATTAGCTGAGGGCTATTAGATGAGCAGATCTGACATTGTGTATGGAGTGTGTGTGTGTGTGTTAATGGAGCATACATTCGATAAAAGCAGATTAGTATGAAAATGGGGCACTTGCTGTCTGTGTGTGTGATACCACCTGAGTCTTGAGGCTTTGGGTCTGTGTACGTGCCGGTCATCACATGTAAGATGACGTGGCTATTATATTAAATGGACCCTGAGTTAGATTTACACTGGCAGGCAATGTCCCCACATCACCATATTCAAAGTAATGGCTGCTCTAAGTGCATTTCAAAGAGGAAAAAAGATATTAGGTTGTCAGCAGTAGCGGAGCTTATTGCTTTTATTGCTTCCACTTGCATAATCTTGGCACATTGTACAATTCTTCTTGGGGTTTTGGATTAGAAATGGCACACTTTTGTACCTCATACTCTGTGGAAAGAAAGGTAATGTCAAAGTTATATATTTCAACCTGAACAATGTCTTAAGCATAAAATAAACCCATTTTTATTCTTAGCTCTGTCTATCATACATCTTGTTCTCTAAAAGGAACTGTCATGATTTTGCCTATGAATCATCGGCCCTCGGTTTGTACAAATACAAAGAGACATAGTCGCTGTGGGCTGACTCATCCCCATGACACTTTTTTTTTCAGAGAACCATTCATCTTTTAACCAGAGGAGCTGAAGCTGAACGACCTTATATCGCACAGACCATCGTGCCATCACCTGGGGAAAGATCAACAAGAGGCGCAGCTCCTCTGTCGGTTATTTTCTTTACTGATAATGAAGAGAGTAGATGTGAGTGGTTTGTTTGGAGCTGTCAACACCTCCCTGTGGTGTTCTTTACACCGCCTCAAATCACTCACAGACATATACAATTTCTTTGTTCTGATTCCACTTTTAAGGCTGCGATGTCTACTTCATCAGCAAACCTCGAACATTGTGCAAATATGTAAGTAGGGATTTGTCTGAATGGTTAATACAGAATAATACCTGACATTTCATCTTTAAGTAGAAATTAGATCATATGCTCTAATGGGGTGATATGGTACTATGAGGTCATTAAGATAAGATGGGGCCTGATTATTCAAGACCTTGTATGTGAGGAGGATCAGGATTTTAAAATTGATTCTGGACTTAACACGGAGCCAATATAGGAGAAATATGCTCTCTCTTTCTAGTCCCTGTCAGTACTCTTGCTGTAGCATTTTGGATCAGCTGATGGCTTTTCAGGGGGTTTTTAGGGCATCCTGGTAATAACGAATTACAGCAGCCTAAATGCATTTTTCTGTCTCAAATGGTAAAAGGTAAGGACCAGTAATTTAACAGAACACTCAAGTATATTTTAAACATCTATTTTCAATTTAGAATGACAAATTAAGCTATCATCTATATCTTTGGACTGTCAGAGGAAACCAGAGCAACCCCTGATGAAAGGTAAAACTCGATGTTGCATGCTGTAAGGGGAATCTGCCTCATTTGTAATTTGCAATTTCATGATACCAGTGACAGACATCATTTAAGGTAGTTTCCACCAGAAGGGGGAGCCAGAATATACTGCTCTTCAGACAGACAGTGTGTGAAAGCTATATGCAATTTCCAGCAATTTCCTGAGATTTAGATGGTTCTAAACTACATAAACAATGTTGTTTGAGTTAAGGGCTCCTGGTTTCCACCTTCGCCCTGTAAGAAATCTTTATCAGCTTCCCTTTTTACCTCATTTCCACAAATTATCAGCAATGCATTCACTTCCTGTTTGGCTCCCTATGCCTACTGACCTTTGCAGGAAAGCTGTGCAAAAATGGAGATTATTTAGGAGCAGGGTCTGCAGGACTAGTCTTTCCACAAAGCCTGCAGGGGCTCATTATCTTTCCTTCTGGCTTTCTTCCTAGGTAGACTGCTCTCTAATGCCATCTCTTTTTCTCCATGCACCTCCCCAAAGAGAAAGCTTTTGCCACCCCAAGCTGGCTGTGAGGTCAATCATCTGTACCCAAAAAATGTTCTCTCTGAAAGCTGCTATAATGGAGAGCCGAGGGAATTTGGTGACCAACAGTATTTGGGGGTGTTAGTCATTTTATCTTGTGTGAACATAAAAGCCTGAAATGGCTCGGGTAATTCAACCATTCACAATCATGTTTTGCTGCCATGACGAGCCAGACGGGTGGCAGTGCTACCCTCGTGCTCTTGTTGTTACAGCTGGGTGACAGTAACACAACAAACACAAATACGACTTTCCCTTTTACAAACCACCAAGCACTCCCACGACGCTTTAATGACAGTGATAACGAACCTTAATTTACTAATCACCTCATCTTCTAAAGCCTTTTGTAAACAGCCACCACTGTGTAATGAGCCATGTTCCATACAGAAGAGTCAATACTCTCCTTCTTTCTACAAATTAGGGTAGTTTCCTGCAATTTAGAGGCTGCAATTTTATAGACTTATGGACTTGATGTCTATTTAAGTGTCTAAAAAGTATTCAACATTTGGTCAACTGAGAGACTTTAGAGCACGGGTGTGAAATATGCCAGAAAATCTAATTCAGCCCACTTTATGGTGCTGCAAAATAGTATCATTTACTTTAACAAACTGCACTGATGTTCCTGGGGCTCAGGGGTTAATGTGGGATTTAGCAGGTGTGATAACCTTAAGATCAGACGGAGCCGTGCAATGTAAGGAAAATAATTATTTAGGAATAAGTCACATACCAGTTTGCTTTGTGAGCTCCAGTAGATTTTTGTGTACATGCTGTGATCAGCTGACCTGTGCTGCTACTCTGACATTTGTGGCTTTAACTAATTAAACAAAATAAAAAAATAGGCCAATATATCAACTATTTCCACCCCCTACACTACTATAAAACTCATATAAAAAGTAGAATTAAGAGGGTGAATCTAATCAGCATCATCTCCTTAAATATAAAGAGATGTCTCCTGCCACCCTTGATGTAACCTAATAATAGCACACTAGATGTAAGTAGTCAAACATAATGCAGTACTTTAAACTCAATCACAATATAGCAAACTAACCAGCCTGTACTAAACTGCACAGCATTTTCATGCAACCTCTGAATTTCTTGTTTTACAAGACATATTGCAAAAACAGTCTGCAACGCATCAGATTCAGTATCTTATTTAAAAATTCGAAGCTGACTCAGAACATTACACGCAAGACTCCTTTACTAAGCATTATTTATCTTTGAAAATAATTTCTCAACTTCCTCTCTTGCTGATTTTTGAGCTGTATGAAAAGTTGCATTAGAAATTAGTTAAAAAAGGTGTAATGTCTAAACAACTACAGATGCTCCTCTTCTGGAGTTAGATGTTTCAATACTGTGATTGCAACTTGCACTATATCTGGACTATGAACGCATCAAGAGGAGGGGAAGGAAAAGGGATATGCTGAGGATTTGAGTGGTCAAAAAGTGATTGCTGATATTTGTATGTGCTCTTTATGATCTCTTAACATCCTTGTTTAGATTGGTAAATAGCGCATAGACAAAATGAGTTTACAAAGGGGTTATTTTTAAAATAAAGTGAAGTGCTATATAAAGATTTAAAATATCATGTCATGCTTGACCTTTGATTTTCAAGGCCAAAATATTGATCTGAAGGTCAAAGTGATAGTAATGCTATATAGAGCTATTTTATGCCATTGTTTGTTTTGACAATACGCAGGCATATAGGAAATTATATATGTGGATTCTAAATATCACATTATTTTATTGTGACTTTGTTATGTACATTACAGTAACCAGTTCTAATAACAATGAAATGAATGCTGCAAATGTACCATCTCTACATAAATAAGAACTAATAAAATTATTGTACTCAAAGTGATGTCATGCATATTGAAATAGAGTTTCAACAATGCAAATAACAAAAGCCAAACGTGTGAACGAAAACCCAATGAATGTAATACTGTTCCCTTAAAAAGTAGATACTGCCTAAAGAGTGAGCTGCCTCGGTGGAGGTTAGTGTGCTCGGAGTGCTTATTACTCTTTTTGTAAATATAAACAATACCATAACTAATTATGGAAAACTTCTATATATCCCTTGTGCATGATAGTGATGCAGGGACAAGATAAATGATGTTACAGGCTTGTGGGACGAGTTTTGTACAGGCTATAGTGTCACATTACACAGCTTATACGCAACGCATAAATATAAGAAACATTTTCATGTTTATTGTTTAAAATACATGGTTTTAAAAGTACAAATAAAATAATAACTTTAAATAAACTTTCATTTATTTTTCAATTGTTCCATTCTTCTTTATGTCTTTACAGTTAATTTAGAAAGCTCTGCACACCTGAATCAATGACAGATGCATAATTCTAACAATTCTACAACTCGTCAAACTGGATTTTGACTATTTGACAGCTGAACATAAAGATATATCTAAACTCTAAAACCATCTATCCATTACACTTCACAAAAACAGAATGAGTGACAATGGCCATGAGTTTCATATCATGTATCAAATTTTGCATGGCCAAAAAAAAGCGCGAAATTCCCATAAAGCATTTACAGTTCAACAGTGTGAACCCTTTGAGTGACTGACCTGTCTTCATTCAGGCCACAGACAGGATAGTAGAGTTACTTCTATATATTTTATAAGACTCCAAATGAGCCAACAGACTAAAAATGAAGTTACTAGATGTGAGTATCTGTGACTTACATTATAGAAAAAAGAAATGGTAATTCTTCGCATTGTCAAGAAAACACAAGATATGCAAACACGTTGAACGAATTACAAATGTCCACATTTAAAGCTAGAAATGACCCCCAAACACCACCCTTTTAATTAAAGATATTAAAATTTGTTTTCAAGTTTGTCACATTGTTCTAATTAGTTGTCAAGTTAACTTTTAGAGACCCTGCAGGATATTTACACCAAATGAAGCAACCATTAAATAGCAATGTGAAAAAGTGCATGTGGTTTAATGAGACATTTGTCAGGATACTGTGGGAGAACCACCTACAGCAAGGAACTGAACTCTACCCAAACATGTTTCTTATGCACAGCAAAAATACATACCACCCACCTGATTACCAGCGCAGCTTAACCACATCAAAATAAAGAAAAACAACACCACATCCGTGACAACGTTGTCTTCAAAATAAAGGCTTTAAATGGGTAATTCTCGCCAATAAAATAGTGCATGTACTCCATTTTCAAGAAAAAACTATATTTATGATCTAAAAGAGTAAATAAATAAGTTTACTCATTTGGCAGATAATCTGCTGCTGTTGTGACGTAAAGGATTGAAACGTACAGTTTGGCTGCCTTGTCACAGCAACTCTTAGCTGCCATGTGGCAAAAGCAAACGATTGTCCCCCAAGATTAAAGCTGTCGCCTTCTGGAACTAAATGGTAAGTTCATTTCTTTGAATAAAACATCTATTAGTATGTCCATAGCAAAATTTATTTTGGGATATCTGCTTCATTTGTAATAGCAGCTGCCCAGGCCCGGCCCTAACCAATCTGGCGCCCTAGGCAAGATTTTAGGTGGCGCCCCCCTACATCGGCAGTGTAGTGTATGTACTCACAAGAAACCGAATAGCTTTGTCTTTGACCTTTTTTTTTTACTTAAAGAAAGCAAATTCACAATCAGAATAATTAACAAGATAAAAAAATATATGAATAAATAAATGAATACAAAAAATAAAAAATGAATATATGAAATACAATAAATTTTACATACATAAACACAATAAAACGTGTCAACAAGTTGGATAAAAGAAATTAAAAATACAATATAAATAAGGTAACAGGAACACCGCTTGATGCTGCTGCAAAACTGGTGGGTTGTGCTGCTGAGGTGGAGGCAACAGGAAGGCCGCTTGATTGATTGATTGATTGATTGAATCTTTATTTTGAACATGTTGAAAAAGTATAAAAAAAAAAAAAATAGAATTAAAAGAGACAAATGAACAAAGCAAACAAAAGGAAAACGAGCAACCACAACTCCAAATAACGTCCATGTTCAAAAAGGAGCAGGAAGAAGCATAAGCTTATTTAATCCCACCCCTTTTCCACTATCTAGTATCAATAGACTACAGAAATACCTCCTTGTAATTACATTATATGTTATGTGTAATTTTTTTTTTTTTTTTTTTTTTTTTTAATATATACACATATATGTTTCTATCTATCCATACCTACGTATATACACACATACGCACATATACACATTTTCAATAACCCCATTAACACCTGAAGGATACACAACCTACAATTTTATATATATTTAATATATATATATATATATATATATATATATATATACATATACACACATACATACATGCTGCTGCATCATGGCTGGGTTGTGCTGCTGATGCTGCATCACTGGTGGGTTGTGCTGCTGAAGTGGAGGCAGCAGCGGTAGATGTGGTAGATGGCCCAGGGGTGGGATTTAGAAACTTCAACAGTGCATCTGAAGAGAGGAGTATGTGACACCACTGAGTATTAAAGTCTAATAATAAAAACATATGATTCCAGGAATAAAATGAAATGATATAATATAAATGAAAAACCAAAGAGATATATGTATGATGTTAACTCTTATGCAAATTAGATTAGATTCAATTTATTGTCATCATTACAGTGAAATGCTGAATAGCAGAATGCAAAGTAACAGTATAATATCATATGAGAATGTTATGTTATGATTATCTTTGACCGAATCACAGCAGTGCTCATATTAAAAAACAGCATTCCCTCTCATGTGATATTGCTTAATTAACATTAATGATGTGCACTTTAACAACTAGGCTTACAACTATAATATATACAGGGGTGGAAAAGTGACCTGCAGGGTAAACGTTAGCTAACCAGAAGGCAATAACAATGTAAACAAAAAACACCTGCTTAAAAGATGAATACAAATGAGGAATGGTGGGAAAGGTGGGAGTACTGTAATTACCTAACGTTACATTATTATTTTCCATAACAATTTAGCCCCCTCCACAATATTAACTGACGTTAAAACAGTTAACTAGCTATTTATTGATTAGCAATTAGCGAATCATGTAACATTAGCTTAATGCTAAAAATTTAGGTTACTATCACATTCAGACAAATAATTTCATGTAGGCTAACGTTACCTACCTCTGTCTTTTTCTCGTTTCTCCTCCTCTTCTTTTCTCTTTTTTCTTCCCTGGGCACCTGACAGTTTTGGCCGTTTTGACATCTTGTGTTGATTTTTTGATGTGGTGACGTCCAAAAGGAACCATGATACGGGAAGGGAGGGGGCGCACCGTGCGGGGGGGGGGGGGGGGGGGGGGGCGTAATGTTGTAACAAATAATATTTCTATTAAATAAGCTTTACTTTGCATTTTAATTAACGTGGGATTATTTTTTGTATTTAGAAATAATAGTACCAACTTTTCTTTTTTTTTAACATTTGTGGCACTGGCGTGGCGCCCCCTGATGGACGGCGCCCTTAGCATTTGCCTATACGGCCTATGCCACGGACCGGGTGTTGTGCCAAAAAGTGATTGTCTGCCAAAAACTGATTTCCGGTATTTGCCAAAAACTGATTGCTCGTATTTAAACTGCTATAAGTAACTTGATGGCCTATAATATGTGAAACATATGTCAAATGCATCCCTCATGGATGACACAAAGTCATATTGAGCCACAAACAACATTCGTGTAACAAGGTAGAAGCCGCAATCAGTTTTTGGCAGTGACTTTTATAGAACCTTTATTTATGCAGTTAAAAAAAAATCTCATTAACATTAAAAATGTCTTTTGTAAGAGTAAGACAGCAGAAATGGCAGCAAATATTACAATAGTTCAGTAAAAATATTGTAAGTGGGGGAAAAGGACCGGATTGGTTATAATGTGAGTACAATAACACAGAGTTATAAAGATACTTGAAAAAACAGATAATATTTTAATTCTATATATAACCCCTTTGTAAACGCTGTTCACCGAAGTCTATTTACCAACATACGTAAAGATATTACACATAAAAAATACACGGAAACATTGGAAATCACTTTTTGGCAGGCAATCACTTTTTGGCACAACACCGGCCCTGCAGCTGCCAAACCTGCAAGACAAAAGTAATTTTGAGTGACGGCAAAGTGCGTTTTATTTTGAAAGGCTTTGGGAAAAGTGGCATTTTCAATCCGACTGACTTGACGGCGTTGAAGGAGCCAAATGCGCGTGAAAGTTGCCCGCTCCTCCCACCTCCATGAGGCTGATTTGGCTCCAGATATAAACACAGAGTTTCTATCTACGAGCTACGCTTCTCCCCGCTCTCACCTTCCTCACAACCCAGCAGTTCGCTCCAAGAGGCCGAAAAGGAGAGAATTACGCAGGAGGGGACGGTCTTTTCCACATTCAACAGGATGGAGGTAGAAACTATATATATGACTCCGAGCGCAGTCGTTATGCAGCCCGTGCTCTGCAGCCAGATGTTTTTAACATTTAATCTGGTTGTGTGTAGAGACTGTGTGGTTGAAATTAAGGCATTGCATCATAGGAGAGTTTATTTGTGCTCAGTATTATTACTGGGATATTTGTGGGGGAACTGGGACTTGTTTGCGCAATGTTTTAACAAATGTTTGACCAATGGTTCATTATGAGCGTGTCCTATGTCTTTACTAAGATGATCATATAGTGTGGTTTGTGATAGCAATCAGCACGTGATAGCAGCGTGATGTGCTTTTAAACTCAGACTCACTTTTTGGATTTTTCTTTTTGTGTGTGTGTGTGTGTGTGTGTGTGTGTGTGTGTGTGTGTGTGTGTGTGTGTGTGTGTGTGTGTTTTTGAAGCATAGAGACTAAAGACACACCAATTTTAACCTATTTGGCTCTGTGTGTTTGAGCCTCCGGCTGATATGCTTCAATAACAGGTTTGTGGTCACAATTTAACAACACAACAGCAGTGTAGAGGAAGGAAACGGAACTCTTAGAACATCTTTCACCAGATGCTGTTTTGCCGCGATGGCAAATTTACAGTTCAAACTGCTATTTTATTAATTTTAAGTCTTCTGTAAGGACTTTTGGGGGTTCCTGCCACTTCTCAGAACCCAAACTTTCCTTTACTCACTTGTGCTGAAGCTAAAAGAAAGAACACGAGCTCTTCTTTATGGTATAGGAAGTCTGTTCAGTCTTCCCCTGCACTGTGTGCTCACAGGTTCCCGGCCTCCTCCCTGCAAAACAAGCTGTTCCCTCAGACATCATTATTAAGTTTTTTTTAATCTCATGTGGAAAATAGCAGAAATACCCCTTTTCTCCAACCACAGAAGAAGACGGAGAACAAAACCGATCTCACATTCTTTAGAATTGCTTTCGACTTGTTCACCTTGCGAGTTTATTCGACTTTTTGTGTAGCAAATAGGGACCACCTTCAAATCTTGAAAGATAAGAGCGTTTAACAAACAAGTATTTATGATTTGAAATACTTCCAGTGAAATGAAACTGTTAAAATAAAAAATAATCAAAAACTGAACTTTCATCCTGAAGCAAAGCTTTGATGTGCATTTGATGCATTTTCTGTACCCTCTAAAAAAACCCAGTGTGACTTGATTTGGGAGCCTGTGAACAGCATATAGACCCGGATATTCTGCTATTACCTGTCAGCAGTTTCATGGATCTATTGATGACTGAGCTCATTTGGTCTTTCCGCAATTACCACAATTAGTGAAGTGAAATTTGTCATCCAAGTGTCTTTAGCTTAGTTTTGGATGTCACAAAGAATGGGTCACGGTCACAAATGTTGATTTACGTCACCGCCTTCAAGCCAGCCTAAGGAGAAGATTAACACATGGAAGTTCTTAAACTTTGTGTTTCCCTTCTAGGAACTCTAACTGTGTGTTTGTGTGTTTGTGTGTATGTGCACAAACACCTGAAAATTAGTACTGTATATGCATGTGTGGTGGTTTTCCTCTCATGGAAAAACATCCCCACAGCTGGAGGACTGAGTATTTGAGATCGCATTGCCAACCATATGGCATGCACATTTATTATGTAATCCTAAGTAAAGAGACCAATAACACAGAAACTCAGTCTGTACCAGCCAGACATTTGCTAATGAGTTAGTTTTTCCACTTTTGCATTACAACAACATGTCTTTTTAAATGGTGCTCGCAGCGCTGCAGTCACTGGTACATGTAGTCCATTGTCAAAGGTTGTATACTACAACTACAGACGAAAAGAGTAAAAAAAGAAAGAAAATAAACATGTATATTCCCGATCACCATTAAACTTGGTGACTTTTTTACTTTCACATGCACCTGTGGCTTTATTTAAATTCAGTTTTATTTAACTCGAAATCACAACAACAGTCGCCTCAAGGTGGTTAATGCTGCAAGGTAAAAATGGTACAACGATGCAGAACAAACCCCAACAATTAGACGACTGCCTAAGAGCAAGCACTTGGTGACTGGGAGAAGGAAAAACTCCTTTTTAACAGGAAGAAACTTCTGGCATTATTTATCTAAGCTCATGCTAATTTGCAAACAAAGGTAACAAAGGTTGTTACTCCAAGAATGTGTTGGAAAAAATACTTCAGTGGATAGGTAGGAATAAAACTGGGACATGTACTGCTGACATTTCAGCTCAAAAATGGTTGGCAAAAAATAAATGTACTCATGCCTGTGGTAATATACCCTCGGTTTTTATCTGAAAACGGTTTATCTCAAAGATATCACCGTGAAACTTTCCGAGTTAATTACTTTCTCATTTAAAAATGCAAATGAGGTACTATCTCACTAAACATACGCTACACTCATTTGCATAAATGTTAGACAATGTGTGGTAAAATAAACCCATATATGTGTGATTTGGACAGTGTTTTTTTTTTTTTTATTATTTAATTCCTGTTGATGGGCCTTGCCTTGTTTTCCTAACCAGTGCTAATGTGCCATGTTTCAGTACACCGAATGAATGGTCCACTCTGTAGCAAACATAAAACAGACACCTAACTGACCGTGAAACTCAGTGGAATGCAAAACACTAAGATCAAGGAAAGTGGAAGACACTGTGGCCTATCCTCTGAGTCACGGAGTCGTTATGGCTATATCTCCGTTTAAAGCACACACAGTGGGGTGTCTGTTCAATGTTTTGTGACTTTTACAGTTAATAAAATTCACTTATGTTTCCAAAACAGTTTTGAGCATTGTTGGGATGAGTTGGGTGACATTTGGACAAACAGCCAGCATCTTGTAGTTAACTTATGCTTTCTATAGGCTAATTACTTATTACTTATTTTAACTTTATTTTTGTTATACAAAAGCTTTGACTTCCAAAAGGATGTAATCGCAAAATAATTTCATGCAGAATCTTATTGCTCTTTGCAGTTTTTCTTGATTATTTCACAATGCATGCAGTTTCCCTGGGGATAACAGTAACAGGGTGAAAATAAACACTTTTTTGGGGGGCCTAACTTAACTGTTGTTGACATGAGAGTTGGACTATGCTCATTACAAAAAAGTAACTTGCACTCCTTAAAAATGCTTAGATTCTCTGATAATGTTTGCAGTGCATGTTCCCAGATGAAGATGCAGATGCACTGTATGAATGAGTGCAATGATTATTTTCTGGAGAGGGAGACGAAGATTATTGTCTGCAGACAATAATCATCCTCCTTAGTATGACAATAATCATACTAGGAGTCGGTGGCGGTTCATTCAGCAAGAAGTGAGCTGCAACAATAAAAGATGAGATGATCTAAAAAATGGAGTTGGAGGGGAAAAAATCAGAACTGGGTAAATTTATAATATTTTTCACGCCTGAGGGATGCACACAATGTGTTTGGTTGACAAATGGGCTTGATTCTGCAGCTGGCTGAAGCAGTTTAATTGTTCCCATCAGATGTGAAATTGCCCAAGTTTAATTCAAAGTAAGGCATTTTATGTCTCCTTGTGTTGCATATGTCTACTCTCTGCTTTGCTGCTTGAAGTTACTTCTCCACGTCGACCCTCATTATAGCACCTCGAGTCATAGGAGGCTATTTGCACCTTTACGACCGATCAAATGATTCATTAAGCCCCATAATCCTCTAAATGCTTTTGCTGCGTTTTACTGCAACACTTTTGTTCTTTTCCTAAACAATGTTGTTATTTGCAGCCCACACAGACCAAAAGGTTCTGCTATCAGGACGAGACTTCGTCAGAGCTAACAGTTCAAAGCAATGCGTGAAGCAGAGAGATACTGTGTGTGGGGTGGGAACTACAGAAGAGATAACGCAGAGGACACTGATATGTAGAAGCAAAACACGCATGTTGTTTGCCCTTAAAAATTACACCATGAACGCATGCATGTACACCATGAAGAAATCATTGTAATTTGAATGCTGGCAACACAACTTCTGGCCCAGCTTTGTTATTGCAGGCAAGTTCTTGAGATCTTCATCTTGACAGAGCTGACAGGGTACAAGTTATTGCAGTCAAAGCCATTTAAGTTTGTAAAGGCCGGGGGGGCTGTTTGTGCTGTCTTAGACATCTGCAGCTTCTCAAACATGCTGACTTTTCAGCGCAAAGTCTAAAAAATGTGAGG
The DNA here is from genome assembly GCF_057382095.1 of Aulonocara sp. 'chitande type north' Nkhata Bay. Classification (NCBI taxonomy): domain Eukaryota; kingdom Metazoa; phylum Chordata; class Actinopteri; order Cichliformes; family Cichlidae; genus Aulonocara; species Aulonocara sp. 'chitande type north' Nkhata Bay. The sequence continues at coordinate 32,782,654 of NC_141357.1, forward strand.
TACGTGCAGAAGGATTTTGAGAACAGTGAGCCAAACAGAGGAAGTGGAAACTACAAAAACACTATCATCATGAGTTTATACATTTCTTACAAATCTCCCTGCAGAACAGTTAACCCCTGCTACCTGCACCTCTTCAACCACCCTCTTCTAAATGTGGCATTTAGCCATGCTCTTGATTTCCTTTTTTGGCAGAAAGTAGTGCAAATGCAATAAATGCTGCAAGATGCACATAGTTTGCAATTGCCCTTTTTCCCACATTTACTTTTGCATTTTTCTTAAAAAGGAAAATCTTGCAACCTCTTTAAGATGTTGAATATTTATGATTTCATCATTGTTGCTTTATTATTGAATGTACTGTGTGAAAGGTATTGAGATTTTTAGGTTGTTGTAGCTTGGAAGACACGTGCATCCTGTGGGTTTGGGCATGTACAGTCATGTGAAAAAGAGTTTTCATAGCACTTCATGCAGTCTTGTAAAAATCTATGTAGGCCCAACAATTCAATATCTTTTTTCTGCTGTGGCAAAAATTCAAAGAAATTGTTTTCTGTATGACTTTATCAGTCTCTCGCATCGCTGTGGAGGAATTTCGGCCCACTTTTCTTTACAATGTTCTTTGAGTTTTGTGGGCATTCGTTTATGCACAGCTCTTAACATCACACCAGCGTGTTTCTGTCAGGCTGATGTTTGGCCATTTCATTACAGATTTTCTGGGAAGTTTGAAATGATCGTCCTGTTGAATGACCCAGATTCGGTCAACCTTTAGCTGTGTGACATATAGCCTCACATGTGACTCAAGAATACTGCGGTGTACATAGGAGCTGCTGTACGAGTCAATGACAGCAAGATGTTATCTGGCTGCAAAACAAGACCAAATCATCAAAAGTCTTGTGGTTTGTTCAGTTAAACATAGCAAACCTAAACTGTGCCACCATGTTCTTTTTAGAGACTTTCTACTGCCAGTAAAATTATGATTCAGTTTAAATGTTGTAGCAGGCTGATGTTAGGCTAACCTGTCCACATATACTGTTTGGAAACCTAATCAAATTTTTATAAATTCACTAAATAAGATTTGAAACTATCCTTAGTTAGTGTAGAACACAGGTGACATGTAGATACTACTCGGGTCTCTGTGGTTGTGGTAGTAGGGTAAAGTCAAACTGTAAGGTTTTCAGTTGAAACACAAATGACATCCTGCTGTACAGGGTGGTTGTTTGTTGCACAATCTCCGGTCTGAAAGCCTTAAGTTTGCTTGAAATGATCTAGAAACGCATGCAGTTCAACTCTCATTAGCAGAATATTGTGGTGCCAGGAATGGAGTTAAGAAAATGTTGGGAAGAGGAAGTGGTAGAGTAGTGGAAAAGTGGGAGGATTGAATTCCCAACAGAAAGAAATCATGGGGAAAAAATAATGTTTTATTCACAAGCAGCATATATAATGTCACTGTCTACATCCAGTTTCATACTTATGTGCCACTTCAAATCCCTTTACTCCATCACTACACTATTCAGGCTATTGCCAAAATATGATCGCTATGCCTGAACAGATCCCAGATCCTCTGGCACACTGCAGGTACCATGTAATTAAAGTGACTTCACTGAATGATGTCATCCCGTGACTGTCTGTGTTCTTTAGTCCACAATGTCAACCATCTGATTCACTATGCTGATGGCTTGTCATTGTGCTGTTTGGATCAGAGTGAATGAGAATACCAGAGCCCTGTGAGACTCACTAAAGTTTTCCTGAATAAGTTCAAATGTTTGGGAGCTGTAATCTCTACCATGAGCTGTTCACATATTCTGGTAGCTTTTGTTTCTCAGATTCTTGTTAAACAGTGCATTCCCACATTAACAATTTCTTAATCAAATCGCAGTTAAAGTCACTTGGGATATTGATATTGTTGGTGCATTTATCACATTTGAGAAAAATGTGTTCTGGCCTTCTGGGTATTCTTGGGAAAAATAACTTTATCTGCAGCTTTCTGTTCTCGGGTCATTTGGATTTGTTTTCCTTTTCTCTGGATGCTTATTTAATATTTGTCTCCTCAGTCGACAGTGTTAGGCTGTGTCTGCAGTACCTCCCATTTCCCCGGAGGCTGCAGCAACAAGTGAATGAGTTTGTCCATTTACCTCATCCCTCTGATTCAGGACCTTTTATAACACTAGCACACGTAAGTGAAAACACACAACGGTGGTGCCAGTAATGGGCAGTGGAAAACTGACATATTCAGATGAGGTCTGGTCCAAAAACACATCATGTTTTCCTGGAAATGCAGCTAGCAAGAAAGTGCCTGTCTGTTCTCTCGCCACTTAACATGTGTAGGCAGAAGGGAGCTGCTAACTGTGGTGGTTTTCCCCCTGGCAGAACACGCTGACTTGTGAAAAGTCTGCAGACTCAAACTGAAGCCATTAGGCTTGGTGAACCTATGGAACAAAGTCTTGCTGAACAGCTGTGTGCTGCATTTATCTTCACTTTCACCGATCCACACCCTGAGGCTCGCCAGTTAGACATTATTAGGATTGAGAGTTAAAAGATCCTGCGCCAGACAGCACCTTTATCAGCTCCTTTATGTACATGGCTTCTTGCTCTCAGACAATTGCACAAGCAGATATGTTTAAGATTTACGCAGACTAACATCATGTGCTTCTTCTCTCCTGCCTCTGGAAATGGGAATCACAGGAACGGACAATAACTGGTTTTGTGTGATCTGTGGTCTCTCTGTTCTCCTTCTGCTAGTCATACAGTAAACCTCGTGTCTCCATCCACAGCCTAAAAATTAAGGCACTGGTTAGCAATAACCTTTGTGTCTCTAAGCACAGCCCACAGAGAAAATGTGGAATTCGTAGATAATTTTCTTAGCAATTTCAAAATATCTTTTTAGCGCAGTATATTGATTTTAAAGAAATTGTAGCACCTTAATTTCTCAGTTAGTTATTTAAAGACACTGTTAAACCTCATAGGTAACCATAGAAACGTCTTCCTGATGGCAAACGGGAGTCTCCAGTTTTGGTCCCACTGTTAGTACAATTTTACTTTTTCTAATTTTCTCACTTTATCTATTGATTACTCTAGTAGATAATATCCACATTTTTCCTAAATCTCTTCAGGTGCATTCGTGTTCGACCCCAACCCTGTGACCACCCAGCAGAAGTGATATTTGACTGTTTGCCGTGCTCTTTGTATATCAGGGTACCCCAACATCACACACTCAGATAAATGAGGATTTAAAGTATTTGATGTGACTGCATCAAATATTTCCGTTCTCACGGGCAGTGTTAACTTGGCAGCAAATTTTGATTTAGTTATAATCATAATTTAGTATCTAAATTCCTTTTTTTTTTTTTTTTTTTTTTCCCCCCCCCATTTACTCTAGTTTTAGTTGACTAAATATCGTAACATTATTGTAGACTGGCTAAAACGAAGTGTTACAAAAGTTACAAAGCGTCTTATTTTCCTTAAATCAAAAGTGTAATGCGTCTACTCTTATTATCATCCCATGTGTTGACATTTTATCACGTATTCATGAGAAACAGGGAGCATGGGAGCTTGCCTCCTCCCGCTCCATTTGTCGGCGGCAGATCAAATTCATGTCTAACCTTACGGCACAAGGAGAGTACTTCTGGGTCACTTCCAAACTCGTCCCGCCTTTCTACACAAATTGATGAACTCTGATTGGATTTTGTCTGACCAGAACATTTTCATCTTGTTTTTATATGTCTACGCAAGTGTGAATACATTTTATCATAGTTTTTGTCCTTGTGCATTAGTTTTTATTTAGTTATCGTCAGGGGGAAAAAAGCTTGTTGATAAAAACTATGACTAAAAGAATTAATCAACGAAATTAACACGGCTCATCCATTAAGTACTGTCCCAGCATGACTAAAATGGTGACGTTACATCTCAGGTCAAAACTGGTCACCATATGACCACAAAGACTCAGTTTTATTGATATAGCGCACATTATATTATAAGGTAAATATCCTACAATAATAGAATTCAATGAATGGATTTTGTTTCCAAGTATTATACAGGTTCACTCTGACAAAACCAGACAAATTGAACCTTTTTTTTTTTTTTTTTTTTTTTTTTTTTAAACAAACTAAATCTTAGTGAATCCTCTTACATGGTGTTCTCCGGAAGTATTACAGCAGCCATGATGTTTATCTAAAATCTATTTAAATTGTTACATGGTAAATATGTTACACTGTCATAGATATCCTCTCCTTACAAAGCTGTGGTGTGAGCAGTACATTGTCTATCTAGACATCTAGACAATGTTTGAGAAGTATATTTCATCAGTGGCTTTCCTTCACACCTTTCAATTTCATATTGTTTTACAAACTCGACTAGATGTCAAAAAGACTGCAAAGCTGGTGGTTGTTCAGTGTGGAGATATTTGCTGGGGTGGGGGCTATAGTGCATATGTCTGCTTATATTATTGCGGTCAGTCATTTACTTAAAGACGATACACTTTACCTCTGATCCATTAAACGCCAGTCTTACTGAAAGCATCAAAATGCAGCTATTGAATGGTAAGAACACTTTTAATTTGTGCAAAAGCGAACCTAAATGAGCTATTTCCAGGAAGCTTTCTTGGATTTAAGCTGGGCCTGGTTTTGTGTGTGTCACACATGGGGCAATCGTGGCTCAAGAGTTGGCAGTTTGTCTTGTAATTGGAGGTTGCCGGTTCGAGCCCCGGCTCCGACAGTCTCGGTCATTGTGTCCTTGGGCAAGAAACTTCACCTGTTGCCTACTGGTGGTGGTCAGAGGGCCTGGTGGTGGTCAGAGGGCCCGGTGGTGGTCAGAGGGCCCAGTGGCGTCAGTGTCTGGCAGGCTCGCCTCTGTCAGTGCGCCCCAGGGTGGCTGTGGCTACAATGTAGCTTGCCGTCACCAGTGTGTGAATGAGTGGATGACTGGATGTGTAAAGCGCTTTGGGGTCCTTAGGGACTAGTAAAGCGCTATACAAATACAGGCCATTTACCATTTTAGAAGGCATTTCCTTTTTTAGATATGTTCAATTGCCCTGTATGCTAGATTATGGTATGTTTCAGATGTGGTCTAGCATGTCCAGGGACACACTCTCTTAGGAGCCGGGGGGTTACAGAGTAGAGCTGTGATCCAGGAAGCCTACACAGCTCTGGTGCTTTTTCCCAGGCCTAGAGCCCCAGAAATAGTTTGCCCTGCTCATAGTGAAACATAGTTTCCCACTCTTCCACTGAGCTTGGGGTCCCACCAAAGTTAAGCATGTGTAGTAGTGATAACCCACCAGAAGCCTTTTTGTCATCTTGGTGACACAGTTGATGAAGCTATATGTGTTCATGAGCTGAGAGGAAAAAGATTTTTGTCACTGGCGTTGTTAAGATGCACTTCATTTTTCATAAGAGTGCTGACTTTGTATCTGTAAAATGTTGTGAAACTCAAAGCTGATGAGAAACCTAATAAAACCACTGTTTTTACGTCCACAGACAGTATGTCGCATGGTCTTGGGTGTTACCTCAATATATGCAAGACTCTAGTTTTAAAGTAACTGCTGATGTGTTGATAATACACGTCTTGGATATTTTTACATTATGCATGAACAGAATTACATTTATCATCTTATATAAATGCGTATTAAGTGTCATTAAATTCGGGAGTTTTTATGGAGCGTGACATTTAGGGCAGGGATAGCTCAGTAGGTAGAGTGGTTGCCCCATGATCGGAAGGTCGGGGGTTCGATTCCCCTTAACAGCTACCCTGAGGTACCCCTGAGCAAGGTACCGTCCCTACACACTGCTCCCCGGGCGCCCAATGGCTGCCCACTGCTTCACTGAGTGAATGGGTTAAATGCAGAGAGCAATTTCCCCACGGGGCTCAATAAAGTACAATAATGTACACACTTTCTTCTTCTTCTTATTTTCGTTCCACATGAAGAAGCTCATTAAAGATAAGGGCTTACATAAAAGAAGGATGAAAGAATAATAATGCACCTCCAATTAGTTCTTATGAAGCTGTGCAGATGTTAAATAACTAACACTCCTAGACCCTCTTGACATTTACATATATCAATTTTACTTTTACTTGCTTCTCCATATTTTAATAATTTGTAGTATTTTTCCTGCACATAAGCAGTTTCAATTTTCCAACTGCAATCATGACTTTCTTCACCTAAAACATCAGCGCATAGATATACAAAACAAAGAGTTCCACTTCCTGTCCCCTGCACGTGTTTTGACTTTGTTCTCAAGGAGGCATTTGTTTTTGAAGGACAGGAAATAGTTAAACAATTAGAGGTTACAAAATAATGGCATGACGAGTGGGTGGTCACTTGTAATTATTATTTATCGTGAATGACAAAAGAGATTTCAGGAAAAGGGCTGGCTCTGGATTAGAATGCAGAGAAATGTTACGAGAGGCACTGCGAGGCTCGCTGGTGCCATTACGTATTTGGGTGGAGGGAGCAAGGTGGTGAGGTCATGCTGAGAACAAGGGGGGGGAAGGAAAATAAGGCGTGTGATTAAAATGTGGAATGTGTCTATCTATGAAGCCTGGGAGATCCATGTTTTCATGGGCCACAGTTCAAAATGTGCAAGGCGGGTGAACTGCGAGTGCACACCCAGGAAATGTGACTGGAATCGCAGATGTGAGGAGAGGCACGAGCTTTTTAGTGGTCAATAAAAGTATGATGGTAATGAGATGTAATATGAAAGCCACAAAGAGACAAGGAGGGGTCCCACAAGCAGTGAATATAATGCAAACCATTAAAAGGCTGCATCATGCACTGGAATTTGCACAGTCCTGGCATAACTTCGACTGCCAACTTATGCAAACAAATAGCTCAGCTAATGCACGGTTCCAATACTTGGTATAACATGCACCTAGACCCTGGGAAAAAAACTAGTACTGATGTTGTTTTTCTCAATTTAGATTTAGGTCTGACACAGTCAGCAAACTTATTACTTAAGCCACGGTAGAGTGGAGTTACTGGCCATCAAAGCAAAGTGCGGAGGAGGGATGTTTAGCAATCAGCTTGGGAATAGTGGGAGAGACTGAAAGTAAAGCAGCCAAGAAGTGATAACAGTTTGAAGCAGAGGACAGGTCCCTCCTGTCACAGGCTGCAGCGTGATGTGGAACAGCTGCAGAGACCGAGCGAAAGAGGGGGGGGGGGGGGCTCACTTCCTGTGCTTTCTAGATGAGATCCTCTAAGGACCTGACTAAACCGGCACGCTGATGGAGTCTTGTTAAGAAGAAGGAAGCGAAAAACTTCTTTTTTTTTTTTTTTTTTTATTTAATCTTAGAACATGATTTGTGTTCTGCTGCCTTCTGCACATGCCATGTTTATTAAAATGGATGATGTTTTAGCTCTGTTTGTTCAGCAAGTTATACCCCTTTGTTACAACATTCAGCTTAGACAAGTAGGGGGGGGTGTAATTAAAAGTGCCTTTCAGTTCCACAGTTTGGTTTCCATGACAAAGTCTTGATGCACTATTATGTTTAAGGTTTTGATTTTTTCATGTTATAGTATATACACACTATATAGAAATATTGCTTAATATTATCATATTATTCACTGTTCTTGTGTCACGATTGTGGAATTGTCATTAACCTTTGAAGTCTGTGTGTGAAATACTAAAACTAATTATTATTTTTTTCAGTATATTTAAGTTTTCATACAGTATTTTTCACTTTTTCTCCTTTTTTCTTTCTTTCAGAAGAATTCTCCATCCAAGCCGTCGGTGGCTGAGCTGGCCGGAAAGTTCAAAGGTCATATTCTTCCAATACCCAACTCAAATGGCGAGGTAATGCATTTTATTTGTCCTGTATAACAAAACAAAAGTCTATAAACATGTATGTCCGTGCAGAACATTATTCAAATATATGTGCTTTCTTAAAGGAAGCAGTTAGTGAATCATTGCTCGTTCTCCTCCCTTAAATTTGTAGCCTCGAAGACGACCTCCGTGTTCCCTGAAGTTGCGAAATCAAACGGATGATAACGACGAGTCAGATGTGAGTCACCGCGTTCGTTCATTGACCCGCGTGTTACGTTTGGCTTCTTGAAAGTCCCCAGAAGACAGACTTGGATTTGTTTACTGTGCATGTTCATTGCAGCCTCACAGTTTCAACATAGTGGGTAGTGTAATGTTGATAAATGTGGTATTTTATTATTTGTGTTTTTGGTTTTCTTCTTCTGCCTCAATCATTGGGAAAGGCCTGTTGTTTTTCCTCCCAGTAAAATGACAACATGCCAAACAAACTACGCAAATCTATCATTGAGTTATGGGCCAATAAAAAGCACAACAGAAATGTTACATAAGCATAAAAAACAATAAAAATGTATATTTTGTTAGTAACAAAACTGAAATATGTTTAAATGTATATAACAATTCTTAGCATCTGGTAGGACATATGCCTTAATGGGCTACTTTATAAGAAAAAGCGCCTTAAAGCACAATCAACCAATGCTCTTAGTAAATATTAACTTTTGATAAATATTAGCTTTTAGCAAATATTAGTTGTGAATCCACTGTATGTTTGTCTTTCATTAACTGTGTTCTCTGGCAGAAATCTGCTGTTCCACCAAATCCCATTAAAGTCAAGCTGAAGAACTCTGCCGTCATTGAGAAACTGCAGGTTGGTGCAACACATGGTTCATTGGTGAAGGAGGGGGGGAAAAAGCTGCAAAGCTCACTAATGATGGGTTATTGCAGTGAGTATTCAGGAGTCTGTTTTTTAAAGCATTACTGCCACCCGCTGTTCTGTTTTCACTGGTGCCTGAGCCGCTCACATGCAGGGAGGTAAAAGGGGAGAGGCTTGTGCCTTATGCAGCAATCTGCACAGATTAATGAGCTAATTGGATCACAGACTACAGAGGTTCTGGCGAGGCTTTAACTTGCTACTTGAGTTCCTTTGGTTTGCAATTTCACACGGTGGGCAGCCATGGGACAAAAGGGCTGCCGATTCTCCCTCTTTCTTTTCTCTCCGGTGCAGGTAGGACATCAGTTGGCGGGGTTAATTTGTCGGCTATTTGTAGCACTTTGATTTTTCAAGGACAGACTTATAGCAGTGACATTTTAAGACCGGAATGTTGTAGTTGTACGCAGAGCAATATCAAGTAGGTAGGCCTGTAAAGTAATGAGTTAAATTCAGTTTTCAAAGAACGATGCTCACGTTGTGACTGGAAATATTATTTACACATGTTCAAAGAAATGCTAGAGTTTAGTTTCTGCTTCACCTAATCTCCTTATAAAGCAAGTTCTGTGTTTCAGTAAACTGTTATTCTGGTATGTTTATAAGTTATTGAAGTTTAAAATTCATGGAAGAATTTTAGTATCTTGGCTTCAGGATCTTCCCTCCTGCCCTTCAGGCCAACCTCGCTCTGTCACCCACTGCTCTGCTGCCTTCACCAAAGACTCCAGAGGTGAAACTGCCACAGGCACCGCTGTCCCCCACCATGCCCTGCAGCCGCCTGAGCCCTCTGACTCCCACCCTGCAACCCTTGCATCAATCCAGTGAAGAGGAGGAACCCATCAGCTTCGACAGCCCTCCTGAAGGGACCCCATTGCCAAGCATCAACAAGGTGCTGTGTGCTTCCTCCTTATAGTATAGTTAGGCTACTTTTATCTTATTACTTTGAACTTTCAGAAGGCCAAAATGCACCTTACATGACACCTTTAACTTTCTTTTATGTTTCGTGGTGAATTTTGTGTGACTTTTGTCACAAAATGACCAACATGAGTTGCTGTCACATTGAAGCCCCGTGTTTCTCACGCTAATTGCCGAATAAGCTGTGATACCACAGCCAGGTACATTTCCCCCCCATCCCTACTGACGTGCTTCTCAGTGGGGGTTCTGCAACGTCTGTTTAAACAGGCCGGCCTTGGATAAGCTCAAGCAAGATGCTCCTGTAGTTCATGTGTGCTCCTGCTGGGTGGATTGAGGATGTAATCCCCTTAGCCTAGTTAGAGTCCCTGGGTGTCATTTGTTTGGTGCTGTCACGCATATGCTGATTAAACCTAAACAGTTACTTGCATCATTTAAAGCTGAAAACCTGCACACTCTTACAGATGTAAAATTAATCCTTTTGCTTATTTTTTCCACACAGACCCGCGCACGACTGTCATTTAAAAGGCGACTGCCCACAAGACAGCACAGGAGATCAGCTGGAGAGGAGGCGGAAGGCTTCGGGAGTGGACTGTCCCCATGTGAACTGTGCAGCCCAAAAGAAAATGGGGTCAAGAACCAGGTTTTGGACAGCCCATCAGAGGAAGCTGAATGTAGTCTTAAAGAAGCTGAAAACAAGGAAGGGGACTGTGAAACTGCAAACGCTGAAATGACAAAAAGCGACCACGACAACAGGGAAGACATGGAGCATGAAGCAGAACAAGACCGAAGCTCTGATGCTTCGAAGGAGGAACAGCAGGCTTCAGAGCCTGCCGAGCAGAAAGAAGGTGACATTAGGGCAGAAGAAAGGCAGGGAGAGACACCTCAGGAGGCAGATGAAGGAGGGAAGTGAGAGGGTGTGAATGTTTACATGAAAAATACCAAATATATGAATAAGTTATTCAGTGCTTTTCTGAGAAACTGTTAGAGAAATACTCCTCCTTAAGAGTTATTTTATTCAGGTTTTATCTCTTTATATCAGCTCTTAAGTCCCTCTGTCGCCTACTACTGGCTGATAAGTTAAAAAACAAAACAAAACACTGGAGAGTCATGAGAAGCAGCTGCTTGTGCACATGGAAATGAGTATGGCAGTTAATGCTGTATTCCCTGAGCACAGGAAACATCCATCATGTCGTACCAAGTCTGTAAGACTCCTGTTTTATAATTTTCTTTTTTAATGCAAATGTTTCTTTGTCGAAATGTCAAGAGTGCACTTCCATATCAGGAGTACCTGACACATCCACAGAAGTGTTTAAAGCTACCACGTTGTGGGTTGGTAAGAGGCAAAAATGTATTAGATAGTTCATATATATGTAAGCAGATATATAAATGCTTTGACGTCATACCAAAGTACTTTAAGCAAAGTATGTAATTTTAACTTAGTTGTTTTGTTATTAATGTATGTTGATCTATGCTTGTCTTTTTATTTTGTATACTTCAAAATATAGAAATCACAGTGCTACTGTGAAATCATGCACAGAAATGTTAAGAAAATAAACTGCTTCTTTCTTACATAACGAATACCTTTATGTTTTGTTTTTTCTTTTCCTTTTGTTGGATCGTCATGTATCAGTGAATATACCACATCCAAAGAAAACTGTTTTCCAAGGAATACAGGAGGGTCTTGAGGAGTTTTTAGCCAAAAAGTCAGAGTTTATATTAAGACACTGTCATTAATAAAGGGAAACTGTACTATTGACCAAATGCAGAATTGCCCCTATATAGCGCTCTTACAATTTCTATTTAGAATTCATGTCAGTAATGTTAATGTGTGTAAACTGTTGACTAATAGTGTCATTGCACCAATTAACATGAGACAAACTGCTTCTTGGCGATTAGCATTAGTCCGTGAAGTTAATGTAATTTTCTGCATTGGCTTTCTCTATTTTCAGCTTGAACAAAGCTCAGAATAAATGGAAAACAAAAGCCAGAGGATACTCCTTTAAGCATTAACAAATACCAAGAATGTCATCTGACATGTCTAAAAAAAAAAAAAAAAAAAAAAAAAGCTCCTTTATTGACACAAAAGGCGTGACTTATACTCACCGGACACTTTCACTTAGATTAGGTGCATCTTATTATCTTCTTATCTTATTATTTTAGCTTTGTGTCATGGTGTAACTCTGAATACTTTGGTTGTGAGGGGTGGAGTGGCCTTGATATGGCCTGCACCTCACTGGATATTTTTATCTTTGGACCAAAAGACAGCTTATCTGGCACAAACAACCATGCCGCGTTCAAAGTCACTTTAAATCATATTTCTTCCCTATTCTCATGCTCAGCTTAATCTTCAGCATGTGCCTTGTCCATGTCTAACAACACTGAGTTGCTAACAAGTGTACATAAGAATGCGTATGTCGGCCTCTGGTGGTAATCCGGAAGAGGTTACAGTAATTCCTAAACCTGTTTCAGCAGTGGAATAAAACTTATCTTCAATGTGTAAATATCTCGTTTATTTGTATCGACCGTTTTTGAAGTCGTTGTTCAATTCAAATCACAATAATAGAAACAACAACAACAAAAAAACAGCTTTCTGAAAGGTCATAAGTTCACATGATCCGAACCACTGATAAACTGAACCACTCCTGCAAGGACAGAGTAAATATATGGGTCATCAAGAGATAAACCAAACAATAAACGTTATGTGGAGCCATGCTTTGGTTAAGCAAATACTTACGTATCATAAAAAGCACTCGAGCGCATAGCTGCCAACAGATTGAAGAATACTGAAAAAAATCACGTGGGCTGCAAAGAAAAGCATAAACAGCAGTGCTTACGGGTACATCTGCATTATATCTAACTCTGTAACGTAATTCAACAGAGAAGCTGCTTATCAATCACGCATTGGTGTGCCGCTGGCCAGCTGTTATAACGTCATGAGTCCTTCCAATGTTTCCTCCCAAGTTTCGAAGTCGCACCGCCTCTCCGCTCCACCGAAACTTCAAGACTCACCTGTCAGACTTGAGAAGGACACGCAGGGAAGGAAGATTTCGTGGCTCGTCTGAAGAAAAGCTTTCCCAGAAGCTGTCTTGAGTAACGATGTGAAGTCACTGACTGGTGTTATTCAGGAACTGTTAATATACTTTGAGAATCTCAGCTGGGACGTTAATGTCACCGCGGTCAGCTTGTATTTATTACCATTAAAAGTTGAGGCGCATAGGCACTTCCGGGTTGGAAAGAATCTTGCCCAGGATCACCATGGTTGATATTCAGATGGAAATGTTGAAATCCCAAGCTGAATTCGATGGAGCACCGGTTTCACGTGCTCATGGGGTGAGTAAATGGTATAAATATGTGAAATTCTGTTTAATGGCATTCTTATTTTGAATAATAGCGTTATTGGTCATGATATTTTATGAAATACTGTCTGTATGTTTAATCACCTTGTAATAAGTCCTCCAGCCCTCTCTGTGCGAATAGAAAGTAAAACAAAATGCTCCTTCTTTCCTGTATACTCTACTCTGTAATACTACTAAAATTATACTAACGTCTTATGTAGACGGACGAGTTAATTATGTATTTTCATACTGTGTGTATGAAGAGCAGGAATGCATTAACAGCATGAAATGAAGGAGCCCACATGCTCTTCCTGTGTGCTTGAGGGTGTAACATGGCTTAGGATTCCAGTCATAATACAGACTCAATTCTTGAGCAACTTTGTTTTCACTCATTGATGTGAAAGTTTAGTTTAAAGGATCAAAAACCAGTTTTTGAAATCCAATGAAAAGTAGCTTCAAAACAAAAGTAATTCTATTCAAGTGCTTTTAAATGTGAGGAAAATATGACCCAAACTCACAGCTCAACACAGTATTGAGTCATCACTTCACTTCTTTATATTGTGCTTCCAAGGAACTGGATTTTCTTGTATTTCTTAACTGTCTCGAGCAGTACTTCTCCACATTTTCTGAAGGTCTTTCAAAGTATTCTTTGGACATTGGCTGCTTTTCCACTCATTTTCAATCCAGTCCTTCTGCCTAACTAATTTAAGAGATTTTTGGGGGGTTAACACTGACCTATGAATCATTCAAGCATAGAAAAGGCAACTAACTCAAGGGATGAACCAGTGTTTTCTCTACAGATAACATATTTAAAGACAACAACCATTTTAAACTGCATCTTGTGCTTCTAGCAGCATGTCACTAAAACACACTCTATGAAAAATGCCAACAATAACACAGTTTAACAGGCATGAAATAGTACAAGGTGATTCTGAAAGAGCTGTTAACTGAAAACATGGAATATCTCAGCATGATGTGCAGGGTGTCCTTATTAAATTGAGGAAACTGGGAAAGTGGAGGACAATCAAGAAACAGCAGGCATAAAAACTACCTACAGCAGATTATTATTATCTTAAAGTCACGTCCTTAAGAAATGAATACAGAAAAGTCCAATTTTGATCCACCATGCAATACTATCTGGAAACTGTCTTGCAGTGGCTTCATTTTTCAGCGTGACCGTTATCCCAAACACTCTGGTACCTGGATAGAAAACACACACACAATGGAATACTGTCAGTCATGGACTGGCCTCCCTGGAGTATGGACCTCACCATTATTAAAGCAGGGTAGGATTAAACAAAGGCAGCCAACATCCAAAGAATAGTCCTGAACATCCTTCAAGAAGCCTGGAGATCTATTCCTTTAAAGAAATGGGAAGAAAGCATCCTAAGAGAGTTGTGACAAAGATTTAAGGTGGCCATACCAAATATTGATTTTCAAGCTTTTACAAATTTGTAAAAACTCTGTTCTTCCCTTATGTACTCCATGTTCTTTCTATTCTTACTCATGTTTCAATAAATCACTGCACCTTTGTCCCATTTTCCTTGTAAAATTAAAAAAAGAGGGAGCTGGCTCAAGAATTGTGGTATCTTTTATAAATATCCCCAAATTTTTCACCCTCTAGGGGACATGTGTTACATATGGTGATGCCAACACGAATTCCAGTCCAACCGAAGCAGAGAGTCTCCTGCAACCCGTAAGCAGTTTTCACTAAAGTTGTGCTCTATTTATTTTAAACTATTATTTTATTCTCTATTACACAATGAGAACTACATATTTTTGAGTATGACCTTTCTATTTTTTGAGCAGAAGACAAAAGCAACCGTAGAAGGAAAAGAAACCTCTCACTTTCCCTTCTTGACTTCTATATTTAGTGAAGGAAGTGAGCAAAGTGATGATGCCATCTTTTTTTGTGTCCTGCTAGAGAAATGGTACTAATGGAGTGCAGACATCTTCATGTGATGTAGAGTCTCAAAAATCTGGAAAGGTATGAAAGGTGCTTTTTTTTTCTTGGGTATTACCTCTTGTGGTTTGGAATAAAGAGGCATTATTTTTTGGTATTTGTCCCAGTTTTTTATGTTTTCATCTTAATTTAATTAAAATGAATTGTGATCTTTTGTTTTTTTATGTGAATGACTGAAAAAATGAATATGTGTATTCTGAATTGGTGCATGTTGGGAAAAGGTTTGAGTGCCTGTATATTAACTGACTAGAAATCTAAGTTAATGACAAACCTGCTGCCTTGTAAAGTGTATTCCATTTCATTATTTATATTATCTTCTAGGACTGCACTAAGCGTGGGATAAAGAAAGAGCTGAATGAGAAAGTCTTCTGGGAAATTAGATTATGGATGGTCATAATATTCATCCTCATTGTCATCATTGCAGTGATTTTTACTTCACTGGCTATATGTGCAGGTAAGGTTATGTTTTTTTTACTTGTTAGTGCTACGTTGTGGCGCATTCATTAAGATGGAAATGAATGAAATTTAAAAAAATATAATTTATGTTATGTGAAAGCATGAATATTGCAGGGAGCTACAATGCAGCATTTTTAACTATTCGAATTTTTCACTCACTGATTTCTCTTTGGGCAGCGATCCATCAGGATGAGGATGACATATTTGACCCTTCATCGTTTACAGTCATTCAGAATTTCCGTGGGAGCTTCCAGATGCCAAACCAGGTCTTCACAGACGAACTCGCCACCAATTCCTCCAATAAAAGCCAAACACTGGCTACAGAACTAGGAACAAAGGTTGGACCACTTATAACTTATATTTTATAAACGATGTACTTGATCTGTTCGTGTTAGCTGGTTGTATTTAGAACTTGCTACATACTCTGTATGGACAAAATCACTGGGCCATCTACAGATGACACCTGCTCGGCTATGGAAACCCATACTGTGATGATCCTGGAGTGCAGTTTTTGATTTAATGTTAAGGTCAAGGAAGGTTTTGGAACTTTGCATTTAGTCAGAAGAACATCGGCGCCTCAGCAGTCGGTGACCCTACTCTGCAACGTTACCACCGGTATCTGTGGTCTACCCCTCTGTGGCTGAGTTGCGGTTCCTAAAAACTGTTTTAAGAAGTAAATTATGGATGGTCACTCTAAGTGGTATTAACTACGTTAATACCACTTAGAGTTAAATGTGGAAATTAAACTTTAAGAGTTAAGGGAGGGGAATAAATTTCACAAACTGGCTTGTTGCAACTGCATCCTATTACAGCACTACGCTTTTTAGAACAACTCATTGTTTTACAAATATCTGTAAAGGCAGACTCTCAAGTGCTGGATTTTTCTGCACTTGTGGCAATGAGACTGAAAACACCTAAATTCAAAGATTAGGAGATCTGGCCCAATTCGTTTGTCCTTATAGTGAATGTACAAAATATCTTTTACAGTGGCTATATTAGATTTACTGGCAAACAGTGTAGCATTGGCTTTTGCAACCATGGTGCTTAGCTGGTGTATACACGGCGCAGTCCACGTGCCCTTGTTATATAAGGCAATTCAAGGATAGTTAATAGCTACGTTGTAAAAGAGGGTAATGTCATAGAAGATGTGCCGATGTCTGCACACTGATAGTAGCAAAATGAGCCAAAGTTTCATGGTATTCAGCTCAGTAGTTTTCTGTGCAATCCACCTGCAATGCACCAAAGAAACGAAACAGATGAATGACAACATTCCAGTTCAGGTTACAGCATGTTTTTAAGATAAACACAGTGATTGTTATTGTTTCATTCACTATGAATAGTGGAGTAACGATTCCCCCCCCCCCCCCACGGGCGCACACACACACACACACAAAAAAAGAAAGAGCAGTATTGTCCTGCAGGTTTTAGATCTCACCTTGGGTCAACACACCTGAATCACATGATTAGTTCGTTACCAGGCCTCTGGAGAACTTCAGGACATGTTCAGGAGGTAATTTAGCCATTTAAATCAGCTGTGTTGGTTCAAGGACACATCTAAAACCTGCAGGGACACCGGCCCTCGAGTTGGAGTTGCCCACCCCTGGTTTACACAAAACCCCAAAAACCTGTGTGTGCGCTTTATGCTTTCATCTTCTTCTGAAATTTTAATGTAAAAGCAATTAGCATTAAAATTGAGCTGAGAGAAAGGTAGGTAGGGGAGTGCCAGGCAAAACAATTTCCTGCTAATGCTTTCTCTTGCATGCTTTGTTCTGCCCCACCCAGCTCTCTGACCTCTTCAAAACCTCATATGCACTGGGGCGATACTTCATCAACGCAGAGATACGCGCTTTCAGGTAAATACGCGTCACACTCAGAATTTATGAACTGTGTATTTCGGTGAAACCACTGAATTTTGTGCGTTAAACTTCAGAAATGTTTAACCCTCCCCCGCAGGAACGGTTCAGTCATTGCTGACTACAAGCTGACATTTCACATGCCTGAAGAGGAGAAAGATCAGCTGAGGAATTTTACTCTGAGCAGGGAGATGGTGTACAACGTGTTCAGACAGTTTCTTTATGACCAGGAATCTGAATCGGACCCAATGTTCATTGATCCAGCTTCCCTAAAAATGGTTTTAGGAAACTGAGGACAAGAAGTTTACAGCGAGACCAGAAAACCAGTTCTTGGTTTCTTTTTAGTTTTTATGAGCCACTAAACATCCGTGATGTCACGTCGATGTCATTGTTTTCTCATGAGTCTGCATATGAGACGTCTTTACCACAGGAGGCTACATGACCATTGTTGCGCCACCCCGCAAGTAATGGTAGTCATGTGTGTGTTTGTGTGTGGGATATTTTTTTAAGGTTAAAATATAACCTATAGTCAAACTCACAAAAAATGGAAAACAAACACAAAAAACATATTTTTATTGAAAGAAATACATTGAGATATTGTACTTAAGATTTCACTGTGTTTTACTGTTCATAGTTTACTGCATTTACATGTCAGTTCTTTAAGTTCCTCGACTCTCACTGTGATATTTGTACATAAGAAAACTGGTGTATATTTGTAATGGAAGTATTGAATTTACCTGTGCTGTTATTTTTGGGCTTTGCGACTTCATTTGCAAAGCCCTAAAACACAATTCAATCAACAGTTTAATAGGAAATGAACAGGAAAATGAGTCATTTGCTTATTATTACATAAAGGCTGCGCATCCCTTATAAACTGTGCACTCTATACACAAATTGTTTTGTGTACTATAGCACGAGAACAGTTTTATTGGGCAAGCAAATAGTTGGGACCCTGTTTTCCCCTTCACTGTTTGTTTTGGTAGTTGAACACTAGGGGGAGCATTTTCCACCGGACAGTTGAGGGATTTTGTCTCTCTCTTGATTCCTTTCTCTGGCTCAGTTTGCAGAGAACGGGAATTCACATTGTAAATACTACAGAGCAGGGAGCAGGTTATTGCAACGGTTTTGGCAACAGTTTATGTTGTATGTTTTTAATTTATTTTTTGGCTACTGTGTCAGTGATTATGTCTGTATGTCTAAGATGACAGCTGTAATAAATGTTTGTATTTCCAAGGATAGTTGCTCCACACCAGACATTCAGTTCTCTTCACTTTAACTTGTTGAATTTCCAAGAATGTGTTTCCCAAATAAAGATATTACAGTCATTCCTTTAAAAGGCTAACCCCTTTTTACAACTGATGCAATAATGCAAATACTTATATGTGATTTAACAACTGTGGTGTTGCTTCCATGGAACTTACATTGCATCATTTACACAGCTGCACATTTCACTAAAACAAATTTTACGTCAGCAATTTTCTCAAACGACAAAAGAGACTTCCCGAGAAAAGGAAGTATTATGTATTACACGAATTACTAATAACACTATATGGAAAGAAATGCTGAGTTTTATTTCTTGTTCTTCTTTTTCCTAGCGGGGAAATACAGTTTTACATGTTCACAAACAGCCATCCTGCATGACAGTCACATGGTGGTCAAAAGGTTAAGTTTAAACAGCAGCGCATCTGTGGGATCCAAAACCTTTCAACAGCTGGACATAAAACCACACCGCCCTGTTTGCTCTTTGAAATTCCCAAATATTGCAGATATTGGCACATTTTTGTTGAGACGGAATTTATTGATCCAGACTGGACAACTTTGCTCTGTGCTGTATTTAGAGTCGCGGAGGGGATTTTTTTTCTCTAAGTAAACATTTTACTAAATATGCTGGCAGCAGTGATAGCTCATGGGCACCATTCTGGCTGTCTATGTCTAACAGGTAGCAACTGCATGTCTTGCTTGTAGTAAAGGAGCTTTTTCTTCTGAATGCTATTTTAAGAATCAGTAATCATCCAAAGCCAGATTTACTCTAACAGGCACGCTGAGCTTTGATAGCCTTGTTTTGTTTTTTACTTCATGGTAGATCAGAGACCAGTCACAGAGTTCAGTGACAGGTCAACAGTGCTCGAAGAACGCGTATAATGTGTGTGCAACATTTTTCTGTATTCTTAAAAACTCAGATCATGCTGAGATTAAATTCACATGGAAAATGCATCATTATTAAACTTATGCTTGAAGAAGTCTAGCTGACTGATGATTAAAAATATCAGTCTTGGCAAAGGCAGCTCCTTTTTGCTCGCCATTGTTAGAAATGCAAGCACAATTAGCCTATAAGCGTCAAACACTGGGGTGGCAGAAAGCCATAGAAATGACAAGATTTGATTATTCACGACTTGTAGGAGAAAATCCCAAAATCAAAGTTATTAGGAGTCAGGAAAACGTACATTCATATGCATACATATTTGGCATAAATAATACCAAACTTTGGGACGGGACAGGCTTGACTGACAGACACCTAAATAGAGAGAGTTACAGTAATCAAGACGTGAGGAAATAAAGGCGTCGATAAGGTTTCCAGATCTTTAGATGACAAGATAGATAACATATATTTTTATTATAGGCTTTTAGTAACACAGTACCTAAAGATACAATTTCAAATCATTTTTTGCTAAATTTTCTGATATATGTAGACACAACATGGGTTCATCCCTAGTATTTGGTGCTTTATTTAATACTTGAATTATTCATAGATGGCCGTCAAATGGCTTAACGAACCAAAAACAAACCCATTCTCTGAAAGTTATGCTCTATGCTTTCTCTGAAAGTGACCCCTGCAGGAAGTTCCTTTGTGCCAATGGAAACTAGTTCAATCAAAGAGCACACACTTTGCCCTGACGTTTTAGCGAGATTCTCTGCTTATCCTATTAAAGGGTTATGTCTCCTTTTAGTTGCCTCAAGACACATAAAGCTTAAGGAGGTTGTTGTTACTCAGAGCTCAGAGTAGGTGCTACACTTTCCTCTGTGGATTCACTTTTATCAGCAGCTCTCTACGGGTTTTTGGACAAAAGTCCCAATCATCTGGAGTGAAAATGGGTGCCCACGGCTCCAACCTGGATGATATCCTGGAGGAGGACATGCACCACTGGTACACAAAGTTCATGAGGGAATCTCCTTCGGGGCTCATCACGCTCTTTGAGCTGAAGACAATGCTCGAAATGAACGGTATGACAGAGGAGGCCAGCAGTTATGTGGACCAGGTCTTCGTCACCTTTGACATGGATGGGGTATGAAAACATTTAATATTGGAGGATATGAACTGGGTGGAAGAAACACATGAAGAATACCAGGAAACTTGAAGTATAGAGTAATGCAGATCAGGGGGGACCAGTTTTGCAAATAGTTCAATGGTGTCTTTATCAGTATGTAATACTGTAGAATGCATCAATTATTATGAAGATCTCAGATTTTCTTTTCTACAAGAGTTCAAAAGAAAATACATTTTATGCTCTGAATCATTTAGTTTGTTCCAACTTAAAGGATAAAAAGTTATAAGTATTAAATTTAGTGTCTCTAAATATCTGATATAGCTTAGTTTGAAATTAGCTGCACTTGTAGCCCTTGTTTGCAAAGATAAAAAACTTAATTATTTAATTCAGAATTTGGTAATTATTCTTTGAAGTAAACATGTTTTGCTTTTTCAGTAAATGATCTGAGATTTACACTCCTTTCCCTTTTTATTTTACAGGATGGCTACATAGACTTTGTTGAATATATTGCAGGCATTAGTTTATTATTGAAAGGAGAAATAAATCAGAAGCTAAAGTGGTACTTCAAGCTCTTTGATCAGGATGGAAATGGAAAAATTGACAAGGATGAACTGCAAACTATATTTAAGGTAGAGTATGCCTTCTCTGAAATCTTCCTAATCAGATTTCTGCATCCAAAGTAGTGAGCTTCTCAGAATTCTCTGAATGGTGCCTTGAAGATTAACTCTGGAAGCGCACATAAGTAGCCACAGCACCTAAATCCAACGGCTTCCTAATTCACCTCTGTTTTCAATTTGGCTGATTCTTAACTCCTGACTAAAGCCATACAATGATCACCTTGTTTACATGACTCTCTTTTAGGCCATTCAAGACATCACCAGAAGCTACAACATCCCTCCAGAAGAGATTGTGCATCTTATATATGAGAAGATTGATGTCAACGGAGAAGGTAACAAACGCATGATTGTGTATAAAGGGTATCAAGAATGAAACCAGTGATAAAAGGCTTTTGTCACCGTGACCAGAGTGAAATGAATACAAAGCATGAGTAAACATTCTGATAGTTGTGAAATGTTCTGCTTTGTGATTTATTTCCATAAAATCACAGCTTTAAATGCACAGAGTGCCACTTCTCTCTCTCTCAGGTGAGCTGACGCTGGAAGAGTTCATCAGTGGAGCAAGGGAGCACCCTGACATCATGGATATGCTCACTAAGATGATGGATCTAACTCATGTCTTGGAAATTATTGTCAAGGGTCAACGGAGGAAAGCTCTGAACTGAGTCAGTAAACAACAAGCCGAAGAACTGACATCACCCAGACTTTAAAGACTGTATGGACTTGACGATGCACAGAGTCCCACCTCAGACTGCAAAAACCCAAACTGACAGAGCAGGAGCACACAAATATCTCTCTGCATATCACCAGATAACATGCAGAATGAAGCAACAGAATGAAGCAGATAACTTCCTCAACTCTGTTAACCTGTATGTGCCCTCAGAGTCATTGTACAGTTTACTTTTTAATTTTTTTAAAAACACTTTACCAATTGTGGCGAGGCTTGGTGAAAAAAAGAAGAAGTAAAACTGCTTTTAGGGTCTCATCATGGGCCCAGCAGAGTGTGCAAAGTAAGGTTAAAAGAATCACTTTTATTTAATTTATAAGGAGCTAATTTCTGACTAATGATTCTAAAGACTCCTAAAACAAATGGTCAGTTTCTGAATAGTTACAGCATAAACAGAGTATTGGGGTATTTACAGTCTAGTCTACAACACTCGCAGGGACTGTTGGTAGTTTTGTGTTGACGAGTTTGTAAAATCTGAAAGAAAAGTCCATTATTGGTTAACAACACTAATGGACACTAAAATATTTGTGATTATGTACAAAAAATACGAAGTTTTAAAATATCTTCCAATTAAGGTTGCCTTAAAATCAGTACATTTGTTTATTTTTTTAATAACCCCCTACACTAGCAAAGGATTCTTTGGTTTTTACCAAAGATCCAGGCATAGACATGACAGATTCCATTTTGCAAAACCTGCAATAATTTCCTTTAATCAATGAAGTAACTTTAAGAGTAACATGCAAAGTTTACCACATTGTTGTTGCGTCAACCAGCTTCAAATAGAGAATTAGGAAAATAGATAAAAATAAGATATATAGATTAGAAAAGCTAAAAACTGAGGAAACAAACAAGCAGTTATTTAATAAGATGCAGCATTTAGAGGTATTGTTTCATTTTTACTGCTTGACAACTGAACCAGCTCAAGGATGCCACCTTGTGAGAAAAAGATGAAGAACTAGTGCATGTTAGTGTGGTGAGACTGATGGTGTAATTCAGCAATGCCAGCTGTTGTATCACTCACATTTCAAAATAAAATGAAAAGAAAGCCAAATGCTGATTATTTGAATATCCTGATTATTATTTATTAAAAAGAGTATTCTTTTTTTTTTTTTTAATCCCACCTGATAACCTAAAGTTATAGTATGCTTTCAACATTGATTTATCTTTGTGAGAGAACCAAAACACATGTTCAGGCACCACACTCAATTCTGCCAACTGGCTGCAAAGCTTTCAGTTCCACTTGAGCAGGAAAAACCCAGAATCTGTGGAATATATTTAGCAATCATGCAGTTTCTAAGGGGAACCAGGCCCTAACAGAACCATTTATTCTTGCATTCCTTCATTTTAAATCAACAGAAAGTTAGATTTTGTTTTTAAGATGTATTAGTCTTTGTGTTTCACAGAAACTATTGGGAAAGAAACAGAAAAGTAATGGTTTAAAGCCTCTAAAACAGCCTTCAGAACCATACCAGAATAATCCAGGGTTCTTTATTTTGGGCCTATTGTACCTTCATAAACTCATTTTGTACTTGGAAATCAAAGCATGACATTCCTTTATACTTTCAACATTAATCATTAACCACACAGAGCATTAGCAGGTTCATTTCAGTATACACTGCCCCCACTATTTTGAACTGGGTGGTGTAAATCAAATAAAGATAAGGGTTTGACTCCACATAACTCTCGGCCTCTTTCTAAATGTATCGGATGATGCAGTTACACAACTGCACTGTTCAACCCACCTTGGTTCATCATATAAACTCGCATCTCACAGCGCTGCAGTGCACACTGCTTCCACTTGTTTGCCACGACAGCAAGCAAACAACTGACCACATCCAGCGGGAACCATGCAGTCTGCCGACGCCAAATTCAAGAGAAACAGCCTGTTCCTGGCTCTGAGACGATACAGCTCAGCCGTCAGTGAAATGGAGCAGACCAT
Source organism: Aulonocara sp. 'chitande type north' Nkhata Bay (assembly GCF_057382095.1). Taxonomy (NCBI): domain Eukaryota; kingdom Metazoa; phylum Chordata; class Actinopteri; order Cichliformes; family Cichlidae; genus Aulonocara; species Aulonocara sp. 'chitande type north' Nkhata Bay. The sequence goes on from NC_141357.1 coordinate 32,806,389, forward strand.
TCTTCTGCCAAGCCTGCTGAGAGACATGCCCTCAGACGAGGTGTGGGACTGTGAAGCTGCAGAAGAGACCTGCAAAGACCTGTTCAGCAACTACTTGATGCTCAAAGCCATACGGACCACAGTGGAGAGTGGCCTAATTCGCCTGGACGATCACAAGGCCAAAAACAACATAGCACTAAACAAGACCCTGGAGCCTCTCTTGGACACAGATCCTGAAGCCCTCTTCCACTTCCACGTGAGAGGACTGTTTTCTGTGATGAGTGACCTCACCAAGAAGACGCAGACTCTCACTGAGAAATACATGGACATTATTGGGATAGCAAATTAGTCACAAAACCTAAGATATGTGGACATCTGTTTTTAAGAGAGTCATCTAAGACACCCAACCATTGCAAATGTCTGAAATGTTTACATTCAGTGACCCCAGACAAACCTAATGAATAAGGAATAAATATACATTGTCAAAATTAATCAATTGTGTCTCTTAATTTGCTTTTGTAATGATCTCTTTTTAAATTTCGTGATAAATATTTTTGGTCATATCGCCCTGCTCTAATCCCTTTTATATAAACAAACACCACAAGAAAGATGACCTGTTAAAGAATATCAGAGTTTCCTACGTTTGTAAAGAATTCAACTTTTTGTTTTCACTTATAAAGTCAGTCACAAAATTGAGTTTGTGGGTTGAGTTTATTCTTTTTATTTACATATCTATATTTCAAACAATATATGACAGAATGCTCTCACAAAAAGGCTGCTCAACACAGGCGGCAACTGTGAATGTTTCCTCTCTCCGCAGCCACTGATGCTTAGCGCACAGGATGGAAAGGCTCAACAATCTCAGCAAAGGTCTTTTGCTCTGGTAAGATAAAAGAAACCAAAAGCAACAATTTGATTACAAACATACATGACCCAACGTTTCATAAGATTTAATCGGAGTAAATGTCCTACAGCACTGCACAGTCTAATTTCTTCCCCCATGGCATTTCTCAATCAAAACAATAACATCAAGCCTAGTTTGATGGCACCGGAAAGTAGTGTGGGATCATGGGAGCTGTAACTATCAGCATCAATGCTACTGAAAATCTGATGTGACTCAGAAAGAAGCCATTTTCACAGGCGAGGTAATCTTTACTTTTTGTTACATTTATTTAATTTGCAATAAATTTGCATCACCCCGTAACATTACTGTATGGATAAGCTTGGTGGCCATCAAATATAAAGTTGATTTTCCACTGACAGGTGACTGAAATATTAGAAATAAGATTATGGATTTCTCAAGCTTTGAACATTTTGAACACATTTCAATTATGTAGATACACATTCTAAAGGTACAGCATTATTTTTCTTGCTTTCAGGCAATCTGGGATTTGAATTTGTAACAGGGTACATATTACATACTTAAACGCTAAAGAAACTATTTCACAACTACACTGCACAGGATTTAACATCATCCAAAGACAACAAACAAACAAAAAATAATCCGATGTGGTGTGTGCATAAATATAATTCCCACCTGTGTGGTGCTGAGCCTGTTCTGTGTTGGTGTTTTTTGAAAACAAGGACATGTATGAAAATAGATTATTATGTATAATTTAATTTGAAAGAAAATCATGAAAGCTACATCAGCTGAAGAACGGTGAATGGTGGCCCACTCACAAAGCACAAATTCTGCATTGGCTGTGGCTGTACTACTAATCGGGAGGTTGGTGGTTTGATCCCTGATTCTTCGGCTCTGAATGTCAAAGTATCCTTGGGCGAGAAACTTACCTTCTGATGCATCCACTTAAGTGTGTGTGAATGTTAGTTTAAAAGCTCTTTTTTCAATGAAAAAAAAAGGGTTTCATATAATAAAGAATAGGTAGTGTTGGGCTCTTGTGTCTTCGGTTAGAGCAAAGACATAAAAATGAACTTACCCTTTGGTACAAATTTTTCCGGGTGGAGTTTGATATACTCATTCATGTCTCGATCGAGTCTAGCATAAGTATAATTTTCATATTTGGTAACATGGTAGCCAATGAACCAGCCAATGGTTGCCAGCAGAAACTGTCGATGAACACCTTAAAGAGAAAACATGGAAAACGATGCAACATTTATTGATCAGATATAACTAGCATACAGCAAACTAAAGTAGATATATTTGCAAGATACTTCAAAGCACAATAATAAAATCTTACTGTGGTTATGAGAAACCAAAAGCTTGCACATTATAAGGTTTTCTCTTAAAAAAATAGGATTGCAAAAAATGCAAACAAAAGCAAATCGAATTAATAGGTGGAGGCTTACACTTTAGCTTACTGCACCTAGCTTTTTGACAGCGCATTTTATATCAACACTTCATAGCTAGATATTACCAAAACAAAGACGACAGGAAACACAAAACAAAACCCAATGTGGCACAACCAATGTTAATACTACTTTCTTTTTCAGATAGGGAGAAACAATAACGACAAAATTTAACGCTAGACTTCTTTAAAAAAAAAATTAACAAACGAACATTTAGTTTTCAGTTTTGTTTATTTTGTTTAGTTAGATTTCAGAATCAGAATACTTTATTAATCCCCAAGGAAATTATGCATGTATTTTTGTTCAATTTAAAACTTTATTTTAATCATCCTCTGTGTCATGTGCTGGATAATGAAAGATCTTGTTTTTATGGTGTCCAAATTTCTTAACTGTTTTTGATATTTATCGCTATTTTAATGCTAAAGGAAACGTAAATACGCTGCGACCACTGTGGACAGCTCACAACCAGTTACTAATCTGAGAGAACATTTATTTACTAAATACTCGGATTTCTTTTTTAAAATTAAGTGTTTCATATGCTTGAAAGGAAAGCGTCCGTTCGTGCACCAGTCTGAAAGACAGGTAAAATGCTAACCTGATTTCACTGGCGGCCTGTGGTTGATTGCGTTGTGCAGCACGGCGGAGACCCAGCCTACACCCGCCAGCCACAGTGAATTCCTGTTCACGAGCCCCGGAGGAGGCAGAGACTTCCCCTCTTCTGGAATAAAGCCCATGGCGAGAAATGTGCCCCTTAGTTCAGACCTTATTTAATAATTTCCGAGATACCTACTACTACTATTCATCGGCTATCACCTCTCGTAGGAAGTCAAGGGCACGGCGTGCAACCGAACTACTGGTCCGGGCGCAACCAACGACTAGCGCTTGAGTTCCGCATTATTTGTTTCCTAGCAACAAAAGCCCATGAGTCACAGTAGGCCAAAGTCTTTGTAAATAAAATGTGCCACATAGTTAATATTACAGTTCAGTCCGCTTCAAAATATTTACTACATTAATGTGTACGTTAGCATCATATATAGAAATATCATAAAATACATCTTAATGGGAAAATAGATTAATGGAATCAGAAAAACAAAAGAGAAAAAATTAAACAATAATAAAAAAACAACATAGTCCGTATTCAGCTTAAGGTAATAACCGAGGAGGACACGTGCTTTTAATATACTAATGTTGTAGAAACTGCAAAACTCTGTAGCTTTGTACTTTCACTCTTTTGTTTATCATTGCTCTGTGTGAGTTTCCCTGTTAGAATTATAATCTATAAAACTGCAGTGTCCACGTAGTATAAATACTAGAAGCTCTGTAGAATGGAACAAAATTGCAGCATGAGAGAGAGAGATCAAAAATATTAATATCTAAAATTCCCTCCGAGTTTATTTCCCATGAATTCTGCTGCATCCACCCAGAACAACCAGTGGAAAAATAGAAAAATGCTTTCCTTTCCAGCCCACGGATGTCTGCATCCGTTTGAATGTTTGAAGCTTCACTGGGAAAAGACACACTCCATCAAGTACTTTTCTGAATGCAGTGAGTACATGTAACGCGTTACTTTGCATGTGAACTGATGACATCATTGAGGGCAGCCCCCCCCCCTCCCTCATCGTCTCTCTATCAGACGGGCTGCTGCTGCTGAGCTCCTGAGGATACACAGCCCTGCCCAGCAGCGGCTTTGCCCATTTGAAGAGGTGACCTATGCATGCCAAGTAGTTCTAAGTCCGGGGATATCCCCGTGTTTTTGGTAAGTATGAATTATCTCTTGACTCGGTGCGGAGGGCAGACTTTGATTTTTTTTCCTTGCTGCATCTGCAGATAAAATGGCCAGAATCACACGCTGTAGCCGCTAGTTGCTACCGTTGCTAGCTTCGACCGAATGGCTTTCAACTCAGATTAAAAATGAAGGATAATTAGCCAGAAGTATAAAGCTACTTCAGATTACGAAATGTGCGAGATGCTGCAGTTTTTTTTCCTTACCTTTCAGGGCATAAGATGTTGGTGAAGATGTGATTGCGACACGGAAAGAAGTGTTTCAAATCACTACAAGAAAGGGTTAAATTATTCCTTCAAAATCTTCTTCTCTGTACCAGCATTGTCAACCAGAGATTCACATCTTCCTGCAAGCAACAGTTTGTTTCCTTAAAATGTTGTTTTTACAGCGATATGTTCGGTTCCTCCGCACGTAAAGGCCCGGTTCTCCATTCTAGCGTAGGGGCACACATAGAAACGCATTGCAGAATTTAAACTTGTGCTATATTATCATTGTTTACATACATTTCAGATCACGCCCTGTTTTGTGGGCATCGACCAAAGTAACTCTTGCATCTTGCGTTTTGTGCTTTGTGCAGGTTGTATTGTTTGAATCTCCATGTCTCCATGCAAGTGATGCACGGCCCCAAAAAACGGGAGCTAAAAAGAAAATAAAAGATATCAAATATCTAAAATGAGATCTTGTGGAGGAGTGAAACATAAATGTTTGCTATTTTCTTAAGTACACTGTCTGAAACACATGTGTCATATGCTTACCAAAAATGCCAGTTTTCCTACAGTGATCTAAACTATTCCATTGAAATGAGACTGGACAAACTAAGCTTATATTTAATTGAGAAAGACACATTTTACGCTTTCCAGTGTAACATTTCACAGCTATTTTAGTGAATAAGTACCATGGCCAGCTGGTATAAGGAAACATCTAACAGAAGCTTTCAAGTGGCAAATTCTTAAAAACAATTAAAGTTGCAGATAACTTTAAAATGCTATCATCTGCAGCATAGTGGAAAAGTAAGATTCAGATAATCTGGAGGGGCAAGGTTAGCATTGAATGATGGTGATATGGTTCCATGCATGGGCTCAGGAAAACTTTCATTTACTGAGGCAAAGTGGAAAGCTGTTCTTTGGTCAGGCAAATCAAATTTTTAATTATCTTTTGAAGTCATAAGTCCCGTGACTTTTGGCCTAAACTGGACGTGGATCAGCCAGAATCTCGGGATTCTCAATAATACTTAGAGGCTTTGGTCCAGTATCTGCCATAACACTTTTTTTTTTCTTTGGTCAGGGAATATGTTTCTTACTTCAGCAAGAAAATAACAAGCCACATTCTACAGGTATAACACCATAGCTTTATAAAAGAGTCTGGGTGCTTAACTGGCCTGCATGTGGCCTGTGCACGACATCTAAAAATATGTACAACATTAATGAAATGAAAAGCATCTAACTCTTGAGCAGCTGAAATCGAAAATATAGCTCAATAGGAAAATATTTTGCTTTAAAAAGCTGCAGCAGGTATGCTCCTAAGTTCTCAGCTGCTTGCAGAATCTTGTTAAAGAGAGAGATGATCCTGCCACTGCCCTGTTTAAAATTTGTGTATTTACAGAAAAGCTATAAAGCTTCTTAGTTGTGTCATTTGATAGGTAGGCCCAGTTGTTTTCTGTGGAAATAGGATTATAGTTAGTGAAAAGGAAATGTCTCTCTGTGATACATTTTTTTCAGTGCAATTAGTGTCGGGTATAATTCCGCTAATGAGCACAATATGAATTCAGATCACACACTGAAGGGCACAGCTTACTCACCCAAGCTTATTCAGCTCAAATTTTACTTGTTGTCTGAGCCCTGATGGTTACACAACAGTTTTTAGTGTCATCAGCATCTTTGGTGTGTGTGTCTCATGACTTTATGTCTGTGGCTTGGAGCACATGGGGAAAAATGTTAGCAATTTTACAGTTATAGCGTTAGCGCTTCACCTCTGTCTTTTCTCCTTGTCTTTATTTTCTAGTTTAGTATGAGCATGGAAGATTATGACTACCTGTTCAAAATAGTTCTGATAGGAAATGCTGGAGTTGGGAAGACATGTCTCGTCCGGCGCTTTACTCAGGTTCGTATGCTGTCTGTGTGTCTGAGTCTGTAGCTATTGAATTACACAGTACAGAAGTGTTAAATTATAAGTTTTGCTTGTAATTGTAGGGCCTTTTCCCACCTGGACAAGGGGCTACTATTGGAGTAGATTTCATGATTAAGACTGTGGAAATCAAAGGGGAGAAGGTCAAGGTGCGCCAATGTTACATTTTTGTTTGCATTTATGTTTTGTAGCAGTTTGGACAGTTGCCTATATTCTTGACAATATTATGTTTTCCAGCTACAAATATGGGACACAGCTGGACAGGAGAGATTTCGCTCCATTACTCAGAGTTATTACCGTAGTGCCAACGCCCTCATTCTTACGTATGACATTACCTGTGAGGACTCCTTCAGGTGCCTTCCAGAGTGGCTGAGGGAGATCGAGCAGTATGCCAACAACCAAGTGGTGACTATATTAGTCGGTAAGAACTTTGTTTTGTACTTGAATAACTCATGCTTATCTTTGTCATCAGCATTGTTTGGTAAGATTTATTTATTTTTATTCTTGTCATTTTGAGAACGCAGTCTTCTCAAATGCATCCCACACATGCTCGCATGCACATATCCCTCCCCATTCTCATCTGTCTCATTAAACACCCACTACTGTTTAGTCAGACTGCAACAAGCCAGACTTGTGGTTTGTTTTTGTTTAGTTTTGTTTCCCCTGTTGTTGACAAATGGACATTGTATGTTTATTTTAGGTAATAAAATAGATCTGGCAGAGAAGAGAGAGGTCCTCAGGCAGAGGGCTGAAGACTTTGCCGAGGCTCAGAGCATGCTGTACCTGGAGACGTCAGCCAAAGAGTCTGACAACGTTGAGAAACTTTTTCTCGACCTGGCCTGCGAGCTCATTCGAGAGGCGAAGCAGAACAAGCTGGATAACAGTGACACTGCCCCGATGCCTGGAGAGGGTAAAACCATCAGTTACTTGAGCTGCTGCAACATCAATTAGAGAAAGCTCAGCCATGGGGCCGTTTTAACAGAGTAGCCATTGACTGTAGAGGTTAGATGACTGATCCCCAATGCCTCCGTCCCACTAAGATGGCATAAAGCCACATCTTAGTCTGGTCATTTCTAGTCCCATGCCTTTTTTAAGCTGTACAATGGAATTTATTACCTTAGTTTGGCCTTCCAGGACCGAGCATTTTAAGATGCTGCCATTATGGAGAACGTTTTTCCTCAGTGCAACAGGATGTAAAGTGTTTCCCTGATACAGCCGAGAATCTGAGTAAAGTTCAGTTTTATGATCCTCACGGTGAAATGGCAGGATTGTTGTTTTGGTTTTTTTTTCCTTTTGGGATTTTAGAATCCATTTTCATCAAATCAGTTTTCACCAGCAGTATTAAAATGAGTGAAAAGCTTTGCCAGGTATTTTGTTACAGATCCCACATAGTTTACAAAAGAATAATGAATCATTGGAGGTGATAGGTTAATGGTAACAATGTGTTTACATACAGTACATCTCATCGATTAACAGGTTTGATTAAATTGTAAACAAAAACGTTGCAAAAATGACCCTAAAATCTGTTGCACAATCGTTTATTGTCCACTGCAGTTTCTTCTGCTCTGAGATTTGTGTACAATTTGTGTAACTTTTATAATTTTACTTCTGAATCATTGTTTGCACCTGTTGTTACATACTGTGAAATATTAGTTCCCAATATATGATTTTACCTGCTGCTAAAATGTGTTTGTCAAATAAAATAAACTGAAAAACACGTATAAATGCTACAGTATTCTGTGACGCCATTATTATTATTATTATTATTATTATTATTTTAGTATACTTGCAGTGCTTGTGATTAGTCCGTTTATTTAGTATGACGCAATTGGAAAGGCCATCATCAGCAGACTTTGTCAGCCGTTTATTTAAATTAGATTTTTTTATTTTTTTTTTTGGTCATGTTTTTCTTACCCATAGGCGTAAATATTTCTGCCTCTGTTGTTGCTGCCTAGCCATGAAATTATTTGAAGGGTTATGTTAATGTAGTTTTGTATTACGTGTTGTATTTCATATGCTTTTATTGTAAAATTTTCTCAATTGTTCAGCATGGTTAACCATTTTTTTTTGTAGTGTTTAAATTTATCTTTCCTATATTTGCCATAACTGTAAAGTACTGTATTGCACAATGCCATATACTGCACACTTATTTTTATTATAATATGTTGTCTTTTATTGTACAGTAGTACAATTTAGCACTTTGCTTTTATAATTTTGTATTTTTCCATAATCCCTTTGTAAAACTAGCGAGCATTTTGTTTTGCCTTTAACAGCAGTTGCTTATAACTAATCCCTTGCATCTTCCTGTGAAGTCTCTATGGGAAATACAAAGGAAACACCATTGGGATGTTGTGCTTCTTTTCCTTTATGTGTACAAAATGATCCCTGGAATATTCTGTATAACATTAAACCTCTAAATACTCTTAAGATGTGTTTTTATGTTGTTTTTCATGAACATTTTATTTTGAAAATTTCACCGGAAGGTTGGTGGACCAGTGCAGGGAGAAACCGACAGCTAGCTAAAACAACAGGTTGTAGTAGTTACTGCAACGTTTCTGTCTAGTAGGCAATTACTTTCCAGTACGTGTGGTACAGTCTTCACTGTGAATATATGTATTTAAATTTTCGTTAGAGCGTGAGACATTTTGATTAGTCAAGCCCATGCTTTGTGACGTGTTTCCGATCATTTCACTACTTAAGAGTAATACACCCCAACGAAAAGAATTGACAAAGTTGATTCTGTTCATCTGGACATATCGTTTTCAGTAGGAGAATGTTTTGTTACTCATTCAAGTAACTTCTCTATCTCAGGTTAATATAGTTTTCTCCAACCTTATTGTCTTTGATCAATGGTCATAACAATTCGCATATTAAACTGACCTGAGCCCATTGGTTTTCAGTGGTGCTAGTTTTAAACACCCTCGCTGCAGGAAGGAGCGCTTTCGCAGATCATTCATCCCAACAGCAGTTAGACTCTATAACTCCTCAATCACGATGTCATAAGTCACTGGACACTGTGAACATCCACGGTCACCACTTCATGCATAATGGACCTTCCATGACCTTCCAAGCTATATAGTTTATGTCTTCCATATTTCCAACTATATCCATAATCACATACTGTGTATGCTACCATTATATATAGTGTATTATCTTACTTTTTTTTTTTCATTGATTGTACTTATTTGTATTTTTGTATTTTCTTCATATATCTGTACCTGAGCTGAGGTGACGCAAAAATTTCCCATTGTGGGATCAATAAAGTCTTATCTTATCTTATCTTTAGTGATTATGCAAATGTACTGTTTATAAGGTTGGAGAAGCCTGCATTTAGCTGAGACTAAAGAAGTCACTTAATTGAATAATGAAATGTTTCTACGTCCAGATGCACAGAATCAACTTTTAGGGATTTTCTTACCTGGATGATTGAGCGTGCATCAAGACGTTAAAGAATTTAAATGTATCTTTCATTACTAGTGCTGAAATTCTTAGTTTTAACTTTCGACCGGAAGTTCAACATTATCGGGACATTATGACGAAGCACGGCCGGAAGTAGCCATCAATGTAGCGTAACTTTGAGGACGTAACGAGTACTTTGCCACTATTACAGTAATTAATATTTCTTCAGAAATTGGAATAACTATAGGTAGTCAAGCGCATAATTTTGTGACGTATTTCCGGCAATTTCACACGGTACTTAAGCGTGCCTAGTGCGGAATCATCATCATGTTTGACTTAATTAGCCGCATTATGTTTGGCAGGTATCTGAAACGCTCTCTTAAGAGAGAAAATATACGTAGTATTATTACTAGAATGTTTCTAGTGTAAATTCCGTATACTGAAAACTATACTAAACTATACTATACGTATACTAAAACCATCAGCCGCTGAGTGACCAACTAGAACTCAAACTCCCACCAGCCATTGCGAACTGTCTACAGTAGGAACCATCTGCTGTCTGCTCCATAAACACAAGACATCGAGCTGACTGCAGCTAAATCAAACTTATTAAAAACATTTTTTAGACTTTGAACCTGATGTTTCCCGCCCATCTCCGGACAGCCTCAAGTCTGATGCTAAATTTAGGACACGAGCTGCACAGCAACACCTCTCTGGATCTGCTGACAGGGTAGTCTCACTTCCTTTCTTTATCGGGACAAGTCTTCCTCAATTATCCCACTGCAGGCACAGACACACAGCTCATGGAACCCCGTTAATCATGCGCTGAAGACCAGTTTGTTGTGCGCTGAGTGTGACAGTTACAGCAATGAGGACTGGAGAGAAGGTTTTGGACAGAGCCGCAGCTACCTGCATCCTAACGTTGTGTTTTGTCTGTTTACACGTGACCGCTCTCAAAACGCAACTTTTTACCAGGCTGGGTGGGCTGCCTTACTCCACTGAGCCTCCAGTCAGCTATAAAACATTTTACTTTGATCAGAAGGTGAGTTTAAATTGATCAAAATGTACCTTTTGTCTTATTTTATACCTATTTGTCCAATTTTACACTGTTGTGTTCCTCTTTCACTTCTTTATCTTTCACTTCCCCATGAAATACACAAATTGTGCCTTATTGGGAGTGGATTTAATGGTGCAAAAGAGAAATGATCCCACTGCTTTGTAGATAAAGCAAAGTTTTCTAAAAACAAACAAACAAACAACCTCATCAAATGATGCTTACTCTCATTGACCACCTTTTTATGCCACTACAGTATGTTACTTGATTGTTTAGTGTGCAAATAATCGTACCACTTGCTCTTTCTAAAATTCCCACTGCACTTAATTCTATAAGGTCCATGTGTTGTGTTTGCAGACAATAGGTGTTTTCATCTGGCTTCCTGTAGTGAAGGGAAAACCAAATCACAATTGGCTCTGTTCCTGCCAGCAGATCTGTAACTATCCTTCCTGGCTCCCTGCCTAAAGAGGTCTCTAGGGCTCAGTGAATGTGAAACATTTTACCTCAGGGGGGGTTGAAAGATCTTCACTCAGCTTTTACATGTTCCCACTATTTACTTTATAGAGATTAAGGTTACATTTAGCAGGTATGCAGTGCTACACAACAACCATCAGGTTGCTTGTCTTATTCTCCTGCCCTTGTAGTCAGGCTATGGAAGCTAAACCTCTGAATAGTATTGGACAATTTGGTGCTCTGATTAGTCAGAATCATTATGACTTGTTCGCTATTGACCATAAAACAAATACTTTGATACACTGATTATTAGATGCTACACAAACGTAATACAAATTATAATTGTTTCATATGTGCTTACCCCTATTTAATGAGGTTATATTTACAATAGGATGACAGTTAGTTAAACCCATTCCAAAACCCATATAAGAAAGTTACAATACTGATAAAAGTTTTGAGTGTTGTGGCAATTTTTAAATACGTAAGAAAAAATGGCCATGGCTAGGCTCTCAGATGTGACTGTTTGCTTTATAATATAGTAAATTAAATCCTCTTTTTATGAATTGCTAAAAACATAGGAAAGTAGTGATGTCACTTTATTCTTTAGGGAATTGTTACAGTGAACATTAGTGTGGGTATTTTTAATATTTAATAAAACAATGAACCAACCAGTTAGCCAAGAACATGATCTACATGTAGACTAAGAAGAAAATTTGTAGATGTATTAATAAGTAGTAGGTACACACTGTAAATAATGTGTCTGTGCTAAAGAGTGTTTGGGTTAGAGGACAATGCTCCACACCTGGTCCCACCCACAGCATCCTGTGTAATCAGCCGAGCTGACAAGAAGATAAGGGCCATTTCCTCCTTTCTGACACCCACTGTCCCGTCTGATGTGGGTTATTTAGCCAAGCAACAAGAGATTGTATGCTTCTTCTGGACAAATAGGAGAAATGAAATCCGTTTACTGTAAACCACTTTTTAGTACTAGCAGCTAGTCTCTTTTAGCACAAAAGAAACATCAAGAAACAAGAAACAAGCCATGCTGATTTTTATTCCCTTTTCTTTGAAACTTGATGTGAAGAGAGCACCAGCATTCATCATCAGGAAATCCTCTGGACTGCAGTCTGCCGTTAGACAATGACTGGAAATGTCATGTAGCATCCTTTTGATGAACCTTAGCGGAGCTTGTTCTTAAGTTGTTTCCCTCATGTCTCCATTTGCCGGACAACAGATGCAGCCTCCTGTCTTGTCAAGTTGTTAACATAGCGATCTCATAGATGTGCGGCACATGGTTTGAATTTTAATTCAAAAAAACAAGTTGCTGCTTGGTCGCACCACATGGTGGCACTACTTACCAGGGTGGGGTTCTCTTATGAAACCAGTCTCATAGGCTTTGTGATGTGCATACTGAGTGGGTGCAATTGATACAGTACTCACCAGGGGTTCTTTTGGTCTTAATATATACAGCCACTTTAGTTTTGCCATTTAGAGAGCAGTTCTTTATGGGGGTTTTTCTGCATTACATGAGATTGACATGTAACTTTTATAAAAGAAAAGCAGGAATAAATGAAAACTCACAAGGTAACTCAAATGCTTTTACCAAAAAAGTCTAACATTACACTTCAGTTGCACAATACTACTGACTACTACCTTCCTGCCAAGCTGCTGAACCTTTCCTTTAAACTAACTGTCTCATGATCCCCTCACACTTAAAGCACTGCCAAGTGTGAAGGAGTCGTGGGTTGAATGAACACATTGTGGCCCCAGAATCTTTTTGCTGTCATTGGCTCATAAAATTGCTGCCTCCTTTGTATCCAACGAGGAGGGAACAGAGCGAGAACGAGGGGAAAAACAAAACCGAAACATTTTGTATGTAAGAATGGGGGGCTGTTTAAAGGGTTGGACGACTCAGTAGCCTCATGGGGCCGTCTTCTCTGTGAAGTTGTTGGTTTCTTTCTGCCTTTGTTTAATAAAGAATACAGGAAATATGGTTGAAAGGAGAAGATATCCCAGAATCCCTGAGGTTTTATGAAAGGATATTTCAGAGCTCATCTTAAGTGGAACTAATGCAGCATCGCTTAAAGTGGCTCCAGCATTTTTAAATACAAATTGGGGCTAATTACCCCAGAATCCAACCTCAGAGCTGTCATTTCCAAACATCATAGCTGGCACACAGCCAGGTATCCAGTGATTACACCTACCCCAAAGCAGGCTCTGCTCACTGGACTGCATCCCCATCATTTTAGTCTGATGACAAGTGTGACCAATCCCCCAAAGGTTTTCTTTTGCCAGTTTGTGGATCAAATTACCAATTTAAAACCACTTTGAATGCTAATCACTATTTTCATATTTTCCTAGTTTCCGTCTATACCTCATGGTGCTCTTTTCAAGATGCTTCTCGCACAGTTGCCAAGTACAGATGCTTGTGATTATCTTATTTGTGATTGTGATTATTTTATTTGCTTTCTTTTTAAAATTGTCACAGATTGACCATTTTGGATTCCTTGAGGATGGCACCTTCAAACAGAGATACCTTCTGTCTGACAAATACTGGCAGCAGCCTGGAGGACCTATTTTGTTCTATACTGGAAATGAAGGCGACATAACCTGGTTCTGCAACAACACTGTAAATACCCAGGTGTTCTCTAGTGTATTTGCGTTGCGCATAATCCTCAGTCTAATTCAGCACCTGTTGTTTTCTCTTTAGGGCTTCATGTGGGAAATTGCGGAGGAGTTAGGTGCCATGCTGGTTTTTGCAGAACATCGTTACTATGGAGAGTCCCTGCCATTTGGACAAGACTCTTACAGTGTAAGCGAATCTGCAGAGTCACGCGCGCACTAAGTCTAATTAAAATCTGATTAAATATGTAAGGTTGCATAATTTTTCTCCTTTCAGGGCTCTAAGCCAATAATTTCAATACAGAATTGAAGTAGATAATTCTGCAGTCACAAACACATTTTTTTCTAAAAACTGGGGTATGAGCTGAAACAAATTCTCATATCCAGTGCTGGCACTTCATTTTGAACATTACTTCAGTTGTTATTTGTTTGCATTTGCAGGACAGCAAACATCTCAACTACCTGACCTCAGAGCAAGCCCTAGCAGATTTTGCAGTACTAATTCAGAACCTTAAGGGTACTCTACCTGGTGCTCAGCACAGCCCCGTCATCGCTGTTGGAGGATCCTATGGAGGAATGCTCTCTGCCTGGTTCAGGATGAAATACCCCCATGTAGTTGTTGGGTAAGATGTTATTTCTGTTATTAGGAAACATTAAATAAAAATTTGATTCAGTACCCAATACATCATATGAATGTTAACTGTGGCGTTGTTTCAACCTATCAGAGGAAGGTAAAGGGAGAATTCTTTAGACAGAGTGCATGTTCAATGGGTTTTGCCTTCATCTCCCAAATGTCTAACACCAGATGTTTATTTGAGCTAGCATGATTAATCTGTGCAGTCTGCTGTGTGTAAGACATTAGGCAGCAGAGCCTGACTTATCATTCTTTTGACTTCTTTACCTTTTTGTAATTGCCATTTTCCCCCAGCAAACATATTCACAAATACAGTGAAGACTGAACATTAAGGATGAGTGTGAATATGCAGTTTGAGTCATTTGGAAGAAGAAAAAAAAAAGATTTTGCTTCCTCTTCTATTTCAGAGCGCTGGCATCCTCTGCACCAATATGGCAGTTCCCTGGTATGGTGCCATGTGGAGACTTTTACAAAACAGTAACACAAGACTTTGCCAAAAGTGGCATTAACTGCGATGCAAACATCAGAAAGTCGTGGAAGGCTGTAAATAATGTTTCTTCCTCAGGTAAGTTGCTGTCAGAAATATCCAAACATCCATTTTCTTCAACCCAGTTAAGGGTCGTGGGTGTGCTAGAGCCTTTTCCAGCTGTCATAGGGTCAGAGGTTTGGCTACACCCTGGACATGTCACTACTCTGTCGCAGGGCTGTCACAGAGAGAGATGGCTATTTGCACACCTACTCACACCTACAATCAATTTAGAATCACCAGTTAACCCCATGCATGTTTCTGGACTGGGGGAGAAAGCTGGAATATCTAGAAACAACCCAGGCACCACACAAGAAGACCTAGCCTGGATTTGAACCAAAACCTTCTTGCTGTGACGCGACAGTGTTAACCGCAACCCCACAATGTCAACACTGAAACCCTGTTCCTGCGCTTATCCAGCCATATATGATTTAATATATTAAATTGGTATGTTACATTTTTTGATGAATGGATTTTAGTGGTCAGATAGTTTATTGAAGAGACTTTTCAAAGGAGAGAAGATTCAGAGTCATGATATTTTACATGAAGGTTAATAAGCAGGCACTGGTTCTCATCTACTATTCTTTTGTGGAAGGGGCTTCTAACTTCCTGCATGCTTGGTATGGTTCACTGTTGTTAGATTTTGTTGTTAGTATTTCTAGCTCAAGGCTAAATCAATTATGATAGTGGAAGCATGAAAGTGTTCAGATAGCCTGTTATTTGTCATTTTCATCTGAAATGGATTTTGGAGGAAATATTCTGAATAAATGTTTTTTTGTTCAGTGATTCAGAAACAGCAGACAGATGGATGATGGTTGGTCTATTGTGTGAATTTTGGCTGCCGTTTTTTTTTCTTCTTTTTTTTCTTATATCAGTCCCTAAGCAAATGTCTCACTGACTGAAAACACTTTGAGTTCCACCGAAAATGATTTTTTAAGTGGTTACGTTTACCTCACAGCTATGAATGCAGTGCTGCGAAAAAGTATGTACCCCCTTCCTGATTTCGCTCTCTCTAAGTTAGGTTTAATATTTGCCCCCTAAATCTAATAACTGGTTGTGTCACCATTGGCAGCAAGGACTACAATCACACTTTTGTGATAACTTACAGGAGGAATTTTGGTCCACTCTTCTGTGAAGAATTGTTTTAATTCAGCAACACTGGAGGATTTTTAAAGTCACGCCAAAGCATCTCAATTGGATTTTGACTGGCCCTTCAGAGGTGGACTCACTGGTGTAATTTGGACTATTGTCCTGCTCCATAACCTGAGTGTGCTTGAGCTTCAGGACGTGAACCAATGGCTGCACATTCTCCTTTAGGATTTTCTGGTAGAAAGCGAAATTCATGGTTCATCTGGCAGGACTTGGTGAGGCTAGTGAAATTGAACAGCGTGCCAGAAAATGTAATTAATGACAGTTATTTTGTGATTTTACATAAGGCCTGGTAGGTTTATAGCTTCATAGCTGTTCATAGCTTTTTATTCCCTTAAGAATTTAAATCATCACTTAAAAATTAAATGTATTATTTACTAAGGTTATCTTTGTCTAGTATTTGTTTGACGACCTGAAACATTTATCGTAACAAATACACGAAGACCTAAGAAATCAGGAAGGGGACGTGGCAGCACCACAGACCACGCCCCACCACAGGGGGCAAATACTTCTTCACAGTACGGTATGATAATGAGGCTTTTTGTGCCTATTTTAAATAATATTTGACTACATGAGTCTCCAATCTGTCAAGTAAACCAAGATTTGACTTTAAACTGATGGATATTTTCTTAGATATTTTGTCTCATTTTAGTATACGCCAGTGTCGTTAATGCAGTAGTGAAATGAACAGTATCATTCACATTAGAAGAGTTATTGAGCTAATGCCGTAATTGTCTGTGAAGGTTCTCAGTCAGAGTTATTGAGATTTTTTTTCTCTGTTTACTCAAGCGTCCGGTCTTCAGTGGCTGTCAGAAGAATTCAGTTTGTGTGCCCCTCTTAAAAACAAAAATGATGTCCTCACCTTCAAGAGTTGGCTTCAAGAGACCTGGGTGAATCTGGCAATGGTGGACTACCCATATGAAGCTAATTTCCTCCAGCCGCTGCCTCGCTGGCCCATCCAGGTAAAAGCACCCTCCTGTAAAACACTCTGAGATCCAAATTAGTATTCTAGTTATCACTATTTAAATTTGTCACAAAATTAAATAAAGGCTTTGGTTAAGCTCTATATTATCTATCCCTTTATATGACAAATGGTTTTTACTTTATTGCACCTTTGAATTGTGTTTGTCTTTGGTTAAGCGCCTAATTTAGCCCAACAGCCTGCCCTTAATTGAAATGAATGTGCGATTCAGCCGATTGTGATACAAGTGTTTGTTGTGGTCTTCCAGGCTTTTGTTTACAACAGCTGTCAAGTAACTTCATTAATATTCATAAGGATCTTGTTTCTTTTAGATTTAAAGTATTCTTTAGATGAGCAGCTACAAGTAAGCCGCTATTCTTTTCTTCTGTCGCACCAATAGTGCTTTCATTTGCACACTCCGTCAGATCTCTGAGGTGTTCCTGTTAGGACGCTCACATGGCACTACAGAAAGAGGTCATTTGCCCAGTGCAGCTCGTGAGGCCATTGAACAAAAGTTCACTGGTCCCCTTTAAATGGGGTTGTAAAAAATACTTAACAAGACTCTTGATGGGGAAGAATAATTGCTTTAACAGTAAGAAAAATGCATCGTATTTATTTATTTATTTAATCGCGCGGTGTTGTTGACATGACAAAAAAATGCCATTTGTTTTAATGTAAAAGAGCTTGTGACATTACAGCGGCTGTTTTCCCGAGGCTGATTGACTTGAGTGAAGTGTATTCTACCAGTCACCTTGGCACGTCACGTGTATAAACCAAGCTCCACTGCTGACCCCCGACTCTGTGTTTGCGGCGGTTCATACCCTTGGGAGTGGTCCGCGCATACTTCTCTTGTGGGGCATTTTTCGTTATTTACCATTTGGCCAATGAATAGACTGTGAAGCATCATTGTAGGTGAAATAAACACTAAATGGCCATTTGGAGTTGTTTTGGCTCTTTGCCTTTAATGTATGCGACCCCTATGGGTGGTTTAAGCGGTTTAGGCAGTGGGTGCAAAGAGGAGCTTTTTTAATGACAAAGCTAATGTGATTATCTGAGTGAGTGTGAGAACGGGGTATTGAGGGCTTAGAGGAGGGAAATCTGTTGGCAGAGATGAATGTATAAGCCTAATCCTATCTGAAAAGTAAGGAGAAGATGCTTTAGAGCTATTGCGGTGTTTTTTTTTTCCACAATATAAATCTTTGGTTGGACATGTCTGTGGCCCTCCTCATCCATCGACCACCAACTCCTCCCCAGCCTGCAGACAAAGGCCTTAGTAACAGACTCCACACTAGTGCAGCTCCCCTCCAACCTCCAACCAAGAAAGCCCACTTTCTCTGCTGCACAAAGAGTCCAGAACAACAGCCAACTCTACTGCTGCAACCATAACAACACAAAGTGCGATCAGACAAGAGCTAAAGCTAAAATATTGATCATTCACGCTATTAATTCTGAAAGCCAACCTATGGTCACACCAAAAATAGTTTAGGACAGCAAAACCTTTACATTTTAAGTTCTTGAGATCATTGGCTTTAAGTAAATGGATTTTTTCCCCACTAGTGCCAAGATTAGAACAATAAATTCAAGTTCATTCTGGGGAATTTCATATGCAAATCAGGCGCCACCACTTTTTATGTGGAAAAACACTTTATGGGCTACAAGAAAGCAATCTTTAGTCCTGTAAACAACTTGGATGTGCTGATGGGTTTTTTTGGGGTGTTTTTTAAGAAGCTTTTATGGTGTAATGTAATTAATTGTGTTCTTGTTTGGCTTTTTTAACATGTTTTAAGGTGGTGTGCAAGTACCTCAGCTTCGATTCTACTGTGTCTGACTACCAGCTGCTGCAAGGTGTTGCCCAAGCAGCAAAGGTTTACTATAACTACACCGGAAGCTCTCCCTGTCTAAACACATCACAGACAGCAACCAGCAGCCTTGGCTACCTCGGCTGGTTTTACCAGGTGCATAAAACAGCGCGGGATTCAGTCATGTTATGCTGAATAAATCTGTGCACACAGGTGTGAGTGGGCAGCTTTTCCTGTCACAATGAATATGTATTCAATCCCTTGTCCCCAGGCCTGCACGGAGATGGTGATGCCCATGTGCACAGATGGCGTGCAGGACATGTTTGAACCAGAGGAGTGGAACTTCCAGGCCTTCTCTGATGAGTGCAAAGCCATGTTTGGTATCAGGCCACGGGCTGACTGGGCAGGCACTGTCTACGGGGGGAAAGAGATCTCCTCTCACAGCAACATCATCTTCAGGTAAACATTGCTTTTAAAATACCAGATTTAGGGATTTCTTGAGATTTCGGGATTTGTCTAGGGATGCAAAAGTAAGTTAAGTGCAGATTCTGACTGCCTTGTATTGCAGGTAAGTCCACATGTGGGTAGCCACGCAGGGAAGATACATGTTAAACCTAAATGGCTCTGAAAAAATATATATATGTCAGTCTTTAATCCCAGCACTGACAGATAAGACTGCCACTGGTTCAGTCACTTCAAAGTATTCTTGTGCATTCACAGAATTATCAGATATTAGAGTACAAAGACACTTTAATGTGTCCATGGCAGAAAATTCCTGGCTTAACTATTTCTAGCTATCAACATTGTTTCTGCTTTCACATTTCAGTAATGGAGGACTCGATCCATGGTCATCTGGTGGAGTGACTTCCAACATCTCACATTCTCTGGTTTCCATTATGATTCCCGATGGAGCCCACCACTTAGACCTCCGCTACAGCAATGACCTTGATCCACCTTCAGTCCGTGCTGCCCGGGCGTTAGAGGTGAAGTATTTTCAGGAGTGGATCAAGAAGGCTAAAAAGACACATAGAGCTGCACCAACCGGCTAGTCTCCAAAAGCAGCACAGTTCTACCCAACGAGGATATTCATGATGTCCAAGATTTAGCTTTAAATTGTGCGACACGTTTTTGATTGTTTTGTGGGGTATTTTCTCGGTGCTTTATCTATCACGATGCCAAAGTTAGTTTTTTCTCTGACCAATTTAGAAACACTCCGCTTCTTTGGGTCAAACATTAAAATCTGAAGGGCTTGATGACAAAATGTACTGATGTTGCTGCAAAAACAATTGACCTGTTTGTCATGTACAAACTGTTGAAAATAAAGCTGCAGGGTAAATACATTTTGGTTCTTTATTTCTGCAATCGCATTATCATCCTAATCATCAAAAAGCTGCATCATTCTCATTTTGTCTTTCATGTAAAGTTTTCTAAAAATAATTTCCTCTTTTGGAATTTATTGCAAGTTTATTGCAAATTTAGAGTTTCTGTTTGTTTGGTTTTTGTCACGCTTGTCAGTTAGCTGTGGTTATTATTCAGGCATCTCTTAAAGTTATTGTAATATGCAGATTAAAAAGTCTCAGAGGAAAATTTTGGCACCAAATACAAAGGCAATGCATTTTTGAAGGCTTTCACTGCACTTGGTGTAATATGAAGCTTAATCTGTTTGCTGTTCACAGGAGGACACTGCCTTCCATGCATTTTATCATTTTCTCAATACGCTTGAATTCCCAAATAACACTGCTTCTAATGAAACCGATTAAAAAGCTCCAGGTTTACTGTCGTCTAAGCCTTCATATTATGTTTTGAGCACTTACAGATGTGCTGTTGCTGAGCACACCCTTTGTCATATTTTAGATAGACTGGGGACTTTAACTTTCATTTCCAGCTCTCAAGAACAATTGCACGTGCTTGAGATTTAATAAAAACCCAATCGGAGGAGGCCAATAAAGTGAGTGGTGGGAGATTATTGCAGTTTTGCCTGCTGACCTTACCCCTGCAGACCAACCTGTGGGATTCCCCTCGACACGCATTAATTCACTGGCTGCCATTAAAGCACTAAATTGTGGCACCAAGGCAGCCTGTAGACTCTGGTTTGTCCCCCCTGCAAGTAATATTATTAATACAATTCCTGTGGTGCCAGAGTAGTTGAGAAAGGTTGATGGAAGGTTAAGAGTGAGGCGGTGAGTAGTTGCAGGAATCAGTTGGGATCCCAAGAAGCTTTCTGTAGTTCTGTGAACTGGCTTTTTACTTTCTTCTTTTTTTTTTTTAAATGTCAAGATAAAAGACTCAAATGTCATGAAAGAACTAAGACTAAACTCCACCGCCGCTAATGAAAACATGTCATCCTGCTTTGTAATTTTCTTTGAACTACTCTCTCCAATACTTTTTTTTTTTTTAAACCTCTTCTTTTAAAGCAGAAGCCCCTGACATGACATGACCTTGTGATGCAGATGGGAAACATGTCCTGGACTGGTATGTGGGTTGATTTTCAACCAGGAGACACAAAGCCTGACTTTTCAGTGTTTTGTCACAGGCTTGACTGAATTTCAGACGCCTCGGTAGAAAGAAACATGGCTAAACATGGGGGAGGATGGGGTCTCGGCCACTAAATGCTCTCCTTAAACCTTTCTCAGGACTTTGAGGGGTCATTAATTTTGCCAGCATTTTCTACGTCTCTGACACTGGCCATCAATCAGAGCTGTTTTAAGTATTCAGTCAACCCCAAATTCTGACTATGTCCCTGCTCAGACAGGGACCACACACCAGTAGGAAGAGATTAAGCCTGTGCATGTCACATCACGTTGTAGTGAGCACCTCACTCCCTTGGGGTTGGGTGCTGCTGAATAAGTAAATTCCCAGAAGCCCAGAGGGTGTGGTGGTAATGTTTAACAATATCTCAGCAATACGGAACAACTTGTGTGTTTTAGGAAATTTATCTTCCTCCCGTATTAAAGTTCAGTGGTTTAATAATTTGTCTCTAAATCTTGGTATATTAAAGGACACACACACACACACACACACACACACACACACACACACACACACACACACACACACACACACACACACACACACACACACAACTTTTTGAGCTGCTCTGCTCCAGCCCCATCCCCTCTCACCCTCTCAGCCTTTATTCAACAATAGAAACTTGTTTCCGGGATCTGTGCGTCAGGCTCTGTCATGTGAATGACCCACCAGCACAAAAGCCAAGACCCCCCGACTTGGAAAAAAAGGGGGATATAGCTGCCATGACTGTGATGATGTCACTTTGCCAAAACTGTGCCGTTAGCAAAGAGAGGAGACAAAATCGGTTTGGGCAGGCATTAAAAGCCCCTGCACTGAATGCATGTGATGCCCTGATAAGGCTGCAGCTGTTTCCCCCCTGTTTTTAAGATAAATGTAAACTTTTTTGGACATTTATTTTGAAAGATTTATGGAAACGGATGAAATTGCTCATGCACTTCACAAGTTCTTGTTTTTTTTCACATAGTTGGCAGTTGTATAACAAGTAAGATAGTCTTTGTTTTGTATCCACCTGCTGTTCTAATATTTTTTTCTTCTTGATTTGTGTTGTGTGGCTACAGATAATTAGTGCTATCAGTATCACTGGCCCTTTTCTCCCTGGAATTACCATAAGAAAGAATTTGCCACCACTTTAGACTTTTTCATGTCTCAAAAACCCTAATGAGTCACCGCTTCACCTCAAATGGATCTTCTGAAAGAGGAAGGATCTTCACTTGTTACCTTTTCAGTTATGCGCCTCAGCATCACTTCAAATAATTAATGAAGCTTTAAAGTGATTCAAGGATGTGCCAGATAGAAACTGCTGCATTGCCTTGTAAACCGAAATACTGAAAAATATAAGCAGGGTGAAAAAGTGGCTGCCAATTTGATCACTCCAAAAAAAAAATAAATTCCACTTAAATTCTGATAAGTGCTGGCAACTTAACAATCTGGCTCTTGGACACATCCTCCATTGTATTCACTGCTGGCCAAGAAACTTCCTGTAAATACGTTATTGTTTACAACAGAAGTTTCATACCCAGGATTTCTTAAGGTCAACATTTCTTCTGGCACACTAAGCCTGAACTGCACTTTATTCCCCTTTAATTTAACAGCTCCGGCAGCTTTTCTAGTTAAATCGACTGTTCATTATTGAGACCCATTTTACGAAGGGGCTGTGAGGTGCAATTTAATGAATCTCTGGCACAAAGCTCCCTTTCAGTGCTGCGCGAAGAATAGAGGCTATTTAGACCCTGTAGGGCTTTATGTCAAAGGCAGCCCATAATAGTTGTCAGGCCAGGGCAGAAATTCCCACTGGCCTGGGAATGCACTAGAAATCAACTTTTGCCATGAGCAGATTAAGACACAAGCAAGCAGTTGGGAAGATTCTCCCATATAGTGGCATCTGTTTAGACGCTTAGATTTTCCCACAGACAAAAAACCCCCCCAAAACTTTCCCTGTACTGTAATGTTGTGATGTGCTAGCTGTTTGTCCCTGTGCCTAAATGAAAATTAAGATTATAAATACATTTTTATTTGGGTATCCACACAGGAAACAAAAATATTAGTATATTTTTCCTTTTTTATTTTAGTGTTTGGAGAAAGACGAGAGGAACGTGTGAACAATGGTGTCGGCTAGTTGAGGATTTGAAAGTTATTTACATTTTTTCTTTGTTTGGGGGGGTTTAAGCGTAGTTT
The DNA here is from genome assembly GCF_057382095.1 of Aulonocara sp. 'chitande type north' Nkhata Bay. Lineage (NCBI taxonomy): Eukaryota > Metazoa > Chordata > Actinopteri > Cichliformes > Cichlidae > Aulonocara > Aulonocara sp. 'chitande type north' Nkhata Bay. Next base: position 32,829,883 of record NC_141357.1, read on the forward strand.
GTTTGATAGTCATGAACGTAACAAAGGAGGATATGGTTGTTTAAGTCTAACAGAGATCATTTTGTATTACATTTCTGCCTCCGTACTCTATCCACCATGTTTTTTTCCCCTTCTCACTGTAACAGTAATATCCTCGAGTTTCATGAAAGCTTTTTTGGTTCAGAGCACACACAAACAGTTAAACTAGAGGGGGAGAGTTCTGACAGAGGTTATTGTCCTCGGCTCAGCAGGGAATTTCAGACAAATCCCTCTTAGATGCAGGTGGTCGGGCACAAGCAAAGAGTTAAGTCCAGCGGTCCCATTGCCCCTCCTCTTTGATGTTCTGACATCATTTGTCCAGCCCCCCGAAAGATCTCCTTACTTTCCTCAGAGCGCGTCACTTCTACTCTGGAATGTTTACAGGAACTTCATGAGCAGCATCAGGACCAAGTTTTTATCAGAGGAAAAAGGGCATGCTGTGAAGAAATTTTGGGTTCAAGGATCACAGTGGATGCCACAGGTGTAGCTGCTGGGCTCAACAGAGTAATGGCTGTTCAGACTGCAATCATGAACCCTCAGTTCATGAATTTCTGCTTCCCTGGCTCTGTGATGGAGTATGATGTGGAAAAAAGTCTTGATGGAAGTCTCCTGGGTGAGACAGAAAATGATGAGGACTACAAAGAGACGACGAGGGATTTGTTGAGTTTCATAGACTCAGCCTCCAGCAATATCAAGCTAGCTCTGGACAAGCCAGTGAAATCTAAAAGGAAAGTCAACCACCGGAAGTATCTGCAAAAGCAGATCAAAAGGTGCACTGGCATTATAACACCAGGAAATGCTGCAGAGGCCCCAGTAAAAAGACAGGGTTCTCCACTGACTCAGCCAAGCACTTTGCAGAGCAAAACTCTACCTAAGCGTGATGGTGTTCAGGCCAACTTGCAGAGCAAAAGCTTGGCAGCTCTCTTCAGCCCTGTGAAGGATATAAGGGGTGAAAAACCCAAGAAACCACCGCTGAGGCATCGCAACCTGCCCCCTTCTTTCTTTACCGAGCCTGCTAATTGCTCCAAAGTCAGTTCAACATCTGGAATGACGCTGAAGGACTTGGAGCGAGGCAATCCAGAGGCTACAGAGTTCTTTGAGCTCTTGGGGCCCGATTACTGCAACATGGTCAGCGATCAGGATATTTATCAAGGCATGCCTCTCCGGGTGCAGCCAGAGTTGGGAGGGCCAGATCCAGCTTCCTACGATACTCATCATTTAGTTGGTGGCCTCCTCTACTCGGAACCCTGGACTAGCTGCTCAGGACCCTCTAAAAAAGTAGGGGAGAGTATGCGTACAGGCCCAGCCCAGCCTCCTGTCTACTGTCAGTCTGAGGGTGCTACGGGGCCCATAGAAGACAATGCGCTGTGCACTTTAGCCTTTCCAAACTTCTTCGCAGACTGCCCCATACCTCAGGTCACCTACGATTTAACTGGTGGTTATAACAGGGCTAATTATTCATCTCTATGAGAGGCTGACAATTCTTTTGGCTTATAATATGCAGATAATTATGTTTAACAGTAGTTTATCATATCAGGTTTGTTGTGAAAGCAGTGTTGCAACTGGAAAACACGTAGTATCATCCCTACTCAACAAAGTGTGTCATGCAATTACTTCCGGAAAAAAAAGTAACTGGATACCAAGTGCTTCTTTCACTCATAGTTTTTCCACTTGTGATAAAAAGCTTCACACATGTATATGATTGCGTCTCTCTCAGGCAATTTATATTGCAATCGATGAAAATGCATTTGATTCTGGCTATGCTGTTGCTTTAGTTAAGTTGTCCACTTGAGAATGTGCAAATCAGACTACAGATTATAACATTTATATATTTTACAAAAATAATCACACAAGCAGCACAAATACTTGTTGGTTTAGTCCACAAAGCATCTCTTTTTGTTTGTTTTTTATATATCATAGGACTGTTTGACAAAACAAATGGAGCACTTTTCCTGCTAGTAACATTTCTGTGCAGCAACATAAAAGGGACTACTAATTTTAATTTTAATTTTCAAACAGTAATGTCTGATGCCGTGTTTGCTTGATGAAGTTTTATAGCTCTGAAGTTATTTTCAGCTGGAAGAATTTCACTTGTGCCCTTTTGTCTGTGGAAAAGCCTTTAATGTATCTAGCTATTGTAATAAGAGGAAATAAAGCTGGCCTTTATTACTGTGTCTGGTTGTGCTCATTGTGGAAGGCGAGGTTTAATTATCATGAAGAAATGAGGATACAAAGCAGAAAACGTCCATGACTGAAGATGTATGTTTGTAAAATATAACAGAGTTAATCTGTATAAAAATACACACACTTTGCTGCATGGTGCATTTTTACAATTCTTCTGGGGCAGATGCTTGGAAAAACTATGTGCTACATTTTGTTGACAGAAAATAATAAAACCTATGAAAAGCTTCACTTTACCTTTGTGATTTTGAAGTTAACACAATTACTAAACATGTAACATTGATTACTTTGCACTACCACTGCACTGGAACATTAGGTGGAAAAATATCTAAATATTGTCATTTTGCCCATATGTTTAGTTCAAGTTGACTGGCGATTTAATCTTGAAACCCTTTAAAGCATAACCTTTGCAAAGGAGGTCTCTGGAGATTTGAATGCCAGAATCCTCTTAATGGTATACAGCTTTAACCCCCTCTGCTGGCTGCTAAAGGTTCATTCATTTGCATTCTAACATCGAACCTCATCCCGGCCCAGACATTTGTCTTGAAGTATCACCCTAGAGTCTGGATGAAATGACAGGGGTTGAAAAAAAACAAACAAGATTTAATATGAAATTGTGTCATGAAAAATGGTGACTTCGAGGGTCCTGTAAACCATAGCGGAACTCTAGGGTCTGCAAACCTGAGCGTTCTTTAATAGAACTTGAACATCCTTGTTGTTCTGGGGTCACAAATACTAGAGACAGAACTGCAATTACTCAAGATTGTTTTCGAGGACCCAATAAAAGTTTTGCCGTGACATTGAGGCATTTCAGTGCAAGGCGAGAGATGAATTTGAAGTCAAGGAAAGTTCTTAAACTTTTTTCTTTACTCATTTTGCCCCCATATTTTTTAAGCACAATTACTGATTTATTTTTACTTCAGTAACCATGCACAATCTGTCTCAGCTCTGGTCTCTGTCACACTCTTTACATGTACACACATGTAAAAGATATTCACCTCTTGGCAGCTTAGATCGAGTACAAGGTTTGGACACAATTAACCCCAGTTTACTGACCACAGTGGACTCATTTTCTCAATTTTCAAAATCAAAAATATGTCTTCGGTCTGTAAGCAGGTATTTAGCAATTGCGCTAGATGGCAGTATTGTTCTGTTGAAAACCCAGTGTCCACCACTCCCATCCAGACACCAATGATATATGGCATTATGAATGTAATTCTAGCCTCTTAAGCTGAGTTGTTCTGCACACACCTGCTCATAAAATGAATCTGTCATGATTTAGTAAGCTGCACTGGAATGAATAGTTGTAAAGTAATTTTTTAATTTCTTGGTCTTTTTTCATTTTTGGTTTAAAAGAATCCTCACTCACCACCAATAAGATGCTGTAAGCATAAACAATTATGGTGCATATATCCATTGTAATGCACCCTCTGCTATGAAGCTAACATTGTCTGCCAGTCTTTTGTTTTACCTCCTGCCAGTTAGGTTTATTGGAAACTGGTCAACATTACCCCCTGCCGTGGGGAAAAACAATATCTGGCAACTTGCAATACAGCAAACTATGCTCACAGAAGGCATATGGATTTTCTGTCTCTGAGTTAACATCAACTGATACATTCAGATTAGACCCCGCTGATGATGGAGCCACTGCTGAAAGCCTCGCTTTCATTTGTGGCACACAGGAGTAGCAATGTTTGTCAAAGGGATTAACAAGATCTGTGTTAGTTCTGACCTGAATACCAAGAGGCAGATATCTTGGTAAACGAAATAACAATCAGCAGATTATCTAGCATGGCGTGTGAGGTCCTTTGATGCAAAAAGGAAAAACAAAAATACAGGAGCTCATAATGTCAAGTGCATGCACACATATGAACTCAACAGAATCTGTATTGAAGAAAACCCTACTGCAGAAGTTCAATTTCCAGTGTGCACAATAACGTCTGTGCAACACTGGAAATTGAGAATCTACTTCCATGTTTGCCCTCTCACTGACCTTTCACAGCTTGTCCTCGTGTCTTGTTAACACCACAAGGCTGAAAGCACTGTGGAAGATGATATTCACGAGCCTTTTTTACCCCTCTCCATGACAACTTTTGTCACTCACAGAATAACCATTGCATGTTTACAACTGAGGGCAAATAAATACTGTAATAGTAAGACTTTCCATGTAGGTTGCTGAAGCATCACCGTTATCTTAAAATAATTTTAAGTTTTACAAATTATGTAAAAAAAAATGCTAGATGAAATTAACTGAGAATCACTCCTCGTATCAGGTTATACCCTATTTGCTTGTAAATATTACATATTTATTTGACATTTCTCTCAAATGCAAAGTACTATATCTTTAAAAGCCCCTCTATATTTCAATGTCAACAAGTGCCTTTCTATTACCAGTACAGAGAGCCACTGATGTATTCATTCTTCCAAAGATTTCCTTTCTAAGTCTTCAAATAGATCTTTTGCCTGCAACAAACTGAACTTTGAATCCTTAAATTTGGAAATGCTATTTTATCACAAAGCATGTTGTAGGCTGCTTCCCATCTTTTCAAGGGCATCATGCTGCAAGTTCTTTAAGGATTGTAAACAAGGTCAGTGCTGAGAGATCTCTTCACAGTACGCCCTGCAGTTCTCACATCTTATTTTGCAAGTGCTCAACCAGCGGGAGCAGTTAGAATTACAATCAGAAACAGGTTTACGTACACATACGAGGAGTGTCAATCAAGAAATAGAGGGTAACTAGTGTTTATGCAAATAAAAACAAATGAATATATATCTACCGAAAAGACAAGTGATCAGTTAACATTCATTTTAACTCATGGGAAATCCCTGCCTGACCCCCTTTTTGTCCATGTTGTAAGATTAAACAAAACAGTGGTTTGCTTTCAGCACAGTATATTTATTTCCATATGCATGTCATGTCTCACCGCTTTCCATTTAAGTCTGCATTCATTTTCAGTAGCTCTGACGCACTGTTTTCTACCTCGAGGGTGTTGTGGGTATGCTTGCTTACATCTCTGTGTTTTTGTCAGTGTGATAACAATTGCAAGCTGTGCAGCTGACAAAAGTCCTGGCTAGATTAAAGACAATACTGCCTCAAAATTCTTCATCGCCAGCAGATGCTACTCATATTGAAAGACAAAACTCTCACACTGATAAATATCAATCAAAAATCAACTCCCTGCTCAGATGACAGATTTTGATATCTGCTGCTGCTGTTTTGACCTTTCACTTAAAACCTGGGCTGTCAAGAGGCTGCAGAAAAGCTACATGATAGCATCACTTTAGTAAATGCAATTATGGCTTGGTGTTTTTTCTCATGTCTTAATAATTAACACAGAATAAACACAAAATATTGCACTACTGATTAACTCCATATACACACACACACATACACATCTATGTGCGTGTGTGTTACTTGTTGAGTCCCTTTCACATTGAACAACCCATCCATCCATCTAAGTCGGGTCACACTTGGGGGAGCTAAGTATCCATAGCATGTTTTAGCCAAGCAATTTCCTCAGGTTTCCCCACTCATAGTTGGTCACGCTCCATCAGAGTCACAGCTAGAGATTTTGTGGCTCTTGACAACAGCTAAACAGAAGCTTTAATACAATGAATATCCTGGGTATTTTCCAAGGGCCTGTCCAGCTCTTGGCCCCCTGAATTATTCAAGGTATGTGTTTGTGGTCAGTAAACACTTACTGATGTCACCCTTGTTGCGTCAGTTTCTGCTCCTGTATTTCAGTCACTATTAAAAGCAAAGGATGACAGGTTGAAAGAAAAAAGAAAAAACAGATGTGGATGTACTTTAGATTTTTTTCTAACTGGATATCAAAAAAACCTTCTTGACGTTGTCCTACCACATACTCTGCTTGATGGGTCAAGACTCATCAGTTTTACTTCTGCGCCAAATCTTTGACAATGTGAACAACAGCACCACATTGTTATTTTATAACCCAAACTGGGCAAATGCTCCCTGCTGTGTACTAGCTTCCCAAACTTTCTTAATTTCCTGTCTTTGATAATTGCAAACGGGAGAAGCAGCAGGGTGTAACTGCTGGGCTACTCCAACACCACCTCAGGAGACACGGTCATTAGCCATTTCCAAATACGCCAAACACATTTTGACAGGTTTGGCATATTCCCGTAGCCATCTCATCATTTTCCTCCGGGTAAAAAGCATGCCCATGCACCGTTAACAGGAATAAACGCAAAGTTTGATAACTGCTGTAATTGCTCTTAATGAGGAGAAATACAGACTCCTTTATAAACTAAATAAGACATTCACTTGAAATTGATGTACGATTGCTCCGAATGACTTCAAAGACAGACAGCAGGGCAGCAGCTAGAATAAAGATAGCTTCAAACGTACAAACAATTAGCTATGTTGCTTTTAAAACAGCTGTCCAAAGCAACTAGACTCTGTGTGTTGCCTCACCCGAGTGTTCCCAGATAAAACAAATCACAATTGGTTATTTATTTATTTGTCTGTTTGTTTTATTTCTCTGATGTTCTCCAGCACTGTGCGGCAGAGGTTGGTGTTAACTGTATGAAAATGAATTGAGGTGGCAGTCGATGTTCAGTAGCTCTGTGTAAATAAAATTCCATGTAGATACAGCAACGGCATGAGCTGTGAAGTGTCTTTACTAACATTGTTTACCTGATGGGCTGGCTCTACATGTTCTGTTACTTCCTAACAAAGGGGAAAAGACAAGCAAAACAGAAACAACACTGTTTAAACTAATGTTAATGAAACATTTTCATGCTTAATTATCGTCTTTTGGGGCAATTTGAAATCCAGGCATCAGCACAAAGCAGGAGTGACAAACCGATTTGGCACAATGACCAATATCTGGTGGTCAAAATGTGATTACAGCTATAAAGTTATTTAGTAATAGTAGGTAATTCCTCTGTGGCCTTGTTATTAATACTCAGAGCTTCTCAGCAATAAAAAGACCACTCGTTATAATTGGCACAATTGCAAAATTAACAGAATTAGCTGTGAGACTCTGCAAGTTGTCACTTACCCTGCAGCCATGTTCAGTTTTTACTCTGAAATGCAGTCCATTTGTGCTTGTGTCCAACACCTTAGAGCACAGAACAAAGAAAAAACAACAACTGTGTTTTCTTCCATTATTATCCCTTTACTGGCTTTAAGTAGCAGATTTGAAAAACAAGGTTGTTGCATAACACCTCTGTTGAAGGCTGGACATGTATAACCCTCTGTGGTAATGCAATGTAGCCAAGTCTGTCATTGCACAAGGCACGATAACACTTCTTCGTGCAAATTCTGCTTGTCTTCATGCAAAGTGCGAACGTGAGTAACATTCTCACCTCAAAATAGATGTTACTTTGTGAAATCATCAAAACTGACTGCCAACAAGGCCCACAGAGCTGTTCAGTTATTGAGTTGTAGCGTGTCTAACTGCCTCGGAGAAATAATCTCTCCAACTTATGACTCTTAACATCCTCTAAAAGAAAATTTCTCTCTGGCTACTGTCATGTGAAAATGGTCAAAGATGTTAGGTTGAGAGTACATTGTTTGGGCTCCCTGTATCACACTGAGGACATGATCTGATCTGCAGATATAAATGATATGCCTATCATCCTAAGGAGAGCAAGTTGTATTATACCACCTGCACATCCCCTGAGAAGCATAATAATCTTTAAAAGCAGAGACAATCCCATTACCTGTCACAGATTTATTCCCTCATAATTGCCAGAGCCTTCCCTTTGGGAGGAATAGGGGGTGAAGGACAGCAGACTCACTGATACCAGACTTATCTTCGGGAAAAATCTAGGGGACATCTATTTTAGGCTGTTCTCAAAACCTTGAAAAAGGATTTTTGGTATAAAACAGTGCTGCAATAACACCCATGCATCGAAACCTGATGCTGAAGACCAGCAAACCTCAAGACTTTATACTTTCAACAGTCACCACACTACAGCTGGTAATATCGGTTGTTGATCTTTAATTTAATATTATCCTGCATATAGTAAGAGTCAGTACATTAGCCCTTTCATGCATAGTGGACACTACAGTGGACAGCTATTCAAAGGCTGTTTCCTTGTATTTGTGTCATTGTTGATGGTATACTTGCACATAAACCAGGAGGATGTGTCATTCCACACCCTGCCACCCACTGGTGGTTTAATGTTACTATAGATGTATGATGTGTGTCATTGTAATTATTGTTATTTAACCCTGTCATGCATGAATTATGGCAACCTCAATCAGGATTTTTTTTCTTCAGTATTTTTTTCATCTGTTCATGCCTAAAGATGAATAAAAATACTTAAGAAAAAATCCTGATTGAGGTTGTCATAATTCATGCATGAAGGGGTAAGCCTAAAACTTAAAAAATGTAAAGGCTTAATTCCCTGGACAATACAAAGTTTACAATCTTTGTATGTCCGTTTGTTATTAAATGCAACATCCATGAAATTTGATAACAAGTTGGACAACAGGCCAAGAAAAAATTAGTTTTTGTACAGAGCAAGGCATTAGACCTGATTAATCTGTTAAATTTACATCAAAAAAGATTCTTTTTTTTTTTTTTAATGGAAAAAATACAATATAAAGTGTTAAATGAGTGCTAAAATGACATGTAATGTTGGTAATGACTATCTATCTACCAGTTGCCATTTAATGGCTATCCAGCTACCAAATTATCCATTTAGTCAACCATTCACTGGGAGCAGGCTGAGCAAATTTTGTCTTGACTAAGCAGATGTGGTTAACAAAGGCAGTCAAAGCAAATCACTTTTGTTCACACTTTTCAAGATCAGCAATAGAAAAGAAAAAAAGCACCTCTGTGAGCTGACCTGAGAGACTCTCTGTCACCAAAGATCACACGGTCCGTACAGTTGTTTGTTCTGCTCCTGCTGCTCCGTTTGTTCAGCTTTATCTCCAAGCCAACCCAATTACAGAGCATCAAAATACCTTGGGTCTTCTTGTCCACTAAATGGCTCCGAGTTTTTCTTTCTTCCCTTGACAAAAAAAAGAAAGAAAGAAAGAAAATAAATAAATAAATAAACAAGGCACGAATCAACTGAAGCAAAAAGGTACTGCAAGCTGGTGAAAACTGAACATAATCATCAAAAGCCTCCAGTACTTGTACGCTTTATAGCGGGTTCTGTCTTTTTCACAACAATGCAAATGTGTTAAATTAACGAATCAATTGACAGTATTGTAGTAGCATAAATCATTCAGAACCAGCCAGCATAAATCATATTCCAGCTCGTTATTGTTCTTTCATGTTATGACAGTTTCTCTATCTCTCTCCTGCTCTCTCTCTCTTTTTCTTTGAGCCCCTCATTTGTTTAGATGATCTGACTAATGTCCAAGAAATTGTTCTGTCCAGGCGTGTGCTTGGCTGAGCGGACTGTTTGCTTGTCTGGTATGTGTTGTGCATCTGGGTGCAGGTAGAGCGCTGCAATTCTGTGAGTGATGGCACGCCCCTGTTTTTAATGAACTGTTTATCTGCTGTTTGGTTGCTGGAAATGTTTGATGTTTGCCCATGGAGAGACAGTGACGGCGAGAGAGAGAGCGAGAGCGAGAACTCCTTCTTGTGACACGTTGTTGTGTCTCATTTGAAATCCGCACATTTCTGTAAACTTTAAAAGTGCAATGAAAGATGAAAGCGGAATTAGCTCAAATAATTTATAGGATTTATAAGAAGTTGCAGGGTATCAAATGTTGTTTCAATTTCCTTTGTGATCTCCCTCGTAAGATCTTTCATCTTTTGGTATGACGCATAACAGTTCCTTCAGGAAAGTACGATCAAATTTACCGATCCTTCAGGAAAAATCAGGTCACTGCAACAGCCACAAATATGGTAGTAATAGGATATTTCCAGTCTAGTGGTGAAGTACATAATTTACACTGTTAAACACATTTCAGAAATTAGGCAATTTAGCCCAACAATTTAGAAGCAAACATTTAAAAAAAAGAAAAGAAAGAAAAAAAAAAGCTCTGAATAATGAGTTTGAGTGTGTTTTTGTAATTTGGGCATGTGTTACAGCTGCAGGAAAGATTTCACTTTTCTTGACCATTGTGAGTAGATATTTTACTCCAACTGAAAGTGAATGGTTTAGTAGAGACTGAAGTTACACAACAAGCTTTTATGATATTGGGGACTATAATGTCCATCTGCTTAGGCCCTGCTTTAAAATCAAATCTTTAAATGAAGCTTAAACAGCTGTTGTTGTGAAGTGCGCCTGATGCAATAAATTTTTCATCCAAAAACACAAGGAATAGATTATTCCTTATTAGCAAGTTGGCCAAAGTCATTCCTATAAGTTAGTTTTCCATCAATTCTGACAACATTTAGATATCCAATAAGGTTCTGTAGATATTTTGCTCTGTTTGCATCATATGAAAGTAACAATGTGTCTTCCAGTACTCAGTAACATTTACCCAATCACTATTTCCATGCAGTCAGTGATAAAGCAATGAAATTATAAAGACACCATGCCTCTTTATGTCCTTGTTCACGTTTGTGATATGGTAATGTATGTATATCAAGGGTCCATTAGCATCTCTGTCCCATGAGATATGTCTGCATCTACTGATTGTATTTCTGGGGCCAGAGAATTCATATAGACAAGCTGAAATTTTTTTCTCTTATTTTCCCTCGTCTGGTAAATTGTTCCATTAGCCTTCCGCCGAAAAATAATTCTAGGCTTTCCAAATGCCAGCCTATTCTCCAGCGATATCAATAATTATTACTAGTTTCCGACAACACAATTACATGTTGGAAAGACGTGCTTCTAAGTGCTCTGTGCTGTGGAATACAGATCGCAAGAGAATCTATTTTGTCTGTGACGCTTGTGTCTCTCTGTGTGTCTATGTGTGTGAAAAAATAAAATTAACAGCATTTATCTTATTTCTGTTTTCAGCAGAAAAATCTAACAAGTAGAATTTCTTCCCATGCAGGAATGCATGTGCATGATCACATCCTCTCAGAAGTTTGCAAATATCTCAAACTTTCACTGAAACCGTGCTGGCTTGCATCTCCAAAGCAGATGTTTGTAATAGGTGAAATCCTCTCGAGCAGCTGCATTCAATACTGGTTCATTGACCATACAAAGACAAATGACTAACAGCTGTTTGACTAGCTGCACTCACATTCTCTACAGGTGAATTTTCATGTTTTACTGTATTCCTCTTCTTTGTTGTACACTCTACTATTTATCCCCCACAATATGCTCACTCAGAGTACACAAACCAACAAGATTAGCTGTATGTTATTATACCTGTTATTACTCTTTGTCTGTGTGGAGCTTTCACGTTTTCCCTTTTCTCAGTTTTCGTCTGTGTGCCCTGACTGCCCTGATTGGCATAAATGTAGGGGCGGGAATGTTGATTGTCTGTCTCTTCAGCAGTGTTGGTCAAGTTACTTGAAAAAAATAATCAGTAACTAAATACTGATTACTTCCCCCCAAAAGTAATCCCGTTACTTTACTGATCACTTATTTTCAAAAGTAATTAGTTACTTAGTTACTTAGTTACTTTTTAAAAACAAGATTTACAACCTGAATAGGTGAGAAAGCGATAGATCTTTCAGCCCAATTCTACTTTTTCTGCATAATCCATCATACAAAATGTAATCAAATGGAAAAGTCTCTTTTTTTTAACTTGTTTTATCAGTTTTAATCTTTTAACTTTATGCATCAAGCAAAAATTAAATTATATGCAACATTCTCTGACTTGAAGAAATTTGTTTAACATTTAAACCTATTTTCTACACATTCCAGCACATAAAATAAAATATTTTTTGTGTTTACACTCACTCTTTCAAATAGATGCAAGTAAAACACAGAAGAAAATAAATAAAGTCAAAGACTAGAGGTCCTTTTGCTCTATTTTCACCTGTAAAGCAGGAGCGGGGTAGGCAGAGGTTTACCCTGGTGCAGGTGTGCCGCGGTCAGTGGAAGAATCCGCGAGTTTCTCTGTGAATTTCCAATTACGTCGTTGCGCACTCGGTGCTTGTTTAGGGGTTTTTTTCTCTGTAAAAAGAAGTTTTCTTCCCACGCACAACGGACACTAATGTTTTTGTCACTTTTTATGGAATCAAACTCAAAGTAAGGACAGTACTTCCACGCTTTAAACGCTGCACGCTCATACTCTCTCCCGCACTCATTATATTATCCATTGTTGATCTGCACACAGCTGTTGTCACGAAAGTCACACTCGCTTACGTCCTTGTCATGAGACATTCTCGCAAAAAAAAAAAAATCACGGTTTTAGTAATGCAGTAACACAGCGTTCCTACGGGAAAGTAACGGTAATCTAATTACCGTTTTGCAATAGTAATCCCTTTCTTTACTCGTTACTTGAAAAAAGTAATCAGATTACAGTAACACGTTACAAGTAACGCTCTGCTCTTCAGCCCTGCAATAGCCTGGTGATTGATTCAGGGTGTACACTACCAACTGACCAATATCAGCTGGGATAGATGGTAGCCCCTCATAACCCACTGCAGGATAAAGCGAGTATAACTTAGTGGGTCATCCCACTGTTTTACCTCTTGCTCTAATGCCTGCACTCTATAAAAATGGTACAATTATGCACAGCTTTGTAGCTTATGCAAAGCCAACTACTTCACATGAACCTGTGCACTAGGTTCAAGGTGTGATGATTGGCTGTAAAAGTAAATGTAAGGATTGATTTGCATGCACAGCAGCATAATGATGGATTCATCAATAAACCTCCAACCCCAACCTGTTAATGAGTCAAATATTTAATCAAATTGGAGCTCCAATCAATAGATTCTGATCCTCAACACGAGGACTCATTAATGTGTTCTATTGACATTAACACCGAAATGCAAATCTGCATACAAACAATGCCACATTCACGCTTCGGTCGAGATCTACCTGCTGGTTTCCAAGTGAAATATTCACATGCAGAGCAATGCATTTTACAAAACATACAACTGCAAAAGTCATTCTCTTAATGGAGAACAGTTGATTTTTTTATTTTTATCTACATGATAGCAGTCTTTTTTATAGTAATCTCTTCTCATTAAGCACTCTACAGCATTTTAGCTTCATGTAAGCTCTAATTCTATCAATCAGGACAAATATCATCAGTATGAGTGTAGTCTTCTGTGACCTTTTCAGACTGCGTTATGATAGTGAACACAGTGAGAAGGTCAGCGTGTGTCCTCTTTGTTCAGAGGAGGAAGCATAGCACAGTGTGAGCTGCTCTAATTTAAGATATTAGAGCGAAAGCTGAGGAATGTGTCAATGCAGAAAAGCTGACATAAACGAGCACACAGCAGAGAGTCCAAAGTGGCATATTTATCGAGCATTTTCACCTATCGCGAGTTAGTTGAGGCGCACAGGTGTGAGTTATACTGTAAATGTGAAAGAATTATTGTACTGCATTGTCTGATCTGTGGGCAGACTGCAAATAAATAAATAAATAAAACACAATCTATTAATATTTCTTATTGTGGAAATCTGCTTGTTCTGAGCTGGCATAAGTCACAAAAGATAAAGCGATTATCATGTCTCAGGTATTGTGACCGATTTAGTTCAACTAATTGAACTCATAAGTTTAATGTAAGACTTTATCATTTCTTGGCTTAAAGCAAACAAATGGAAAATATGTATATTTATAACATTTCCGGGTAAACAACATGGTAAATAATTTACTGAGAATTTGTGCTTTCTTCTTTAAAACAAACCACCTCATTAATAGGCTAAACACTTACTCCAACAGAAGTTTTTCTGACTCCCCAACTGAACTCTAACACCAAATTATGAGTTCTTTCTGCCTTCATAAATATATATTTGCCCACAGCATCTCTATCTACGGAACAAACTGAGAGCTCTGACTCACCTAAGCTACTTAATTCTAGTCAGGTAAGGCTGAACTTAAAACAACCCCAGCTTTGACTTTATTAATTAATTTCCTGGGGACTTTTTATTGATTGCAAAACAGTGGCTGAATAGAGCTGCTGGTGTATGTTAAGGGTAAATATAATACAAATATGAAGAGAAGAGCCGTGGGCTGCTGAAACGAATTTCAATTTGTCTGTCTATCGCTGATAGACGCAGAAACAAAGTGGCGTAACAGCTCAAGGTAAAAAGGACTGCATGATGGTTTATGTTTACAATGTTTGTTGTTATAAACTAGGCAGTATGTCCCAATGTGAATTAAAAGAAGTGGAGGAAAACTACTTGCCAGGGGACGAGTCTTTTAAACAGTTTAACAAAATAATGCATAGGAACCAGTTCAGGAATGATTGAAATGTCTTTCAGTATTAAGGGAAAAAAACTGGAGCATTAAAGAAACATCCTAAATTAACCTAATGGCCCAGGCCACTTGCATTGCTCTTAAAATTGGGGCATATTTGCAACATAACCTTCAAGTAATGCAACATTTTCTCATAACGTCTCCGTTTTTTTGGAAATCTTATCACACCGCAGAAAGAAAAACTCCAACGTGTTTTGGATCCACATAATTAAAAGCACTAATGGTGGAGCAGATTTATTTCATGTCTTTGTTTTCAGCTGGAGCTAGATGTCGAGAAGAAGGAAGCTTGAAAGGGAATCCTTTACTGTTTCTATTAATAAAATCCTGAAGGAGGGAGAAAGAGCCTGAAACTGGGTGATGAGCAGCCTAATAAAGAAAGATGGATTTCAGGTTCGAGTACTTTTCCTGATCTTCAGGAGAAGAATAATGAGTTTCTTTGTTTGACAGTTGGTTAACAGAGTGGATTTGTGCAATCCCTTTGTTCTTTTTCTATCTATTTAAAGTAGTTTGAACTCTAGTTTCTTAAAGGTTGTTGAATTTAGGAATCTGGAAATATGTTTGTCTTAAATATGTTAATTAGTGCAGCTTGAATTAGCCTAGCTATGCATATTTAATTTACAGTGAATACTGGGTGACACTGTTAGTTATACTTCAGTATATTATTATTCCAGCATAGTTTTATTCCAGTAAAGCCAGCCAACTAACAGCCATCTACTGTCCACAAACCCTGTGAGATTTGTCTCCTTCAATCTTTGCGTCTTTACTTGAAATAGAACAGAATAGAATATTGATAATTGTACATGTACAACAAAATTATAGTGGCAGCCAGCATTATAATGATGCTGACGACTTACCTTTTATTAATCGGATAATTTCCATCTGAGCAACGGTTAAACTACTGCAGAGAACTCTTTCTCTTTAAATGTATCTCTCATCTCATTACAAAGCTTTTTGCCCAACTATGTGTATTGCAAACATTTAATAAATGAGGCAAAATATTTCATAATTATGAATGAAACTAAAACGAGTTTTACACTACAGCCAGGTGTGACATCAAATTTAAAGCTCTACTGAAAGCCATTTTTATGCAGCAAAGAACATAACAATCTAGAACTAACATTACATTAAAATGCAGTCTATCACCGCCACCGCTTTTATACCATCGGCAGCGGGACACCATCTGTTGGCCAGTAGATGCTTTTGTACCACTTTCGTGTGACCTCGGCAGTGTGGCGCGTTCATTTAACCACTTCACTGTTCACAGCGAGTCACTTTTTACATCACCCTTTGCTGCATGTTAAATTCATGCTATTCAGGAATAATCACACAACACTTCAGTGCAAAATGTGACATTTAACATATAGTGAACTGTGGACACACTGCGCAGCTGCCATTCATGGATAAAGGAGAATAACTACACTGTGGTGGGTGTATTCTGGCTGGCAGGCAGGCAAGGTCAAAGGTGAGGCTGAACATACTTTACTGTTATAAACACATTTTTACCTGAGGAAACAGTTTACTTTTTAAACTAGAATAAATATTTGAATTCCACTACTGTTTTAGCTGATTTGGAAGTAAAATGCTGTTATGTTGGTAAATGTCAGTTTTATAAAGAGGATATTTTCCAAATGATAACACCAGGGAGCTCTTTGTTGTGGCACATCCTGTACTTGAAGTTGTGATATTTGCACATTGACTGTCTCGTATGTGTAGGTGTTATCATGGCATTTAATGTTTCCAGAACAAAGCACAAATAGTGATAACAGAATAGGACAAAAGGGCTTTTTTGCACATAATGCTTACTTACTTTTTAATTTTGTAATTAACATACATGAATCTTAAGCTCATCTTAATCGAATTGTGTTGGGTTTTAATTAAGGACTATTTTAAAACTACAATGGGATTCGCTGGTATCACTCCTTGTCTGATAAATGCAAGGAGGGCAGGGGAAATGAACATACCTCTCCCTGAATTAAATAGATTCGGAGAGATGCTTGAAGATGAAACGGTAAATTAATAACAATGAAAGGCTGAACCGTATTACAGAAATGTACTGTGTCAGTTGGTTGACATGCAATGAAAAACAAAATAAAAACCAATACACATGGCCTTGTCCTTCTAGGATTTTGCCTGATCCCTTTCTCTCATATCTTCTTGCCTCGCTTGATGCTCCATCTGTTATGATTGATAGAAATTACACAGCTATAGTTGACAGAGAACAATTCCACTGCATATCCACAGAAAAGATAATAACAGGAAAGGTGCTTTTGCCACACAGATTTAGATCAAAGCGGCAGGCCAAGAGTTCGTCTGCTCTAGAAGGTGAAAACAATATCAGAGGTGAATAGTTTCACTTGGAATAATTCTCCAAATGCACATGACATTACACTTTAATGAAGCTCATGTCTATGAATGTAATCTCTGTGATAACCGTGCCATGCAGGCTGTATTAGACGCACTGTAATGCATTGGTACTGCTTTGCCACAGAGGCTGTGCATGTGAGGGACACACTGTGTAATATCATCTCAATGTCATCCCAGAGATTATTGTGAAATAGCTTTGGAGTTACTGATGGAGCTGAAAGCGTGAACTAATAATAGCACGAACAAATAATGCTTCATCAACTGAGAGGATGACAAAGAATGATCAAGGGAACCGCCTCTGAGGTGCAGCTTTAAATGGGTGGGTGGGTCCACGCTCAGATACTCATTACGTTATTAGAGATAATCAGTTTGTGGTTTTCAAAGTATTGTTTTGTGATGAAGCGTTGGAGTTTACTATTTTTGGTAAGCTCACATTCCCTCCACATGCTCTGTCAACTATTACTCAGGTGGTAATTTCATGTGATTTTTGCAGAACTTGAAATTGCCTCTGGAGGGAACTTGTTACAATCAAAGGTGTTTGCATGGGATTAGAGCACAGATATAGCTCGCTAGCCAGTGTATGATTGCAACCACACCTTCACTCAAAGTACAGGGCCTTGTGGCTCAGCTGGGTTCTGCTCTGCGTGGCACTGTCAAACGCAGGTTGTTTTATTGTGTAGTTCTTTTCAAATCAATACTTCATAAAACTTACGCATACCAAATGAGCAAAAGTACATTATATCGTGACTATATGGCTGAATGATTCTTTCAGCCATGCCAAAACCATACCCAGTCCCAAAGAACTGACCAATAATTCACAATGGTAAGACTGAAGTAAATTATATGAGTAAACGTATTTATATGTATTCTGTGCTTCAGCAGAGTAGACATCCTCATGTTAATATTCAAATTCTTAACAACACGTTATACTCCACGTCCATATATGGGGGGCAAAGGTGTAAATGCCAAAAGTCGTGGCGGTGTTAAAGAGTTTTCTGTCGAGGTTTTGCTGTTTCACAGGCTGGCTGGCCCCTGGTCAGAGGCGCCCTTGTATTCTGAAGAGCACACAGAACTCAAGGTCTGCTGGTCCTTCCATGCTTTGCTGCTTCCTGCTGCAGGGAATGGGAGATGCTTTATCACGATGATGAAGACTGCTTTGCTGTCTGCCCAGCACCAAGCCATCTCTATTTGATAAGAAAATGTTTTGGGTTTGTTTTTTTTGTCTGTAATCAACATGCAAAAATGATCCTCTGTGCAAAGACTTTATGCAATACTAAATGTAGGACAAAAAAATTAAATGGTAATGCACTGTACGGCTTCTTCTAGTAATACAGCATTGATAACTTTGCGATGGTACATTTTTATTTTTAAAAAATGGATATCCCTGACTATTTGACTTTTCAGAGTTTCATTCAGTATTTATGTTTCCTCGTGGTGGTGAAAACAACTTCCAGTGAAGAATAACCTCATAGAGGGAAAATGGTAGACTCAATTTGCAGCCTTATCCCTTGTCATTTTATTTTATTTTATTTTTTCTTACATTTACTGTTATAGTTTATCACAGATACAATAATGTGCTGAGAGTTGTTTTACAATATGTCAAGTATCGCAGAATTGCTATATCCTGATATTATTGTTGATTATTTTGTGATTCTCGCACAAATAAACTGCCTGTTCTTGTATTCAATTAGACTTATTTTGTTGCAGTGTTTAGCATATCATGAGGTTGTTGAGGCATATTATAAAAATCTACCTTAAAGTGTTCTTAAAGGCTATTAAATGGCATTCACATAATACGAAAGCTTGTAGTCACTTTGGCTTCAGCAGCTGCAGGGGCTCACTGTATGTGTCACAATGGGAGCAGACGTACACTTTGTTGTTAACGCAGTGAAGCAGATGTGATTCTAAAGCTCCCCAAAGGAGAAAGCAAACTGAAAACAGAGGACCCAAAGGATCTGGGGGGAAAAAAAAACAATGAATCACGCAATTGTTGCATACATTCTTCTTTTTTCAGATATATATGTCACCAGTGGGCTCAGTGGGTTCAGCACAACCAGTCTTGCTCAGTCTTTGTTTGTTTTTTCTGTGAAATTTAAAAACTCTGAACATATGGGTGCAGGTTTTCCTCTTTTTTGTCCAAAAACTTTCCAAGTAACACTCTTAGAATAAAAGAAACAGCAAAATGAAATATTACTGTAAAATATTTATGCATTTTAGATGTGCAAAGAATATGCATAAACCCAGTGCAGTGTTTTTAACTGTCAACTTGTCTGAGTTTTTAATATAATCCAATCACAAATCATGTAATATGTATCTCCATTATCAAAATTATTGGGAGCAGATGTAATATTAAAGTTTTCCATTATGCTAAGAAATTTGAGTTTATCCATTTCCAACAGCCTTTTGAAGCTTTTAGAAAAGGACAATATTACTTTCATCTGACTTTTATAATATTCCAAAATGAAACTTGTATTGTTTTGTTGGAGCTAAGGTCTCCAACAATGCTAGTGTTAGCGGCGCTAACGGCTGCAGACAGGAAGATACTGCCAGCACCGGAAACGTGCTCGTCATCTCCGAGCATGAAGTAAGGAGAGCCTTCAAAAGAGTGAACACCAGGAAAGCAGCAGGACCAGACGGCATCCCAGGTCGTATCCTAAGAGACTGCGCATACCAGCTAGCTCCTGTGTTCACTGAGATATTCAACATCTCTTTATCTCAGTCGGTGATCCCCACATGCTTCAAAGAGTCCATCATTGTTCCTGTCCCGAAGAAACCCCACCCTGCTTCTCTCAATGACTATCGCCCTGTAGCCCTCACCTCAGTAGTGATGAAGTGCTTTGAACGCCTGGTCAGAGACTTCATCATTTCTTCACTACCAGACACACTGGACCCACTACAGTTCGCTTACCGTCCAAATCGTTCCACAGACGATGCCATCTCTCATCTCCTCCACACATCACTCACTCACTTGGACACTAGAAGGGGGAATTATGTTAAAATGCTCTTCATAGACTACAGCTCTGCATTTAATACCATAATTCCCTCCACACTCACCACCAAGCTGGAGCATCTGGGACTCAGCTCATCTATGTGTCAGTGGATCTCCAACTTCCTAACTGGCAGACCACAGGCAGTAAGGATGGGCGGACATGTCTCAGCCTCCACCACTCTCAGCACTGGAGCCCCCCAGGGGTGTGTTCTGAGCCCCCTGCTGTACTCTTTGTACACATATGACTGTGTGGCCACTACCAGCTCCACCACCATCATCAAGTTTGCTGACGACACCGTCGTGGTGGGCCTGATCTCTGATAACAACGAGACGGCCTACCTGAAGGAGATTAGGAATCTGGAGAACTGGTGCCAGAGGAACAACCTCCTTCTAAACGTCAGTAAGACAAAGGAGCTGATAGTGGACTTCAGCACTAAGCAGGAGAGGAACTACCAGACCCCCGTCATCAACGAGTGCCCAGTGGAGAGAGTGGACAGCTTCAAATACCTCGGAGTTCACATCACGCAGGACCTGTCATGGTCCTGTCACATCAACACCGTGGTGAAAAAGGCCCGACAGCGTCTCTACCACCTCAGACGCTTGAGAGACTTCCAACTGCCCTCCAAGGTGCTCAGGAACTTTTACTCGTGCACCATAGAGAGCATCCTGGCGGGAAACATCTTAACCTGGTTCGGGAACAGCACCATGCAGGACAGACGAGCTCTACAGAGGGTTGTGCGGTCAGCTGAGCGCACCATCCGCTCCGAGCTCCCTGACCTGCACTCAATCTACAGCAGGCGGTGCCGGACCAAGGCCAGGAAGATCGTGAAGGACCTCAGCCATCCCAACAACAGACTGTTCTCTCTGTTGAGGTCAGGAAAGCGATTCCGCTCCCTGAAGACCAACACAGAGAGACTGAGGAGGAGCTTCTTCCCGCAGGCGATACGGTCTCTCAATCACACCACCACACAGTACTGACCCACACATATGGTTCTTACACACACACACTGGACTTTCTGGACTTTGGTTTTGCACAACACTGGTCACTATATTCTTCATTTCCAGTTAATACTTGTACAGCTGCTGTTATTGTGTATATATTTATTTATATTTAGATTTCTTCATACATTCTTATATAGTTCTATATTGTGTATTTTGTTGTACAGTTATTTTATTTTCAACTTTAATTTATATATTTTATCTTATTCTTCCCAGTTAAATTTACCCTTCATTCTAATTTGTGTTGTACAGTTATTTCATTTTTAACCTTAATTTATATTTTATTCCTTCCTAGTTAAATTTACCCTTTTTAATTTTTCATATTTATTTCCTATCTTATTCATAGCCTTTCCTTTTTTGTTCTCTTTAGGTCACGAGCAGTTGTCCAAGCATTTCACTACATATCGTACTGTGTATGACTGTGTACGTGACAAATAAAATTTGAATTTGAATTTGAATTTGAATTTGAATTTGAATTTGAATTTGTACTTGTACTTCAAAAGGGATTGGAAAAACTTGTCTCAGCAAACAGTGATAATAATGTTTGCACAATCAGGAACAGAGAGAAAGAGAGGGGCTGTGTGTGTGTGTATCTGTCTGTCATGACCTGCTCACAGTAGCTCTTTTGCTTATTGATTTTGTCAAAAAAATCTCTTTGGTTTCTGTCCCTTTTCTAGTCCCTTGTCGCTGATCGCACTGATATCCGTCTGTCTGCTTCTTTTAGACCTTCCCAGGCAGCTGGTGCTCTGTATGCTTTACATTTGTAGTAGCATAATGATCGCAGATCTGTGTATCATTACAATATGACACTTGTCCATATGCCAGTGATTAATGTAAAACAGCTGCATTTCACAATGAAGCATATTTCCTCCCACAGTCATTAAACCAAACTATAGCAGCCATCACTTTTCAAATGCAGTTTCAACACATCTACCGGTTCAAGGTTCGTTTACTTAAATCCACGATGGCATAATTAAATCTGTTTGTTTATCAATGCACTGTGCTGCCCATGCTATTCACACTGGACTTGCCCTGGTAAACACACCTACTGTGCATCTTGAACAGAGACACTTGCATAACTGAATTATAATGTTGCGCTTAGATCTCATGCTCTCAGTAAACGATTCACTTGCATGTTGCCTTGATACTCTCTAAACAATGTGATGTGTCTAATTACAGCTCAATTATCTGAATTATCAATGTAGAAAATGTGAAAATCCTATGTTGGTTTTAAACACCCCTCTTGGAGCTTGGCATTTCTGTCACGATCGCAGCTTTGTAATTGAATGGGTTTTGTCTGCACATGGATCATTGCTTTCAGCTGATTAAGGAATGATAGGAAAGACTATATAAATCAAAGACAACCAACCCAACTAATTAGCTGTCCTAGCCATTACATCTACTAACAACTGCTGGAGGAGGTTTCTCTTACATAATCAACGTCTTTATTGGATTGTTTCGCTGCATCTTGTAATGGATCACATTTGAGAATAAGCCAGCTGAGCATAGTAGGAGAGAAAAGGCACATTGTGTCATTAAATTCCCTGTAATGCCATATTTGAGTGACATATAAATACAGGGAGCCTTTTAGCAGTGCTGTAGGCCAAAACAAACTTTGAGCTTTTTTATTTAAAAAAACCTACCAGTTCCCAAGGGCAAACAGGGCACCGGGTCATTTCAATTACTGAGTCTGGTGAAGCACTTTGGTTTGATTATAATTTGTCTTTATATCAATTAATAAACCTTGACAGCAAAATTACATCAAGGTACAAACTAAATGTATGAAGGACATGCTGTTGCTTAATGATTTAATTATGGAATTATACAGTGACATTTTACGAATGCAAAACAACTCCATTCACCCATGTGAGCAACACTGAGGACACAGCGCCTGAGAGATAATCCTCCAACTGCAATAAAATCTGTGACAATTGCCCATGTTGAGCAAAGAGTGTGCCCTCAAAAAGCTTCACCTTCAGACTGGGACTATTATGTTTCTCCTGATATGGGGCTGATGCTAATCAGTGTGGATTGTATTTTACGCCTCAAGGCAGGAAAATGTGCTGATGAGGGTCCCTACAATAAATGAACCATATCACCTAATGGCATCTTGGCCCACCTTGTGACTTACTGAAAAAGCTCCTGCTAAATGTCACAGGCAGGCAGAATGCACGTGTGAGATAATTAGAGAGAAGCGAGTGATCCACAGATTGATTGGTCAGTCAAAATTATTGCTGATAGCAAACTCACAGGTCTCTTGGACACACAGTCATAGGTTTCAAATACCACACTGGTTTTTAAGCAAAACTATAATCACTACAACTATCAGCACTGACCTCAAAAACCCCAAGAAACCCCAAGAAATGATCCTGCATATGTTTCGTACTTGTGGCACTAAAACTTTCCTCTATATAGCTCTGAACACAATATGTGTTCCACATTGCCTCAAAGAAGCAAATCAAAAGCCTTAGCCACTCTTTCTTTAGTATATCTGGAGTATTTCAAAATTTGAATCACAGATTGTGAGGGTGACAAATTGATAACAGTCAGTAACCCGTTAATAGGTTTACACAGCAATTTCCCACTAATTAACCCTCCAGGGTGAATGCAAATTTGCACCTAAAATGAAGCAATTTTTGGCTCTGTTGTTATCAACTTTACCTCCCAATATTCAGATTATCACTCCAACGAAGTACCTCGAGGTGTCTGTAGTACATGTGCATGTGTATGTCTTCAGGGAAGAATGGGTACGGCTAAGAAGACAATCAGTCCTCGTGAGGAATGGCAGACCTGAAATGTAAGTAAACCCAGTAAACGTCCAGATGCTGGGAAGAAGTGAGAACCATGGCTCATTATATCAGAGTGGCTCATTATATCAGAAGAAGGGAGTCCATCGGCCTTTCTCTGTTGGCTCTCTCACTCATTTAAACCAGAAGCACTTTTTCTTTGAGATGTTCTTCCATCAGGGAGACCGGCCAGTTGGGACAGTTCCCAAATCATTATAAACATGAAAAAAAAATTAACATAGCATTCAGAATAGGACCATAGGGAGGGAGCTATGGTATTAGAGAAAGGAAAACAGTTTCCTGTAAGCAGCAGATTATGAAAACATTAAGCAACAATTACCGTAATGAGAGTTATTGAAGCGGCAAGGTAGCACACAAGCTGTGTGCATCTGGTTACCGCATCTGGCTGCAGTGGTGGAGCATCCAAAGGGGCAGGAGTAAAGGCGTTCATTTGTTATGGCCATTTCTTTCCTGTGGATCGAGAAACGACGTGCCAGTAATTGTCATATACTGAAAATGATCTCACAGGCTGCACATTGATGCACGCACTGCTATGGACACTAAGTGCACTGTCAGAAATTCTAAAGATGTCATTTCGGATAAATCGAGGGAATGGCTTTCAGTTGGCAATTTGTCTCCCTCCTTCTGTGTTAAGAAATGAGCACAAGAGAGGTATTGAAATAGATATAAACTGCAGATAAGATTTCCTTTTTTATTTTGGCAAAAACAGCCACAGAGAGTGGCCAAACTTGGCTCTGCACAAGGCACAGATGTTATTATTTAAACAATGCGGCCATCTAACTTTGTTTGAAGCAGAATGTCTAATGCTTGAAAGCTATCTTAATTGGAAACACGGAGAGGAAGGTTTGTACAGCGCATGCTTAGTTTTAATAAACATGCTTATCGCTCCTATCATCACAAGCATTTTAGAGTCTCCCATGCATTTGACCATAGGAGCAGTGAATCCCACTTTTAAATGGCAAATACTGAACTGACAATATAATCATTTAAAGTATTA
Organism: Aulonocara sp. 'chitande type north' Nkhata Bay; assembly: GCF_057382095.1. NCBI lineage: Eukaryota > Metazoa > Chordata > Actinopteri > Cichliformes > Cichlidae > Aulonocara > Aulonocara sp. 'chitande type north' Nkhata Bay. The sequence continues at coordinate 32,854,506 of NC_141357.1, forward strand.
AGATAAAGATGTAAACAATTTAATCTCCCTCTTTAACTGTTTTTTCTAACCCGAGTCCTGCCATGAGGCTCTCCTGAATGGTCCTGACCCACATTTGATTGATCAATAAGTCTAAAATCACGTGCAATGATATGTGCATCACATTGTAGGTTACCCACATTACCAGTAAATATATAGAGCATATGCAGACCCCGTCTAATACGACAAACTGCACGGTGAAAGTAATGATCACAATAAACTGACATTTTGTGTTTCATTATTTTGCGTTGCATTCATCCAGCCTTCCTGGTTTGTCACTGGCAATTTAGTGTACAATGCTGAATCCTGCCCTCAGTGCACCCAGCAGCCCATTTAATCAGGGAGTAGGATTAAGGCTGAGCAGCCCTGCACCAGACAAGACGTACAGTAACATGACTCTCTACTAGGGACTCAAGATGGATGGGCTGGGCTATAGTCTGGATGGAACGCCTCCATTGGGCTGTTTGGCCTGGTGGAGCCCATCAATCAGAGCAGCACCAGAGGTCTAAACTGAGGCTGTGTAATGATGCGAACAGCATGTGGCCAAGCCATCCCTGGCTGCTCAGGTGTAAGGGTCCGCCCTGTCCAGCAGTCCTCTCAGCTCCTTCGCCACTATCATCCATCAAATATAGGCCATATTCACACAACGCAACAGATTCTAGTAGGTCTGGAAAGAGAGCTTTGAATAAAGTGGAGTTGTAAAAGACATTTTTAAGCAGAAGATTTTTTGATGTGTTTTTAGTCTATTTTTGTTTTAATGTTTTATTATTCAAACTTTTGAAAGCCTCGTAGTCGTATACAAACCACAGCATTACCCCGGTATCCTTTGTAGCAGCTTGTTTTGGGGACCTCATTCATGCGAGATTGGGCTGCATGATGCTTGGTAAGCACCGTGTTTGTATTTCCAGCTTTTCAAATGGAAAGCAGTGCAGAAGTGAAGACCAGACAGATCACTTTTCCTTAATAGCAGCTTTACAGGAAGTTGCCATTAGCCAATTTTATGTGCCCCATACTTAAGGCTGTGTAGATGCCTCAATCTTTCTATAATGTTCATTAAAGGACATATTTTATTGCACATTATGTGCTTTACATCCCTCACACAAACATATTATGCTCCTGGATGAAGGTGGCCTTATGAGTGCTATAAAACAGGCCTCATGAATATGAGCGTAAAAGCTGCTGCTCAGTCTGGACTCGAAGTGCGAAGGGAAGGTCATTTGGTAGAAAGCATGCACTGCAAAAATGTATGCTTATAAAAATGTCTCTGGTAGAGTTTCCAAGCTGCTAAAATACATCTGCTGCAGCCTAATGGACTTCTTTTCCCTCACTGGAAGCCGGCTTGGGTTTCAGTATGTTATGGGACTGAATTAAAGCAAAGCCATTCTTTGCTGAAGGATTTGTTTCATGCTGCCATGAGGTGGGCAACACCTTGCCCCCCAATGGCCCCCAAATTCCATTATGAGACAAATATTGCAATTATTTGTGGTTTCATTGCCATCATAAATTGAGAGAGCTTGTGGGTCACCAAGGTAAATGAGCACTGGCAAGTAGGATATGAATCCTGCTTTTGTCTTCAGCTTGTCATTACACAACTGCGTGCAGGACCTTTTGGCATTTGTATTTCCATGAACGTGATATTGACGGATGTTAAATCAGCTAAGCTTTTTCCATTTTTCTTAAGTAATCACTGTTGAATGATTTTCCAAGAAGCCAGTGTGTGTGAACTGCTGATAATTGCTTTATGTTCTGTACTGATGATTACTAAGGCATGGAGGCATAGCAATTCCTGATTAAAACCTCAAATTGGATTTCAAAACTAGGATCTGAGGTGTGAGGAGGGGCTTAATACAATGCATTAATATGGATTTTAAATTCTGTTCTTTCTCCTGAATTTCAGCAAATCATTAAGAAGTATGCACTTAAAGGGTTTATTAATTTGATATTGATTGTTTCATTTACATGAGGAGGGATTTCACACTTTTCTAAAATTGAATCGCTAATATCCCCCCAAATCCTTATAAGCCTTTAAACCCCAGAGAAAGAATATTTCCTGGTATACTTGTAGCACCTCCAGAGCCTTTCCCCCCCTTTCCATGTCACATCTTGTTATCTCATCCATGTTTGGGCATCTAATCAGTGAGACCTTTCCAAGTGAACTTCATAATTAAAGAATGCATTATTATTATGACTTTAATTACACAACTATGTAACTTTGTTTTAATTAAAAACACCCTTCCCCAATGGGAGCACGGTTTGAATGGCTTTTGTGGGCCAGAGTGTAAAAGCAATTTCTTAGCCTGCATGAGCACAATTATCACAAAGTTCACCTAAAGAACTCCATGACCTTGAAATAAGTGAATGACAATGGTGGTCAATTCTCTCTACCTATCAAAGCATGCAAATTGCAAAATTTTATGCTCCGTTACTACTTGTAGTCTCCTTACAGCGTTTCACATTTCCTTTACTGTGTCCACAAAAAAGAGCTCATGGGTCCTGTAATCAGGGGGTTAATAGCAGCTTTTCATAAAGGCTGCTGAGGGTGAACGTCCTTTTTGGAAAGAGAGGGGCAATGTCTAGTGATTATTAAGATGTGTTGCCAAGGCATAATGGGGTTCCAGCACATTACATACACCTCTCCATGTCATTGGGTTTTGTCAGGCATAAAAACAGTCATTTTACTAATATGAACAAACCATTCTTCATTGCCATGGTAATGATTGGGAAACTGAGTGCAGTCCAGTCAAGTCATTACTATGTCATGGATGACCAGTCTCATTTGATAGAACACCATAGATGGCACTGTTGCACTGCTGACAGGCTGACTGACAGCACGTTGATGCACCAGTCAGAGAGCCCAGATTGTGCTGTCACTCTAAATCTGTGCATTTACCAAAAAGCTGTTAACTATCAATACGGCGACGCTTCCTCTTAAAAAAAGTAAACAGCCTATTTGGTTTTACGCAATAGATCGGAATCGTGCAATTTTGCAGTGAAAGAATATGTGGAATTTTAATGCCGTGTAATGATAAAGCACACATTTTGCCGATCTGGAAGACTAAAATATTAATTTCCTGTGAAGCTTCAGGTGCTTGTTTGCTGTGAATTATACACAGGAATATGATTTGTCATTCACCTTGACAAGCCTATTTTCTGCCCTGTCATTCCATCTGTGCAAGTTCAGCATAGCTATTTGAATTCCTTCATTATAATATGCTGCTTGTGTTGATGGTCAGTTCAGTCTTTTTTCTATTTAAATTTCAACATGTACAATTTTCCTCAATAAAAAAAAGCAAAAACAAACATTTTTTTATTTTCTCATCAGAACTCACATCGTCATATTTTTTCCTGGAAAAAACCCCGACAACATAGTTTTTCATGATATTTTTAAAAATATATGAACGGTTGCAGGTCCTTGTGATAATAATTTCCATTATATGAGAACTATGGGTTTAGATCTGCACAATAACAAAGGCATGTGAACAAGGTTTTGATCTGAATTTCTAAAAGCTGTAGCGCACTTCAACAAGCTATGTACTGAGGCAGGCAACCTGTACATGGCAGGCCACACAGACCTTCACCAGTACTCTGGGCCTGTCTGGTGGCTCTCCAATTTAACGAAGTGATGTTTTAATGAGGCTGGATCCAAGGGACACCGGTGCTGTTCTCATTCAAGGTCCCTGCTGAAAAAAAAAAAGAACACCTGGCACTGAATACATGAATGCTATAACAACATGCTATAGCTTGCTCACAGAAAATATCACTGCATTATCCTCATCAGTGTGTTGCATCTGCATCACATATTAAATGCCACATTGAACTGAATCATTAGATACAATGATGGTAACACTGGACTTGTCAGTTTCAAAACAGAAAACATTTTTGAAATTAAATATTGATGTTATGACATTCAAAATTATGCAATGAAAACATCGAGCTACCATCCCTTGCAGTGTGATTGATAAGGATTACCTCTACAGCACAGCCATAACAAGCATATCAAGCAGGAGACTTGGCTCCAGTGCTTTGGCTCCTTTTAGAGTATCTCTCCACTCTGATGTGCACGATCACACAGAAGTGTGATGTGTTCAGAGATCAAGGATGGTCATAGTCATACACAGTGAGACTGGCCTCATTAGGGCCAGAAAGTTCTAGTTTTGAGACTTTAACCATGCCACAAAGGGTCTATGAATCCTTTTCTGAATCACATTTGCTGGGGCAAAGCACCACCTTACAAACACCAGTGTTACTTTGGTAGGATGTTCTCTGCTACGATTAGGTACTGACCTGAGGTACCATTATAAAGATTTAATCATTTACTGAGAGGAGACAAGAATCATTTGGCTTAAAGTATGATTTCTGATGTCTTTTTTTAAGGTCCACCAATCATGGGTGCCACCAAGGTGAGGGGCGAGGAAGGACTACTGGCCATTTTCCTGCATATACAACTTTTTTTCATTCGTATTGTGTCATTTTGTATATCCTTCATGATTTCCCATTGTCACCCCCTCCCATCTGCTACGCCCCAACACTTCTTCTTCTGTTTCTGGTGTGACCCCCCCACTATTCTTAGTGGCCCCAATAAGGCCATCCCTATATAAAAAGTTTTGGAGGCAATAGTGCCATCAATTTGATTGGCCAGGGGGTAAATGGACTTATTCTTATATAGCACTTTTCTACTCTCCCGGAGTCCTTAAAGCACTGTATACAGCATTTCTTAGTGCTTCCTAACTACCATTCATATTCCGATGAACGCATCGGAGAGCAATTTGGGGTTAGTATCTTGCCCAAGGATACTTGGCATGCAGACTGGAGGAGCCACGGATTGAACCACCAACCTTCGGATCAGTAGATGACCTGCTCTACCTCCTGAGCTACAGCCACCCCCGAATGTATGTTGGTGAGCCTCCATCCATCCATCCATCCATCCATCCATTCGCTTATCCTTTTTCAGGGTCGCGGGGGGCGCTGGAGCCTATCCCAGCTGTCATAGGGCGAGAGGCGGGGTACACCCTGGACAGGTCGCCAGTCTGTCGCAGGGCCAACATACAGGGACAGACAACCATTCGTACTCACTTTCATTCGCACATTCACACCTAGTGACAATTTGGGTTATCCAATTAACCTATCCCCACTAAGTGCATGTCTTTGGACGGTGGGAGGAAGCTGGAGTACCCGGAGGGAACCCACGCAAACACGGGGAGAACATGCAAACTCCACACAGAAAGACCCCGGCCTGATGTTGGAATTGAACTCAGGACCTTCTTGCTGTGCGGCAACAGTGCTAACCACCGTGCCACCGTGGTGAGCCTGTGTTTTGAATTTTGACTGGGTGGTGGTTAGCGCTGACTGGCGAACTGTCCACTGTATGGCCTAGTTTGCCCTATGACAGCTGGGATAGGCTCCAGCAACCCTGAATTGGACAATAAAATAAATGGATGGATTATTATTGTTATTATTTAGAATTCAAAATTACCCTCATTTTATTTATTTTTGCCTCCTGTTGTATCCCGTGTGGGGTTCTAAACTTCGATGCGCTGTGACAATGATACCGACTCCCATATTTAGCCATCTTAATAGAATGGAAATTCATCAGCACATTACTTCAGACTGTCATGTAGAAAACAGCTTGAAGTGCATTGCAATGAGAGTGGAGATCGTAACCTTAATAGACTGTAGGCTATTACTGAATTATCATTAAAAACACATCACTGAACTGAACTGCCTTCGAGTGACAGGAAGCTGAACCCTTTCAGCCATACTTCACATTGTTTATGTTGTCGAGATGCTTTCAACTTTGCAGATATGCAAATTTCTGGCTGTGGCTCTTTAGTTTGTTTTCCTTAAGAGCTTGTTAATTAACGAAAACTTGAAGAAAAACAATTGGGCGGCTTAGATCTAAGAGCATGTCAAAGCTAATAGGCTTTTTATATTTTACATATGCAAAGATGAATCATTAATATCAGCATTGTTTTTGTGTAGACTCCTTCCATCACATCCACAGGTAAGTGTTTTTATTTTTCCATTGAAAATAAAATGAGCTTGACATTCCTCCTCATTTTGATGAGAGAAACACAAATATGGGTTTGTTCTGTAATGATGTCAACGATTAGCAGTAGATCAAAATGCAGCCTGGATGATAATAAAAGTTAAAAATTGTAATGTGAGGTCATAGAAATCATGCCTTCCTTCGATAGATTAAGAAAATGCTGCTGCTGTTTGGGGAAAAGATTAAAAAGATTAAAAAGAATGGATTTTTCAAATGTATTTTTAGATGGTTAGAGGATCCTGTCAGTGCCTTCAAAACAGCTGTGAGTGTTTTTAAAAGACATCTTTGAAAGATCATTGTGGATTTACCTTTGAAGAAAGCAGCTGTGTGGTATTAGTTAGCTATGTGGGACTCCACACGAGGAAGGATAAAATCTGAGATGCTCAAACACTGGATAGCTTAACAGTAATTCTTCAACAGAATTTTTCGCCAACCTCTTGAAATAACACAACAAATTATTTCAATGTGGTCTGTATTTTATCATGTAGCAGCATATACATGCATTTTAGTTAAGTACAACAAAGCAACTGCTCTTTATCCTGATGTCTATGTGTTGTTATATTTTGCTTTATGTAGGTCAGGCTGATTTCAAGTCTAGGATCCAAGGTTAAGCAGTCAGGGGACATGAGACTCGAATGAATAATGTTTTTTCTTGGGTGAGTTTCTGGCATTCAAATGCCTCTGCATGCCCTACAATGTCACTGTAGTCATAACTTGAACAAGGACATTTTAGCTGTATGTAACAGAATAATCACAATCACAATAATTCTTTGTGTTATTGATTCAACAAGGTGCTTTAAGCATTCCCAAAAGTGTCTGACTTATTGTCATGTTAAAGAAACCACTGGTATGGTGAATTATCCTTCTATAAGCAGTCTTCAGGAGATAAGTAAAGTGTGGTCATGAAAGGATGAACACAGTCAGCAGCAATACTCAGGTAGGCTGTGTGATGTTCAGTTGGTACTACAGGGTCCAAAGTGTACAAAGAAAATATCACCCACACCATTATACCACTAATAACTGCCAGAAGCCCTGATAGAAGGCAGGATGGAGCCATGCATTCATGTCTGACACCATCTGAATGTTTTGCAGCAGAAGTCGAGAGTCATCAGAGTTTATGTAGCAACAAGAACCAATTTTAAAATCAAAGAGTGTCTTGTGACACAAATGATATCCTGGAGAGACCTGTCACAAGATAGAGGCACCTTTGGCTTTTCCAATTAATATGTTACACTTCTTCCTTCACTGGAACAAAATGCTACCAGTGATTAATTAATGTTCTCAAAATCTCTCTGATATGAATAGAAACACAACCAAAATATATTTTCTTGATAAAGTTTTCAAATGGGCTTTGTTTGACGTCTTTTATCTGTAAAAGTATGGACAATGGCAGTATGGTATAATCTTTTTAATTTGTCTTTTATTTCTGTGTGTTGACAGAGATGTTTTATTATGGCTGTGCATTTTCATAATACATAATTGAAAACTCTGAAGAAGAGGGACTCTTATTTTTCCATCCTTTCAATCTAGCAGACACAAGTCTGACAGGCTGATGAAATGGAGAGATTGACTTCTCCTCTGCTACTCAGATTTGCGATGCTCTTTAATGTCAGCAATGGATTGCACAGCCTTATGAAATGTTGGTGGTCATTTTAGTACAAAACAGAAATAATCAATTGTATTCTTTCCTTTTTCATTAATTTGAGGAGATTTCAAATGTCTTTCTCTAAAGTGGGGGAACAGAAGTTAATCAAATATAGTGGGATTGAAAATATCAATCATCTGGTCTCTTCAAGGGTCCATGCTGACTGCCAGAGCACATGTCGTCATCCATTTTCAGCCAATTCACTTGATGAATAAACAGCTCGGCTGAGTGTTTGGCACCCATTATACATTTACATAAATCTAATTTCAGCAGGTGAAATATTCAAAGATCACCTTTACCCCAAGACAGCTTTCACTCCAGATGACACAGCCATCTCCACAGAATACTTATCAAAGCAAGCTAAAGGGGAGGCAGGATTTGTTTGATTCACCTGTGTTAATTACGTATTACAAAGGTATGTTAAAATCTATAATGACAAGGTGTGGGACACATTTAAGATTTTAAGCAGTGATTAATATTATTTCCTAAGACAAAGAAGACCGTGCTGTGATTGTGTACATTTGTCACATTGCTACAAAGGAATTGGATGTGAATTTTGTTTTCCAGACTTTCATGAATAGCATTTTAAGATTAAAGGATGATTTGTTTTGCTTAAGGTTATTCTTGCCTATAGGCGATAGATTTCATTGGTAAATTTGGATTGAACTTTTTAAGTTTGGTCCGTGTTAATATTTTAGCATTGATATTGGGAGACCTGTTGGAAGATTCTTAGGCTGCTTTAAGCTGCAAATAACAGAGTTAAGCGCTGTGAGGCGATTGAAGGCTATCTCAAAGTTAAGGGGAAATCATGAAAAACAATAGAAAGCATTCAAGACAAAGTCACACTCGATTTGGTGTGGGAGCTCTGTTCACTGAAATGAGACCACTCATGAAAGCAAGCACAGGGCTGTATTAGGTGGTAAAAAATGATGCTACCTTTATTTTCACTGTATCACTATGAGCATTATGAACACCAGCTGCTTCAAAAATGAATACAGGTGGGTGGGTGGATGGGGGCAAAGCTATAGGTCTGAAGTTCAGACAGAAGCAATCAAAGGAAGACTACTGAAAAGACTGTTAGATGGATCCTCTCTTTTCATACACTTGAGACTGATATAAAAAGACAGTGAGCTTAGCAATGTAATATCGAATGGTTGTGCATGGTTCTTGATATTTTTCCAACAACAGGACTTTTTTTTAGCTACACATGTTGTAACGCTTCCAACATAAAGCACATCCAGAGACTTTTTAACGAGCTACCTGTCAGATGATCAAAACCTGTTCCATGGGGCAATTTTGCATGCTGTCTTCAGGATAACTGATTTTCTTTTTAGTGCAACTGCTGGGCTGATATTAATTTTAACTTTACTGAACGTGCTTACATCAATGAATATTTACAAGTTATGATAACAGTCACAAGCCATGAATTGCAACAGCGATAAAAATGACTCTGTGAAATGACTGATACAGTAATGCTAGGACAGCATCGCCCTTAATTAACACCAGACAATCTGCTTTCTGATGGGGTTTGCATCATGTGGAATATTCACTTTGTGCATTAACTCTACTGGAGCTCTGTATTCATCTTAGGTTCTTTTTATTACATGGCTGATTGACCATGACAGATCCTCTAGCTCTAGATTATTTTGCTATGAGATGAAGCTGACATTTTGTAAGTGTAACCCAGTGAGTTTACACGACTCAGTAATGCACTACAACATGTTATTGTTAATTGGGATTTATCATTACTCTGTTAATCACTGAGTTGATCAAAAATAAATCAATAATAAAAGATAAATACTATAAATATAAGAATAAAACCCAAAGAGTATATTTAACACCCCTACTGGTTAGGAAGGAACAAGCCCCGCCTTCCCCTGCTCTGTACCGTCACGTGCTCAGACACAGAGAGAGACGGAGGTGCACGAGACCATCACTGATTTTCACCGCCAAGCTTTTCGCTGGAAAATAACTATTAACTTGATAAATTGAGCAAATATCCATACCGGAGATCTGCATGGACCTTGGAGAAACGGACCTGATTTATTGTGAACATTTCGGACCTTGAAACCATCGCGGTGAGTCAGAAGCTGTTAAGCTAACCTTGAAGCTAACAAGAAGTTAACAGGGAATATAATGGCCCGATTTCAATGTTGTAGATCTGCGCGGGAGCGGATGAAGTGGACAAGATCCTCTCTGAGAGTTGAACAAGATCCTCTCTGAGAGTTGAACATTAGAAGTGTGCTGGTGAGTTAAACTGGGACTGGGCGAATCAGGCTAATTGAAAAGCTAACTAGCCTAATGCTCATAGCTGTAGCTGACCACGTTTTCACTGTGGGAGAACACACGGGGTTTCTCACTGAGTTCAGCCATTTTGAGCACTCAGCTTGTGTGCTGATGATGTTCTAGTATTACTTGTTGAATATTAAATGCACTAAAATTAGATGATGGAATAAGTTAATGTTGATCTTAAAGGTCATGAATCTACTTTATTTTGTTACATTTGATGCTCGAGCGGCACTGGATAGATGTCCGTGTGTATTCTTACTGTGCTGATACGTTACCACATACTGTAAAACTACAGCCTGTGGGTTTTTGTATATTCTTTTGGTAATTTTATTCTGTACATTGAGTGTAAATAATATATTGCTTCATTGCTATGCAGTGTAAAGCAATGCTCCTGTAATTCAGTTAAAGGGCAATACTGTAAAAAAATAATCTACCATAGTTTATGGTTTATTTCTGATTTCTGATAGAAATGTGCACCTTGACGATAGAATAAGCTGATTGTGATTTAAAGATTGCATTCATGATTAAGATGCACTGTATAGACTATAGTTAGAAATTAGAATTAATGTTTTGTGCTTGTTTTGTTATAGCACTTACATTATTTACATATGGCCATGTATATCATTAGAGTGTGAACTGAATTAGTAATAGTCCTGTTGTTTACAGGCTAGGTTTTTTTATGGGATCGTGAGACCTGGATCTCTTCCTGACGAGGAAGATGGCGAGCCTTTCCCTTTGAACCGAACCGAACCACAGCCATTCTGAGTTGGCCCAGAAGGGCAGGTTGCTCTTCTCTCACGAACAATTGCAACAGTGCGGTAGGACGAAATCGCACCAATCACAAACTTTTGACCTGTTGGATTTGACTTGACTGAACACTGACTATTAAGCCGGCAAGACTGACATATCTGAGCTCAGATAGGATTCCGACTGTTATTATTATTGCTGTCACTGTATTTTATTTTATGTTTTCATTCCTGTTCATAAAATGCTGTTAAATTGTTGCTAAATAGTTTAATACAATTCATAGCAACTTTACCTGTGGCTCCAGTCATTCTTCTCCACGCAACTCCCTTTATCCCTCCTGCGAATCTAGCTATTGGCCCATTCTCTCCATCTTACTTTAATTTCCCCTACCCTATCCTGTACTTGGCTACAGAAAGTGGCGAGCCAGCCAGGAGGGTTTGCAGAGTTGTTAGTCCACCCAAAATTTAATAAAACGATTAAGAGTGCCTGGAGCTTCACAGTGACTTGTATTTTTTTCTACTGGTACTTTTACGTGTCCTAACCATGGAAGTTGTGAAAACAGAGAATGTTAAAGTTCAAAATGCTGTCTTGGTCAGTGGTTTAACTAACACAGACATTGATAAAGAAATAATTGAGTTCTTAGAAGCTTTCGGTCCTGTCAGTAGGCAGATTAAGCTACCAACTGGTGGTCAGATTATTGTGGAATTTCAACATGAGGCTACTGCTAAAGAACTAGAGAAAAGATATTTGCCTTATGACAGACCTTGCACTGTGAAACCTGAAGTTGTCTATCACGTTCGAGACCTAGCCAGTGCGTATAGCATTGAAACCAGCGCATCAGCTACTGTAACTTACCTGTCACAGCTTAAAGATGTGGCAGCACGAAGCAACCGATCGTTTAAAGACCTTTTGATGGATGAACTAGCTAAAATTGGGGAGTCATTGGGAGGGGATGTCCACACAGTTGAGCCTTCCACTGAACAAGAGCCAGTGCCCCACAGTGATGAGGCCCTACCTTCTTCTCTTTTAACACCCAATAGCAACCATGTAAGTGCCTTGAATACTCACCCACCGGCAGAGGCTGAGAAACAAACCCCTCAGATTCCCACCAACCTTTTAAGCACACCTGAAGTGCAGCGGGTTATTGTAGAGCACATTGTTAAAAGCAGTGAAGTCATTCCCCCACCAAACTCGCAATACAGACTGAAACCTTTTTCAGGGAGAGTTCCACATCCTCCTTTCGAAACTGACTATGACACTTGGCGCAGCAGCGTAGAGTTTTGCTTGACTGATCCCTCGCTCACCGAAACTCAAGTTGTGCGAAAGATTGTTGAAAGTCTTTCACCCCCTGCAGCGGACCTGGTGAAAGCTTTTGGTCCAAAAGCAAACCCCAAAACTTACCTTGAACATCTTGATTCTGCCTATGCAACTGTAGAGGACGGTGACGAACTCTTTGCTCGCTTCTTAAACACCAATCAGAATGGAGGTGAAAAACCCTCACATTACCTGCAAAGATTGCACACAGTGCTAAACCTGGTCATAAAAAGAGACGGAATTGCTTCTAGTGACATCAATAAACAGCTCCTGAGACAGTTTTGTAGAGGGTGTTGGGACAGCTCATTGATTGCAAACCTTCATCTTGAACAAAAGAAAGACGACCCACCTCATTTTGCAGAGCTACTCCTCCACCTACGCACCGAGGAGGACAAACAGGCAAGTAAAGCAACCCGCATGAAACAACATTTGGGGATCCAAAAGACTCGTGTTTATTCTAACGTGCAAACCACACGCTCTCAAGGTAGGAACGATTATGAGCATGAAATGGACAGCAATTCGTCTGACCTCCAGAAGCAAATTGCTGACCTCAGGTCTCAAATCGCACAGCTCAGAGCTGATAAAACAGAGAAAAGATCGCAGAAACTTCAAAAGGAAGCAAAAAGGAACCCAAGTACCAAAACTCAGAACAAGCCGGGACAGATACCACAAATTGCTGCAGTGTCAGCCAAACCCAAACCTGGATACTGTTTCAAGTGTGGAGAAGATGGTCATATCGCTTCCAGCTGTAGTAATGATCCCAACCCAGCATTAGTAGCAGCTAAAAGGAATGCCCTCAGACAGAAGCAGCGAGAATGGGAAATATCCAGACCAGTTGATGAGTCATTTAATTTAAACTAGAAGGAGCCCCTGTCGCGGGACAGATGGGTGCTAAATCTGAACCAAGTCCCACTGAGAAAAAGACAACAAAAGCCCAATGTGAAACAGCTAATGTTCACTCAGTGCCTAAACTTCCCAAAAGACTTGTGGGTAGAAAATGCACAGCCAGAGTTGTTATCAATGGCGTTGAATGTAGTTGCTTGCTCGACTCAGGCTCTCAAGTAACCACTATTGCCAAATCCTTCTATCAAGAACACTTACCTGATCATCCTATAAAACCCATCAGTGATCTCCTAGAGGTCGAAGGTGCGAATGGTCAGACAGTCCCTTATTTGGGATACATTGAGACGAGTATCATGTTCCCCAAAGATCTCGATCAGTCAGAGCTTGAACTATCTACTCTTGCCTTAGTTGTCCCTGACATTCGCTCAAACTCAGACACACCTCTACTAATTGGCACAAATACACTTGACCCCTTATATGAGCATCTTTGTGAGAACACCTTACCTGACTTTAAGGTACTCCCTTATGGATACCAACAAGTGCTAAAGACATTAGCATCCAGAAAAAGACAAAGTGACAGTGGCAAGATCGGCTTGGTAAAACTTCAAAGTAGAACCCAAGAAGTCCTTCCTGCAAATCAAAAGCTACTAGTGGAAGGTTTTATGCATGCTAGCCACGCTAAGCCTGAACAGTGTGCACTTATTGAACAGCCCACTACCGGCTCCCTACCTGGTGGTGTGTTTGTAGATTGTTGCCTTATATCTCTGCCAAAGCACGGACCTTATAAAGTTCCTGTGTTGCTGAGAAACGAGACTAACCATGACATTACATTGCCCACTAACTGTGTAATTGCTGAGCTAGTTGCCCCTGACTGTGTCATGCCATGTCCTGAGCCTGAGAAAGGCGACCAAAAGGTGTCTGCAACGTGTAACTCTCAGCAGCAGACTTCAACCTCAAGACCCCCTCTCAGTTTCGACTTTGGTGAATCACCACTATCTGAAGAGTGGAAAGAGAAGATAGCTGAAAAGCTAAACACCTTCTCTGATGTTTTCTCACACAATGATCTTGATTTTGGGCATGCCACACATGTAAAACATCACATCAACTTAAAAGATGAAACCCCCTTCAAACAGAGATCTCGCCCGATTCATCCCCATGATTACGAGGCAGTTAAAAAGCACTTACAAGCCCTCTTAGATGCAGGCATAATCAGAGAATCTGAATCTCCATTCTCATCACCGATAGTGGTGGTCCGCAAAAAGAATGGTGATGTGCGGTTATGCATTGATTTTAGGAAGCTTAACTTGCAGACCATCCGCGATGCCTATGCCTTGCCAAACTTAGAGGAGTCATTTTCTGCTCTTGCAGGATCTCAGTGGTTCTCTGTGATGGACCTTAAGTCAGGGTACTATCAAATCGAGATGTGTGAAGAAGATAAGCCAAAGACAGCCTTCGTGTGCCCCTTCGGCTTCTACGAATTTAATCGTATGCCCCAGGGAATAACAAATGCCCCAAGCACTTTCCAAAGGCTTATGGAAAAGTGTATGAAAGACATCAATCTGAGAGAAGTGTTAGTCTTTTTGGATGATTTGATAGTCTTTTCCAGTTCCCTTGAAGATCATGAGACCCGACTCATTCATGTTCTTGAGCGACTCAGAGAGTATGGGCTGAAACTCTCGCCCGACAAATGTCGTTTCTTCCAAACATCAGTCCGTTATCTAGGCCACATTGTATCTAGAGACGGCGTAAAGACTGATCCCGAAAAAACTGAAGCACTCAAGACTTGGCCGAGACCCCAAACCTTAAAAGAACTCCAATCGTTTCTTGGTTTTACCGGTTATTACCGGAGATTTGTCAAAGATTACTCAAAAATTGTCAAGCCCCTCACCTCCCTCACAGCTGGCTATCCTCCGAGACGAAAGCATAGTAAAAACCCACCCAGTGATCCAAAGTATCTGAACCCCAAAGAGCCCTTTGGTGATCGTTGGGGACCAGAGTGCCAGAAATCGTTTCAAACTATTATTGAAAAACTCACCACCTCACCAGTCCTTGGGTATGCTGATGCAAAGCTACCTTACCTGGTACACACAGATGCCAGTACAACCGGACTTGGGGCGGCTCTTTATCAAGTGCAGAATGGAACCACACAGGTTATAGCCTATGCAAGTCGTGGTCTATCCCGTAGTGAAGCTAGATACCCCGCCCACAAGTTAGAATTTCTAGCTTTAAAGTGGGCCATAACTGACAAGTTTCATGACTATTTATATGGAAACACATTCACAGTCATCACCGACAACAACCCATTGACTTACCTTCTGACCACAGCAAAGCTTGATGCCACGAGTTATCGTTGGTTGGCTGCATTGTCCACCTATAACTTTGACATTAAGTACAGAGCTGGGAGACAAAATCTTGATGCAGATGGACTATCTAGGAAACCACATGACAAACCTGAAGACGATCCAGTTTTTACCCAGGAATGTCAGCGCATTGATAAGTTCAGATCCCATCTCTTGTCCTCAGTCAAAGATGTCGAGCTCCAACTTCAATCCGATACCGTGATGGCAGCCTGTCAAAGATATATGGCTATGGATCAGACTGAACCCTCTTGTGCTCTAGTCCAGTCACTTGCCATGTCTGCAGGTGCCATTCCAGACATGTTTCAAGAAGAAGGCAATGATAACAATCTCCTAGCCTTACCCAGATACACCCATACTGATCTTGTCAACCTGCAGAGAAAAGATCCAGCCATTAGTAAAGTCATCAAGCTGCTGGCAGCTGACTCACGTCCACCAGCCGATACTAAGTCTGAGTCTCACGATGTTCTCTTATTTTTAAGGGAGTGGAAACGTCTTGACCTCCAAAATGACTTACTGTACCGGAAACGCCAGTTGGGGCCAGAGACCTTGTTGCAGTTAGTCCTTCCTGATTCCTTACGCCCTACAGTTATGCTTAATCTTCATGACAACATGGGGCATTTAGGGGTCGAACGCACACTGGAACTCATTCGGTCACGTTTCTACTGGCCAAAAATGGCAGTTGATGTCGAAAAGAAAGTGAAAGCTTGCGAGAGATGTGTCCGTAGAAAAGCCCTGCCAGACAAGGCTGCTCCTCTGGTAAATATTAAAACTTCCAGGCCCATGGAGCTAGTCTGCATGGACTTCCTCTCAATAGAACCAGACAGTAAAAACACTAAAGATGTCCTAGTGATCACGGATCATTTTACAAAGTATGCTGTGTCCATTCCAACCAAAGACCAGAAAGCCACCACCGTTGCAAAGAACTTATGGGAGAACTTCTTAGTTCATTATGGCTTTCCAGAGCGACTTCATAGCGACCAAGGGAGAGACTTTGAATCGCGTACAATCAAAGAACTGTGCTCTCTGCTCGGTATCCGCAAAGTCCGAACAAGTCCTTATCATCCTCGTGGCAACCCTGTTGAGCGATACAATCGCACATTACTCAGTATGCTTGGTACCTTGAAAGACACCGAGAAACATCACTGGCGTGACTTCGTAAAACCACTTACTCACGCTTATAACTGTACAAAAAATGATGTAACAGGCTATTCTCCTTATGAGTTAATGTTTGGTAGACAGCCTCGCTTGCCCATTGATATTGCCTTTGGCCTGCCACAGCCAAACAAGCCACAGTTGACTCACTCTCAATACGTCAAGCAGTTGAAAAGCTACCTCGAACAGAGCTACGAAATAGCCATCAAAAACTCCCAGAAAGTAGCAGACAAAAACAAGAAACGGTTTGACAAAATCATCCGTGAATCCACACTACATGTGGGAGACAGAGTCTTGGTTCGAAATCTCCGCCTGAGAGAGAAGCACAAATTAGCGGACAAATGGGAGCAAACAGTGTATATTGTTACCAAACAAATGGAAAACTTACCAGTATACACTGTAAAACCAGAAAACGGAGATGGACCCAACAGAACGCTCCACAGAGATCTGTTACTTCCCTGTGGATTTCTCTCACCAACAGAGCATGAACCCGAGCGAGTCACAAAAACTAACAGACCACGCACAAGACAAAGTTCAGCTTTGGAAGTTGACTCCGACCAAACACTTGAGGAAGAGGAAGATGAGTTTTATTACCCTGAACCTCCACAAGTGAAAGACAGACATTTCTACCAAGTATGCGCCATGCCGCCAACACAAGGATTCAAACAAAACAAATATCCTGTAAATGATGACGAACAACCTAACACATTACCGGACATGACAGACTTACCTGAAAAGGAAACTGAGAACGAAACTGAAACATACTTACCTGAAGGCGAAATTGGAAGTTCAACTGACACCAACTTACCTGAAATGGACCGTGAAACAGACCTACCTCAGACAGAACGTGAAAGTGAAGCAAACGTATCACCAAGTGAAAGTGACACAAGCCTACAAAATAACACACCAAGTGAGTCTGAAACAGACACTCGAAAAGACAAAAATGTTTTGTCGACCAGTTTGTCAGATTCACCGTTGTCAGAGAACTCAACTCATCAACTTTCACCTGAAAGACAAGTTGAAAACGATGATGAACCTGAAACCTTGCAAACAGAAACACAGATCAGAAGATCTGAAAGAATTCGCCAACCATCCCAAAGACTCACTTATCCTCAGCTAGGTAACCCACTAGTAACAGTGGTTAAATCACTCTTTCAAGGATTGAACAAAGCTTTCATCGACTCCCTTGCTCATGATGTTACCTATTCCCCCAGAGCCATGCACGGGGACGTGCATGAGATTTAAGAGGGGAGGATGTAACCCAGTGAGTTTACACGACTCAGTAATGCACTACAACATGTTATTGTTAATTGGGATTTATCATTACTCTGTTAATCACTGAGTTGATCAAAAATAAATCAATAATAAAAGATAAATACTATAAATATAAGAATAAAACCCAAAGAGTATATTTAACACCCCTACTGGTTAGGAAGGAACAAGCCCCGCCTTCCCCTGCTCTGTACCGTCACGTGCTCAGACACAGAGAGAGACGGAGGTGCACGAGACCATCACTGATTTTCACCGCCAAGCTTTTCGCTGGAAAATAACTATTAACTTGATAAATTGAGCAAATATCCATACCGGAGATCTGCATGGACCTTGGAGAAACGGACCTGATTTATTGTGAACATTTCGGACCTTGAAACCATCGCGGTGAGTCAGAAGCTGTTAAGCTAACCTTGAAGCTAACAAGAAGTTAACAGGGAATATAATGGCCCGATTTCAATGTTGTAGATCTGCGCGGGAGCGGATGAAGTGGACAAGATCCTCTCTGAGAGTTGAACAAGATCCTCTCTGAGAGTTGAACATTAGAAGTGTGCTGGTGAGTTAAACTGGGACTGGGCGAATCAGGCTAATTGAAAAGCTAACTAGCCTAATGCTCATAGCTGTAGCTGACCACGTTTTCACTGTGGGAGAACACACGGGGTTTCTCACTGAGTTCAGCCATTTTGAGCACTCAGCTTGTGTGCTGATGATGTTCTAGTATTACTTGTTGAATATTAAATGCACTAAAATTAGATGATGGAATAAGTTAATGTTGATCTTAAAGGTCATGAATCTACTTTATTTTGTTACATTTGATGCTCGAGCGGCACTGGATAGATGTCCGTGTGTATTCTTACTGTGCTGATACGTTACCACATACTGTAAAACTACAGCCTGTGGGTTTTTGTATATTCTTTTGGTAATTTTATTCTGTACATTGAGTGTAAATAATATATTGCTTCATTGCTATGCAGTGTAAAGCAATGCTCCTGTAATTCAGTTAAAGGGCAATACTGTAAAAAAATAATCTACCATAGTTTATGGTTTATTTCTGATTTCTGATAGAAATGTGCACCTTGACGATAGAATAAGCTGATTGTGATTTAAAGATTGCATTCATGATTAAGATGCACTGTATAGACTATAGTTAGAAATTAGAATTAATGTTTTGTGCTTGTTTTGTTATAGCACTTACATTATTTACATATGGCCATGTATATCATTAGAGTGTGAACTGAATTAGTAATAGTCCTGTTGTTTACAGGCTAGGTTTTTTTATGGGATCGTGAGACCTGGATCTCTTCCTGACGAGGAAGATGGCGAGCCTTTCCCTTTGAACCGAACCGAACCACAGCCATTCTGAGTTGGCCCAGAAGGGCAGGTTGCTCTTCTCTCACGAACAATTGCAACAGTGCGGTAGGACGAAATCGCACCAATCACAAACTTTTGACCTGTTGGATTTGACTTGACTGAACACTGACTATTAAGCCGGCAAGACTGACATATCTGAGCTCAGATAGGATTCCGACTGTTATTATTATTGCTGTCACTGTATTTTATTTTATGTTTTCATTCCTGTTCATAAAATGCTGTTAAATTGTTGCTAAATAGTTTAATACAATTCATAGCAACTTTACCTGTGGCTCCAGTCATTCTTCTCCACGCAACTCCCTTTATCCCTCCTGCGAATCTAGCTATTGGCCCATTCTCTCCATCTTACTTTAATTTCCCCTACCCTATCCTGTACTTGGCTACATAAGGCTCTGTAATAAGTTCCCACAGAGGTTTTTCAGGCTTCTGATTCAACTTTAGCATCACTGCTTCTGATAAATGAAAAGAAATGTCCTCAATCTCAAAGCCACCTCAAAGCCCTAATGTGGTCAGTTTTGTAGATCGCATGCGAGTCTGCACTTTAGGATTGGCTTGTTTTAAATTTAGTGCTTGTTTTGAGGCAGTGAGTGGCTTTAAGGCACAAACTGGAGACTCAAATTGCCATTTTGAAAGTGACAAGGTGCTGATTTGCCCGCCTGGCACTGAGCGATTGGACATCACTGTTGACAAATGGGCAGTGGAACAAAACTGGCAGGATGCAGGGGAAGACAAAATGCCTTCAGCCAAAGTTTTTTTCTACTATCTGTTATCACAGCTGGACAACAGCTAGTTAAAATTCCTAAATTTATTGAGTATAATCATTTTGCTGCCAACTGTTTCTGTGTCAACCATACTGTGGCAAATATTTACATACTGTATTGTTATTGGATATTCAGACTGTGGTCTTTTTTAGTTAGTCACATGAAATAATAATGGAATTTTAACGACAATCACATTTTTAATGTTACTTTTGATGGCTGAAAAAAAAAACACACTTTTAATTCTACGGTATGATATCAGCAGCTGAACCAGCTGTTTTGTATGATAAATTGAACAGCAGTTATATAATATTCAGCCACAATGTTAAAACCCTGTCTAATATCATGTGTCCTCCTTACTCTGCAAAAATAGCTCTGACCGTTTGGTGCATGGACCTCAGGTGTTGTACTGTGGCATCTAGCACTAAGATGTAGAAGCAGATCATTTATGGCCTGTGGGTTTTGGGGTGGGTCCTTCTCAGAGTACAGTACATGTATTTTGTTACATGTCAAAATAACATCCAAATAAATGCCAGCATCTATTTTTTAACCAGCTAAACATTTCACTGTAATCAGATGAAAGGTGTTGAATGTTATTAACTTGAATATAATGGTATTAAGAATGGATCCAGAGGCTTTTTATAATTCTCTGTAGCTGGTATATACTTTATGACTGACTGTAGGACTGCCAGACAAGCTGAAATGCTGCCTGTGGGTGTGAAGACTGTACTGTCTGAGGAAAGGAGAGCAGACCTGAGTGGGTCAGTGGATGCCAATATAAGACAGTTGTAAAGGGATTACAGAGGAAGTGATGAGATGCAGATTGCAGTCATTTCTGCAGCACTGCTGTAATGCAAATTGGAAAGAGCAATGCATTGAATTTCTAGTTCTGCCATGTAATACATGAAAAATCAATTTTACAATTACCATTTCTTAAAAGGAGCTTGAGAAAGCCAAGGCTCATTTGCCAAAGCTGCTGTATGTACAACCACAACGTGGTTGATGCCTGTCATGGTGGTAAGCCCCCCCCCCCCCCCCCCCCCCCCCCCCCCCCACACACACACACACACACACACACACTCCCCCAACCCAACCATATGGTTTAAACCTGAGATGCTTTCATACAAAAGGAATCCTGTTTAGCTTAGTTGGCGTGAGACTCTGGAGACAGCTAACAGATAACGACAAGCCAACTGAAGTGTGGCCCTAGCAGTAGAAACCTGGGTGCAGAAGGAGATTGGTGAGGCCATTAAGCAAGGCTTTCAGTCAGCCTTGAGGAAATTATGACAAACCATGAGGTAATTTAGGAAAGGGGAGCAACTTCCCTTTCACACTGTTTATAGTGGAGATGGAGTGTGGCTCATCTGAAATAAGGATATAATTTGGCAGTGGAAAGAACACTCAGCCATCACTGTTGCTGAGGTCACTGAAGTAGTCAAAAAGCTCTCAGATGGCCAGGTCCGTGGGGTGAATGTAATTCTTATTCTTATAGTTCTTGAAAATCTAGGGCTGGATTTGTTGACACGTGGCACTGCGTGGTCTGCACAGTGTTTTGCGATTTTAGAGGGCTCACACTCCTCAGTTTGCTCAGGAAGGTGTATGCCAGGATGCTGGAGAAGAGAGTTCTGTCACGATCAGCATTTTGGTTTTAGTTTGTTATGTTTAAGTCCTTTAGGTTTTCTAAGTTCGTTCTATCATGCCTAGGTTGTCATTATAGTTCTTTGTTTGTTAGTTTCCCTCTGTGTTTTCTACCCCTGTATTAAGTCTCCCCTGTCCTATGTGTTTCATGTCTGCATGTCATTTGTTGTCAAGTTAATGTTGTCATGTCTGTCTCATTGTGTTTCCTGTTTTATTTTGAAGAGGTCATGTGTTCCTGTGTTCATTGTGTTTAGTTTTACTCTTCTACTGCATGTCATTATGTTCATTTGTGTCAGCTGTTTTTCCCCATGTGTTTCCACTTCCCCTGATCACCTCCTGTGTGCTTTTAGTCTGTGTTCATTCATGTCTTGTCCAACCGTCTGCTATCCTACCTTGAGTCCATGTTCCTGGGTTTTGGTATGTTTAGCGCACCCAGTTTAGGTTATGATTTAGTTTTGTCTTTGCTTTAGTTTTTCTTTGCTAAAATCAGCCTTCAATAAACGGCTTGTTTTCAGTTAATATTAAGTCTTTTTATTTTGCGTGTACGCACTTGGGTCCACCCTCTCCACTCTCTATAGTCTGCCTCTGCCAGACTGTGACAAGTTCAGATCCACTTCAGATCCATGAGGAGCAATTTGATTTTTGTCCTCACCAAGGAAAATTGGGCCAGTTCTTTATCTTCTCGAGGTTGTGTGAGAGTATATGGTCAACATGTGTTTTGAGGACTTTAAGAAGACATTTGACCATATCACTCTGGGCATACTGTTGGGGAAGCTGTTCAGGAGTATGGAGTCAGTGGCTAGCCCATTGCTACAGGCCATTTAGTCCCTGTACAACCATATCAAGAGCAGTAAATCGAACCTGTTTGATTTACTGGATGTGTTTTGCTTCTTACCAAGGTAGACCAAATCATGCATCACTAGCAATACGACACAATACTTGGTTTTTAATTCAGTTGTCTGCGCATAGCTTATTTAGCAAGTCAGAAATACACAACAGTGGCATCACAGATTACATTTTACTACTGTTTTTGTTAACTGCCAATATCTTGGATTGTTAACTTGTAGTTGGTGGGACAGCTCCAAGTTTTTGAGTCAGAAATCTGAGTTAAAGCAGCATTTCAGACGAACATTCAGACTTGGACTTCTGAAGTTCCAACTGCTGCCTTAAGCCGCAATACACTGCAAATATCTCAGGGTCTTGTTTACAGGTGACGTAAGAGTGGAATGGGAGACTGACAAAGTAATTTGTGCAGCGTCTGCACTGATGTGGATGCTGTACTGGTATGCTGTGATAAAGAGAGAGTTGATTCTGAAAGCAAGCTGTCAATCTACTTTCCTAACCTTACCTTTGGCTATGAGCTCTGGGTAGTGACCACAAGGAATCTGAATGAATGAATACATACAGTAGAAAATAGGCTATATCATGGCTGGGCTTGATTGGTGAGCTTCATCATTCAGGAGTAAAGCTGTTACTCCTCTGCATTAAAAAGAGCCAGCTGAAGTGGTTCATGCATCTGATTATAATGCCTCCTGGATGTCCCCTAGGCAGTAGCAAACACTGCTTGCTACTGATTACACAAATCTAAATCTATTTTACCTTGTGTCCCTCTCAATTAACAATAACTTGAGGTGGACAAGCTGAGAGGTCAGCAGATTTTTTTCTTTCCTTGGTGGTTTGCGCATGCACATTGTGGATAAACGTGTGTTGGCTGGGTCTGGTCTTTCATGGTGAATTGATTAGAGACCAGCACAAGGTAAGCTTCTGCAGGCTCTGCTTTCACTGCTATTAGATCAGTTATGAGCTAGGCTTTGTATGGAAACGCAGCTAGCATTAGCAACTGGACTGGCTTCAGTAATTTATCATTGTGACAGATGAATTTGTTCTTGCTAACCACCTTGGCCATGTGCGATTTGGAGAAGATGGAGTTTAAAAAATCTGTTTAAAATTCCTTTAGTACAGCAAGGAAAAGTCTGATGATGGAGAGCGGATGGCAGCTCTGACTATGTCTGGTCTAATGAAGCAGGCTAGTTGACCAGATGCAGGCTCAGCAGTCCTTTCAGATTGGCATCTGTGAGTTTAACCAGCTATTTTGCCAACTTTCCACCTTCATTTTCCAATCATATTTTAACCCCTATTGTAGATATTTTAACTCAGCTAATTCATCAATTTTTTTTTTAAATTTTGAAATATGTGGTCCTCACAGGATAGCCACAAACATATGATTAAGGTATTTAAAATGAGCTGAACCTTAAACATATACAGCAGCAATATTAATCCAATGAACACATTAATGATTTCTGCAGAATAACATATTTTTACTTTTGATACTTTATGCACAATTTTCCATTAATACAGTTTTATGGATGACCTGGAGGAGCCCAGGAGAGTGAGATCTGGGAGTCTCTGCTTAGACTGTTGCCCTCACAACCCTAACCCCGATAAGCGGCATAAAGGATGAATGGATGGATTTCTTAAAATGTAGCATAACTAATCTGCACTTACCTGTTTTTAGATAGAGGTTATATTGCAAATACACGTATCTCTGCAAATACTTTTGAACAAATGAAGGCTGAATCAGGTGGGTAGGCCCACCAGATATGACTTTGGCAGACAGTGTTGTATATCACAGCATCCTGTTGAGAGCTAATGCATAATTCAGTCCCTGTAGTGCAAGTCAGAATCAGAGTAGAACAGCCATTCACACTCATTCGATCTGATCAGATCCTGGTTCCTACCTGGAATTTTCAAAACAAATTCTTCCAACAGAACATGACTAGGTAACCCTCACTGGATATATATTCTGAAGGCTCATCTTGAGTGGTAATGCATTCCTGTGTATGCCTGTCTGCCTCTGCTCTTGCAAGAGTAATCCCTTGAAAAAGAAAGGAGAAAATATGTTATATTTGAGTTGCCTCTGGAACCCCTGCTTTAAATCTAGTGACATTAGGTGATCTTGACCAGCAGCAGCTCATCTTAAACTTTTGAGCATGTGATGGCGTAACTGCTCACACCTCACATTAGGTGAGAGGTGAGGAACCAATTACCTGGAGATATGTCTTGGGGCCAAAAATATCATTGTCAGCTTGTCACAATGTGAGAAATAGGGTGGAAAAAAAAGAGAACAGTGACAAATCGCAAGGTAACATGACAGATTGTGTTATCTTGAGTTTTCTCCCCAGAGTTGACAAGATCATTCGTTGGACCCATAACTATGGTCATCAGTAGTACAAGATTGCTGCTTCTGTTAAATTGTTTTGATCACTGCGTTGCATTGTGAAGAGTCATCTTACTTGATTAAAACAAGAAAGGAAGCAGCTTTTTGCTTAAGAGAACCAAAACACAGTGGATCTATGTTTGGTGACTTCATGTTATGATGACTCTTCACAACACACGGTAGTCTTTATTAACCCTGTAAAGCCTGAAACACAAAATAATTGATGTAGAAAAACTCATGCATCACAAAAACGGATGTATCAAATATAGTACACTTGGCCTTACAGGGTTAAACCAGTACTTACTTACTTCTACTTGGAAACAGTGTTGGTAAATTCCATCCTTCCATCCAGTCTCTGCCGATTATCCTCATCAGTGTCATGGGGGGACTGGAGCCTATTCAAGGTACCATAGGGCGAGAGGCAGGGTACAGCCTGGAAAGATTGCCAGTCTGTCTTGTGACCTATTTTTCAGTCAGATTTTGTTGTTAAGGTTTTGGCTCAGTGTCTGCTGAGGGAAACTTGTATCAGTGCCTCACTACTTGGTTTACTTCACTCCCTGGAAACCCTGATCTCACCTTGAACTTGAGCACTTGTCATGTACTCTGGATCTCACTCTGCTTTGTCAACAGTGCAACTTGAAATTCATTCTGGAGAACACCAAAAAGTTGTGTGGCAAATTGTGAGGCAAACCAGGCCAGCAGAGTGACAACTGTGCTGCTGTTGCCAAAAATACCTTTTCAAATTGCTCTGAGCAGGCAAAATATGGCACAGGCCACAATTCAGGTTGTTTTTCCTCTCAGTTTGTTGTGGAAGAACTTGGCAATAACAGTCTAAAAGTGTTGGAACTGTGGGGAAAAATAAAAATAAAAATAACATCTATAAACTCTGATACTGTGGACTCATCCTCTGGAAACTCCTGTTTGTTCTTCTGGTTATGGTCAGTGACCCAGCTCTCATCACACGTGATAGACCTTGCATAACAGTCTCCGTGGGGCCCACTGTGATTTCTACCTTTGTGGATGTTTTGTCTTTTGCTTGTTCTCCTATCTTAGGTACCAACGACTGCTGCTGACTCTACTCAGCAACTGGGCCAGGGATAAGGTAAGAGAGTCCCATTGTCAAAGTGCACCATATCTGTCTGGGGGAAAGCAGCTTGTCTGTCGCGTTTAGTGTCATTATTAAAACAAGAACCTATTCTTTACATCCTGTCTCCTTGTTTCCTTTTTCAACTCAGATACTTTTGTTGTTATTTCTTCACATCCCCAGGAATTTTATGTTCCTGAGGAACATAAAACCTTGACATGAATTTTAAATCCGTTTGAAACTGAAGTTGATTTGTATCAAGTTTCACACTGATACATTTACTTCTCAACCACTTACACTCTTGCAAGTGGCCAAAAGGGGACTATCAGGGTGCAATTTAACCACACTGAAGAAATAAAAGCAGTGCAGCGCTGCATGAGGAGCTGGCTTTGAGGAGGCCGGTGGCCATATTTAAATTAGCTATTTGTTTTGTCTTTGTGGGCTGGGGTTTCAGGATTTGTAATCAGCGCTCATGTTGTTAGCTGTTTTGTGCTGGACAGGTTTTTGGAGTTAATTTGCTGTTGCAACATAAAAAATACTTAGTGATTAGACAGAATGAACACTGTAATTCTGCAGAGTAGAATGCTTAATACACTGAAAGAAGAACTTTGTCTGATTTTATTGGAAGCTGGTAGGAGTTACCAAGTTGTCATGAAGCTTGATAGGAGGAAACGGGGAAAGACCAATTTCAAGTCTAATAAAAGAGCAACGTTTTTCCTTGAGTTTCACTACTGTGCTGTTCAGTTATCATGCAGAAAGGAGTTTTTGTGGCAGAAGAAGCAGAGATATCAATCTCTCTGCTGACAGTAGCTTTAGTAGACCAATACAGACACTCAACTTAATACAGTTTGAGAAAGGGACATGACGCTTACCTTTTTTTTCTCCTAGAAAATTTGATCTCTTGCTCTCATATCCTTATCGCTATCACTTTTACTATTACTCTCCAACTTACACATAACACTCAAAGCTAAAAAAAAAAAAGTTCACAGGTGTGGGAAATGTGTAAAATCACTACCACTATGAAGCACAGGCTTAGGAACACTGAGTAAAAGAAAAAAACTGCATAGCCAAAACAAATGACAAAATAACTCCTGAAATTCACTGAATAACACAGAATAGTGATAAATAACCACACCACTGTTTTTGAACGAAAACTTATTTTTATACAAGGATGGCGAGAAAGCGGGTCAACGAGACATGGATGTCTGTTTGATAAATCAGTTGCCATGGAGTCTATTAATTCAGTATCTTGCTGAGTCTGACTTGTATCAGGTGATTTATTTTGTTCTATTTTATAAAATAGATGTAATGCATTTCTGCTAATACATGTGTACGGCAGATATGGTTGTGAAACTTAAAAACAAACCATCCCAGTAGAAGGCTTATGTCAATGGCCAAGTTACAGTCTGCATGGCCTCGGTGAATGTTGAAAGTGGTTGCAACTCCCGCAGGCCCTTTTTTATCACTGTCGGTGTATTTAAAATGGGCCCTGCAGTAAAGGAAAAAGATGACTTCACAGCTGCGTAACAGTGTGTACAATCAGTGTAAGAAGTAAGGATCTCTGGTTACCATTTCATTTTCACAGGACATAAACTGATAACAACAGCTGAGACTGACAGCGGGATTTATATCCAGACACCGATATATACATCATTCTGTATCAGCTTTCCTTAAAACGGAGCAGACAGATATGTGTCTGCAGCTGTGTAAAATCCACAAGAGGTGCACTCGTATTCTTGAGGAGAGGACAGTACTATAAAAGGCATTATAGTTCACATCTCTATGACACATGAGATGAAGCAAAATCAGAGCCATCCTGAGACAGGTGTAACATATATTTAGTCAGTTAGCACCAGCTCTCGTCTCTGTTTCAGTATTAATACAATGTTAATGGTGACATTAAGGTAGTGTCAGGAAATATTTACTCTTGTCTTACATTGATACTGTGATTGTGTTGATGAGACTGAACTGTTACTCCATTTCTTCATATAGCCTAATTAGTTACTGTCGTCAAACTCAGTAAGGAAAAAAGTGCCTTGAAAACAGCAGAGTGTATCCCTGTATTTATCCAAATTGTATTTAGCCAATATAGTAATTGTTTCATGCCATTTAGCGTGAATAAGGATTGCAATAATCATTTTGAGTAATCCATGTACAGCAAATGCACGGACCAAAACAGTGAGAATCACCTTCTTTTCCTTGTGATTTCACTCTGCGAGCCAACAGATCCAGTTTCACCGAGAATCTGTTGGATTGATTTAATAGTTGGTGCGTGAGC
This sequence comes from Aulonocara sp. 'chitande type north' Nkhata Bay, assembly GCF_057382095.1. Classification (NCBI taxonomy): domain Eukaryota; kingdom Metazoa; phylum Chordata; class Actinopteri; order Cichliformes; family Cichlidae; genus Aulonocara; species Aulonocara sp. 'chitande type north' Nkhata Bay. The sequence goes on from NC_141357.1 coordinate 32,882,535, forward strand.
AAACTCAGCAAGGAGGCACGATAAATCATTTTTATATGTAAAAATTGATAGGGGGGCTCAGTTCCCCAGGTTATGAGTTAAAACTCTCTGGTTGGCCGGCGCTTTTCTGTGTGGAGATTGCTGCTGCATGGATTTTCTTTCTCTCTTATGCTCCTCCTACAGCCAAATGATAGGAGATCATAAATTGTCCAAGTGTGGATGTGAGTGTAAATAGGTGTCTGTCTTTGCATGTTAGCCCTGTGATAGACTAGAAATCCGTCCAGGGTGTACCATGACTCTCACCCGATGTCTGCTGGGATAGGATACCTCCCCTCTGTGACGCTATGGAAAGCGATGAAGAGAATGGATATATGTAGCAATGGATCCTGAAATGAGAGGATTTACACCTTTAAAGTTGTGCTTTTACTATTTTCCCTCTCAGCATCTGTGAGCAATGATTTAATTCTTAATTAATGCACAGAATTTGCTTTTACTTTTGCATTTAATTCATACATTCTATATTGTAAAAGGTTGCTCTTGTTGAACAAAAGATCAAGGTAATAAATTTGAATAAATTTGAATTTACATTTGAAAGCCTGGTTTAAAAACTAAAGATGCAGGGAAAATAACCAATGGGATTTATGTGAAAAATAATGTCATTAGCTCCAAGAAACCGACCCCAGGCTAAGATAAGTGTACATGTAGTTAGTTAGCAGTATTTTAGAGGAGCTGTGAAGGAGCAGAAGTGCACATCATGGAATCATATCACTTCATTTGTATGAACATTTACAGAGCCACGATCTGTAGCCAGTGTCACTTGATCACTTCCTGCACTTGGCTAATGCAAATGTAAAAGGGTTTTTTTTTTGCAGCTCTGCGTGATGACTGTGAAACATTATTCTGTATTAAATCCTTTTAAGTGCACAAAGAATTCAGAAGGGGAAATGCAGAATTTTGAGTTGGATGAATTTAGGCAGCAAAATTTTTCATTCTTTTTTTTCCTCTGTGCTTTTATGAAGAACACTAAAGCTACTCACCATGATTAATATTAACTACAGAGGGGGAGAAACTGCACATTCAAGTAGTCATCTGCATTTGCTAAAAGTGCTGCACTGCATTAAGTAGCGTCTCCTGCTTTTAAAGCAAGTTGTGCAAGAGCACTTCTCTCCTCTGGCTGTATTAAACGAACAGACTTTTGGTTGTTGTGGAAAATAATGAGTGCTTTGAGGCAGACGTGTTTTATCATGCAGTAGGAGACCTGTAGATGTTAAAGAAACTATCTCTCTATCAGTCTTGGTCATTGTCCTGTCAGAGTACATTTTTGAGTTTACCAAACTGGGGGTTTGTCTGGCAGTGCTGACATGGCCTTTGTTCTGTGGACCGCTATATCAAAACGAGCAGGGGGTAGAGTAATGCAGCTCCCTGAGAGGTAAGCCTTTTAACCTCGGCACAATAAAGTGAGGCATCACAATTCAAAGGGCCGCTCTACAGTCTGTACACAGTAATCTGTTCAGTCATGCGTCACTGTCACCCACATTCTCTATGCCATCACATTTCTGTCTTGTCGTAAATACTTCAATCACAGCATGTCTCCCCTTGAGGAATAGCACTTTCTTGAACCAAAACGGAGGCCAAGGCAGTTTCACATTCCAGCCAACACCTCATCCATCAGATTGAGCAATAATGGCACCTTCTGTGTCCTTATTAAGAACAGTTTTCATAAGACACAGGGGACACGACTTTGTGAACAACAACAGTGTATCAATCAATACACATCAGCGCATCTTTAAAATCTTCATGTGGAAGCAGGGCCAAGCTGGAAATACTTTCATGTGTGCTGCGTATGTTCTGGCATCTTCTTTATTTGTGAAAAATGGAAACATAGTAAAAAGCAGTATCACGGTTGGATACAAATGTATCTAATGTAAAATAACTGGAACCCTTAGATTCTTCCTGTATTGTGGTTCAGTTTTATTATATAAGGTTCTGCCTGGCAGGTTAAATACATTATCATTCGACTCTTGTGTCAGACACAGAGCTACAGATGAATGGCTTTACATATACTGAAAGGTCACACGCTGTGAGAAAGCTACACTTTTAAAGGACAAATACAATTATTTGCATAGTTGCACTTAACAAGTATAGGAAAGAGACTTTATCAGTCCTAAGTTGGCAGTACGAGAAATGCATACAGAGGGTTTTTATAATATCAACACAATCAGATGTTCAGTCTCATTATTTAGAACGCAAAACAAAGACATTCCTCCCACTTCACTGCTCAGTACCGAAAACATAAAACTGAAATATCGTCCTCAGAGAAGAATGGAAGGGACCATATACAATGAGCAGTGTTAAAAGAGAGACAGACGAGTATTTCCTTTTTGTTTGCAGCAATACACGTGTGAGAAAATCAGGATATTGTGTTTTGCAATAATGGAGACACTTGAGTTTTTGATTTTTATTGCTGTGGCTGATGTTGCATTGATTATGATCTTGGATATTAGAAGATCTGTGATAAATGTGCACAAAGAGCCTTATTTTGTTTTAAAGTAAAGCTGATATGGCTTTATTCCAACAAAACATATAATCTCCAAGATTATAAAACAGTTCATTTTGACTCCAGATTTCACACCTTATATGATGCCGTTGAGAATATAGTTGCATACAAATGTCTGAGAGGACAAAAAAAAGTTGTAGCAATTTTATATGCAAAAGTTCAAAGGTCAACTTCATGGCAACCTCTTTATGTTCTGCCAAAGTCCTTTTTTGGCCATTACTCAAAGCCATAACTAAAGAGCAGAAGGGGAGATTGTGACCATATTTCATTTTGCGTCTCATAGTGAATTGGGACACTAATAAAATCTGCCACTAAATCTGTCTGTCATCTGGACAGACATGAATATAAACTGCAACTTAAATGCTTGGCAGAGTTATACAACCACAAAGTAATAACTCATGGTTTTACTCATAATTCTTACAAATAGGGGTGTGTTTTTTATATTGTCACTGTTTTCCTAAAGTTTTTTAATATAAAGTGCAGCATTCGCTTAGAGATTTGCAGTATATACCAGCATGATGAATCTTAACCTGTTATGTATCATACTACTAGATACTTCATTCAAGCAGAGGTCTTTACAGATCAAGAGTGGGCGTTCCAGACTCAAGTGGCTGCTTCTTCACTACTGCACACGGTTGGTTAAGGTAAGCGTTGGGGGGCAAGGTAAGTGTTCTTCAGATACTGCTTATCATCTTCAGAGGGGTAAGCTGCAAACAAAGAAGCAGTGATAAATCTCAGGTTGAACATGTTACTCACTGGCATAGCAGCTTCACCATTCGCCAGATATGTCTGGTCACACAGTTGTTAGAAGTGATTTTACCCATGGGTGTTGCTGCCTTGCATTATGCTAAATAGTTAATCCAGTCACTGCACCGCATGTGTCGTAAGGCCTGCTCTTGTTGTGGAAATCATTTCAGAGTCAGTGGTACGAAACAACAGAAATATTCTCATATAAATGTAATTTACCTGCTGAACTTGTAAGAGATTAGAGAATGGTTAGTGTAGCTTGAAATAAGTCGTAGATGTTCCTTCGCAATATGAGAATGTGTTATGACTTGATGCAGTTACGGTTCCAGTTTGCTGTTTGAGCCTGTGGTTGTTAGCCATCATATGCTTTCACTTTTTCATTTGCAAGAGTGGTCAGATTAAAGCGTACAGGTCACCTTGAGTAACAGAACAAGCAGCAAATACAAACAATGCCTTACCTCAGATGCCATTTTAATAAGATTTTAAACTATAAAAAGCTTCTTTCGCTTGTCGCTTTAACCTTATGCAAAGTTTATTCAGTTCTCAGCAGCTCTGTAATCATAGGCATTGGTAAAACTGTATACAGACCTATGCTTTAATACCCAGTGATGCTTATCTTCATGCACTAATGAGTTAATATTTACACAAAACAAATCTCTAAGCTCAGGGTTTAAATAAGTGTTTTTTTCCTGTTTATCACAATAACATGAAGTGATGGTTTCCATTAAAAACCTGATAATTAATCCACATAAATAATACAGGCGGTTTCAGGTCAATAATGCATTACCTCAATCACACTTGATAATCATGCATAGTCACAACTTGAGGGCCCATTTCTCTCCCCCGCAGCAGTTAAGTCACTTTTCATTTTCCCCTGGGATTAAGCGGTTGGCAGCTTTATTTACATTAAATATTCTGGACCAGTGCACCACAGACTTTATAACACACATTTTCCTTCTTTACATGCTTTTGGTCTTTAGTGGGTAAATAAGAAAGACTTTGCTCCTAAGGCCACCAGGGAAGTCAGACAAAAAAATTGAGCTAATTAAAATAGGTAATCAGCACTTTCTGTTTGGAAAATGAATTATTGTTTGTTTACACTTCAGGGAACTCTTTCTACAAAAAGATAAAGTTCTTTATCCATAGCAAAATCTGAGCTTAAATACAATTAGGAGGGAAAGCTCACTTGTGCCTGTTAAGTCAGTTTTGTTTTTGTTTGTCTTTTTTTTAATGTTGCAGCTGAGACAAAATATTTACCTGCCTCCAAAAAGTTAGGATCCTGTGATTTGTGCGCCTTTTAAAAATGACATATAATCAATAACATCTAAGTTGTTTACTTTTTATATCATAAAACTGATGCTAGCGACATATTCAAAAAAAAAAAGGAGCAGGGACATGTTCACAGCTGTGTTGTATCGCCTCTTATTTAAATGTTTCATCGACTTATATTAAGAGATATCAGTTTTGTGATGAAGGTAAAACATTAATTGTTTTATATGTGCACAAACTCATTAACTGTTTCAAGGCTGGTATGAAAGAGAGACAGCAGATGATCTTAGTTGTGCTTCCTTGGACAAAATTTGATTAAAGAGGGTCCCCGTACTCTGTTAATATCCTCTTTGACTGATAGCTTGTGCAGCAGACAGCAGCTTAGTAAGCCAAAGCCTCTTATTTTCCTGTGAATTCCTCGCTCTAGAATTGATAACCTGCATTAAAATTCGTTAGACTGCTAACAATGTGAAAATTTGCATAAATTAGTTGATTTCTTTTCATTTATGTTTGACCAGCAATGCCTGTTGGAATGCTCAGGCATAGCTGAAAACATTTGCATTTGCATTCTGGGATTCATTGCACAAAATATGTGCCGTAGGCTAACTGCTAGGTATAAATATTGAACAGCTGTAGATAAGGACCATAATGCAAGCCATATTTTATAAATACATGAAGGGTATATGTGTACATTTTATTTTGTATATTTGTTCAAGTGTGGGTTGACACCAGTGTTTAAAGATGACAAATTACTTTTCACAGTCTTTTGCAAGAATGCTAACTGTGTTGTATGTTTAATAATAAAGCAGACAAGCAGGTCAAAGAAAATGACAGCAGGAATGTCTTAATTCCAGTGAATCAGCTTTAAAATAAAGCTCTGCACTTGCATACATTGTGAGTTTGGGTGGTGTATTGATTGACACTGTTACTCCACGCTTGGATGCCCATTGGCATCTGAGAGAAGTGGCAGAGCTGTGGACGATGAGTTGTGGAACAGTTCAAAAAACAAAACCTAAAAGCAGCTTTATTTTTAAAATAAAATAATGGAACATAACTTGTATCATTTCCTGTTGGTATGATCAGGGGAGCTTGACCCTTCACTGAGCTATTTAAAATTTCACAAGCAATTCAGCTGAAAGGGTTGCTGTGACCTTGCTGCAACCATTGAGGTTCATTTTGTTATACTGATGTTATCAGCCTTGTGCTAATATTTATATAAGATGAGATATGAATCCTATTGTGGATCTAACAGTTACAGATCTATTTAAAAGCCTGATTCTAATCTATAAGCCTCAGAGAGTTAAAAGGAGGTCTTCATTTTAGACAACTGTTTTGAGGCTATCAGTGTAAATTCATCTTAAAGTTTGTTTATTTTTATCCGGCGTAAGTGTTAGGGAACGTGAGCCAGGCAGAGATGTCACACTGCTTTTATTGAATGACTAAACACTAAAGTCAAATCACCATACGCAGGAAAATGCCATTGTATACTTAATGCTCAGTTCTCCTCACCGCAGATGCCAATAAGCATTCTTCCATTTCAGTCCTCGATTGATCTTCCATTTTTCATTATTGCAGTGAGAAAAAAATTCCCTCTGACAAATCGATTTCAAGATATTTAGTGTTCAAGTTTCTCTTGTAGGTGGTCTTGTTTAAGTGGTTACATGAAAATGGGCAAAACAAAGCAAAAAAAACAGGAGATATTTTCAGAGAAAGGACAGCCCAGTATGCAATAGAAGTTCACTTGTATGACATGGCAGTTGCATGACATGTACCCAAGACAACCAGTCCTCCAGGATGTCACAGAGACACATGATATTATGTGACAGGACTTAATGATATATTAAGAACCAGTGAAATGATGTCTTCTAGCTCACACCACTGACATATTACTGACACATGCAGCAGTCCAGTGGAGATACTCCAAGATACTGATGATACTCCAAGTTTTGTAATGCTGGATTTCTGATCTGATCCCTCTCTTAATCGTGTATATTTTTATAAAACACGTGCTACTTTAGAGACCTTATTTTACGATGCCTTATATAAAATTAGCTGCAGCACAAAGATAGCTTTGAGTTTGTGCAATGAATAAATGTCCATATCAAACACATGTCTACGCATAACATTCACCCTAGTATTTTTAGACGTTACGTTTAATAATTCTGTAATTTTGTACATCACACATCGTAATTTCTGTTTGCAGTAAGCATGCAAATCTGGTTTGCCTCTGTGTTTGTTTATGTATCAATTCCCGTAAAGATAACCTGGTAAATTTATTCAGTTTTATTTTAAAAATGTGTTTTCTTTCTTACCCTATAGTGTATATTGGCCACACTTGAAGAGTGTTTCTCATTACTTCTACTGCAGCAGTAATTGAAGCAAGTAGCGCTGCTGTTCACTTTGGGTGGTGCTGTTATTTATTTATGTTATTTAAGGGAAGCAGGCTGAAGGACACATAACTTCCTTTGAGATTAGCTTTTGTTGTTGTACAAGTAGAACTAGCTAGACTCTTGCAGCACAGAGAGATGCTGAACTACTCAGTCATCATTTGGCATTTTAAGGTTCTGTAATGCTGCATTAAGTTAATTTTTATTTTTTATTTATGAATCACTCTGGCTCTTTCAAATATTTACTTGTATGAACCTTTGAAGTGTTCATTACAGTGGCAGCAGAATGTTGATATTGATTTTACTGACTGCTATTCCTTACATGGCTATATATTTTAAAAGCAAACAAGATTCCGAATGCAATATAAAACCATAATTCTGCACCGTACTTGTATGATGTTTCTACATTCAGACAGTATCTGCATTTATTGTACTGTAAATATTTCAGTATTCCTGAAAGTAGAGACACTCTTAGCCACTTCTCGCTGCATTTCGCACATTCAAGATTTCCTCTTAGCTTTTTTTATTGGCTACCATTAGATCAAGTTGCAATGTAAATTCATTGCAGCAACATCTTGAGGTCATTTGAGCAGCTGCTTATGTAAAGTGAAAAGGGACCCTGCTGATGCAATAAGTATTTACTGAAGCACAGAAGCACTAACTAAATTTCCTCTCTGCTGGAGATGCAATATGTAACAGTTGTCATTTCCAATTACTCAGACTGAGTAGGTGGCAGGTGATTGACCCTGTAAACATATTTTGTGCCTGAAGACGTGTGAAACCAGCCAAAAACAACGATAATGGACAGCCTGTAGAGGTCTGCCTTTGTCTCCGATGCTTCTGCTGCATTGTGCATCTGTGTTTGTGCAGTGCATAGTTGTTATTTGTACTCAAATGATCTCGCTGGAAATGGAGAGATATTTCTTAGTTAGATGTTGTTATTTTTTTTTTCTAAAAAAAATATCAATCCTAGCCAATCATATATTTGAGATGCTTGAGGTCCCTTGGGAACCCACAGTAATCTGAGCGCTAAGAGTAATAATATTAGTAAGTGTGAAAATGTTTGTGCATGCAGTCCTGATTAACATATGGCGGAGATGAATCATGGAACCAAAAACAGTTTATTTTTTTGGCAATGATAAACAGAGTATGCCTTTTCTGGCAGTGAACCACTAGGTTTTGTTTTGTGCTTTTAGAAACTAGAAACTGCAGTTTGTTTTTATAATGTCATAGATTTCAGGGTGTATTTCTGCAGACTAAACCAGAGAATTTAGGAAATTAATTTCTAATAAAAAAACGAAAGATTTGTTTTCAAATAATGGCCTCATCGGATCATGAGAAATTTCACTGCTACTGTGTGTGAAGCAGTCTGTAACCATTAAAAAATAAACTGTATTTGTAAAGGAGGGATACAAGGAGGTCACGACGTAGTAAAAGCACATAATTTATTAATATCATTTATTGTTTCATGTGAGACGCTTGTCAGAGTTACAGGTGTCAGATCGTTTGTCATTTAGTTATACAACTGCTCCTATTTTGCACAGTGTTTAGTGCACTATATATTTATGAAGGTGACCTTTACTGAAGAAAATGTCTAATTGTGTTTTTCTCATCCACTCTTATAGTCTCTGACAGGTCGGTCAAGGCACATACTATGTGTAGATGTGAGCGTATATATCAGACATGCTCTTTTTCTGTCCATCTCTAAAAAAAACCCAAAACAAATAAAAAAATATTAATCTTATTTTTCAAAATTAAATATTATAGGATCCTCATTAGGAGGGCAAAATGCATTTGTAGGTGCTGCGCTAATCTCTAATTTCCTGGATCGGATTTGGTGAGTCAAAAAAAAAAAATCAACAAAAAAGCTACAGTTATTTATTCCTTTGTGCTCAGACCGGAGCTCTCCTCATAGATAATTTATCAATGCTAGTGCTTTGGCATCAGCTAAGAGTTGTGTATGTGTGCAGAGCAGTAAACGAGTGCATTCTCAGATACTATTGGCTTTCACACCGTGAAGTTTCCTGATGGCTATCAGGAAACTTTGCGCTTTAATTGATTTGGATCAATTACAGCTGACTCCTGGTTGTCATCAAGAAGAAAAGATCAATATTCTAGCTCAAGCCAAGAGAGGTCAAAAGCATTGTGCATGTAAACTGTCCTGCATATGTGAAGTATGGCCTTGTAGATGTTAGTTATTTTCTTGTCAAGCCAAAACTTAACAAGCTGTAACTTCTTTTACACACTTTTGGCAGCATTCTTCAGAGATAGAGCAGCTATATCCTTAATACAGGAACAAATCTCTAGTGTTTTCAATCAGTTTGCAATGTTTTTGTTTTTTTTGTTTTTTTTAAAAAAGCACGTCATTGAAACTGATTACATAAAAGAACCTTTTCATTTTTGTGGTTTTCTAAACATATGCTTTGTTTTACTTGTTACATCCTTATTTCAAGTTTAATAGCAGACTGTACAGAAATAGGTGCTGGCAGATATTCCTTAATTACCTTAATTAACAACACTCATTAGAGTGATGACTTAAGATGTCAAACATCTACCAACATTGATTGAGCTCTAGCAACTAACAGAAAATTAACAGTTGTAAAAATAGAATCTTGGAAGCTTTAGCCTACGGTTTAAGATGAAGGATTATGCAAAATTATTTCTTTAGTTAGGGTCACATAGAGTCAGCACTATTCAAAGGATCAAATCCATTCACTATAGGCCATTCTGATGGAAAATGAGTGTGCTAAATATGACCTTGAATTGAGTTCCATGCTTTGTAAAGGCAGTGTTTGTGCTCAGTATAAACATCTTAAAGTTTAAAACCCATGAGACAGTGTCTCGAGTTCAATGGGATTAACATATTACTGATCCTCACTGCTGGGATTCTTGTAGGGGGGGTTATATTGTTGCCATTTTATATTTTGCAACATGAATGCATTTAGACAGGAACAACACAATATATTCATTCACCATTTTATATATCATCTATTAAAAACAGAGTAAAAAACAAATGGCAGAGCACGAATTGAGATATTGCAAATAACAATGACTATTGTTTTTTTTGTAGCACTTGGATGTATTTTTACAAACAGTTGGGCCGTCGCAGTTCTGCTATCTCAACATTGTAGGACCCTGAAGTTGATTACAGTACAGCCAATGTGACAATTGTGTTGCTTTTAATTGCTAATTCTTTAAAGTCTAAACTATGGATTTTAGTTGTGGTGCACAAAACTTGTATAGTGATGACAGTAATATTAGCTTTTAGTGTTTATTTTACTGACCCACAGTTGATGCAGGTGTGGTTTGGTTTCTTTTGGGTGGTCTCCAGATGCAAAATCTTGACAATAAAGGTACATAGTGTTTGTGATCTAAAATTGATAAGCAAGCAAGCAGAAAATGGGCAACAATAAAAAGAATTTGAAATTTGCTGGCGTCCATGCTTTTCATTTGACACTGTGCACCATGTCCTCAGCAGGGACTTTGGAGTTACCAGAAAAAAATTCCTGAAAATATTCATTGCTGTTATGAGTTTGAAAAGTGTTTCTGCTCAAGTTATTTTTCGTGCCCTTAGCCAGATGTGTGAATTCTGAAGTGGTACAAGAGTCGAATTATTCTGTTTTGCTTCTTTTTCCAGTGCATATTTCAGTGTAATGGTGTAAGTTTGCTACAGTCAGTGCAGTACTTTATCATAACCAATGTGCAAATCGTTGCAGTGTTGGTGTATTTTTCTTTTTTTTAAGGAAAGAAACAAGCTAAGAACAGGCAATGAAAATCAACCTACTCGCTGCCTTAGTTAGAAAAATAGGTACTCCAGTGGGTGCTGGAGAGACTGTGGGACTGAAAGAGCAAATCATTACTGTGTATTTTGGGAATGTCATTGGAAGGGTTAGCTGCTGGAGGACAATCACAGACAGCATGGAAGAAGTTTTCAAAATGAGTTTTCTAATCAGATATTTTTTGGACTATAGGACACAGCCTATAGGCTTTTCCAAATAACAACAATTCTGGTTTCTGTTAAAAATCAAACATAAAAAGATTGTCAAGGACCACTTGCATATTTAGACTGGTTTATTGTGATGCTTGGTATTTTGTTATAATTGGGAAAAAATTGATTTGTGATTTTCCCACTTAAGGAACACATTGACAAACGCTGCACCAGAGTAACTGAGTAATTTAAGTGGTGTAGACTGGATTTCAGATAAAAGAGTATGTGTTGAAGTATAGTTACTTTGTACCAGGTAAAGTACCACGTATCTGCTATACAGTATTCTGCATTATGTAAGTGTTCTGCTTTTCTTTCTTTTGTCAGCTCTCTTTTTCTGTTTTTTAAGCTCTAAACGTCTGCAATGCTATGTCCTAGAAAAGTTGGACTTTTCTATAATAAGAAAGAAAACATCTTTTAAATGGTCCTTTTAGGTGCTGCTAGAGTGCATCAGATCATCAGTCCTCTTCAGTCACATCAACCTCTGTCGTCTTTCACTCAATCCGTGAATCTTCTCTGTGGTCTTCTTCTTTTCCTCATGGCTGGCAGCTCCATCTTCAGCATCCTTTGTCCAATATACCCACTATGCCTCCTCTGCACATGTCCAGACCATCTCATACTTGCCTCTCTAACTTTGTCTGCTCCTCTGATATTCTTATTTCTGATCTTGTTGATTTTTAGTGGGAGTTAGACATCTTCGACTCTGCTTGACAGCTTGGCCTGCTTTATTTTTTGTCAATGCTACCATTTTCAATCAAATACATAACAGGCTTTACTACTATGTTGTAAATCTTCCCTTTGTCTCTTGCTGCCATCCTTTTGTCACAAATTATGCCGACACCTGTCTCCACTCAATCATGCTTTGACTCTCTTCCTTACTTCTGTCTGTGGTGCATGTATATGCACCACAGACACACATATGTCTGTCTTGCTTATACTACTTTCATTCCTCTTCTCTCCATAGCATTACTCCACCTTTCCAGGCTCTCTTCCACCTGCTCCCTACTCTTACTCTCTCACTGCAGATCACAGCGTTATCTCTGAACATGAATGTCAACCCATTCATCATCATCCTCTTCCTTTGAATACTTTCCATCCCTCCTTATTCCATCACCAAGTGTTCTTGCCTTCTTTCCTTTTTTCTTACAGTACATCAAATGGCTTCCTGGGAGATTCCCTCAGCACTACATTTGTACTTTTCCAGTCATCCAGTCACTCTTCTCTGCCACTCAGAACCTGTTTCAACCTAAACTGTATGCAACAGTCTTCCTTCTTTAATTTCCACCACTTAATCTTTATCTGTGCCTTCATTATTTCCTCTCCACGATGTCATCCTACAGACTACCATGCAGTGCTTCCTCACTACATTCTCCCTGACACCACCTTGCAAACTCTTATCTTATTTAGATTGCAACTTCTGCATAAGAAATAGTCCACCCGTGTGTTGACTCATGCATCAACCCATGTTCCTCCCTCTTTTTGAAGTATGTGTTCAACACAGCCTTTTCCAACCTTTTTGCAAAATCCACTTTGATCTGCCCTTCCAATTTCTCTCCCTAACACTATACCTACCGAACACCTCCTCATCACCTCTGTTCCCTTCACCCAGATGTCCACTGAAGTCTGCTCCAATCACCACCTTCTCCCCCTGAGAACACTCTCGATCACTTTATCCAACAGAGTTTCTCTGTCTTTTCCAACTGACTTCTGGCTTGTGGTGCATATATGCTGACAACATTCAATATCACATCTTTGATTTCCTGTTTCAAACTCATTATCTTGCCTGACACTCTCTCTTCAGCTCCACAACACTGTTCGCATACAGTTTGAATCCATCTCCAGTGCTCCTGGCTTTGCTTCCCTTCCACCTGGTCTCTTGCACACACTTTTCTTCTCTCTTCCATATCAACTTTCTCTCTTTGCCAGTCATTGCCCCTATATAATAAGTCCCTACACTTACCTCCACATTCCTGCCTTTGTTTCGCTCTTGCAGCCTTGTAAGACACCTTCCCCCTTTCTTCTTCCTTTGTCTTTGGCCAATAGTAGCACAGTTTCCACTGGCACAGTTTTGACCAACAGAGGTAGTTGTTAACCTGAGCCTAAACCAATCCAGTATGGAAATTTCCCTCCTTGGTAGAAGTACAACAAGTATACTGCCTGTTACCCTTCCTCACTCTGGCTGGAATTACAATGCAATCCAAATATCTTCAAGTAAGAATAGTAATAGAAAAAACTTTAAGTGGTCTCCATTTTGTACTTGCCCGTGAAAACAATTCCTCTTGGGAAAAAAGTAACTTGATATTGAAATGTGAGGTCATACTGCAAGGTCAGTCATTATTTTTTTGCCTCTACTGCTTCACTAAAAGTATATATATTCTACTTAATAAATTAAAAGTTCAAATGAGTCAAGCTGAAGACTGCACAGGCATTATTACAAATCTGAGTGCAGAAATGTTAGTCAGCGCTGTTGTGCTACTGATAGAAATGCATAACAATGCAACATTGCAATTGTTTAAAAGGTCAGACCATTGAACCACCAGATGAAAAATATCTACTATCTCGCTAAGATACTGTTAACCAGAATTCAAATACAGCTACAATCTTCACTGACAGTTTACTGAGCCAGTATGGACACACATTGTTTCTAGAGCAGTCAACATAATGATAAGACGACAAACTCTTAATGTCTAATTTAGAAATCTTAAATTGGTCTTGAACCGTGAGATGAGTTCCCTCATGATGACCAGATAATTGCCATTAAAAGTATTGTCAAAGACTCTGCATCAAATTACACTGCAACACAATGACCTTTTCCAAAAGTGATAAATCATATTTTTTGCCCTGCTGTGCCAAATGCATTTTAAGTGAGTTGAAGAGACATATTGTAAGTTTGCATGATCATTTCAGTTTAGGTAACCGTTACGAATTTAGCAAATGAGTAGCTTCCTCACATTTACAACTGAAATACTTGACTGAAACCTCCATTTAAAGTGATTGCACCAAGGACAAGGGAGAAAATAGGCTGCTATATCAGCTATCCAGTCACTCCAGAGCCTTTCACACAGCCTCTGCAAATTATAGTAGGCTCATTCCATGATTTTTCTGCAACACATAAAAAATAAATATGACAAAGGTTCTGTTTTCAAGGCCGCAGGCAGCAACAGAATTTAAAGTTGCTAAATTTCACAAGTTGAATTCTACCTCATACTGCTGGATGTGAAACAGGGGATGTGATTGTGAGTTTTCAAAGCACAGGAGAAAGAATTTCTATTAACAATTATATGAGATAAAAATTAAAAGTAGTTTCTATGTCTATGTCTACAAGATGATGATAATAATTAAATGGTCTATTAATGTGAGCTTTAGAAAATCTTCATGATGTTTAAAATCAGTTACATTAGGTCTTAGACCCCCAAAGATGTGAACAATTATTTCTATAGTGCTTTATAGCCCATTGCAACTCATTGTTTTGAATTTGCTTTTGAACACAGTGGCACTTTTGCTGCTAATGAGAAGGGGATATCCCTTAGGACTTGGTGGAGACCAAAAACAGAGCTAAATTGGGGTGAATACTAGACTTAATATTCCAACTAGAATAGAATATGATAAGCAACACAAATTCAAATGAATCCTAATCTTCCTCTGTATCTGCTGGACTTACAGTCATGTATGAGAGGCTTAGCAAAGCTGCATAGGATCCTTTTGTAAAGCAGTGTTACCTTTCACTGAAAATGTGTTTAAGTAGCAAATGTTACTCTTATCACATTGATTCATTGAACACAGTGTAAATTGCTGTTCTTGAAAGCACTGCCTTACACTCTAATTAGTGCATGTATAGAGGTGACAGGCTCCTGAACTGGTATGCAAGTGATAAAGTACACTAAGTGGTGCATATGGCTGAGACACAATGCTAAACAATATAAAATAACTTTCTTTTTCTTCAAGCACAGAAAAACATCTCATATTAAGTACTAAAAATAAGTTTTTGAAGGTTGTGTGCTCAGAATTGTGCTTGATTGTTTTTCAGTTCACCTTAGAAGAGAATTTTGTCAGTTAGATCTTGAACTTTTATAGTCTTTGTGCTCATTTAATGACAGAGACGACTTTATTAATCCTGTTCCCTGTAGTATGATCTGAGCGGTGGGACAACACATGTGGTTGTGCTAAAGTAAGACCTATATAAACCTTTATTTTTTAGCTAGGTCTTAGTTTCTTTCTCTTTGTTCCTCTTTTCCCTGATCCAAGTTTCCAATCAGCCTGAAACACCTGTTGAATTACAACAAACTTATAAAGCTGTGAAAATGCTTCTTTTTTTAAAAAAAATTTGGCACTTGGCATTGGTTAGATATCACCAAGGCATCTAACACGAGGGCAATATTCTATTATTTATCTGTTGCACATTGCTGGTTTTGCTGTTTTGATATACAGCAGCAACATCTGTGCAGCTGGCTCTAACAAAAATTTGGTTCTAATTAAAAGTAATCACCTTTGGCTGACTGGTAAATGGACCACCCAGCAAACTCTGGGGCTAGGCACTTAACTACACGATGGGGCTGCCAATTTGGCCGTCACAGATGAGTTTTCGGGATTGGCACAATGGCAGGGTTATTATAAAGCCTCACTGGCCCATACTCTGAGAGGGCTGGTGCACCCATGTTTAACTGCAGTCCTTTGCATCTGACCTGGTTGGAGACAATGTGAATATCATTTGAAATTTTTCACTTCTTTTTTCTTTTTTGGCAGTGTGAAAATAACAATTTTGGGTGAGTCAAGGATAGACTAGGTTGGATAATGCGAGCAGACCCCTGAAAAAAAAGCTGTCTACCCTTAGCTGCAGCATTTTCTTCTCATTATAAACTGGTTATTACTGCAAATTTGAAGTCCAGCTTTGTTATAATTATTTCCTTGGTTTTATCATTTTCATTTTGTCCAATGTAGTTGATAATTGGTCATTTATACACAACAGCTGCCATTCTTCTTTTGAAAAATGTTTTTGCTGTTTCAAAGTCTTATTAATTTTTGAATTCTCTACACCATAGGTGTCAAACTCTGGCCCGCAGCCTAATTACATTTGGCCCGCGAAGCCCTACCAAATTACTATTAGAGCTGGCCTACTGGTATTATACAGCTAATATATATTTTGTTTAGTATTAAGCTTTGCTTGTTCCACATTCAGATTTTCAGCAAAACATGTTTGAGTCCATAAGAAAAGATTCATTCTTATATCTGGATGAATAAATATATTTCAATAAATATTAACGTTAGCCCGCGACTTTGTTCCAGTTTTGAATTTTGGCCCACTGTGTATTTGAGTTTGACACCCCTGCTCTACACTGTAGGCTAACCTTGTTTTCGTAGTAGGTGATTGTTCTTATTTTGTCATATGATATAACCTCCAGATTTATAGAAAGAATGAACTATGAGTGCATTCGAGCATTCATTATATCCCAGAACACAAATCCCACTTGGTATTATTATTAAAGTGGCATGTTAACAATCTGTTGCTGTTAATATCATCTGCAACCTTGTGAGACTTCAGTCCTCCCACACAGTGTTACTTTTCAGCCTCAGTTTTGCCCATTCTCTTCTGTTCAATGCTTATAATGTACAATGAAGTTCAGCAATGTCTGAGCAATGACCACAAACATACTGCAAAAGAAACCCTGGAAGTTTTTTTTTTTTTTTTTTGAGGGTGAAAAAGTATCAAATTCTGCAGTGGCTGAGTCATTCACAAAATTTCATACATTTTATTTTTTGAAGATGGAACTAAAGACAGAATGACAAGCCAACAACAGCTAAAGACAGCTGCAGTAAAGGAAAAAAAAAATCCTTGATGTTAACAACTTCCAACAGTCAAGGATTCTTGACAATGTATTAAAACATCTATGATTATATCAGTTGGTCCAATTATATTGGAGCCCCTGAAAATTGGGGGAAATGGCTGTAATTATCGCAATATTTTTGTTCATCCACTAAAGCTGAGACTCTGCTCTTCAGCTGTAACTTGTTTTATTTTAAATCTATTGAGGTGGCATATAAAAACCAATATTCTGACAGTTGGGTCCGTGTCCAAACATTTGTCGACATAACTATGTCAGGGGTAGACATTTGTTCAGAACACAAGTAAGAGAAATGAGACAACTGCAGACCGACTCAGAGTGTAATTAGAAAACGTGCGCACGGGTGAATGCCTCTGAGAAGACACACACCCCGAGCACAGGCTCGCTGCTTTATTTATAAGGCAAAAATGGGTTACATAGTACTTCCTCTTTTTAACAGTCAGGGAAGAGGTTAAACATGAAATCAGCTTATCTGATCTTTCACACACTGGGATTAAAAATACAGTAGTATATCATGCTTTATCTGACATCACAGACATTATAGGAAAGAATGCATCATTATATCATGCTGTCAAAACATCTCAAACATTTCAGACACTTAAGTAAGGAATGCATTATGTTCTCTTTAACAATAAACTTGATTAGGTAATTCTTCAACAATAGGCTTGGTTATGTGAAAATATATGAACACACAAAATGTAAGGCATACTTGGTTAGAATATAAGGCCTACTTGATTATATTGTATTATAGAGATTTGATTATAGTGTATAATGTAGAAAATCTCTTAACAAACTGTATTTCCTGTGCACTCATTCATTTGTTCAATGATTCTCAACACCTGGCTAGCAACGTGGTATTAGTCAGTGAAGTTATCCCTACACAATTACAAAGATATCTTTTATTTTTGTTGTAAAAATAGATTAAACGTTAAACGTGCATTTACTTTATCCATCTATTTTTGTAAGCACTTATCCATTTCATGGTTTTGGGGGGCTGGACTCCAAAGGCAGAATTACGATGCTGAGGCGTCGACGTGGGCAAAGGGAGTAACTGGTCAATTCACTTCCACAGACAGTATAAAGCATGGATGTCAGAAATATGAAGCCAATGCAGCGGGACATGCAGATGGCCATAGCAGTTGTTGCAAAAGTCTCATGGTTGTATGGAAACCCAAAAAGTGAAAAAACACTTGACCTCTAGAAGCACTTTCCTCCTGAGCTTATAAGCTCAGTTCCATCTTTTGAGTCATACTGAATAATATTTTGAAAGTCTATTTAGTAAATCCTGGTGGTATCATTATAATTATTATAATTGTTCAATTAGCTCACAAGTTGTAAATGAGTTTTTTGCAAACAATATTGTGACACCTGTGGATACTTTTCATTGTTTTTAACACTTATTTCACTTCAGCTTTTCATATGTTGTAACATCATGTTTCTCTGTGGCTGTTTATAGAATGAACAGGAGCACAAGCAAGACAAGCCCACAGACCCCCTGTTCTTGGCACTTGCTGCCTGGTGACAGTAAAGAACCACAACATGTACAAGACATGTGTCATTATATAGATAGGTCACCTGTGTATCAGAGAGCCAGCACACAGAGACAAACTAACATTCACACCACTCACATTCACACCTACAGCCAGTATGGAATCATCAATTACCCCAACATGCATGTCTTTGCACTGTTTGAAGAAGCTGGATACTTGGAGAGAACCCAGTTGTCATATAGAGAACATGCAGAGAAAAGCCCCATATGCATATGATTCTAAGCCAAGACCAGTTTTCTCTGAGGCAACAGTACTAACCACTGCATCACCTATATTCAGTCCACTAATCTAGTATTTTTGCTCAGCATCAAAGCTAAATATACCACCACATGTTTCATGAAGCCTTTCCCTACTGTGTCAGGCAGCACACTGAGGGAAGAAAATGGAGGCAGGAACAAAGAATGATTTTTTTTCTGTCACTAATATTGATCAGACACACTATGAGAGATTAGCTGCGAATATACCCAAATTGTCTATTGAGTGGATAGTTTCCTTTTGCGAATATATAAGTGAGCTTATTTTTTAAGTATTATTTATAGCCATTTTTTGATAACTTGCTCGCTTGCACATCTACAGGCAAAAATCATTTTTTTCTTATTCTTACTTCACTGGGGTGTCACGCTGCAGAATAATATATGTGCAGAGTTTGTTTTTAAAGCCATTTGCTGAAGGGGGAAAGATTCTGTGTTCAGCTTAAATTGTGCAGTTTACATATGCACTTAGAAGTAGAAGTATTCCAGACTTTTAACATATTAATAGACCATGCATTTTTCCAATTCAGTTTCTACAGAAAACGTAATTTATCCAGACAGTCATTAATTAATTAATCATTCGATCAGGTTAATCTTCCTTTTATTCAATTTCATGTCGAATGTATAGTTTTAAAATGACATGAAAGCATTATTACCTTGCAGAAAACTTGTATTGATGTGGGAAGTCTTGGTGCCTTCATGCCACAAACTTATTCAGTTAAATTAAGAAATGTACTCTAATAACTGAAAAAAATTAGTCATAAAAGTTTTTATTATTTAAAAAACTCTGAATTTGATGTTTCAGTCTTTAATTAAACACTTATTTCTACCGTTGTCATGCAGGGAGTTTGATAGGTATTTTTATACCATAAACTTTGAATACTCAGTTTTTGATATTTGTGAATGTTACTGTCTGTTTGAAAATGGTGACATTTAGAGGTTCTAATTTTGTCGGCAGTATCAATTTCTCTGTAGCACTGAAAAGATTTCTGGGTTCTCAAACAGAGCTTTTTAATACCTGCGTGAAATAAATGAAGCATGCAAAGCATTCACTATATTAGATCTGCAAAAATAGATTAACAATATAACAATAAACCTTAAGTTAGAACCAGATTATTCTTTCTGATTCTACTGTATTTCATATTCATGCAGGAGATGAAATGTTAACTCAAATATTTACCCAAGTTATTATTTTTTATATGATGTGTATTATATGACAGCCAGCATATTAATTATTAATGAAAGTTACAATTTTCTGTCCACTAAAAGTAATTTTACGGAGATGTATCATTAAAAAAGAGGCAAAGTGGGAATATCTGCGGCAATAGAGTCAAAAAAAATTCAAGATGAGTCTGAATGCTCGTTATCTCCACCTAGAGCAGAGGCCCTTTTATAGTATCTTACTTCACAACCTACACATAAAGCTCACACGAGGAAGGAACACAAACTTTCAAAATAAAAACGAGAGGAGTGACTCAGAAAGATACAAGCAAAGAAGAAAAAAAAATACAAATTAAAATGGTTCGCAAATTTTTGTGTTGGGCAGAATAATGATGAAGAAAACACGTGCATAATTATAAGTAGCTCTGTGCTATTTGTACATGTGTGTTTTGTGTTTATATAAATAGATCAAGAAGCAAAAGAAGGAATATATACATAAATCATGCATTTCCCCACTGTGGGCACTGTGAAGCTCAGATCAAGTGTAAACTCCTGTTTCATCTGGATTTATGTTTGGATATCAAAAGACACCAAAGTTCTGCTGTGACTTTTGATTCTACATGGCATTATAGGCTGTGATCACACAGTTTTGCTAACCTGTAAATCTCTGAAACAAGATATTTTTGCCAGCGGTAACTTAAGCCAAGCATAATGGATTTATCTGCACTCTTTACAGTAACTTGTGCCACCTACTGTAAACACTGTTTTTCTTAAACAGCCCTCTTCCCTTGCAAAACAAAATGTTCCTTTGGTTTGGTCAGAGTATATTCATATCCTTAGTAAAAAAAAAAGAATTAGCTGGAGGACTTTTGGAGGCTAATTGTGTGATTAAGATAAGATAAGATAAGATAAGATAACCTTTATTAGTCCCACACGTAGGAAATTTGTTTTGTCACAGCAGGAAGTGGACAGTGCAAAAGTTATGAGGCAAAAATTAGAATACAATAAGAATAAATACAGTACACAACTGTACAGAATAGAATAAAATAAAATACTATATACAGTAGAATAAAATAAAATAAATATACAATAAGATAAAAATAGAATACAAATACAAATACTATATACAACTGAGTAAAAATACAACGATGACAGAAAGGATTATTGCACTTAGTATTATTGCATATGTATGGATGTGTGTGTTTGTTCAGTTAAAGTCTTTGTTGTGGAGTCTGACAGCAGTGGGGAGGAAAGACCTGCGAAATCTCTCCGTCCCACACCGTGGGTGCCGCAGTCTCCCACTGAAGGAGCTGCTCAGTGCTGTCACAGTCTGCTGCATGGGGTGGGAGATGTTGTCCATCAGGGATGACAGCTTAGCCGCCGTTCTCCTGTCACTCACCACCTCCACTGGGTCCAGAGGGCATCCTAGAACAGAGCTGGCCCTTCGGATCACCCTGTTCAGTCTCTTCCTGTCCCCAGCAGAGATGCTGCCGCCCCAGCAGACCACACCATAAAAGATAGCAGAAGCCACAACAGAGTCATAGAATTTCTTCAGGAGTGGGCCCTCCACTCCAAACGACCTGAGTCTCCGCAGCAGGTACAGCCTGCTCTGCCCTTTCCTGTAGAGGGCGTCTGAGTTATGAGTCCAGTCCAGTCTATTGTTCAGATGAACACCAAGGTACCTGTAGCTGTCCACAGCCTCAATGTCCATACCTTGGATGTTCAGTGGTTGCAGTGGAGAATGCTTGTGCCTGCGGAAGTCTACCACCAGTTCCTTGGTTTTACTGCCGTTGATCTGGAGGTAGTTCAGCTGGCACCAGTCCACAAAGTCTTGGGTCAGACCTCTGTACTCCTTGTCGTCCCCATCAGTGATGAGGCCGACTATTGCAGAGTCATCAGAGAACTTCTGCAGGAAGCACTGGGTGGAATTGTGGGAGAAGTCTGCAGTGTAGATGGTGAAGAGGAACGGAGCCAGAACCGTTCCCTGTGGGGCCCCCGTACTGCAGACGACCCTGTCCGACACACAGCCCTGAGTCCTCACATACTGTGGTCGGTCGGTGAGGTAGTCCAGGATCCAGGTAGTGAGGTGATGGTCCACTCCAGAGTTCACCAGCTTGTCCTTTAGAACCGAGGGAAGAATGGTGTTGAAGGCACTGGAGAAATCAAAGAACATGATTCTCACAGTGCTTCCAGCGGTCTCCAGGTGAGCGAGGGAACGATGTAGGAGGTGAATGACGGCATCATCCGCTCCAATGCCAGGCTGGTAGGCAAACTGAAGTGGGTCCAGTGATGAGCTTATTAGGCGCCGAAGCTGAGCCAGGACCAACCGCTCCAGGGTCTTCATCAGGTGGGATGTCAGAGCCACCGGCCTGTAGCTGTTGAGGTCCTTGGGGCGTGAAGTCTTTGGCACTGGTACAACACAGGAGGTTTTCCAGAGCTGTGGAACTCTTCCCAACCTCAGGCTCAGGTTGAAGAGGTGCTCCATCACCCCACACAGTTGGTCCGCGCAGGACCTGACGACCCTCGAGCTGATGCCATCTGGACCCGCTGCCTTCTTGCCATTAATCCTCCTCAGTTCCCTCCTAACCTGGGTGGTTGAGAGAGACAGGCTGGAGCCTTGTGTTGAGTGTGTATTGGATGCTGTTGTTGGGGGTGGGGGGGAGTGAGCAGGGTGAATAGAGGAGGTGTGAAGTGTCTGAGGTGGAACAGCAGCAGTGGGGGTGGGTGAGTCTGCAGCCGATGTTGCAGACTGCCTCATGGCTGAGTCAAATCTGTTGAAGAAATGATTCAGTTCATTTGCCCATCTCACATCCCTCCCAGGCAGAGAGTTCTGCTGTTTGTGGCCCGAGATGGTTCTGAGGCCTCTCCAGACTTCACCAACGTTGTTTTGTTGAAGCTGGTTCTCCATCTTCTGCCTGTAGCTCTCCTTCCCATTCCTTATCAGTCCCCTCAGCTCTCTCTGCACCCTTTTCAACTCCTCTTTGTTTCTGGATTTGAAGGCCCTCCTCTTCTGCTTGAGGACGGTTTTAATTTCTGGGGTAATCCAAGGTTTGTTGTTGGAGAAACACCGTACAGTCCTGATTATTATTATTATTTTCCACAGCCAAAGTTCAAATACCAATTTGTACATTCTGAACCACTTTAAAGCTTATATAGGTGTTGAACATACATGCTTAACATTTAGGAAGTTGTTAAAACTCACTAACAACAGGTAAAAAAAATAACTGAACAGCCTTGCTGTAACCATTCCAGAAAGTTTACCTCAGTTTTCTTTGGTGAAATAATATACGGCACATGGTTTTATTCTGTGTTCATGGAAGTAATTATACGGATAATCATCCCTCAAAGACAGACCATGGAAAGAGACATGAAAACAATTCCTCTGGTTTTATGTTACCCTTTGCCCGGTAAAACCCTCTGCTAGGTCACAGGCATGGACTACTAATAGCCACACACAGTGCTGTGTCGTGATTCATTTTGAAGTTATCAGAGATCTGAGATAGCTTCGGGGAAAAAAAGAAAAAAGAAAAACCCAGAATCTATGAATAAACATTTCCAGTCTGGGAGCATTATCGATTAACAGTTCAAAACAATACTCCCTGTTATGAAATGGGCTACACTGTACTCTACTATTATAATCTTTAATGTTGCGTGAGCATATATTAACTGAGACTCAATTTCCAACAATAGCTGTTTTTCAACTAAAGCTGTAAATGGTAACAAGTCACATCCAAAAAACAAAGCAAAGAAGGAATCCTGTTATTCTGCAGCATGAAGCGCTGGAGCTCATGCAGCTGAGACATTAACAGATCAAATCCAGAACTGAAGCTTCAAAGGATCTTGTGATGTCAAAGATAAACACTGTGGGGTTTTGTTTTTTGAATAGTTCATAACCTTTATTGTAAACAATTTTCTCAAGGAAAGTGGAGAGGCATGTTTAAAATGCCATATGAAATAACTTTTTCCACATCACTTTGTATACGGATAACAAAAAGTGACACAAGCTAGTACCTGTGTTCTGCTGCCTGTCACTGAATCCAGTTGTCATTGGGACAAAGACACATTGCAGAAATATTATTTTCTATCTCTACTCCCTGTGTAAACCCTAAAAGTGCTTCAAAATTTATTGCCTCGCCAGCCAAGACCAAACAGGTCTGTTCTTATTTTTGCCAAAAAGAACCAGCTCGTAATGAGATTAGATTCCCCAGCTTTGGAAGACCTCTTGAGTTTCATTTTTAT
Organism: Aulonocara sp. 'chitande type north' Nkhata Bay; assembly: GCF_057382095.1. Lineage (NCBI taxonomy): Eukaryota > Metazoa > Chordata > Actinopteri > Cichliformes > Cichlidae > Aulonocara > Aulonocara sp. 'chitande type north' Nkhata Bay. The sequence goes on from NC_141357.1 coordinate 32,906,500, forward strand.
TTATCAATCATGCATGAGGTCGCTCAGATAAGACCAAGGTCAGCAAGGCTCCCTGTCAGAGCAACTCCCATTAATACTACTACACTGATTTGTCTCTCACACTTGTGTCAGCCACGCACCACCTCTCTGCAGTGGCTGCACAGTGTGAAGCTGAGACTGTCAACGTTTAAAACAGGCCGTTATGCGACATACATCATTAGATGCATATAACAGGATCTTTTGATGTTGACCAAATATTAATACTATATTGTGGTTACATGTTGTTTGGTTAAAATGAAAGAAGGGACACAACAAATGTCGACTCTATTTTCAGATTTTTAGTTTAAAGAACATGTTTGTCATGGAGTGCATTATAGTGTAATGCAGTGTGGAGTGTAATATATTGGTAGGCATCATGGTTTTTTAAGATGGAAGAGAAAGAATAAGTGAGGAACTAGACAAGGAAAACCAGATCGTTGTCCAGATTTAGGAACTGTTGGCTTGGCCCAAATTCTCACGTTTGAAATTTCTATTCCACGAGGAACTTTCCTATCCATGTCACACCCGAAGAGCCTGTCCAAATAGATTGTAATGTCTGCGTATGTTTAAAATATGCACTTACTTGTAGATTAATGTCATGAGAGTGGCAGCAAAGATTGCAAATGTAATAAGAACTCTGGATTTAGACTCAACACAATACACTGAGATCTCCTGCCTGTGGCTTTGAAATATGTCACATGCACAGACACTAAATAACTCAGACTAGTCGTGCAGAACAAGATATGCTTAAGGCAGCACTGTCTGAATTAAGAAGTAGGACAACCCCGACTACATTACAATTGACTATATATGGCATCAATATGATTGATTTGTTTATCTGCTGATCTAGTAGTATTAGGGGAGTACTGGAAATATACACAGAGTGCTTTAAATTGGTGCTAATACATGAAAAACTGTGTGAAAGCACACATCTCTGTTCATATGATGGGAAAATGATTTGCACTGTTATGCAACAATGTTATGCTTATATGCAGCGATGTCTATCTGTGCTGTCATTTTAAACCTGGCCGGTGTTTGTGGGATGACTTTTTGAGATATTTCTGTTATGTATAATGAACTTTTTTTTTACTGGCACTTTGAGTTCACTCTGTGACAGTGTTGAATAGAGTATCAGAGTTGAATAAAGTTTCAAAGATGAGGGACATCAATTGTGAGCAAGGCCTGTCTCCAACCTTACTGAAGCAATTTCACCACCCACCTGAAAATCCCACTTCTGTTTTCCTGAGGGCTGGAAGGCTTTGCCCGCCATCCATTTCTACACTTCCAAGGCTGTCAGTATCTCTACTATTCCTCTTTCCCTCATGTTCCTTCTCTTCCTCTGTATTTGTCTCTCCCTCCATCTCTCCCCCACCTCTTACCTCTGGTATATGTGCTCTGGATACCGATGGTGATTATCGTAAACCAGGGGAAGCAGAAAATCTTAAGATGGATTTTTGTTTCACATAAGATTAGCTATGGAGGGTCCAACACTAAGGAGTTGCTCCTCAGTGGCTAACAAATTCAAATTCAAATTTTATTTGTCACACACACACAACCATACACAGTATGACATGGGGGTGAAATGCTTGTAGCTGTACAATGCCCGACCATTAAATGACAGAAGAAAAGTTTTACAATATTTACAATTTACTACAAAAATTTACAAATTAACTTAGGAATTTACAGTAAAGAATGTGCAAATAGCAGAAGAGATTATAAAGATAAGGATTATAAATTATAGGAATTATAGGATTATAGGAAATGTGTGGTGGTGCGTGTGGTGACGTGTGTGAGAGTCCAGTCTTATAGTGACGTGTTGGGAGAGTCCAGTCCTACACCTGGTTCAGGCCCCGAATAGCCTGGGGGAAGAAGCTCCTCCTCATTCTCTCTGTTTTGGCCTTAAGGGAGCGGAAGCGCTTCCCAGACCTCAACAGTGAGAAGAGTCCATTGTTGGGATGGGAGAGATCCATCATAATCTTCCTAGCTTTGGACTTGCACCGCTTGGTGTAGATGGACAGCAGGTCAGGGAGCTCTGATTGAATGATGCGTTCTGCCGAGCGCACCACCCTTTGCAGATCTCGTCTATCCTGCTTGGTGCTGTTCCCAAACCAGGTGCAGATGTTTGACGTCAGGACGCTCTCGATGGTGCAGGAGTAGAAGTTCTTGAGCACCTTCAGTGGCAGATGGAAGTCTCTAAGTCTTCTGAGGAAGAAGAGACGCTGACGGGCTTTCTTAACCAGGGTGTTGATGTGACAGGACCATGACAGGTCCTGAGTGATGTGGACACCCAGGTATCGGAAACTGTCCACTCTCTCCACTGGCGTGCCACTGATGATGAGGGGTTTGTAATTCCTCGCCTGCTTTGTAGTGAAGTCCACGATCAGCTCCTTAGTCTTGCTGATGTTTAGGAGGAGGTTATTCTCCTGGCACCAGGTCTCCAGGTTCCTAATCTCTTCCAGGTAGGCCGTCTCGATGTTGTCGGAGATCAGGCCCACAACAGCAGTGTCGTCAGCAAACTTGACAATGGAGGTGGTGTCGGATGTGGCTACACAGTCATAAGTGTACAGTGAGTACAGCAGGGGGCTTAAAACACAGCCCTGAGGCACTCCAGTGCTGAGTGAGATGGAGGGGGAGACTTGTTTTCCTACCCTCACTGATTGGGGTCTGTCTGTGAGGAAGTTGTGGATCCACTGACACAGTGATGAGCTGAGTCCTAGATCCGTCAACTTGGTGAAAAGCTTAGAGGGAATTATTGTGTTGAATGCTGAACTGTAGTCCACGAACAGCATCCTAACATAATTCCCTCTGCCAGTGTCCAGGTGACTCAGGGATGTGTGGAGCAGGTGAGATATGGCATCGTCTGTGGAACGATTAGTCCGGTAAGCAAACTGAAGTGAGTCGATGGTGGGAGGAAGTGAAGAAGTGATGTGATCTCTCATCAGTCTTTCAAAACACTTCATCACAATTGAAGTCAGTGCTACTGGACGGTAGTCATTGTGGCAAGCGGGCTGTTGTTTCTTTGGAACAGGGACAATAATGGACCGTTTGAAGCACGTGGGAACCACAGCTTGGGCCAGGGAGAGGTTGAAGATCTCCGTGAACACCAGTGCTAGTTGATCAGCGCAGGCTCTAAGGACCCGGCCAGGGATTGCATCTGGTCCTGCTGCCTTCCTGGTGTTCACCCTCCTGAAGGTGTTCCTCACGGCATGCTCTGTGATGACGAATGCATTTTCTTCACTGGTGCACTCCGAGCGCGCACAGCCGTTTGTTGTTTTAATTGCTGCGGCGTCGAAGCGAGCATAAAACGTGTTCAGCTCATCAGCCAGTGAAGCATCTGCATTCATCATTGAAGAAGCTGGTCGTTTATAGTCCGTTATAGTCCGCAGTCCTTTCCAAAGGCTCCTAGAGTCGCACTGTCGTAGCTGTGACTCTAGTTTTTCCCCGTAGCTCCGTTTTGCCTTTCGGACCGCGCTGCGCACGTTGTAGGACGCAGCCTTGTATAGGTCCATATTACCGGAGACAAGCCCTTCATTGTAGGCAGCGGTGCGTGATCTCAGAGCGTCGCGGATGTTTTTATCCACCCACGGCTTCTGGTTGGGAAACGTTCGGATGATAGTTCTTTCTGCTGTGTCGTCCGCTAGTTTCCCGATAAATCCCACAACCGCTTCCGTAAACATGTTGATGTCATCAGAGCTGCGCCGAAACATGTCCCAGTCTGCGTCATCCAGTGCGTCCTGCAGCGCGGCCACCGATTGGTCCGTCCAGCGAGCGACCTCCCTCCTGATTGGTGGTTGCTGCTTTAGCCTTTGTTTGTAAGCAGGTATGAGGAAGATGGCGGAATGGTCCGATTTTCCAAATGCCGGCAGGGGCTGAGCCTTGTAACAGTTCTTGAACGGGGTGTAGCAGTGGTCTAATGTCCTCGTGCCCCGGGTGGGGCAGTTGATGTGCTGGTGAAGGTTGTGAAATGTCCATTTGAGATTCACTCTGTTAAAATCTCCCATAACAATGAGTGCGGCATCTCGGTGAAGTGTTTGTTGATGTGTGAGAGCCTCATGTAGCTCACATAAGGCAGTGTCCGAGTCCACGTGAGGCGGAATGTAAACAGTGCAGGCAATGACCGCAGTGAATTCCCGAGGGAGATAGAAAGGGCGACACTTAACGATCAAAAGCTCCAGATTGGGCGAGCAAGAGCGTGTGAGTGGGGAGATGTTTGTGCTGTCGCACCATCTGTTGTTCACCATCAAACACACTCCACCACCTCTTTTCTTCCCCGACTCCATTGTCCTGTCCATGCGGTAAACCGAAAAGAACCCCGTCGGCTGCACGGCGTGGTCTGGTATCGCTGGGTTCAGCCAAGTCTCGGTGAAGCAGAGGAGGTTGCAGTCCCGAATGTCTCTCTGGAACTTGATTCTGGCTCTGAGGTCATCAAGCTTGTTCTCGATGGATTGAACATTGGCTAGCAGGATACTGGGCATGGGTGCGCGGTGTGCGCGAGCCCGTAGCCTGTTCCTGATGCCGGCTCTTTTACCTCGAGGCCGTCGCTTAGGGTCGCGTCCTTTGTTCTCTCTCAGGATCTCCTTTGGCCAGGTTGGGTCCGGAGTTAAACATGGTGAAATGTTCGTGTACTGCAGACCAATAGAAACCAAAGTGTCTCTACTGTAGCGGATTTGTGTGTTTTGCATGATGCCCATGCAAGATTATCGCAGATATAGCAAAAAGTGACGAAAAACTGCAAAAACTGGAGAAGTTAGGGCAGAGCATCCAGCACGGCAGCCGACCTCACCGGCGCCATTTTGTACCAGCAGCATCACCTCTGTAAAATTACCCACAAATGAATGTAATTATATAGAAAATATTATGCAAATATCAAGTACTTGCTCAAGTAAAATTTTACAATTTGACACATGTGAACCTCTAGCAATCAATTTTCTTAACATCGTCATTCTCCTAAACACGAATTGCCTTTCATGTTGTCATTTCAAGTAACCTCTGGCTTACAACTCCTGACAGAAATATGCAAATTTTGCATTAATTCACATCATTTCATGGATGTCCCCTTTGCTTCTGGACCTTTAACAGGCTGTTTAAATAGAAGTCCTTAAATGTTGGCAAACAATAGATCATCAAGACAAAGGGTGAAAATCCATTTTCTGTCCCTTAATTACATTTTGCCTCAGTGCTCATATATTTATTTCTCCTTCTTTGCTCAGTGCATGTCTGTTTGGTCAGTTTAATAACCAATGCCTCTCCCTGAACCTGCACGGAAGCAAAGCACTGAATATATTCCCAAAGATCTATTTTGCATGGAAAATAATTAAAAATTAGTGCTATGGGTTTTTCACATTTAATTTGCCTTTTAACTCTCTGAAGAGTTCAGTAATGCACTTACCAAAAAGAGCACTTAATGCCATGATTTTCACAGACAAGTATGTGTGTAGTATTTTGTCATCTCCGTTGATCAGAGGAGAGTTAAAAGGTTTGTGGGGCTCGCTATGAACATCTTGATGAAAATGAACTCGATATGTGAGTAATTTTCTGTTTCAAGGGACCCAGTGACAGTTTTTCATTCAGTCTCTTTCCTTTGGCCTACCAGTCTGCTTCTATGTCCATTTTCCATCTGCCTAATGTAGCCTTTCAATTTGTGAATGCCAAAATAGTCTGCTGACAACTGATCAGGTTGAGAGCTTGCTTGTATCCAAAGTAATGCATCGCCAGGATGCTTCACCAGAGGCCAGCTGCTAACACCAGCTTTTGTGGTGATTTACCCTCAATTCTTAGCCTCTGCAAATAATATTAGTTATTGTTGTGCGTCATGATTAATGGTGGTGCCTCAAATGTCCTGCTGCTCTCAGCGATTCATTTAACTATCATTCTGTGATTTTTTTTTTTTTTGATTTTTTTTTCTTTCTTTTTTTTTCTTTTCTTCCTCTGTTAGATTTGTCTGATGCTGACTTGGTCTAACCACAACCATCAGACTTCCCAGTGTTTTAATTAGACTATTGCTTGGGAAGAGTCTGGCTGGTTATCTAACGAGGTGATGAATTGGATTATATCTCAATGTGAGGTTGAAAGGGAGAAAGATTGTAATGATAAAAAGTCAGTAGAGTTCAGTTAAATCATTAAAACGTCCCCTAGACAGTGTAGGTTTAATGACACACACACATTAGTTTCTACAGTATATCACATATTACCTTATTTATTTTTTTCATATAGTCTTTTTTTGGGCTAAGGTCTGACATTTGCTGATAAATCAATGCAACTCTTTATTTGTATAACATATACTGAAACAAGTAGAAAAATGTTATGACACAGCAATATGTTGTGTTTCCTCTGTTGCTATTAATTAAGCTGAGATGTTGGTTATTAGCAGTGACACTTTATTGCAAATGATTTTATCAAATTATCAAAACACATTTAATTTATTTCTATTCTGGGTTAGTGTTTTTTTTATCATTATTATTATTTTTTCTTTTTTTTTATTAGAATATCTTTCATAAAACTTCCTCTAATGTTTGGTGATTTAAGGAGCTAACAGAGGCTTTACTCCACTGATATTTCCCTCTAGTCAAAGTTTATTTGTGTTCCACAGAGGTAGATTTAAACCATCTTAAATCAGACCATTTATTATTACAGCTGTTGGGTAGGTGCAGGTTGGAAAGGTCTGTCTCCACTGCAATGTTTTCTCAGCTGCTCGCTCTGCATTACACACGTCTCCCCAGGCAGTGGACAAGCAGGACCTACTCCCCCATGTCAGGATGAGCCCCTGGCTTCCACCCGCGGGAACAACCTGAATGCAGGCAGCTTATTAAGCTGCTTTAAAGGATGTTGTATTTTCTGTCCGAGGCTAAATTCTTCTGCACTCTCCTCGCGAGTTTGCTAACCTCACTACTGACACAATTTGTTGGGTAGAGTCACCCTCCTCATGAGAGTTTGACCTTAACATACCTTTTCCCCCGTCTTCTATCTGTTGGAGAAAATGTATTTACGGGATTGTTCTTCAGAGAAGCGAGAACAAGAACAAGCTTGTGTAATGGAGATAGTTTTGCTTTACTGTTTGTGGTTCTTCTGTATTCTTTAAATTATAGGTTAAAGAATGCGGCAATACCCTGTTTTCAGTGACAACTCCTCATGTTTCTCCATTTTTTTCCTAGTGCCAGAACTCCATTTAGATTAGCTGCCCAGTGGAAGAGATACTTTGTATCATTGTGTAAGGTAATATCATCCATGGCATGGTAATATTATGCATTTATAGAGTATCTTGAATTTTGCAGTCATTCAGCAGGTTTTCACAATTCACTTATCTGCTTTTAAAAACGGGCACAGGCTCTTATCACATGAAGACTATTTTACCAGTGTAATTGGTTACAGCTTGAACAATTTTTGAAAGTAAAATTTGGAGCTCATATTATGAGGAAGTAATTTACACCTTAAGGAAATATCCTTTCAAAACGATACCGTAATGTTTTCATCAATATCACACAGCTTTAATATTTGCAGAACCTGACAGAAAAGGCTTAAAAACACAGCAGTGAATGCTCCTGACAGAAGGACACCTTGAGAATGGCTGTAATCACTCCACTAAAGGGGAATAGGCTGTGTCTCTAAGAAGAAGACATGACCATCTGAAACCTTGTAGACTGTTGGCAGAGAGTGATCACTGAAGTCTTCAACCAAGGTCAGACCCCAGTGTTTAGTGGTAAGGATTCTGTGCTTCATTTTTGTGTTTAAGGTGGGATATTTCCTTGTGCAATTTAAATGTTACAATGTGTTGACACAAAAAAGGAAGCAGGAAAAACAGTTTTTAGCAAACTATGACCCTGCATCAGAGAAAATACTCTACAATCTGCTGCTTTGTAAAGTTGTCCCAAGAACTGAGGTGGTTTTTATAGCACAATAAACAGGCTGAAAAAAAAAAGTTCCAGAATATATTAGCAGAGAATGACAGCTGACAGATGATTTCTCACCTGAAATCACCAATACACAGTTTAATTGTCAACGGCATACTGATAAGCCTGCAATTTTCCACACTCATTCTCCTGCAATGATAAAAAATTAGTCTGCATTTCTATTTGCAACATATCTCAGAACTGACATATCTTAAAAAACTCAAATGCATTCTGTGGCTCGCTTTGACTTTGTTCATAGATGGCTGAGAAAATGGTTCATAGAGTTTTCCAGGGGAAAGAAATTGTAAACTCAGTGAAACGATTTACAAAAGATTGCTACGCGAGACGTGCATTGTGTTAATGCTTTGAAGAGCCAGTCAATCCTTTAAAATGGGTCTACACGAATGGCAGGAAGTGTAACTTTTAATGCCAAGCAAGGATTGGGATAAAGGACTTCAACACTGCAAATTAAAACACGAAAGCAAAATCCTGACAGTCTATTAAAAACAACATCCTGTCCTGATACTGTCTTCAGTTTCACTTGATATCTGTAAAACACTAGGTCAAAATGTCAAATCTAATCATTTTCAGGTCCAAACACATGTATTTTTCTTCGTACACACTGAACCTGAGACAGATTGCCTCATTTCAGATTCATAAAATTCTGGTTGACATGTGGTGGGACCTTTGAGCCTTAGAAATTGCATGCTATTAAATGATGGAACAGTGTCTTCTTTACACATACATACAATCACATGCCCTTGTAAACCAGATTATTAACGTTTGTGTCACAGTGGCTGCTGACACCTAAGCTCATATTGTCCCTTCAACCGATTTCTGTGCTGGCCGTACACCATGACCCATGTCATTTACTCAGACTTTTATAGTATGTTTTTCAATACAGGCAGCCTCATCTGGAGCCAAAGGATCAATTCAGACATTAATGTTATGAGCATGACATAAACTATGATATGCAACGTTGTAGAAAAGGCAAACTCGCCCACAATAAACGGCATGTTTCAAATTCACTATTACAGATAACAACATGCTGATTCAGTTTGCAATGAAGTCCTGATTTTAGTTCATCTGTGCCCGTCATTACAAGCAACTCGTCATAATGAGAGCAGAGGTCAAACACATTTAATTTTTTATTATAGCAGACACCGTGGAGGTACTGAAGAGGGGGATGTAATTTCAGTGCAGTTCAGAGAGCAACCCAACCTCTGATCCAGTGCTTAAGTTTATTACTATGGCAGTCACACGACCCAGTACTATAAGAGATCATTATCCTGTGTTATTCTAGTAGTGCTGAAAATGATTTTTGTTTTGTTACAGAACCCTGATTCAATGAGTTGGGAGTTGCTTCATTATGTTATTATTCTGCCTTTGCATTCGTTTTTACACAGACAGTGAACAAAAGGTCCCAGTGGCTTTAGAATAGCACATCGGAAAGAGATCTGACTGGGAAAATGAATGTTTTGTAAAGTAATTACTATACGTGCGGACTAATTTATTCTTCATATATTTCCAAGAGACTGGGTGAATACTGTTTGCCCTTGCCCATTTTTATTCCAGTAGCATTAGCGACAAGTACAGTAAGAACAGCTGAGAGCAGTAGTCCTAATAAATGCCGGTTATGACACTAGTAGTAATATTTAATGTTTTATTAACTGCTGAACCACACAAAAAGAATGCTGTGACCATTTTCCAGCATGAACAGTATAACTTGGCGTTCTTTAGGGATAGCAATGTGACTGCGTTACTCAAACCGAAGAGCTTTTCAATAATCTCTTGACTCTGAGACACCTCATCCCCTTGTGGAAGATGCACGTACTATACAATGCCACGGTGTAGTACTAGCTCGAGATTGATCAGATGTGTGGATCCATTGCTGGGACAGTCTGTGTAATAAGGTGGTGTCCATGGTATGTCATGTAAGCTTCCAGTCATTATCTTCCAGCCAGTACAGAAGCACCTCACTGTAACCCAAGTGGCTCTTTTGACCTGAGGCACTCAGCTTGCCAGTGCCCAGCTCCCTCTTTGAAATTAGTCACTCTCTGACAGGTGAGGATGGATGCCTGTGATCCTGGCCAGATTCATATGCTTTTTCACCCCCATCTATCATCACCCACAGCTCCTTTTGACTCAAACTCCCTACTGCACCATTTTATTTCTGTTACAGGCTTTTTCTTCTCTCTCTGGACACAATTTGATCATCACTGATTTTTACACATGAGGTAATAAACCACCCAAATGTCCATGTGCATTGATATTTTCCATCTTTATCATTTACTTTAGATTTCTTCTGTTTGCTTATTTACCTTCTGTCCAAGCCAAGCCACATATAACTTGTGTGGTAAGAGTTAGAAAAGATCAAAGTAAACTTTGCAGTCCTCCACAATAGTATAACACCATAGCTGTATTTCACCCAGCACCTTCACCAATTTCTAACTGTGTGGGAGACAGATTGTCTGTCTGAGTGAACTGCCACACTTTATAAGCCAAGTAGGTTCTGAACTCCCTACTATGATATGAAAAGTGTGTTTTGCTTTGTGGTCTACACTATAAGCACATTTATGGTGTGTGTGTGTGGGTGTACTTGAGCGCACACAACTGTGAATGTGAGTAGGAGTAAAATAAATCAAAAGCAATCTGACTAATCAGTCACTTTTTACTTTTATTAATGAGATGTGTTTTTAAGTAGCTGAGATGGATCTGCAATATTTTGGCTCAGCACTCAGCACAATGTTCATGGTGCATTTTCGCTCCCACCTATGGCAACATTGCTCTTTTGAGATTTACTGTGTGTGGGCAGATTGTAAAGAATTGAGTGTTTCACACCCTCTGCAAGGAGTGTTTTTCTCTCAAAATATTTGTAATTAATCATGTCATATAATAATAAGAGAACAACTTACAAATAAGACAACAGCTTCTGCAATGTCAACATATGTACACTTTATTCTTTATACTATATCGAATCCTCCTATTTTATGCAGTTCACTTATAATAATTACAACACAAAGGAACATCACAGTAGTCAGCTGAATTTGACAGCAGTTACAATGGATTTCACCAGACTTTTCCGCCATTTGTTCATTTGATCAGTATGTTTAACCCTCATAATTTCACCAAATGCGTCTAACATCCTTCTTTCAGTTCTTCGAGGCAACTGTTGACTGCGGGGAAAGATGCATGTGTTGCCTGGTACATGTTCACTGGACAACTGTTCATCTGGTGAATTTTTCAGTCTCAGAGGATACACTGTGGGTAGCACTTTAGGGTGTAAGGCGCAAATATAAAACATATGAGGCACTGAAGTCATGCTTTGGGATATGACTGCAAAACCTCAGCTCAAATTACATGCTAATGAAGTGTGCCACCATTAAACAGAACAGATTGCTTCCTATTTCACCAAAGGGTGTATAGAAAAAGCATTTTGTTTAATTCACTTGCAGGGGAAATGACTCAAAATGCTGCTTTATAGCACAAAGAAATCCACCGGAGCTGCCTTATTTTTAATCACCTGGTCTAATAAGGCAGCCGTGGTAAAAAGAGAGTGAAGAAAACTAACTCTTTGACTTACAGAAGATACAGATTTGAGATCATCCTCTTCCTTCTGTCCTGTTTAGCGCTAGGTTCCCTGTATCTTCGACCAATATTAACTTGATCAAAAGACAGTGGCTGGCCTCGGAGCAAACTAATACGCTCATTAACATTGGCAAGGGTGCCTGGAAGCAGTTCATGTGCATTAATGAAGTAAAGAACTGAGCCAAACAATCGCACCCAGCTAGCTTTGGAATGCACAGCCAGCCACACGCGGGGCTCCCTAATGACCTGAGGATCTGAACTTGGGCAGAATTCAATAGGCTGTTGTAAAATGGCTTTGTTCAACAGCTCTGTACTGTTATCATGTATAGCTTATGGTGCTTTTGTAAATCCTGTGAATAATGTTCAACTGCCCCAAGTCGGATTTTATTTTAAAATGCGAACAAATGAAAACAGAGCAGCCTCCCCTATAACTACATGTTGTTCCACTTGCAATGCTAGAAAACACTGAAAGAAAAAGGAAAAAGAAAACAATTTTCTCTGCATATTTAGATATGCTACCCCAGGGATATGTTTAATTTCCATGGATGAATTGCCCCTCACAATTTTACTTCCTAAAACTGACTCACTGAAGCAAATGAGTTTTCACTCTTTTTCTTGGGGACAAGAGGTCATTTCATTACATTTTCTATCAACACCAAGTATATGCTGTGTTTTATATTCCGTAGCCAAGATTATTTGAATTGATTGACCACTGACATTTTGCTGTTGTTCTCTGTGATGCAAATTTTAACGGCAGGAGTTGGCAAAGGGCATTATTTTCAAAGTATTCACATCTGCCTCCTCCAGTAGGGGTGTAGCTACAGGGCCATAGCTTGCCACATGACAGTTTCAAAGATGACATTTTATCAAGACCATCTTCAGTTGTGAGTACGGGTGAGTGCAGACAGCATTCAGGTCAATTGTTTCCTGTGTCCATATGGGCTGCAAGGTGTGCACACTGCCATGCAATTGTAGTCTCCCTCTCCTTTTATTCCATTACTTCCCTGGTTCTTTCATGCATACACACACAGAGAGAAAAAATATGGTATGAACAAGGCAGATTGTGGCAAAGAAGCAATGTGAACATACTCCCACAGCATATCGTATAGGACATAATATGCCTTTATTGGTCTAATTGGAGAAAAACACCTTTCTCTACTATTACAAATGACCTATTTTGAGATGGAGATTTCTTTAACACTGAAAGCAGTCCTACAGAATGGTGAGTAGAACTATATCAAGGAAATTAAACTTGATGGGTAAATTAAAATGAAGAAAAAATATCCATCAACTAACAAAAAATACACAATTGAACTGCATGCTTCTGTCATCTATTGCTGCTAACCAGCCTGCAGGGCCTTGTTAGTCAGCAGCTTCACCTAAGTGCAAGCAGGATGCAACCCAATTTGGCAGACACAGTGCACTAAATTAGATGGCTTCCTTTTTAAACTAATGTTGCTGCAACCAACAAGTTGCATTTGAACTCTACAATAGAAGAGGGTGAACCAAAGGATGAGTTTGGTTTTAAGAGGTTGACCTTTTTGGAAGAGGTTGTCATGCATTTGAAAAAGGCAGTGTTGGTCCAAAATCAAAATCAGAAAGCAGAATGGTGCTTCCCTAAGCATCATGACCTTTGGTAGCCGCTCCATCAGCTGCTCGTCACCTCAGACTCATCTATCAGGCACAGCGCTCTCTCAGAAAACTCACAGGTGCTGCCCTGGATGGGGTCACATGACATGTCGGGTCATCTCACATAATCTTGGCTGGAGGCGATGAGCGAGTGGGCAGAAACACAGTCCTCACCGGTCTATGGTAAATAGAAGAGTTCTTACAGCGGTGTTAATTGGCACAGAGGCAAAATCATGATACCAGCTGCTCTATAAAGGAAAATGGCACTTTCTGTCAATCTCTCATTAGTTTTCACAGGAACATTTGACTCATTAGAGTATTTGACCTTGATGCAGCAAATCTGAAGTATAAAGTCATACATACTTTCAGCCAGTCTCAAAGTTTTCATATAAATATCAGTCTTGCTCTATACCTTGCTTTGACACTTGCATTTAAAAGCTAAAACTGAACCACAGAAGAATACAACGTATTGTCACTGTGGATTTTCTAGTGCACCCCACAGTCTATAATGGTTGTCACAGAAAGGATTTCGCATTAATTTGCATTGGATCTAATAATAAAATAATCTCCTCAACTCCGTACAGAATGAAGCTTAATGACAGAACACTTATCTAATTCCTTAATGTATGCCATTGAATTGCAGACTGCATTATGGTGGGTTGAAGTGGTGGCAATGTCGTTCAATGAACATTCAGCATCTGTATTCAGAATACAAGGGAACAAGGGAACAAGCAACAGGCAGCAAGGTAAGACAACCTCCCTGGACAATTAAAGAATAAACTATTTATGGGGATTTCTAGCAAAGATTCATTTTGGATTTTTGTCATGTTATAAATGTAGCATTTACAGGTTAATATTATTATTTTGCAAAAATCAAAACTCTTCAAAGTTAAAAAAAACAAACAGTCATTTTAAAATCCCAGTGAGTTTTCTGAAAATATTACTGTTTTTAAATGACTCAAAATGCAATTTGTTAATATCAAACTTTCGTCACATTGTCACATTTTTGATTGGTAATACCTTTGCTGAATCGTTGCATTCAAAACATTTAATGTTACTGTGTATGTCTAAATGGTGACATGTTATTCACAGTTAAAAACCTTACAAGCAAGTCTTATTATTGCATTATCTTAAAGTCACACACAGTGAATTCTTAGAAGTCTTACACGATCTGCTAACATCTCAGATGATAATGAGCCACTTAACAAAGGACAGAGGTTCTTAATGGATAGTTTTGGTTGGAATTCAAGAATTTGCTGACAGTTGTGACAATTAGCAATGACCCCTCACAGTTTGGAAGAAGAAAGTTATAAAAGGGAGCAGGTTGCAGTGATAAAATTATACTCACAATCTGCTACACACTCACACATGCCAAATTGTGTGGTTTTGTTTTTTTTTTGGGGGGGGGGATACTGCATATTTATAGTAGCACAGGCAGAAAAAGTCACTGACTGCAGTTACTAGGACCATTTGTAAAACAGATTAACTAGCAAACACAAGTGCAAAAACAGTAAATGTAATTTATTTTAAAACAACTCAAATATAGCTAAAAGCTTCCTTGTAACACTATGATATTAGTATTGACATTTAATTTTCGTTAGTACAAGCTGAATAACACAAACTTTGCAAAAGGTATTTCAAAGAATTAAAGCAAAGGCAGAAGACACATTGAGGCTCATATGAATTTCATGGGATATTTTCTAGCTGAATGCTTTATGAGAATAACTGAGCCTGCCAGATATAGACTGGCTCTAAGAAGCTATGTTCAGGCTGTTCTAGTCAAGAATATAATAACGTACCTGTGTGTGTAAAGCTCAAATACAAAATTGGCATGTTAAAAATTCAAAAACAAAAGGAAGAAGTGAGACAGTGCAATCCGTAAAAAGCTTAGTTGAATAAATGTTAACCACTTTAAACTAAAGAAATGAAAACCAATACATTAAAAGCACAGTGAAATGTTCTCATAAAGGAGTTAAACACAGTAAAAGCAATAACATGGAAAAAAAAAATCAAGTTCATTTAAACATTAAAAAGCAATAAACTACTTAGAGTTTGTAGATAAAATAGCAGTGTTTGAATCTATTGATTCCAGCTAGTGGAAGTCAAAGCCAGCTATTTAATGATAGAAAGTGAAACTTTTGATAAAAGAGATGGGGATAATCGGATTGCATGCATTTAGCTTAGTTATATAGCTGTTTTTGGTGAGATGCTATATGTAGATTTCTGCCTTAGAACTCAAAAATGACAATGATCAAGGGTTTTCTTTTTTTCTTTTTCTTTTTTTCACAATTGAGGGATTAATAATCCTTTAGGTGTAAAGTGCAAAGCTTGGTTTGTTGAGTTTAGTGTTTTGTGATGTTTACTGATGCGGTGTTGAATACCCCGTGATTATTGAAAACATGCTTTTGGATTTAGAAGCAAAAAGCAGTCAGTGAAATCGTCTACAAGGTCTTGGAGGACCTCAGTAATGTTTGAAACATGTTGCTACATGGTTTGGTTATACTGACATAGTTTTTCCAAATGTTTGGATCACAAACCTGAAATTTGCAACTGATCTGTGGCCTTGGTGGATTATAAAATATAATCTGGAGAGTTCAACTATAAACAGAGGCATGCCCTTTTATGATGAATGCTGAATATTTAGAGCAAAGTTATTTCAAACTAAAGCATTTCAGTATAATTACGTTATTTTGTCGCATGTACTTAAAAAGAATTTTATAATAGAAAATACTTACACTTATCTTCAAGTATAAGCAAAGAATCATGCAGTGCATTGCAAAGTGCTTACATGCAAATGTATGCTACTTAGTTGCATTACAGAAATATGAAAACAAGGGCAAATTATCATTGGTGGGTGATCAAAATTGAAATAAAAATGTCATAACATTAAACAATTATGATAACAGGTATTATTATGTTATGATTAGAAAAAAAAAACAGGGTTGCTATTCAATTATCTAGTGCGACTCATGTCTTATATCAGCACTGTATTTTTAGAATGCATCTGTTCTTATAATGCATACCGTGTCTGCGATCTGAGGCATCATAACCCATATGTTGGGCTGTGACTCAAATCAACCCCTGTAAAAGTAATGATGGGCTGTTCGTGACACGCATGAACACTCTGTTTTGCGCCACACTCATTTACAAGTGAGCAGCTCAGCTCGCCTCTGTGCCAGTCATAACTCAGCCATTTTGTGAGGGACAGTGCAGTGGATGAGGTCACACCGCAGCCGCTGCTCGCTGGCTGATAATAGCTGACAGCTCTGAGTGGACTCCAGAGTGGGATCCACGCAAAACATGCTGATTACAATCATATTCAAACCATACACCGTGATCTGATCAAGAGCCTCTTCTCTGCATCTGAAAGAGGCGGCACTCTGCTTGGAGATTGTCTCCTTCAATTGTTTTGATCAATTGCAGATGACTCAACAAGGCTCCAGTTTTCTTCAACAATTGAAGGAAATTGGATAACCGAAAAAAATAAAATATATTGCTCCGCTACTTATGGTTTATGACGACATTCGTCTGTGTTCACCCTTGTATGAGATGTGTGTAATATATTGCAACGTAAGCCTACTTTATAATTCATCAGCTGCACAGCATCCAACACATGTGCATGCATTAGGGCATCAGCTGCCAACACTTTCCAAATAGCTTGTCTCTGAAGGTGTCTGTGGTGACATGTTGCAACTATTTTATGCTTAGGATAACATATTAATAACTGTAGAGGCGAGCTAGCTTAGGCAATGACTTAATGCACTGCTGAATTGGTAAATTGACCCTAGACCCTGACACCACACTTCAGCTCATAATGAGACAGCAGTCAGGGCACTGAGCTTCAGCTTGATTTTGACAGACATGCAGTCGTTATCGCTGTTGGTCACCACTAATCATATGCCTCCATGGAATAGAGGGTCAGGACACCAGGATGACACAGTTTCAAGGTCAAAACTTGCCTTTCTTGCATTTCTGTTTCACATGAATAAGCCAGTTAGTGTGCTGATCGCATCAAACATACTGTGACAACAGGAGACATAAGGTGAAATATTCTGCAGCTTTAAACATAAATAAATGCGATAAAAGTGCTTCAGTTAGAATAGTGTGTCCAACGGCAATGACTCCTTGACACTTAAGGGTTTTGGGGTATGTCACAACCCACGTAACTGTGTGATGCAGCTGAGAACTTCCCACTAAAATAACAATTTGCTGCCTCATATCATTCAGCTGCTACTTCTTAATTTAGTATTACCTCTAATTACAGAGCTCCGTCACATTCAACTTGACATGGATACCCTGTGGGAAAACATAACTGACAGCTGAAAATATGTAGGAAGGTTCAGTCGTGTAATGCTTTTCGTGGACACATCTTAAATATGTTTAATGTTGGGCGTTCTAAAATTCTCACGTTAACGGCACTGAAATTACAGAAAACAACTCAGACCCATGTATACTGCATAATGCAAATCATGACTAAATATATTTGTGTATGAAGGGCAAAGCTAAAGCACATAAATGTGCTCTCAATTATTAAAGATTGAAGTAGGAAAAATTGATAATTTGGTTTGTGTCTTCAATCAAAAAGCTGTCAAATGCTTCCTGAGGGTGAAAGCAAACAATCAGTAACAGCTAAAGTCACAACTGTTGTCTTGATTTTTCGTTAGTTTCTTATTTTTTCTTTCACCTCTATGACCATTACTGACTCTAGACCCTCTGAGGAACAGTCAGATTTAAAATGATTGCCAGCTTTTCCCTGTTGCCATGTCCTCAAGACTTTCGCACAACCATTTCACATTATTGGCATTCACTGCAGTGATCTTCTCATCTGCATGGTGGCAGCCCTACTGCCAGCACAAGGACAAGAAATTGGACCTCAGTAGGGAGCTAAATGTGCCTTCAATCTCAACAATCCTTTTAATCTTTCATCAATCATGTGGAAGCAGTTCAGAGCCCTGATCCTATTACAGTTTGAGGGAAATAGCTTCGAACTGACAAGCATGAGAACTGCAGTGAAAGTTTGCCGCACGAGAAAGTTGTGATTGAAGCTGGGTTTGGCTCGGTAATTTGACGACAAAATCCTCAAACTGGTTTGCTAAAATTGAAAGCAAACAAACTGGGAGTGGTAATTCGCTTGATGTCAACAAAGTGATCTTGAAAGACCATCAAAAATGGGAAAAGGTTCTAAAAATTGTTTTCTTTACTCGCTCTGAAAGTGGCAATCACAATGCAATAAGGACTATTGAAATGCAAGCCTGAAACATGGTTTGAATTTAGAAAGTCTGCGGGCCACGTTGCTCTTAAGTGGCCAATTTAGGAATAAAACTAAAGAATAACGACAGGTTCATCACACTCTAAAGTTGCTCTGATGGTAATTTAGAAAACATTTTAGGTCCAAATGTGCACCCAAATCAAGACCAGTGAACTGGAAAAGTGATTTAGAGTAAATAACTGTGTTCTTACACAGAGATGGTGTTGCTATATCGCAGTAAATTCCAACTCACATACTTGTTGCCCCAGGTTTGTATAGCAGAACGTAACTCAGAAACGTAACTATATATATATATATATATATATATATATATATATAAATAAAATATAACCTTACCAATTCAATCAGTGCTATAAAATCCAAATCTAATTAGTATTTAGTGGTTGCAACAACAAAACATTTTGTATATCTTCCTAATAAGCTTAAATAGTAAGCAGTCACACACTGATGCTACTTTTAGTACATCACAACTTGAAAAGTGAAGGAAGCCGAGATTTTTGATTGTGACACAAAAAGAAATGTAGGAACAGATTTTACCATCCTCTCTTTTTCATAATATATGAAAACTCTTTTTACTGAATTTTAAAAATTGAATGTTGGATTATCTGTGCAGCTGTTGTGTTTTAGTGCCATCATTACATGTGTGCATGTGACATCTTTATACTACTAATATTGTACAGTAGCTTTCTTTCCTATAAACTCTAAAGTTGTCTGTGAGGGGTTCAGGAATCAGAGCTGGGAGTTTGTGCCATTACGTTTTTGTATTTGATTGCTTATTTTCCAGCCCGACAAGAGGGCATATCACCCTGTAATATGAAAAACAAAGTAATCCCACAATTTTTCTACCTATTTTCTAAATTATAATAATTATTTTATGATAATGAGCTTTATGCTTTGAACCAAAGTATGTCAGATTGTTCAGTTTTGTTTTCCCTGACTTTTACCAAAATAAAAAGGTTCATTGAACAACTGATGATCAAAAAATAATTTTTAAAGGGAGTTTTGACTGGTAATGGGTGGCATTGGGGGCATCGCTTCAAAGTCAGAGTTTATTGTCTAGTGTTTTTTGTAGTATGTTTGTGTGACACTGATGCCCTGTGAGTCTGAATGTAAAAGAGACACGTTTATGGGTAATTTGGGGTTTAAATTCAGCAAGCTGAAAATGCCGTAAGTCTGTTAATTGCTAACTTTTTCTACGGTTGCACTAAAGCTTCTGAATATTAAAATTAGAACTAATTTATACCTGGTGGTTGACACTGAGGATTTAGAAAGATGGCTAAAACATTCAAGTTCAGAGAAGTTTAGGTTATGACTATATGCTGCCTCATATTCTCCTCAAAAGAGAATAAAACCAAATTAGCTCAACAGAGGGCCACTGTTTTAGTGCAAAGTATTTACTAATTAGTCACTTACTGTGAGTGTAAATAAAATGAAATGATTGAATCTAAACAGCCTTCCACCACATTGACTGTGATGGAAGCCTTGTCTTTACAAACCACTGTTTTCATTTAGCTTTGTTGGGTTTTTTTGTTTTTTTTTATTTATAGAAAAAGGGCTTTGGTCCAATTAAAAGGATTTCTTGAATATTTTGTGATTTATGTGTTCTGCTGTGACTGATAAGATGCTTTATAACAGCATTACAGCATGCAAGAATAGTGGAGAACCGCACATACCACGTGGCTGTGTTTTCTAATGATTCCCTTTGTTCATTAGAAGAAAAGTAGGAAAGTAAGAGGACAGCATAGCCCAACATTCCCTAATTAGGAGTTTTATGGGGCATATAATTTGAGTCACAGCACTGAGCCTTAATTCAAAAACTAACATATTTTTCTCTTTGATATTACAAGAATGCACTGCTGGAGACTGAACATTCACAAGCTTATATGACAACCAAGTGATTAGCAAAGGGACTGAAATCAGTTGTTGTGCAATTGATTAATAACAGCGCCAAATGCTATATGGTTTTAAACAGTCCAGAATTTCTGTTGTTAAAAGAGATCAACTGAGTTATTGATCTCATATTTCACAAGCCCACTATCTAATGGCAGCAATGAGATATGGATTTTCCATAAGATATTTATTTATTTATTTACCACATTCTGTCTCCAACCACATGCGCAGCATGTTCTAATTATAACACAGATTATGAGAGTCGACAGCCATTAACATGACTGTCACTCCTCTGAACAGGTATTGCTATCTCCATCTGTAGTTAAGATAAGCTGCATAGCTGTGATAATAAATTCTTCATTGCAAAGGAATATATTCTCTGTTTTGTATAAATGTGAATTTTATTTCACAAGAACCAGTCTAGTATGTTAGATATGTACATTTAATTTATCTTAGTCTAAAGAAAATTGCATTTTCACATGATCAGTTGTATTCTGTATCCTATATTTTTTATTTGTGTTATTTTTATTTGTGCATGTAAGCATTTATTTATTTGCTGCTGGTGTAACCCAGTTTTGCCAAAGATCATTAGTCATGTGTTTGATGCATATATTAGTCATATCACAGTGAATGCTCACATTCCACGTGAAAGTTTAAAGTATTGCAGTCAGCACATGTGCAAGTAATTCTACTGAGCTAAAAGATCTGGCTTCACACCGCTCCAATCACTTGAGACAATTTTTCATCTTCTTAGAGCTGTGGTTTTCAAGAACAGCTAATCAGAAGCAAGTGTGCATAAAGGGGGAGGGGCTAAAGCAGCTATTTTCAGGCAAAGTTGTTAACAAACAGTTGTTTAAAAATTGATTGATTGATTGATTGATTGAATCTTTATTTTGAACATGTTGAAAAAGTATAAAAAAAATAGAATTAAAAGAGACAAATGAACAAAGCAAACAAAAGGAAAACGAGCAACCACAACTCCAAATAACGTCCATGTTCAAAAAGGAGCAGGAAGAAGCATAAGCTTATTTAATCCCACCCCTTTTCCACTATCTAGTATCAATAGACTACAGAAATACCTCCTTGCAATACCTCCAAGCAGTTAAAAGCAATATAGTCACATGTCTGGCAATGTGGCACATGTAAGTGTGGTACTGGGTATCTTTTAGCTCAGATTTTGGTCTCCACCAACTCCTGGTAGAGATACTTCCTCTTTATTTACTCTACCAAATCTCTGTTAAGATCATCACTTCACTGATCTGCCTGCCTGTTGTTACGAGCGTGTCTTGTCCATTTGATTTTTAAAAAGTTTGTTTCCCATGAATTTTATGTTACAAAAGCAATGAGCATTAACCAAAACAAACATAGTATATCATGAAGGTCAAATCATGGAGCTCGAACAACATGGATTGGGTGTCTGATGTATACAGTGTGCCATCAATTTTGTGTGACGGTTGAGTAAAGGCTACCACTGTGAGCCGTCAGTTTCTTTTTTTACACATGAAGCGGCATGAAAATCAATGTAATGACCACTGAATTACAGCCTATCGCATGCAAACATGAGCCTGAATGCAGCATCTCAAACTGAAACTGGCACTTTTCCTCCTGTTGCCTGGGTCAACGGCAAATCTCACATTCCCACAATGACACAAACCACAATACCAGGCTGGTCTTCAGTTTTACATTTGAAAGCATATTTAACTTTTCACTCATCCATTCACAGCCCATGAGCAGTAAGACTCTGAGCCTGGCCAAGATTAGCTTTTGGCAGACAATGCAGTGAATTAAAGGCCACACATGGCCCCTCTCTTGTTCTCTGGGTGACCAAACACACTTCCAGGGCCAGGAACTCTTGACCAGTCTTTTTAACCAAGGAGGAGAAACTAGGAATTTGAGATAAGTATGGGGCAGCGGATTTAGGATCAGAACCTGGCCAGACAAAAGTTTTGTCAGATGAAACAAGACAGATGGTCTCCTCGTTAACCTACCAAACTCTAGTGTCAGCGGTTTCAGCACAGGTTGAGGGAAACACCCTCATTCTCAAATGTTGCAATATTGAGCTGTACAACTTTATTAGTACATTTTAGGTTGCATTTACTAATGAAAGCCCATTTTAAACAT
This sequence comes from Aulonocara sp. 'chitande type north' Nkhata Bay, assembly GCF_057382095.1. NCBI lineage: Eukaryota > Metazoa > Chordata > Actinopteri > Cichliformes > Cichlidae > Aulonocara > Aulonocara sp. 'chitande type north' Nkhata Bay. The sequence goes on from NC_141357.1 coordinate 32,928,901, forward strand.
CGTAGTTTTGACTTTATTGGAAACAATTCAGCTTTATCATATCAGCAGCAATTGCGACTTAACACAAAATCTACCATTTACCTTTAAATCGCAACTTAATGTTTCTTTATTCCCATTCCATTGATTTTACGAGTAGTAGGCAACCTTATTTAATGTTTCATAGACTATATTTGTAATGGTTAAGCATCTCCCTCCAAAATAAAACACTACACATGGACATTTTGAGTAACAGTAACTGGCACCCTGCACACATATGGAAGGGCGCACTTGCAGTGTGCAACACTAATTCTGGTTAATTATGACCTTTATAATTATTAAAAACGATGCGCTTTGACCAAAACTTAATAGGAGGACATCATTCACGTCTAACTTATTAAGTCCTAATTATGTTTCGGAAGTCTCCTTTAAAATTGTTATCTATCGAATATGTTTCTTAGGTTTTCCGTGTCTGGTGGAGAATAGGATGAAACACAATGTGTTGAATGTAAATAACATTAGGACAACCCCCCCCTGTAGGGTTATTACTAGAGCGATTTTCCGCGGAGAAAAACGGGCAGATATAGCGCCAGTAGCCCATACCGAAGGGGGCGACCACGCACAGTCGCTCACTCATCTATTCTCCAAACTCCTAATTGTAAATCGTGAGGGACCACGCAGCTTGCCATTCCCCAGCGCGTCGGCTGGCGTGTCACCTTATCTCCCACTCTGTGTTCGGGGACTGTTTAACATATTTCTCCCTAAGGATTTTGAAGGCGTTCAATTAGGGCTGTGCATGTAAATGGGCATCTTGGACGGCTGCCTTTCTCGTCCATGTGTGCTGCTTCTCTGAGAGCACTGTAAGCAGCTGCAGCAACAGCAGCGGCACCTTGGAAGAGCAGGAGGAGGAGGATTTCTTTCAGCCGTACCGTGTCGTGCACAGTGGAAATACTCCGGTTACTATCAAAACGAAAGGGAGGGAAGAAGAAGACGGCGGCGAAGTAGAAGCATAAGAGCTTTTGGGGGAGCAATCCAGACTGAAATAGTGAATTGTCAACGGGACAGGCCTGCTTCGTTGGATGTGTCTTCAGAATGGTAAGGTTTATTTTACTGATTTTTGTGTGTGTGCCTGTGTTGCAGAAAACAGGGTCAGCGGCACACAAACATCATGCAGCAGCGGAGCAAAAACGGACAACTAACGCACGGAGCCGCGATCACTTCCACTACAGACGTGTGTTGTTTTTGAACATAGCGTTTGATTGTGCTGGCTCTTTGTAAATCTGCCCGCTTTGCTTTGCACGTTAAGAAGAGCGAGCGAGAGATTAACGGGGGCTTCGTGAGCGGTGCAGCACGGTAGGTTTACCTGCTCCTCGGTTTTAGCAGCCCAAAGGGTCTGCAGACCGCCTTAACATCGCGCTGTGTAGATCTGACATCGAGCAAAAGGATCAAAAAGTCCATACTTGCTTTTCCTGGCAGGCTGAGGATTAGGAATGGCTGCAGCGTGTCCTAAATGATGTGAGGTAGGCACATAAATAAGGATGTGGAAGGACTGAATTTAGGTAGATGAAAATACTGTGATGTATGACTGTAAGCCTAACCTTGTGTTGTACAGTGACTGCCTCTAAGAGTAGGCTGCGACATTACATTATGTTACAAGTCATTTATTTATTTATTTGTTGTGAAAATCATGGGGCAAATGAATGGGTTTGAAGTGTCTGGGACCCCCCCCCCCCCACACACACACACCTTGTCTTTTTTAAAATACAGGTGGGTCCATATTCAACTTTGCAGGAGCCTTATAGTGGAGTAGCAGTACCAGCCTAGTGAATTGTGTCGGCAGCTTTTAAATGAAACATGAAGCAAGGCCCAGGGAATACTGCATAGCTGATTTACTGCAGCATAATAATAGTAATAATATTAATAACTAATAATATTAATACAGGGCGTACTTTGGTCTTTATAGACACACACACACACATACATACATACATACATACATACATACATACATACATATATATAGATATAAGTGACAATATAACTGTAACACAACATCACTGTAAATTTAATACTGTTTCACTCTGACTTTTTATAAAATCTTTTTAAGTTTCCAAAGTCGAGCCCTCCAAGCTGGGTTATCACACAGGGTCACAATCGAACCAACTGAATTAACTAAGGTGAATAAATAAATCCCCTTATTTAAATTAATGCAGCATACAAACATTTGCGAGTGAAGGGCACTCAGACTCGGCAAGTTGTGAGGCTAACACACACACCCACACTTCTGAGAATAGTATGCTGCTCGTAGATTTTTGGCCTCGTGCTACATCACGGTGATAGATTTTGTCGAGTTGCTAATGATGTCTAACTAGAAATAAAGTCATACCAAAGAATTGTGTAAAAAAAAAAAAAAAAAAAAAAATTAACACAAAACATAAACTGATAACAAACAGATTAGAATGCATTTGTCATGCATTTGAATAATCAACAATTTGCCACTCAGTCACATAGTCTTATAAGTAGTAGTTGGTTCTAAAAAGTGAAGTTTCTCTGTCAGAGGGAACATTTTTAAGAATGTTTATAAACTGAGAAAAGGTACTGCAGTGTTTCTTGTCTCTGCTGATAGTCCAGCTTTTCTCAAGACTTGCTTTAGTCAACCAGAACATTAAGAAACTACTCTGTGTACGTGGCGAGATTACACAGAACAGAACTCACAAGTGACATTGGTAGTAGCGGGATGAGTGACCTCTGATATGAGAGGTTAAAGCCAGGGGAATCCAGGGGCCCTCTGTCCTCTATGGCAAGTGTTTGCAGTGAACATCAAATGAGAAGTCTGAAGTTGTTAGGTCCCGTCGAGGTTAACCTTTGTAGAACAGGGCTGCATTCTCTCAGTTGTCTTTGTCGTGCTGATGAGCTCTGAGAAGCAGTCTCAGCACTAGTTCTCTGCATGATAAGAGGGGGAACAGCCCTCCCTTTGTGGTCACAAATGAAAAATCTGTTGCATGTCTTTTTGCCTTAGTTGTCATTTTATTGTGAACTGAATGCGCAGCTATTCTCCAAGGGACAGATGGCTGAAAGAAAGATGACATCAAAGTTGCGGTTGGACCTTGTTATATTCTATAACCGATTGTTATGTTTGAACTAATGTTGGCAGTGTTCGGGGGCAGAAGGATGACAGAGAGGAAACAATGAAATGGTTCATTCCCCATGGAGTTTTCCAGGGGGGATATTGTGTATTTCAAGTAATAATTGTTGTAGGAACTGTACCATCATCTAGGGAGCAAAAATGATAGCACGTTTGGGTGAAGAGTACGTCCTCTTTGATCAGTGGGAAGAGCACGACGATAGGCAGGATGTGACATCAGGTAAATGCTGTATTCCTGTCCATTTAAATAATGGATCCATCATTTAAATGGACAGGAATACAGCATTTACCTGTTTTGCTCGACTAAAAACCTTAAATTGATCAGGGTGTCAATAAAGTCAAAACTACTATCTGTGATACGTTTCTTGTATACTATCTCTTAGTTTTTTCTGCTAATTTATACAGTGTGTGATCCACATGCTTTTTCATCTTAGAAGCTCTGAGTGCAACAAAGGCAGAGGTGAATTATCTAGTGTGGAGCATTATGTTTAGTTGAAGCTGCAGTCTGTCATGCTGTGATTTATCACATATAGAGCTAATGGCTAGCTGTCACGATTACACGACATGAAAGCTAAGCAATACGTGCACACTTTTCTCACTCAAGCGTGCCCACACAAACGCACACGCGCACAAACACCTCTTTTTTTTTTTCCCTAATGTTGACACGCCAGCTCCAGACTTTGCGTGACAAGTCGAGGACACTGTAAAAATCAAAAGCATGTGGTGCTACCGAATGACCAGCTAATCAAGCATAGCAGTTCTTTCTGGAAAATCAGACCTCCTTAGTACTACTAATAACACTAGATCAGGTCTTTTGTGAATTTTATGCTGAATCATTCTAATTGGACGTGCACAAAACTGAAGTAAAAGAGCAGGGACTTGTCAACCTGACTTTAAAAATAGAACTCTTTTTTTTTTTTTCCGAGGCAGTCTGTTTTAGTGCTTTTAGAAAGCTTCATGGGGTTTGTTGTGAGTTGGTAAATCAACAAAAATGTGAAGTGACAAGTGCCTGAAAAAACTGAAAAAGCTAAGGACTTTTTAAACAACTAAAGAGGCTGAAAATTGCAATGCAGAGCAGTTCGCAGTTGAATTCACCTTGGTGGTTTCGGTTCCTTGAAAAAACATACCTCAAGAAGTTAACTTTGATGCTGTATTGCTGCTGTGCCGCCTGCACTGGGGCCCATTTCACTAGGTAAACAAAGAGAAATCCAAAAGTCCCAGATAAAAAAAAAAAAAGAAAAAGAGAGAGGTTCTTTTTTAATTTAATATTATTCTCTTACAGATTTATTAATGAAGGGAAATATGAACAAACAAACATCACGTCAGGTGTGCTGAAATCCTTTTTTTGTTTGAATGTGTGTTGCAGTTTATGGCATCATTTAAAAAAAGAAGTGGAATCTTACACCTGTATGGGGCTTTGAAAGTCAGAATCACTCAAAGTATTCGAGGAGTGAGATTGAGGGTGAAATTATGCACTTGAGCCCCCGGACACAGGATAGTATTTCTCCTCTTGGGAACACGGCAACAGACTCCCCTTTGTGTCCGACATTTCATAGTATGCGTGTAGCAATTTTTTAAGATGACTCTCGCTGCTGCAGAAGCTAATGACAACTTGCAGGTGTTGTACTGATTATCCTTACAAATTCTACTTTGATATATGCTTGTCTGCTCAGTGGCACAACAGAGCACTAGCCTGTTTTTCTTACGCTATACTACGTTATCCTCCCATATCTGATTTCATTTTAGATAGAAAAGAAGAAAAATCAAAGTAAAGTGGTTAGTTGAACTAAGGGCACATTTATAGTGATAGCCATTAATCATCGTTTATGGCTTAAAACCAGCCGTTCTGTTGTGCAGAGACTATTTTGTATATTTTTTAAGTGAAATTTCTTACCAGTTGCTGTTATTTTATGTGTTGTTGTTGGATATAACGTTATTGTCTATGCCACTGATTTGATTTGAAAAGGATGAAGAAAAAAATAGACTTTGTTAAAGAAATGTAACATCATTGGCAGCGGCTGTTTCTTTCTTGCCACTGGCTACTTGTTGGTCTGTTTCCTGCTTCTGCAAATGACATGTTCAGATCACCAGTTCGTGTACAGTAAACACCTTGGGCAGGCTCATGATTATAACCACAGGGTGTCTGAATGTAATAGCTAAAGTCATTAACTTAGCACCAGAGTATATCCTTTTATTTTAATTAGAGACAAATCAAAGGAAGGTTGAACGAGACCTCTCCTTCAAACTTAAACTACACCCTGAATAAATAATAGCTGCCAAAAATCAACATTCTCCTTTTTAATTGCATTAGATGCTTATAAAAGAAGTGTCAGAATTTCAGCTCTCTCACGAAGCACAAATTAAAATTTCAAATGTTTACTTTAGGCCAGAATTACAGAGAGCTAAAGCGAACAAACAAAAAAGAAATAGATAAAACAAAACAGCAGCTATGTTCTCAAAAAAATGTAAAATTATTTTACATCGATTGAGAATATTTGAATCAGTTCCAGTGGTCATTTTTTGCATTTTTATAGATATCAGCTGCCCTTTCTACTCTCTCGTATCAAAAACCTTACAAAACGCCTGTTTCCTATTGTTCACTCACAGTTTCACTTCTACTTTAGGTTACAGGTAATGGCTTTGTTTGTAACTCCAAACGGTCGCAGCACAGGGCCGCCCCTTCCTGAGCCTGGTTCTGCCGGAGGTTTCTTCCTCTTAAAAGGGAGTTTTTCCTTCCCACTGTCGCCAAAGTGCTTGCTCATAGGGGGTCATATGATTGTTGGGTTTTTCTCTGTATGCATTATTGTAGGGTCTGCCTTACAAAATAAAGCACCTTGAGGTGACTGTTGTTGTGATTTGGCATTGTATAAATAAATAAATAAATTGTATTGAATTGAATTGAACATGTGTGCATACAACATACAACCAGATTTTGTAAGTCACCACAGTGCCTCAACTACTTGTATTCTGTCATTTTATAACCTTTTCTTGTGTTTATCTAAAAATGCAGATGTAATACTGTGGCAGTTTCTGCCTATGGATAGAAAATAGTATTAAATATTTTATAATTTATCAATATATTCTATTAGAATAAATATTATCTTGACAACACTTCATTGCTTAAAAAAAATTGTAAATGCTATTAGAAACTTAGTTCTAGAGTAATTCCAATTATTAGTACTGCCCAGGATTTAGAAGTTAGAACTTTGAAATACATAAATCTCGAACATCTTAGTCTGCTTTGTTATCCTATTTTCTTTTTCACAAATTAGAGGGAAGCAAGCATAAGCATGGCTTAAACTGACAGGACCTCATTCCCACATTTAAATATGGTTCTGGACAAGTAATGGGACGAATGACCATCTCAGTAGGGTCATTAGATCTGATGGTTGCCTTGCATGGTTGTTAACAGCCAAATAATATGAGGCCATTTTAGAGGACCAGGTGCACTTAGTGCAAACACTGTTCTCTGAGCTTATCTCCATATTCTCAGATGATAATGCCCCCAGCGTATTCGGCAGCTTCTTGAACGCCAGGATATAGTCAGGTAGTTTCATGATAATTTCTCACTTGTCCTTTTTTAAGAATGTCAAATTTAACAGTTAAAGAAAGGTTGTTGGTGCTCGCAGGATCTTTGCCAGTTAACAGTTGCAAAATGTGGTTGTACCAAAAATATGCTGTCATTTTAAACAGTTCATCTTTATATTTATATTATTATTATTATTATTATTATTTATAGTTGTATTGTTCAGTACTTTGGTCTACCAGGTGTGTTTTTAAAGTGCTATATAAATAAATGATGATGATGATGATGATTTCACTGTTATTTAAATACAGCTAAATCACAACAACAGTTGCCTTTAACTACTTTATACTATAAGGTAAAGACATTACAGTATCACAGAGAAAAAACCCCAACAATCATTCGATCCCCTATGAGCAGGCTTGTGCAACAATAGCAAGGAAAAACTATCTTTTAATAGGAAGAAAGTTAGGCTCAGGCAGGGGCAGGCATTTGCCTTGACCTGTTTTGGGTGTGGGGAAAGAGAAGAGAAAAAGGAGACGGGACAAATACACATACAGATTTTTTTTTTTTTCCTATTAACCATCTACGTCTTTTCCAGGAAGATAGCGGTCAAAACTGCAATTTTTTTTTTTTTAATGAATGTTATTTTTTTTCTTGACTAGAATTGCAGTATAATCTAATAGAAATATAGAGTTAGATCACACATGAGGCAAAAATCTGAATTCTAACATGCTTAGATTTTTTCACGAAAGCATTCAATTACTCACTTGTACCCAATACAATGCTAGTTTGTGCCTTGCATGTTATATTGTTCTAATCCACGGGTTCCCCTGAGTTTTTACTCTTGAAGTTGATATGAGTACACTTATTTTGACTAATTATGTTAGGCTAAATGATTCATTGCTGTATGTCAACAAGGTTAACCATGACTTGAAGTACTACAGCTGGTATAGCCTACATTTGTCTTCAAGCAGGAATTGGGAAATAAATTCCCCTGGGTCTCTTGTCACCCAAAGCGTATGCAGAGCTGCATGTCCACAGCTCAGCTGTTTCCTTGAAGGTTTAGATGCACTACATAAACCAAAACCAAATCTTGGTAAGGCTCAATAATAATCACTCTATTGAGACCAGTGAAATAGCTTTGGTTTTAAGTTGAATTTCCTCAAATATTTGAAAAAAAAATATTAAAGCAAATGCAAAACAAAATGGACCATTGAGGCAGCAAATTAAGCAAACTGAGATGGTCCACAGCCTAAAATGTGTCATAAATTGAATGTCAAAGTGGAAATTATCAAGCAGTTTGGTCTAAAAGAGCAGATTTGACATCCCTGGCCTTCCAAACCTTTGTTTGATTGCCCATCATGCACTAAAAAAAAAAAAAAACTACACTGATGGAGAAAAATTGAGGCTGACCATTTCAAACTGCTCTCAACTACTGCTCACAGACTTACTCTGCCCAACTGTCAGGTCAATGTGTTTTACACCACTTGAGTTAAATGCAGTGCAGCAATTTGCCCCACTCACATTGTTGCGTGTATATGCTGTGGCCTGCTACAGCTATGGACAGTAGATGAAAAAGCTAGTAATGTGATGACTGAACCTCAGCTCATGTTGAACTTGAGAAAGTGACAGGAATTACAACATGTCCTTGCAGTGTTTGAAAGTCGCATTATGAGGGTGATTTAGCTGGCAGGCGTCACGTTCCTTGCATCTATCACACTAACAAAGTGGCATCTTATATTTTCTGTGTCTTCGAATCCTCCCATCAGAACAGCGTCCCTTGTGGCATTTCATCATGACCAGGATAATCTTATGCAAGATAGTGAAACAGCAGTTAATTTGCAGGTAATTAAACCCTAGTGATTTGCAGTTGAAAAAGCAGCATATACAATAAGAAGTCAATATGGCTATATAATGTTATGAATAATAATAGGGCCACAGCAATGCCAGTACCGTACTTTTATTTGAATCACTGCACGGATTTATAGGGGGTGCTGACACAGAGCTCTGAAAATCGAAAAATGAGTTCATGTCCTTACTGTATTAGTTTGGTTTTTCAGAAGCGCCATCCACCCAAGTCCAAACACCCTTTGCTTTGTGTAACTGTCCCAGGCTCATGTTACATGGTGCAAGAAAGAACAGCATTGCTGAAGGCAAAGATGTGATGCCAGTTTATTAAAGTAACCACCCTGTCTCCTCTTCTAAAAATTACTATGCCATCCAATGAAACTCAATTCTCAGACACATTTTGAGGGAAGCATATTTTGTCTAAGCCTTAGTACCTTTCTAATACAAATAAATCTCATCTTTAAATAACTTAAAACATTTACATTTTGACAGTAGTCTGCGTGAGGAGTGGTTCAGTAATAACCTACATTAAGTTTAACTCTCATGTTGGGTTGTTGGTTCTTAGTCCCTTTTTTAAGTTTAGGCTAGAATTAGTCATCAAAACCACGTGTTTAGGTCAACAAAAAGATAATGGTTTTGGTTAAAATAGACTTTTTCACAGCATCAACTTTTTTTGGAAGCTTCTCCTCCCTTTTCCAGGTTTCCAGGGTTACATGTCCCGCTCATCTAATGTAGGTGTAAGATTAGGTAAGCAAGAACATCAATTGCACTGATATGTTGATTACACGCATATTTATGAAATGTCGCAAACCATACATTTCGTGAGAATTGAAGCGCAAGTGAGAAGACAGTTTAATGTATGGGAATAACCTGCTGTGACAGGTGGTAGCAGGCCTTGTTACTACCCTGATTTAAAAATTGGAGACTGCAGATTGTGTCTGGTCTGGAACAAACATGGCTGTTATTTAGTCAATGCTCAGCAGAGATGTTTTTACCAAACTGTAGTGCCTGAAAACAGATCTGAATGTTTTCTAATTTTGTAAATGTAGTAAGTATTTGAACTTTTTGTTTGTTTGAGATTAATGAAATCTACTCATGAAAGGCTGGATTACAGTGTTTAGTTGTGACAATGGTTAGCAGGTTGTTGGGCAACAAAACATACATGCTATATTATATTATATCTTAACTTATGTTGCTTAAATTTGGCTTGAGATTGATTAAGGTCTTAGTAGGCATCGTGATTACTTGGGAGTTTAAAGTTTTACTCTGCAGTGCTACAGACTGTTTGTAAGATTTAACTTCAAAGTGCTTGACTTTAGTCCTGAATCCCTCTCTAATCTCACACTAATTTGTTGCTTTTAGTTTAAGCTATGATTGCTGTGACAGAGACATTTTTAGAGGATGTGATTTAGGACTACATGAAAGGGAAGATGCAGGACATTTAGAAGCTTATCATACTCCTGACTGATTAAGCCTTTTTAAAAGAAATTAAAAACATTTTCAGATCAGAGTGTTTTTATAAGGTTGGCATCCACTTGCTGTCAGCATCTGTTAGTACTTTGTCTTCTGAATTATATGTCCAAGACTTTATATGCTTCTAAAATGTAGAAAGCGCTAATATGAACTGTTCAATTCTTGTACTGTATGTATTTGGCTATTAGCATAGGGATTTGCATGTTTGTGTGTATGTGTGTTTGTGTTTGGCAGGGGGTCTCTTTTTACTTTAATATAGGATTATAATATTTAAGTGTCATATGGATAAGAGCCTAAAAGTATGTTAATTCAGCTCATGGATAAGAAGAGCACTGTGGGCTTTACTGCCAGCTGCTACCTGAACGCAGTTTTATTTACCTTTGTATGCCTGGGCAACGCTTACCATGGGGTAATATAGTCTGCCTGTAGCCATCAGTAGAGCTCTGGAAACATTTATTTAGGGAAAGGACTGGTGAAATTATCTTTTCATTTCTTTGAGTCTTACTAATCCAACTAATCTGATGTTGTTTCAGGAAGGAAACAATCCCCTTTGATTTTGTCTTTGCGAGTGTCACTTGGTGTCAAGGTTCCTCTTTGTAGCTACTGAAGTTTAACTACATGGGAAGATTTTCTGTGCCATAAAGTTCTTGGTCCAAACTTCTGACTGAAAACTGGTTGAAACTGGCTGCTTATATCTGAGTCATCAAAGTCCTGTCAACAGCACTTTCTTTCATCACCCAGTCAGACATCATCGTGACATCTGTGACATAACATTATGATTGTTTGAAAAAAAAAAAAAGAACCCAGTCCATTTTTAAAATTTTCCTTCCAAACTGAATTCAGATTCCACAGATTTGCAAGTTTTTTTTAAAATCCAATGGCACTAAAAGTCTTTGTTCCTTCAGAAAACTGGCATTTTTGAAACCTGCTGCATATTGCACCTGCATTGGGGGGATTTCAGGGGCAGGGAAGTGTGGAAAAGAAATTGTCAATATATTTTGCAAGTGTTAGGCAGCAAAGTGGAGTGATAGCTCTCAAGGGGGATGGCCTTAAGCTGTTATTCTATAAATATTAATAAAGCCCACTAGCCTGCCTGGAAGGAAGCTAGCAGTTTGCTCAAGTCACAGACAGGGCTTCAATGTGACAAGTTGTGAAAAGAGTGACGAGATGGCAAGGAAGTGGTAAGATGACATTTAGTGACAGGCCTCATTGTTCAAAAATGAAACGTCATCACTAAAAATGGAAGCTAAGTTTGCTGACCTGTCCCATGCAAAATTCAAATAGAGAAAACAATACAGGTGTGAGTTTTATTTACTTTACATTAACCAACAAAATACATAAATCACTGTAAGAAGCTTTGTAAACATTGATTGACATGTGTTTATGTGATCACCTACAAGCTGCATTAGCCATTGTGATTGCAAACATATTTTCACAGTGGACTACTTGACACAAACACATGTTTTACTAATGTGACTTGTTACCCTGTGTCTGACTTATGTTCATGAAAGTGTCTGCAATCTGGTTATTGTGTATTTTTATTGTTATCGGAGCACTTGAAACTTACAGTGGCCTGTTTATCCACATGGCTGCCTAACTGGAAGAATAATGGAACCAACAATGTAGACAAGAATAGAAGATTTTGGCTGCTGCTGACATTGCTCTGCCAAGATGCACTTGTTGTATGCAGCAAAGACTAAGCAGCAACACAGCGCTTTGGCATGCTCGTAGATGCAAAGCATTTGCTTTGTTTGTATTTCTTTCACGAGCTACAGTAGCCTACATGCAGATGTTGTTTTATTGAGAGTTTAGAACAACAGAGGCGAAAATTAAACCATGAAAGTGATATTGATAGGCATAAAAAGGAATATAGAGGAGTATACACATATAGTGTGTTCGTGTGTGTGTTATTTAAACGGTTGTTTTCCCCCCAAGCACTTTATCTAAATGCTGTTTTGACACTGAATAATAAAATATCACTTTTACATTAATAAGAAATATATATATATTGTGATATAATGTGTCTTTCTATTAATCGGCACATCAGTTTTTCCCATACTATGGCACATCATTGTTATTGAATCAAGTGACATTGTTAATGACCTGTAACTGCACCATTTCCTTTATGAATAGGACATGTTTTAATCTAAATTAAACTATTGCATATACGTACATGACTTCAATATGGCAACAGCTATGACCATTACGCAATAGCATCATTCTGCAGGCTTATGCTTAACCACAGTATTTGTGTTAATGGCGTTTCACACTAGTGAGGAGATAATTCCTGTGTGCCAAGGTGTAAATTTGAGCAGCTTTGATTTTAAGCACTTTAACATTCAAGATGAGGGTGTAATTTAGTTGACAAAAAGCTTTATTGTCAACTTATTTAATTCCTGTATGAAAATCTGGTTTTTAATATGGCTTGGCTATTATAAAATTGCTTATCTTTCTCAGTAATTATGACCTATCTGGAAGAAGTCATTTTTTATGATGCACTCAGGGTCAACATTGTATCATACAAAATCGTGTTGCACTAATTATATAAGCAATCATCAAAGTAGACTAGTAAATGAGCAAATTTGACTAGACCTGCTAGTTTGAAGTTCTTTTCAAATAATCAACCAAAGCTGTGATATTTAAGACCTTGGGGAATACTTACCTTGCCAAGTTGTCTAGGCAAGCAAATCCAAATCCTATACAGGAGCACATATAGTACTTACCATGTAGCTCTTAATACTCTACTGGAGTAGGCGTGCATAGTGATTACAGAACATACAGTAGAACCTTTACGATCTGTTTCGTACTTCAGTGTATTTGTTTTTTTATTGAGTCAAGATAAAAATGTAGATTTTTTTTGTATTGTCTTGCAAAAATATCTAATTGTACTGTATATATAGTGTATAAATAGGCCGACAGGACTCAACCCATTTACAGCACATTTGTGGAACTAAGCAGTTTGTGTACAAGTAAACTATGTTCAAACTGAATGGACATTCTGTCTTTTCTAAGAACTCTTGCAAATCCTCTATTGGCAGATGCTCATGTGGCTGGGTCCACATACTGTGTCAGTCACAAAGCAACCATAATGACAGTGCAGACATTGCAATGTGATTGTTTTCATTAAAAGGGCTGCGAGCTGCTCAATTTGGTAATGCTGTTTGTCCGAAACATGTACCCTCTGTAACTACAAACAGTTTTTTTGGTGAAGTGTTTCTCTCACTTATTCTTTGTTGTATTTATTGATTTAGCAATGAATGTACTAAAATATCAATTTTGGATGCTTTTAAAAAAAGTCAGCACTCCACAGTTTATCATTTTCAGCTTTACAACAAAAGCTTTGTAGTGATTCTCCAGTGGAGGGCTTTTATTTTGAAGCCCTTAGGCTTTTACAGTATTTCATGACAACTCAATCAGTAGGTTGAATTGTCATAAATCGGAACATTCGCTATTATCTGTTTAACTGGAACTGTAGGGACAAAACAAATTCAAAAGGACATTGACTCCCACGTTACTCTGGAGCAGAAGTAAATAATCAGATTATTAATTAGATAAAGATGTTGTGCCAATCTATACCCCGTGATGCTCACACAACGCGTCATGGCGTGATAGTTTTCCCAAGCCGGGATCATTATGTGACATCATGGTGGTCACCCCCTACTGTGAGGATGCAGTGTAAATAGAACTTAGTGTGGCATGCAGTGTTGTGGCTGTGGAAAAAACCCCCCAGCAACATTAAGCCTGCACATAGTCAACCTCATTGAAACTTAAGCTGCCAACTTTTGATGTGGATGAGATGATTTACATTCATGCATAGTTAGCTGGAAGCAACAGAGCTTAGAGTCAAATGTCAAACTCAAAATGCATTAGATTTATGTTACCTTTTGCCTTTTTGAAAACCATACATTTTCATTTTTATTTCATTAAAAAACTGAAATATTATTTGTCAGTTATGCTTAGAAAAAGAAAAACAATGCAAAAACACTTTCCATACTTTATTTTTACATATTCATATACAGGCGTCTATGTAAACCTGTGAAAGACTAAGTACATGCTTACTGCTTCCTGTTGTATCTGAATAAACTACAAGACTTCTGGAACGATGTCTTTTGGAAAGACAAGAGCAAAGTGGAGACGTTTGGCACCACCAAACAGTATATCAGCACAAACACCACATAGCAACTGTCAAACACAATGGTGGAGGAGTGATTCTTTGTGCTTTTTGCACAGCCACAGGACCTTGGCACCTTGCAGCTATCGAGTCGACCATGAACTCAAAGTATCAAAGCATTCTAGAATCAAACATGAGGGAATCTTTCCAACAGCTAAAGCTTGGCCCAAACTGGATAACGCTACAGGACGATGATCCCAAACACACCAGCAAATCGGAAAAAGAAGAGAGTCGAGGTGTGGCCCACTAAAAGTCAAGATATCAACGGCTGAAATACTGTGACAGAACCTTAAGAGAGCTGTGCTTATAATGTAATGAATGCTTGTAAACCTCAATAAGAGGTAAAGAAGAGTGGGTTAAAATTATTCCACAATGATGTGAGGCTCTGATGCAAACATAAAGGAAATGATTACTTCAAGAAATTGCTTCTAAAGGTGGTTCTACATGCTATTGAATCGCAGTGTACTTACCTTTTCAAAGTACTGCACAGAGTCCTATGAAAACCTTTTTCCATTGACTGTATGTGCACACAGAGGAGTCTTGTGTAGCAGTCGTCAACATTTCTATTGTTGAAACTATTAAATAAGAAATTCACAACCACTTTACAAGGAAGATAATATTTTGTTTGGGTGACTGAACTCATTTTTCCCTCGCAGAGATCCCTGCATCATACACATACACTCCATTTGCTGTTAAGTATTTTCTTGGAGAAAAATCTGTTGCACAATAGGACTTTATGTTAACCAGTTAAAAAGTTTAAAGCAATAGTAAGTTTCAAAAAAATACATTTGAGAACATATCATGACAGATGCATTGCAATAGTATGCGGTTGCAGAGTTTCTGCCAGTATTCAGGTAGACTTAGATGAAAGCTGTTTGACTCAAAAGCTTTGCTTCTGGATTTATTTTTAGAAATTGGACTTTCGCGCAGCATATGGAAACACGGTTCTTGGATTATGCTGTATCATAAGCTGTGGATCAGAGTGACGTCTGTTTAAATGTGCCTTTTGTATGCAGAATCACTAGTCACTCAGGTTAAGTGATACCTCACCTGAAATCTTTTAAGTGTGAAATCACTGCATCAAAAGTAACAGCAGCTGTGGTTAGTCAACAAATGTTTTTGTATTTGTGCTGTCATTTTATTGCATGGCTCTTGGAACATTGTGAAGACACTGCACCCACTTGTGATATTGCTTTTCAAGAAAAGAAAGAAACTTTCACCATCACTGGTATGTCGGGTTTTGAGTATTGTTTTACAGTTACACGTATTTCTTTGTACATATAACTATTAGTAGACATAAGTTATGTTCAAAATTGCTGCTGCAATTCCTGCTGAAGGAAGTCACTGGTCATAAAAATCGTTTGATGGTCCTGTGCACCGACACATGACCTTTTACACAATAATGCAATGTGTTCTTGGATCAGAGAGCTTATTCCTAATTTCACAGCCAGCTTGCATTTTCAGAAATCCTATTTGCAGGCTAAAGTATTTTGCTGTCATTTTTATATGTAGTACATGTGCACTGCTGAATAAGTAATGGGGGTTGCCACAGCATGCATGCATTAACACTGTAGATCAACAGAGTTGCTCAATGCACTTCAAACCCACTAACTCTACTGAGTGCCCTCACAGCCTCTTCCAGTTCGAAATCATCTGCTTTAAAACGGCAGAAAGTATTTTTATGTAAAAATACATGCACCCTATCAGCCTAAATCATAAAGTGGCACTGCAAAATAGAAGAACCCCAAGCACTCTCTCACTCTGGTAAAAAAGAGATGGCAGACCCAGAAGCTGTGAGTGAAAATGAGTGATATGTGTGCACAGTTTCCTGATGTCACTTTATGAATGTTCCTGTAAGATTCTTGCAGTTTTAAAAAAAATTCTATCAGCCTACAAAACTACTGGTTTAGAGGTGATGCCGTTTGTGCATATGCTCTGGTATAACATGATAGATTATATATGATGAAGCTTATTGATCTAAAGTGACACCCATGTTGCACCATTCTTATCTTAAAGCTGTTGGTAAAGTCACTCCTTACTTAGCTGCTCCTGGCTGTGGGGTGTTCCAGCTGAACAACAAGCTTTGGAAGCTGTCTGCTCCCAAAACATGTTCACTAGACATTGATCTAGAACTGTGTTGCCAAAATGTCACATTGCAAGTATAAGTGTTAACATAAGCCACACGGTGCGCAATTCCTGTGACATGTACTGCTTGTTTGGAATTGGTTTAATTAGGGCTGTGCGATATGACCAAAATCTAATATCCCGATATTAAGACATCTATCGTCCGATAATGCTTTAAATCACAAAAATGCAACATTTTCTGTAAATTCTGTGAAGCGACGCAGCTCGACTTGCGTGAAGTGTTTCCAGCTGTGCGTCACGTACCTGGAGTCGAGTGTTTTAACTGATGCATGAAACGATACATTTTTAGACATAGGTTGTAACAGCCGCCGTTTTCTTTGTGAGTATTTATTACACGGCGTGCTGCGGGGAAAAGCCTGTTCTAACGTTTGAGTCCTAAGGTTTATTTTTTTACCACCTGACGGCTCTTTTTTGCTTCTCATCCGTAAACACTCTGCATCTTTCTCATGATTCAGTTTATTTTGAAAAGTCTCAACAGGATCTTGAGCTTTATTGTGAAAGGTTTATGTGGAAAATAAACAAGCGGACACGCGGTGGTTTTACCGGTTGTTGCTAACATACAAAGCATAAAAACAAGCGCTTGTCTGTCTGTAGTGTGGTTATATTAAATATAAGAGAAAGACAGAACTTTAAGAAATTAATATAGCCACTACAGTGACCATCAAAACGATGAAAAAATATTGCCGTAAACAGTTTATTTTGCGACACCACGAAACAAACGATAGCATAAAATGAAACGATAGACGTTTTTATATCGTCATCTGATATATATCATTATATCGAACAGCCCGAGGTTTAATGTTAGGAAACTAAATAATCTGAATGTCCTCAATTTTGTCCTTTAATTTCTAAGTATTTAAGAAAAAGTGATCTGCTTTAATCAGTAGTAAAAGAGAGCTGGCAACTCTCTGTCTCTCCCTCTTGCCCACTGTGCCACCCACACAATGCCTTGTGTCTGTATTGCTCAGTTTCTCTTTGTTCAATGCAGTGTTGTGTAAAATGACAACTTGGTGAAAATGCTCACTTGATTTTTGGGCTTATTTTAAAGCAGAGGGATTTGCATTCCTCTTTTTTCCTTTTATATTTTTTCCCTTTTTTTTCCTTTTTTAATTATACTCATGGACCAACCAACCAGTAGTTTGATGAATCTGCTATTCCACGATTACCACAACTACGCCCAGTTATCATCACTATCCACGATACGGTAGCATCACAGTTCTTATACATCCGATTTAATCAGCTCTTCTCTTAATTAATCTGCCTTTATGATTTCCACTTCAAATGTAAAACAAGTGTCAATAACACAAACATAATTTTGCACGTTTTAACCAGTGATGAATTTAATGCATGTTATTTTAATATTTTATCGTCGCTTCTTCCTAAGCGCTTTTGATCACTTTACAAAAATTAGCGTGCATTCAGTATAATATTTTAATTAATGCATTCAGTATTATGTTTTAATTAATGCATAATTTCTCTGTGAAACTGTGTTTTTATTGTTGCAGCTGAGCTGTTAATTGATTGTATGCTGCAGTCACCCAAGGTCAGTCTCTTTTAGAAGTCTTAAAACATGGCAGACTCCCAGAAACAATAAAGACCAGATGGTGCTAAAACATGTAAATTTCTCACAAAGACGTGTTGGTCACAACACTATATGGATGCTCTTCTAAAGAGTGCACTGAAGAAATATGTGCTAATAAAATGTGGAAAGTGCAAAAGAGTGTGAGATGAGGACAAAAATGAAAACGCTCAGCTCAAAGTGCAACTTCTGTGCAGACTAATGTTGGTGTGAGTCAGACCTTTAGTTCCCTTTATTTTCTTCTCAGCCTTCTCAGCCGCTTTATTTAGAGGAGTGCTATATGTGCCTGAATAGTTTTGCATGTGTTTGAACACACAGAGGAGCTTATGTGATTTAGATCATGACTGGGAACGGTCCTGGTATGCTGAGTTAGAAGAAAGTCATAGTAAAAATGAAACCGCTGTTGTGTAGAACACAAGTTGACCTATAGCAGCAATTATTTATTGTTGTCATCTGGCAGGCTCATAACTCCTAGTTCAGTGATTTATTTTTATTTGTTAACGTCGGTTCAAGGACTTCATTGAACAGTGTTGCAGAAAGTTTTCACCAATTTTAAATAACTTGAAAAGAAAATGATTAACAAGGCTGTTATGAAAAGAATACAGTGGTCTGGCCATCGCAAGTTTAAAACCGAGCAGATCATGGCTCTCAACTCAGTGAGTTCTCATATGAATAGTTGTTGGATATTTTAGACAAATCACTTGTCTGAAACCATAAATAAGCTATGTTGAACCATAATTGCAATCTGCTCATATGAAAATTTCTCATGTGTTTATTTTCATGGTAAATAGTCTACACTAGTTTTGTTTTGTTGTCATGGTTGGTTCTTTTCTATGTGGTGACTACAAGAAAATACATGTATTGTAATACACACTATATAGGAAGACCCAGTCTTTTTTTTTATATACACAATAAACTGCACATACCTGCGTATCACCGAACCCACAAGTAGTTCTTTACAGACAAATACTTTACTGTGCAAACGGTTTGAGCCTTCCCTTATTTCTTTATATTTTGCCTGGAAAATAGAAAATAGCCGCAGCGATTTAATACAGTATATAATGCAAAAGGTGACTTTCTACAATTCTAATGAGCTTGAAAGTCAGTATTCTGGATGGCCATACATAGCCTGAATGCAAATATTAGTTGTATCTCTTAGGTCCTGTGTCAGGACTTTGCTGGATTTTTTTTCCTGCAGTTTTCCAGTTTTCTTATTTTATTTTTAAGAACACATTGCACATATGCCAACTTTTCACCTCGTTGATGCAAAATGCTGTTCTTTTTCTGTCAAACTCTGTTATCTGTGCCATTTTTCATAGATTCAACTAAACAGACTGGAGCCAATCATGCATTTTTGTGGCAGGCTTATAGTACCAACGTTTACGCATGAATAATTTCCAGGTCAGTGTTAAATGGCTTAACAAACTGAAACTGAAAATCAGCTAATGTTGAAAAAAGAAAAGAAAAAAAAAACTAAGTCAGAAAGAAATGAAGAGTAGTTCTAGACTTTTGCACAATACTGTACAATTTTTAAATTATTCCGGAGTTGATATGACATAGAAAACATCTACCATTCATTGTTAGGTCTTTTTAAGCACTTGCCTCCTCTAATATCCTGTTCAGCAACCGTCAGCACCACAGGGCTAAATCTATTTGGGTTGACCCCTGTCTTGCATGCATATAATAAAAATGCCATAGCATATTCCTTGTGTGAATGGCATTTTCATGCTCTGAGCATGTTTTGTTTACAAGAACATCCACTGGGGCAGAATCTGTAAACAACGTATCTGGTGAGACTTTTTGTTCTTGATACGTATGAGAGATATACATATAAATATGAAAATGCTGCTGTGTTTGCATTTACAGCATTTAAAAGCTCTACAAGGTTTTTACAACCAGGTTGTGTATTTGGCAGGGGGAAGGTAGCACCATACCACCTTTTTTCTGTTTGCATATGAATGAGAAAATAACTGGCTGCCCTTCTGATTGCATTTTATGTTTCGTTTTATTTGGATGGTCGTTCACTGTACTGCGCTACAAAATATATTTTCTGATGACTTTGAAGTATTTCCTTTTTAACGTTCTGACTCTTGGGGCAGATTTGTTTCTACTGTTTCTTTTGTATCATTGTATCATTCACGTACAATAATTATGTTTAGCTTCGTACATTTGGCAGCTATCTGGGAATGGTGAAATACATTGTGCTTTTGCAAATGTAGCAGTCTGCCTCCTTGAGTACTGAACTTGGGTCATGACTGATTAGTAATGCCTCATCTATCCTTGAATCGTTTAAAGTACCATTAGCATGTTTTGAAATGTAACATTTATTATTGCATTCATCATCAAGGGATTGCGGAGATGAACAATCTAATTCTAGTACAAGGTATCTCTTCATTTATTAATTCAGTTTCTGGTTCCTGACAAATAAAGCAATAGGTTAACAAGTTTTAGTTCATTTAAACTAAGTAATAAAATAATTACCTAATGTTCTATTTACTTTTTTATAGATTGGTTCTATGTTGCCTAGAGCCAGTGTCTACATACAGCTGTATTAAATTTCAAGAAAATAACAGAAATTTGATAAATAAAAAGTTCTCAAATGTTTTTTAATCTCAACACAAAAATCAAAGCACATGAATGCAGTGGATTTAAAGTCATTTCCAAAGATGCCAAGGAATTAGCAGTGAGTGATATTTAAATGTTAGTCTTAGACATTTAAGTTATACAATGAGTATTTTCCAGTCAGTTAAAAGCAGCAAAGGAGAAGAAAGAGAAGTATAAACTCTAGGATTTTCTCCTGTGTCATGGAGTGGTGAAACACCAGCCAATGAGGATTTGAAGGAAAAACCCTGCTTGTTTCAGAACTTGTTAAAACACAGAGATGGTGTTAACATGCTTTGTTCCAGCACCACTGCACTACCCCCACCTACACACACACACACACACACACACACACACACACACACACACACACACACACACACCCCCCTCCTCCACTACTATATCCAAACACACCCCTTTTCAAAGTTGAGTAAACCTGCAGAGAAGCAGCGAAGGGAGCTTGGCCCTGATTTCAGTGCTGTGGAGGAGCCAGGGGGCCCAGGGGACACTCAGGTTACCAGCATCGAATCCTGCAGTATTAGCAGGGCACAGTGAAATAACAGCCTGCCATCTGGAACCTATGCTAAAGCCATCCTAGCCTTGGAGCGTTCAATCACACTGACCTCAATTAAGTGTTATTTGTTCAGTATTTTTATTCACTTCTTCCTTTGCCTGCAGATCTTTCTGTCCTGCGTTGTAATGTATTCCCTAACTGTGTCACATCCTGAGCAGAGAGTTTATGTTTTTCATGCAGGTCTTCTATTTTCATGAGCTTTCCCATTAAACTTTAAGCAGGTCCACCTCAGAAGAGGCTTCAGGAGAGAGCACCATGAGTGCAAAGGAATAAGCCTGGTCTTTGTGTGAAAGACATGCTGCATGGTATGCTTGGTAAGAGTGGGGTTTTTGGGTGAGGGCTCATGCTCATGACTCTACATGGTCTTTCTTGACCCCACTTAAAAGGGGGCATGATGAGTGCTCTTGAGCAGGTCTTTTCTCTTTTCAGCCTTTATGGTACTCACTTTCTGCATTCAGAAGGGAAAGTTTTATTGTGATGTCCGTCATCAGTTTGGTATGGACAAAGTTTATTTCCGATGTTCTCTAAAACACATTTAAGTATTCCGTTATTGTTAGATGCCGAGTGTATTAGATTTATTTTTAAGTGTAAACATAAAATAAAATTACCTTTTGTCTGTCTTCTGTGAAGTGCAGATTATAATTTTCAACCCCAGCATGCCAATATTTTCTTTCCTCAATTTGTTTCATTTAACTTGCGACACAACCTAAAAGAATAAAAAAACGATCTCGTAAAATTAGATTTTTTTTTTTTTTGTCTTTTAAGGTTTTCATTCAATGTAAAATAATTTAAAAACAGGTTTTGTTTAACCAATAATGCTTATCATGATGTCAAATCATTAGGGTGTTATTTTGTTTATTCTAGATATTTAATTGGTACTGGATTGTTATTTATTCTGACCTGTTTTAGTTCTTGACATTTGCTTGACTGGTGAATTGAGTCAGCCTGAGTTATGGATTGCACTTGAAATGGAGCCAAGCGAGTACATGTGTTTTGAAACACAACTTGGAACTGTATTAAAGTTAGTCACTACTCTGAAATGAATATAAAACCTTTGGGTCTTCGGTACTCAAATTCCATGGCTACATTTCTCTTTCAGTTACTGCTCTTTCAGAAAAGCCAGTTTTAATCGCACCTAACAATTCACAAATTGGATGTGGTCTGACTGGCAGCAGTGGTTGGACACCCTTCAAACTAGGGTGAGGTTGGCAGTATTTTGAGAGACATGCCCACAGGAAAGGTGCCATACTGCTTTTTTTATACTGATGCTACTGAAAGTAGCTTTTAATTAGAATCTATGATTTATTTGGACTTTTCACTATGTTTGGATTAAATCTTTGAAACTATGTAGCAAATATAATGTTACACATCAGAGTTATTGAGTCATTTTCAAGTGAGAACCCAAGTAGAGTGCAAAGTCCGTTTTGCTGCTGATTATCGGGACCTGGCAACACCAGAAATCAGATCAAATACTTCTGTGTACTGCAGTCAGAATTATCAAGGAATGCATTAGCATGGGGAGCGCAGCCTTGGATAACTGGTGATTAATCCCGTCCACGTTGGGCATCAAGTAATTTAAATGACATATTTAACATTGCAAAAGTTTCTATCACTGTGCCTAACTTTTCAGTAAGATTTTATCATTCAAGAGTCATACATCTTTGCTTTTCAGGTTTGATGCATTCTCACTCATAAAAATTTCATTTTGACTCCAGAGGTCTTTTTCCTTGATGCATGCAAAATATGCAAAAAGTGGGAAAGAAAGAGAAAGAGGAGGAAGAAATGATACTGCTATCCTAACAGCATAAAGTTAAAGCAGTGGGAGTTATTGTAGCCCATAAAAGACAATTGGCATTTTATTCAGAATAAAGTATTAGTCTCCGTTTTTATTTTATTTTTGTTTATTCTTTTACAAAGGATGTGTTTTCTTTAGTGTCTATCACCTGTGCCACATTCAGGAATTCCAAAAAGAAACGAGAGGTGTATGAAGCCTCTCTTTCTTATCTCTATTTACTTTTTGTGATGAGTGAGCTCTGGTCAAAAATTGCCTGGTGCCGTGTGCCATGCTGTCAACATGTCACAGTACTGGCTGCATGCCAGAGATGCCAAGCAGGTACAGACTGCGCAGTGGGCATTTTGAATTGTCTGCTAAATATCCCCTGCCATCAGTGATAGACATCAATAGCAAAGTATGTCCTTAAAGGCCAAGAGACACATCCCAGAGGAATTCCCAAACAGGTGACACAGGGAACACTGCAGATGGCCTCTGAGCATGCTGCTATTTTTAGTGTACTTTTGCATAGATTTTCTGACTGAAGCGCAGGACATTATAACTACCCACCAAAGGTAGCATGCTGAAAAATAATGTGCAAGCATCAGTGAAGACCAAACCTTGATACATTACAATAATAATACATTTTATTTGAGGGCGCCTTCCTAAAGCCCAAGGTCACCTCACAAAGAGAAAAAGATATCAATAAAACAGTAGATTAAACTAGATTAAAATAATAATTCTCATAATAAATAATATTCTTAACCAATCATGTACACAGATTCTGCCAGCCTACATTTTGGTAGCTTTACAATAACTTAATATCCAAGTCTGGAAGCAGTGCACCCCTGTATCCATTTGGTTAATAGATCCATTAAGCAGCATGGTGTGAGCCGAGTGCGGCTACTGTGTGGAGCGCAGGCTGACGTGTTAATTCTGGGTAATTTATTACCCTGGGTGTCGACGGGCACGGCGCTTCTGACAGATTCTGTCTCACTGGGATCACCTCAGCCTGGCTTCCATGGGCATTGCCTGCTTAGCAGTGACTTCAGCATGGGGTGCTCACATCCGCTGATGCAAGTATGATGTAAAACCCTTTAGTGCAGGAAAACAACAGTGAAGATGCACATAGTGTGGCATTATATCAGACTGGCTCTCTTTGAAGATAGAAGGCTAAAAGCACACCTGTGGAGAGAGAGATGGTAATCAAATGTACTCCGAATGTTATAGGCACTTGCTGGCTCTCATATGGTTTTATTTATGGAAGTATCCTTTTCTGTCTAGGGCCGAGCTGTTATTAAATTACAAACGCTGATTGTGGCCTAGAGCTGTAGTGATCAATCCTAATTTACTCGGAGAATTAAATTTATATATAAGAGGATGCAGTGCCCTGGCCTGATAGATGAAAGGGCATTTCCCTCTTATGCGCAAACAATCAAAATGGCTTAAAAAAGAGACAATACATATGGGATTTTGATTTTTGTTGTTGTTGTTTTAATAACATATAACACAGGGCTTTCGCTGGAGAATAAAAGCTGCTTTAAGGACTGATAATAGATAAGCCAAAAAAGAAAATGCACAGGCGTTTGTGCGTGAGGGTTTTTTGCAGGCCTCAGCACTGTCTAATGTTCAGCCGGTGGGATCAGAGAGTGCAAACCTCTGGTGCCTTAGAGGCAGAGAAAGGGGATTGTGCAGGTCAACACAGCACTGCCAAACTACCCTTCAGCCATTTCATGTTATAATCAGTTGAGGGCAAATCAACATATGCAAATTCTTAGTGCCCTAAGAAAATCCTCTTAGAATTTTTGTCTGCACCGAGAGGATGGAAGAATGGATTTCTTTCTTCATGATCAATGTTATTAGAGATTTCTTTTTTTTTAATGCAATTTTGCAATGCTCTGTTTTCAGCTCTAGAAAATGGGTGCTTTCTGTTTACAGTAGGCCACTGCAGCAGCCACGCCTTTTAAAACATTGCATCTTTATAGCCGGAGCTGTCATCCGGTCGATGATGAAGCTACAGGGTGATTAGCCCCACCCAGAGGCTGCTGAGATGGGAGATGTGGGAGGTGTGTGGTTGTCAAAGCAGGGCTTGTGGAGATGACTCAGTTAAGCACTTAAGAGTAAGATCATTGCCATGCAGGAACCCTTCGTCTAGCTTTGCTGCGTGTGCTGATTTTTTACTGTTGATATTGAACAGCTGCAGATTTAGTTGTCTCAACACGGTCGTGTATGCTTCTTGTTGTGCATCAGGTTATGGCGTGCGTCTCATGTTCTCGAGCTGATTCATTTTGCAAAGTGCAGCTAAGATCTTTATTATTGCTGTTGTGAAGAAACCTAATGACTGCAGTTTATGTGATTGATTGATGCTTTTATTATATACAGCACCTTCTAAGGTTCAGTATTGTACTTTGATCAAAGATGAGAATGCATCTGCATATAATGCATATAAATCCTTGCATAAATGGACTAAAACTATTAGTTTTTGGGCTGCTAACACTGAAATTCAGCTTTGCAGAGCCACTACACTGCCTATGATGGGATTTTTTTTTCATAAGGAAAAAAAGAAAAAACCCCCAAAAAAGTCCTCTAAGTTATATTCAGATATACAGACTCCTGTAGTGACAGTGGTGACAGCAAGACATTGCTAAGTCTGTGATGTTTGCAGTGCAGTTCTTTGTCCGGTCCCTACATGAGTTATCATGAGGAAATCTCTGGACCCCAGTGTGGAAAGATTGTAATTGGTATCCAGCAGTACAAGAGCACTGCCTCACACTCTGCTTGCGGGGAGTTCTTCCACTCCTTAAGAGCAACATGGTGGCCATTTATTAACCTCGTCTCCAACAACCTGTCACAGAGTAAAACACAGAGCAGGGTATTTTCAACGTGCAGCTTGATGCTGGGATTGCACTTTGAAGAAAAATATGGGTTAGATGATCTGATTACTAGTGGATGGCTCTAAATGCTCCAATTATAGACAACAGGCTGGAGCTACTTTTATGAAGAAACTTAAGTTACATTTGACAGTGTGCTCTATATTGTGTACTACAGGCTTTCTTTGAGCCCTGCACAAGGAGATATGTATTGGCACAGTTACAGGAGACTTGAAGTCCAAATAGAAATGATCACTTGAGAACAAGACAAGTCATGCTGAGGTAAATGTCTAGAAGAGTAAAATACACTTTTGAGATGCCAAGACATATATTTAGGTATTCTGAGATCAAGGAAAGCAGAAAACTTACTGGTGTTAGCAACCTGCCAAGTTCATTTAAGCAAAACAACAGAAAACTGTTAATCAGGCCTGCTGATATTAAGACAGCATTTATCAAACCACTTTATAAAAATGAATTGCTCTTGTCTGCAGTGCAGACTGCTAAAATTACTAGAAATATAGCTACATATTTAACTTTCTCAGTTAAAACAGACAAAAACAAATTAAAACATTTCAGATGGCTAATTTCAGACATTTTGAAATTTCATCAAATGTTGCCAGCCGCTGTTGCAAATAACAGGAGACCTGCAATAGCCAGAAAGCTTAGGTCACCTGAAAGATGTTTGTTGATTGTATTGCAACGGGATTTTGTGGCTCAGCCACTGTTGGAAAGACTGAGTCATGCAAGCTGATCTTGGAAAAATCAACACAAGAATCCCCCATCCCCATCATAATAATAACAAAACTTCACAACCTTTTTTGAGTAGCAGCTGGCAGTCTAGTTTTATTTTAATCTGCTTGTACTGCAAAATATACAGTACATCTCTGAGATTTCTGGAGTTAATCTAAATATATTGCAGTTAAATAGTTTTTAGGTAGGGTATATGAGTAGTTCCAAATAAACAGTTTTTAGAAATACAATTATTACTTAATAGATTTTACTTTTTAATTTTTCTATTTGCAGTATTTGAAGGCGGTCAGCAGCAGATATCGAATGTGTTCTCCTCTCTGAACCGCGTTATGACACACACATAGTCTCCACGCATTGAAGAAGGGTGTTTTTGTAATTCCGATGAATCACTCCTTAAAGCAGGAACTAGCACTACACAATATTTGTGTTCAGTGCATCATTTATTTGTAGCATTTCAGCCCCATAGACCTTCCTCTGGCTAAAGCTGCAAATTCTCAAATATTTTTAAGAATAAATATCAACGACGTTTACAGTAAGTTGATTATTGCTTTGCTGGTATTAGCTTTGGTTTCACTTCAGGCCAAACTATAAATCATTCAGGTCTAGCCTTTGCAGGGTAATGAGCATTAGTCCGCAGACTAATGAGAGACAGGTCACCACCGGAGCACTTCAGCCTAGTGGAGAGGTTCTCTTTCAAACCTGCGTGAACTCCACATTTATTTGCTGTCTCGCTTTTTCTTCGGGACAGCAAACCTTACCAAAACATATTATTTCCTGTCTTCCCATTAATTCCTAACATGTGTATGTACAGAACTCTGATTCAATCTTCGCATTCTGTATTTTGCCAAGGCCAGCAGTGTATATCAGTGGTGTAAAGTGAATAAATAGACTGCTTCTCTCTGTTATTTACCGGGCTGGTTTAAAAGCATTATTCCATTGCCTGCTCCTTCTGTCAGGGCTAAACCTTGAATTGCTTAGAGTGATTAGTAGCAGGGAGCGTGCTGCAGCACTGGTCCCAGACTACTTTTGTTTATGTAAAGGCTTTTACGCATTCTGTTTAATGCGCTGGTGGGGCTCGCTTTTGATCCCGGAAGGAGGCGGCTGTTGAGATACCTCCCCACCACCACTATGCCCCCTCTCCTCCGCAGCTTGTATTAGCACTACTGAATTCAGATCTGTTTGGCAGGCCATTCAGCCCCCCGACCCCATCTACCCAGCTCTTTTTTCCTCTATTGAAAACACACCTTTCTGTTGGCTGAGGAGGCTTTTCTATAGAGTCTAAGCATGTGAAAATTTTCCAGAAAAGAAATAAATGGAGCCTGCATGGAGCACTTCTTCCTTTCAATAGACCTTGTAGACAGTGTTACTGATACCTGCCCAATTTTCCTCTGAGCTGCACTATGAGCTGCTTGTAGGTGTAGACGTTTGTCTGCAGTGTTGTGAGCTTTCTGTCACAGATTATTTGACTATGTGACTTGATAAGTAAAAGTTTTTCACCTGATCTCTTATGTATACATTGCTTTAGCCTGATAACTTTAAAGGGGGAAATAGTTGCAGTTATTTAGTAAAACATGGGCAAACTTACATGAAGATACAGTAAATAGGCAGAAACAGAATTTGTACTATTTTAATGAGCTTGAGAGTCAAAACTTGGTATGACCACCTTTATTCTTCTAGACAGTCAGAACTTCCTTTGACAAGTTTTCTTATCATTCCTTCAAGTGATAAAGAATATTTCTAAGGAATAATTCTCCAGGCTTCTTGAAGTGTATTCCAAAGTTCTTCTTTGGATGTTGGCAGCCTTTTGTTCTGTCCTCTGTAAAGGAAATTCCATACTGCTTCAATAAATATAAGGTATGGGCTCTAGGGAGGCCAAACCATAATTGATGTGATAGTTTTCCATTGTGTGTTTTTCTATACAGGTATGCTTTTGCTGTATTGGCAGTGTGTTTGGGATCATCATCATGCTAAAAAAGTAAGCCATTGCCAGTCAAAAGATTTACATGCGTGATCTGACTGTACTTTTCTGTGGTCATCATCATCATCGTCTGTGTTGCATCAGCCTGTAAAAATTTTCCAACACCACTGGCTAAAATGCAGCCCCAAAGCATAAATGTTTCCCCCCTGGAAAAACAAATAGAGTTTTTCCACTTTTTGTTCTTTTGTCCTCCATCTTTCCAGTTTCCTCAAACTTTCTAAGCATAGACTGCTGATATAGGCCCGGTTTTTGGCTCATACCTCTTTGGGAATCCCTTTGTTGGTGCAAAAATGCTATTTTATGCTTGTCAAACTGTAGTATCTAAAAGATTTAACTCCAAATAATGCATTTTTATGACAGGCAGCTAGTAACAAAGTGTCTGAAGATATCAGGTACAGTACATTTTTTTTTTACATTTTTATTTATTTATTTATTTATTTTTACCAATTTTCTCTTAATGTGTAAGTCCTTTGTAGGCTTAACAAAAAAGAGCATCCCTCTGAAAATAGTGAGCTACAAGTACTGGACTGAAAAATTAGCCAGTGTCAAAAGAAAAAAAAACTTGAAGAACTATTGCTCAAGATAACCTAAAATAAATGACAAGAAAGCTTTGTGCCTTAGAAGCAAAGTATACAGAAAAATAGACTTTTTGCACAGTATTGTATCTTTACAGTAGGTGTTACAGATAATACTGTTCTAACATTTTAATGATCAGTTGCAATATTATTTAGATTTAGTACATAGCCTTAAAACTTACATTCTTATTAAATTACATTTGCATTAAAATATTTTGTTTCATGCACCTGAACATTACCAGCTGTTACTTATCATCTATTATCTTAAAATAGCATCACTCATGAGGAAAACTTTAAATGCCAGTGTTTATGATCAATCAATTAAGAGATTTCACAAGCAAGTAATCTGTAATTGCATTGGAAAATACTCAAAGGAATTTGGTAAACACCGTGTGAAAATGCTCTAAGGTGCTGGAGTATGATATTAAATTCAGTGCGTTTAGGCTGTGCTATAACAATAATACCAGAGATATTTTAAGGAATGTTATAATACCAACTGAATTGTAGGTTACATCACATGGATGCGAAGCCTCTGCTTTTCCCTTCCATGCTCCATACTTGGCACTGTTGTGATAACAGCTGAAGGACACATCATGCAAGGCAACATGGCTTCTGCTGCCACGGCTCAAATAGATTTTCTTCTTTGTTGGATTCACAAACATTTTGTTTTGCAGATTTTAACATATTATTATGTTAAATTGAGGTTTGTTTTGTGTAATTCACAATGGCGCTTACGTTGTGTTTATCAGCATGTTGTTTTGTCCTGGTTGGCTGGTCGGGCGGTAGATGTAGGTCATGGCAGCAGTCACACTGGGAGATGCGCATCTTAAATTATTGACCCTATCACAATTCTGTCCTAGGGCTTCTGTAACAATAGAAAAACAAACATGTTGTTGCCATAACCAAATATATTGTAAATATTTTCTCATTGCCATTTTTTTTTCTCAGGGTCCAAAATTGCAAAGTCTTTACTCTGTGACGAATGTTACCATTTAGTCTCGAATACTGCATTGAAAAATCTATGACATGTAAAGAGCAGCAAGCAGTTAATTATAATGGAAAACAGGGTTGTGCTGCGAGAGAAGGCTAGATTTATATGCACCGGTGCTGAATAGCAATTCTCAGCACGCTGCTAATTGTTTGATGGATAGTACAGACCCATTTGCATTTATATTGTACCCCAATTGCCTCCCACCTATTTAGATCACATATTTAACTCCTGACACTGGACCAATGGCCATAGTAACCTCCAGACAAAAACCTCAACAAGTGCTTTAACATGAGCTTCACTAAGTTACTTTTGCACTACAGATAAACTACAGGTGGTTTATTTTATGCTTTGCTTTGCCAGGTTTTGTGAAAGACAAAAGACTACCTTTGGAACAAGGAACTCCTGCAGCTACAGCAGTTTCCACTTAATCACATAAGAATTGTCTTTAGCGTAAGTTTGTTTTGGGGAGTTGAGATGTGCTGATTATACAGAATTAATTGACTGCAGTTTGTTCAGCAAAACTTAACGGTAACTCATTTTCTAAGCAGAAATCAGTTAACCCGAGTAACCATTTATGAGCGGTGACGCTGATGTACTGGAGAACTGTGAAGATTTATAGAGGCAAGGTTTATTGCTTTTTAACACTGAATTAATAAGACTATACAAACCAGGTAAAAAATGGCCTGAACTAAAATTAACCGGAACCCTGGAAGAGATTGGAACAGCTGGCTAGTCCGTTTGTTAAAAACTGTATTTTTTATCATGCTAATATTCCAGGTTGCATGTCGCTGGTAGCTGGTTACGTTCCGTTTGAAAGCAGCAGCACTAACCTTTCTCCAGTAAGTTATACTGGTTTTAACCTTTCTTCCTAAGGAGTGAAATCCAGTTCCTGAAGAATGCGGATTTGCAAGTATTACTTCATAATTGTGACTTTTTCTTCGGGAGCTCCAGTGGTCTTTCTTTTATCTATGGTAGCTCATTCTAAGTTGTATTGGCTGATTGTGATCTCCGATGCACCTTGAAGTACTGAATGGGTCAGATGATTTTTAAATCTGTTCTTGCTTCCCAGCAGATATTTCAACAAGGACCTTATGCATCACTGTGTCTGATGACTTGAACTGACAATTCATTTATTATTGAATACTCCCTGCAAGCCCTTTTCTGTGGAACCACATTATTGCACTGCTTACAGCTGCTATACATCTGCTTTACACCCACAGACAAACCTGACTCTACCCTGGTCAGTTGTAGACAATGTAATTGAAAAATGTGGAGTCTGCAATTGCTTTAGAGAGGAAAATAGACCATCCATCATTTCTTTGTCTATCCAGAGAGACCTCAATTGATTTTGGATCATTCCATAGATATGCAGTTAGCGTCTTTTTGGCACTGCTCGAGGTCTGCCTCTAAGGCTTTAGGAGAACTTTGTCTTTAGAATAAAAGCTTGATTATTATCTTCATTTTAGAGATTTCAGTTCATGGCAGTTATGTCTTTTTTACTGTTCTTTGTAAATAACTTTTCTTAGTCTTTGTAAAAATACCCTCATTAACCTTCTCCATCGGTGCTTCAAGGCACTTTGTTCATTCCCTTGAGCCTACCATGAGATGATAATAACACTTTAAAAATAGGCTTTGTATCACATATTACTTCTATTTTTTTAGTGAGTGACGATATAACTTGGAAAATAAAACCTTCTGTTTATTATCTTCACACAAAAGTACATTAGAATAACGGTGGCGTTTCCTTTGTTTTGGCACGCTCTCACAGGATTTAGACTTGGGCAGATGAAGAACAACAACAGCTTTGCTCTCTGGCACTGAAACACAATGATAATGTCAGATGTTGCTAAACACCGTTTCATTTTACAGGTGCCTTTTGTAAAAATTCTGACAGCAGCATTTAAGGTGGATAGGGTTTCAAGACTGGAGAACATTTGCATCCCATGTCATTTGTCACTGTGCATAG
The DNA here is from genome assembly GCF_057382095.1 of Aulonocara sp. 'chitande type north' Nkhata Bay. Classification (NCBI taxonomy): domain Eukaryota; kingdom Metazoa; phylum Chordata; class Actinopteri; order Cichliformes; family Cichlidae; genus Aulonocara; species Aulonocara sp. 'chitande type north' Nkhata Bay. The sequence goes on from NC_141357.1 coordinate 32,960,840, forward strand.
TCTGTTAGCCTCTTTGAAAAAACTTCACGAGGTTTCCCATGGTCTCAAAACTACATCTCATTGCATACTAGCCGATTAGTAATGAGGAGGAAGGGCTGTGCAAAACAGAGATGGCCAAAGCACTGAGCCCAGCTCTCAGGAAACAAAAACAATGCACTTTACAGAACATTCTTGAAACTTTAGAAAGCTGCTTGTTGTCTGGTACCTCACATTTGCATAGCATCAAGGATCTCGAGTAAAAGGTAAAAATTAGCAACTCATACAGGCTGCATTTGAAATGTTGGGAGCAGCTGAAGTGCTCTTGTGGCAGAAGAGTGGGAGCATTCGCACTACGCCCCCACCCCCAAAACCCTCCACCTCCCCATGTGGCAGAGGTCCTGCTATTGAGGCCTCAAGTCATTAATCACCAGGATCTTTTCAGCTGTCAATACGTACAAAAAAGAAAGCCCCCAACTCCAACAATGGCATCTTTGAAAAATAAACTTTTTTTTGGAGAAAGGGCAAATATAGTTCACTACGGATTATTGTTTACTGTTCTGTCCGGCACAAATCTCATACAGTATTCATAAAGAGCTTATCTTGTGAAAAAATCCTTGTCTGAACAGCGCAGCCATATTGTCAGTTAAACCTCCCAGATTTGCCTGGTGTGTTTTTTATCTTTCGTTCAGAGAGCCGTCTTCTAGCGTCCAGTGAGTTGCATCCTGCGTTTGGTTATAGTAATTCATTGTCAAGTGTTGAGGCAGGCAGAATTGAAAAAGAACCCTGTGGCATGAATGGTAAGGTGTTCAGCTCGTGAAATATAATTATCATGGCAATGCATTTGGATGAAGCAGAAATACAGGTTACTCTGAGCTTCAGAGTGAACTGTGATCAAGCATTTTTGTAAGGTTTCCATTCATAGTGACATTTGTAGATGTGATCAAATGTTTTTATATCCACGTGGTCACTTCGAATGTCATATTTGCATGACAAAAATTGCTGTCCACTGTACTAATACCCATTGATTTATGTCGTGCTTCTCTAAGACAGCAACGTCTTGCAGTTTTATCTTTATTTTCTTCTGTTTTCACTTCAACAGTTTGTCCTTGACGCCAAGAAAATAAAATGCACCACATAGCTGAATGCCTAAAGTTCTTCTCTGTGTAGATCTTATACTCTGTGTTCTGTTTGGCAGTAGTAGTTTTATGTTGCAGATTTTAATCATCTCTGTGGGTTCAGAGTAGTCTTAGATTTGTTTGAAACCTCCGTTTCCAACTGGTGATGATTTGTAACTTATAAACAACACAATTCATGGAGGGACACCTGCCACTTTTACAGATGCTGGAGTCCCAGCATTTCTATGTGGCACATAAAAAAGAATATTTGTGGGAGACTTGCACCGTAAACTTTATAGGTGCAAGATTTGTTGTGCAATATTTTATGAAATCTAATCCTAGTGGTTCTCCGGGCTCTCATTGTGTGTGCTGAGCCATGCATGCGCTGTTCGGGGGCATGCATTTGCATTTGATATGTTTCTGCAGCAGCTTGGTTAAGTGTGTGTATGTGGGTGTACGGAGATTTTTATTTGAAAATAGTCAGTAATGGCTTTTTTTAACATACTACCATTATGCTTCCTGAAATGATATGAGCATGTTTGAATTAGACATATTTTATACACATTTGAATGCCTTAACTTTATTTTGGGCGATGATAAAGGCTAAAATATTTTCTTTTTCTTTTTCTTCTACAGAACTCTCAAACTAAACTGGCATTGTAACACACATTTGATTTTGGAAGTAGTGTGGAGGCAGCCATGGAAGTGAAGGAACGTAGACCCTACCGCTCACTTACTGCTCGGCAGGACACAGAGCGCCGTTACACTAGCTCCTCAGCAGACAGCGAGGACGGTAAACCCAACGCAAAGTCCTACAGCTCCAGTGAAACACTAAAAGCCTTCGACCATGATTCCAGGATGGCTTACGGGACCCGTGTCAAGGAAATGGTTCATCACGAAGTGGATGAATTCAACCGACAAGGTTAGACAAAATAGTAGATGAGAAAGTGTCATTAATATCACTTGGTATAGCTAGTAGCAGTTTATTAGTGATATGCATCATCATTTTTTAATGATGAATCTCTTATTAATTTACATTGAGTCGCAGTAGAGGTCACTCAGCATCATCCAACTATTAAGTAAGGTGGCTATGGATTGAACTTACCATGGCAATGTTAAAAACTGCATGGAGGACATGCACACTTTCACCTGCTCGCTGAAATGCATAATTAATCATTTAAGTTTAAATGAAATATGATGGTAGATTTAAATTTGCTTGCCACTTGATGTTGTAGTTCTGCTTTTGCAGAGCAAAAGCAAAAAAAAGGGCAACATTTAAATACAGTAAAACAGGGAATTGAGTTACAATTTGCCCCAGTGTAACAAGACATAGTTCTGATAAGGTACCCTAAAGTGAATATAGTGAAAGCATATAAAGATGTTTTGTTTTTTTAAATGTTAAATGTCCCAATCCTTCATGTACTTGCAACTCCACGACCACTGCTAGTGAAACCTTTGCTCTATAGTGTTTTCTCCGCCCAGGCCATTAAATTGCTGTCATTTTCCTGCACTGAATACTGTTAATTATGTGAAGTGATGCAGCTAATTATGTCTATCTGTTGGCTTGCTGTAGGGGCAGACTTTTCCCTTCGAGATCTTGGCTTTGGAGATGCCCTCCCATCGCATGTCGCCACATACAGGACTGACCTGGGGATGGCACACCGCGAATATTCAGTCAGTGTGGGCTCAGATGCGGACACGGAGACAGACGGCATTATGTCACCAGAGCATGCAGTCAGATTATGGGGCCGCAGCAACACCAAGTCAGGCCGCAGCTCGTGCCTCTCCAGCAGGGCCAACTCCAATCTAACTCTGACTGACACAGAACATGAGAACACAGAAAATGGTAAGGAGCTTTTCTCTTTTTACTTTTTCTCAGCCATTCTTTATCAAAAAGCAGAGTCTGAATTTTTTTGGTTTATTTTGACGCTGGTGTAAACAACGTAACATGTTGTTTAACAGGAAAAGAAGAACAGCGTGAAATAAAGTCACAGTTTTAGACTAAATGATTATTATGTTAGGTTGAATAGTTTTTGGCATTGCTCAACTGGACTTCTTACAAAGACAAGATGAGCTGTAATTAAACATGACAGTTTCATTAAGCCTTTCAGATTTTTGCTTGATTATATCAGAAATTGGCCCAAAGACCAGCATAATTAGGATGTGACTTCTAAAAGGAGATGCGCTTATTAGTTTTCAGCACGATCAGAATTATTACCTGCCATTACCTCTGCTTTTTGTTTAGGGATCGCTTTATTCTTGCTTTCTTTCTGCTGAATCTGTTGTATTGTATTGGTCTTTGTTGGACAATGATCTGTCTTGGTGCTTCTGTTTTGTCCCAGAGCGCATGAAGTCTTTGTGTGTTTGCTCAGAAACTCACATATAAACCTCTTTAAATGAAAATTAAATGTTTAGCCTCGTTAAATGTCCACGTGTTCTACGTTGTATGCTGGAAGACATGAGATAAAAGAGCAGTCATCATCATGGCTGGGGTGAAAGGGGGGCTGTGGGGTGGTGTTCAGTAACAGGCTCAAAGATACAGATTCAAACAGCCGGGATCTCATATTTAATTAATCTAAGGAACAAAATTGTGTCAACCTCTGGGGGTGGGCCCAACTTGTCATGGCTGGCGATCGGGAACAAGGGTTAACAAACATTAGCAGCGCATTACTGGCCAAAGGATCATGTTATTCATTACATACATTTCACACTGTATTGTATTCTGTGTTCGCTCTTTACAGCGAGCACAGAATACATTGGCATTCTGATACATCAGGTGACCCTGTATAATCAGCTCCTGTCTTTCTCAGGAATCAGTTACCAGTTCAAACATGTAATGCTGAATGAAATTACAGTTATGTTATCAGTAGTGCTATTGTGTGTCAGCCGAGTCAAAGGTGAATGGAGGGAGACATATATCTGTGCATGCTACAGTATTTCAAGTGTTTTTAGGGGTATTACAATTCCAGAGCCTGACTTTACCTGCGACAAAGAAAACGCTGGAAGGGAATAACAGTTTTGCTGAAGCTACTTGTTAAATTGCAGATTAGCGAGAGCCGTAAAGTTGTGATATTACAGAATTCTGTTTGGAAGATTAAATTTGGATGCTCAGTCCCGCTGTGCCTGTTTGTCAGTAAACTCTGTTGCATCCTGTTATTTTTTTGGACAGTGTGTAAACTGAAAGAAAAAGCTCTCATAGGTTGGAGGTACTCTGTCATTTAATTTGCTTTTTGTGATACAGAGGTACTACATGGTAAAGTTTAAGGTCTGTTTAGAACGATACATAGTTAGAAACAAACCTAAATCATGCATATTAACGGGTAGATTTATGACACTGTTCCCAGGATACTTCCCAGAAAGAGGAACTCATCAAGGGCCTAGCGGCAAAATTCTAATTGCCCCTGCACAGCCTTGTAGAGAACCTTGTGAATAGTTTTGCATTTCAGAGTGTGTCACATTATGTATTAGCTTCTTATTATAACTGACAGAAATGACTCTTGGAAGTGGAATCCATTTGCCCGAATGACTCAGGGAGAGAACATGGCATCTCTCTGCTTGATCATCTGAGATGCCAAAGGACTTGATTTTACCAGCATTGTATATAATTAAAGAGACTCTTCTTGGTTGACTGTTCAGGGGTTGGTAGGCTGGAATGTATTCAGAGCACCCGAAGCTGCAGCATCATGCGTCTGTGAGACCCAATCGGGATTCTAAGTAGCTTTTTATTCCACTCACCCAAGCAGAAAGAGCACTTGTATTCAGCATTTAATTCAGTAATGCCTGATAACATACAATTTATATATGGCAAGTTAATTAAAATCCATCGAGCAGGTCTGCTTGTGTGTGCTTTAATCTCTTTAAATCAACAAACCATTTACTCTGCTTTAATGTATTCAAGCCACTGGGCAGTCCCCCCTTCTTCACATGTGACTTACTTGACCCTAGTTTTAATGCATGCAAATAAGTGACAGCAATTTTGGAACAATTTTCTCGATGCTGTGATTCAGTTGTCAGTTTTACACTGAAGAAAAACCTTTCCTTATCATAGTGTGCTTCACTGATTCATTCCATTTGAGATGTCGCAGTAATATTAGCCTTTATCTTGATTGCCGTTTTAACAAATTGCATGATTAGTTTCAATAAATAAGTGTAGTGTCGCAGACATGCAAATTTTTATTGTTATCATTTGATACTTAATGGAGAAATAAGTATTTCCAGTGCTCATTGTAAACCTCATTTATATGCGTGCATCTGTGTGCACATGCATGTGCTCGACTGTGGATTGGATATCATTTAAATGCAGTGTGTACCGGTATGTGTGTTTATCCTATCCATGCTGCCTCCGGTCCCTAGGGAGTCCCTTGAGGATGCTTCCAGCAGCCAGCGACTGCTGAGTCATTGCACATCTTACAGAGTTTAAACTGCAAGAAGGGCCAGGCAGACTGCTGGGTTTGGGAGAGACTTGCTGTTCTTGGTTTTTACCCAATAACGGCTTATCCAGATGTGCTCTCTAATCCAACTTTCCCCCACTGTCATGGCTGGGCTATTACATTTCTGTAACCATAAGAACCGGCAATGGAGATGGCCGCAAAAGCCTGTCGAGGGATTGTTATTCATGTGTTCCATAACCTGTGGAGAAAAACAATGTGGCTAAAGTCTACACAGTTCTTGTTGATAGAAAATGTTTGAGTGACTGATGCTGATATTTTTCAAAGGACAAAATGTAATTAGTTCCAGTGAGTGGTTAGTTATGTTGTGTACTGATTTTGCTTTCCCTTTCTCCGTCCTCCCGAGAGATCTTGTCGGTATCGATTGAGGAGATATACTATGCAGCCGAGCCTTGATGTTACTGTAAAGTTCAATTTCATGATATGCTTTGTTACATCATTTCACAGAAATTTAATGCCGGTATAAAGAATATGCAAAAATTTTTATTTTAATTATTTCATTTTATTTGATTTAATTTTATTATTAATGGTCATTACTGAAATCCTGGTAACTGTAGGCATTGCTTCAGGGCAAAGCCTCATGATACTTTGGTGAAATCTTCTTGTGAAAGTCTCTCCATAGCCTGCAGCACACAAGCAACTAGTAGGGGTTTGTGTTGTCTCCACACACTCCTGAAATCGCTGGATTCACTCTGATTTTAAATCTTTTATTAAATGAAACTTGCCTTGAGGGGGTGTCTGAGTGAAATCAAAATTATATGCTAGTAGTACTAATAATAATTTGAATAAAGTTTTCTGATTTCCTTTTAAAATAGAAGATTTCAGCACAAATGAGCAGTCCTGATGCCAGATGCCACTTCTGTTGAGCTTAAGAGAGGTTTTCATTATATAAATGTATTTTTTGGGACGGGGGTAAAAAAGAAGTTGTGTCAAGTCGTGTCCCGCAGCTGTGTTAAATAACTCACTGATATGTGGACTTGCTGAATTCCAATAAATTATATATGAATGATTTGAGTATATTATAGCAACTTAAGTAAATTAGCTTATTTTTATGGATTAGTCTTGCATTGAAAACAGTTACATTTGAGGAAATTGATGGATGGATGGATGGATGGATGAAAAGAGCAAACTAAAATTAAGTAAGACAGTTGCATGGAGCACAAAACTCTTTATTTCCTTGGATCTGTACTCCACACTGTTCTCAGTTTAGTTACGGTTCCCCCGCTGCTCTGCACAGAGAGCAACCCACCCAGTTCTCTACAGATTCAGTCACACACACTCTGCACTGCTCTGCCTCAGTATCCCATCACCACCCTGTTCAGTCCTACAGTAATTATTGGTCTTATATCGAACCACAGTCCCCTGTTTCATAACCAAAACCAACAACATTTTTAAGGGAAAAAAATATGCACCTCAGATTTTTGAGCTAGAGCATCTCACTGAAATAAGACACTAGTCCATACTACTTCTTTGAGCAAACAATAAGTTGTATTACTGCCAAGTACTAGTAATAGTACCACCCTCCAAAATGCTATCTGCAGTATGGGGAGTTCCCATCCTAGAAAGCAGCACTAATATACACACCCAAATACTACACATTTTATTTTTAGGTTCTGTTTACAACTTTTCTCTCCTTTAAAATAACCCAGAAGTGCTTCTGTGCCACCACTAACAACCCCTTGCAACAGAATACCTAAACTTAGCTCCCACACACCCCTGTTTATATATTTTACTTTTAGGATTTCTCTACCTCTCCTATATCCATTACTTTTTAGTAACACATGCTCCATGCTTTTTTCCCTTTCTATATGGTATACATGGTCCGATACTCTCTTTTCACGGGTAGTTGAATTTAATCACGTATGACCTGTTCTTAACCTAGAAAATATGACTTCTTCCATTCTGTATATTTAATCACAGTACATGTAAATACCCATTTAACAGAGCTGTGACCTTACACAGTGTATGGGCTCCGATCAAATACGGCAGCGTGAAATCGCTGTGACATCACGTGAACTATGAACAGAATGGACTTTACTCTCAATTGTTGAATTGACTCAATAAAAAGCCATTAAGTTGACTTGCCAGAATGCAGTATTTTGCTGAAATAACACAACTGACTCAATTATAAAAAACAAACAAAAAAAAAAAACCTTATTTGTGCAGTATCCAATTAAAGAGGATTCTTTTAAACCAACAATTTCATTTGTTTTTGAGTGCAGTATACAGGAAATTTCATTAAAACAGAATGGACTTAATGAGCATTTAAAGTTCATTTTTTAAAGAAGAGGAATATTCTGATCTTATAATTATCCAAAATACTAAAGCATTTCCCCCCCCCCCAGTTTTTCTTCCCTTTCCTATGATCTTTATCACAACAACACACTTTAGAGGCTGCTCCACAAACGAGTGATTTGAGGTAGCATGCAAAAATAAGGCCTGAATATGAGCGGTGGTCGTGTTTTTTAAGTCTTTTCTTTTTTTATTCTGATTATAACATGAGTCAGTGATCAGCATTTATACCTTCAAAGCACATAATCTGCTGAGCTGATCATGCGTTTAGCTTGGGTAAGTGCAGCATTTATTGATGGTGAGTTGGCAGATAAAATGTGGTCAGTCTGTTATCTAGATTCACTCTGCTCCTGCATTCTTATGATGTTTTTGCTACCGAGATGTTCTTTTTGGTCTGCTTTAGATGTTGTTACTGACTTCCACTGATGATCCATACATGCAGTCATAGTTAGTGTTAGTAAGTGTTATAAAAAACTGTGAAACAAAACTCACACAGTATTCTCCAACTCCTTGGTGACAATGATTTTGTTCCCTTGCTACCTGGTTTTAGATGCATGTTGAAGGGTTCAAGACTGAAGAAACCTTGAACTGTTGAAAGATTGAGGTTAAGAGCTCCAGGGCTATACTCAGTTACTGAATCTTTGAACATAGCATGACTGAGTGTGAGGGACAGGTGTTCCTCGTAGAAAAGTCACAGCCCCAAAAGGCTGAGGAGCTTTGAAAAGCAAATCTCTCACAGTTTTGAACTTGAGCGGGGAGTACATCAACCTGTCCCCTGTATCCACGCATTGAAAGGCCTTTTGTTCGCTTCTATTCACTGTCATTATTGTTGTGCCCAAGCCACAATTCCATTGCATAAAGAAGCACCTACACTTGAGGGTGATTGTAAAATGTATGTGTTACAGAGACGCAGCCCTAACAATAGTCCACTTTCTTTTGTTAAATCCAGTACTGTTTTTTTTTTTTTTTTAGGGGGGGGTTGTTTTTTAATTTGACCTGCGTAAAGTAAAATCCAGGATTTGGTGAAGTGAGAAGCTGAAAAAATCTAAATGAAATAATTTGAAAGGTTACAGAGAATAAGGAAGCACATTACAAATGTACGCTCTGCCTAGAGATAGATGTCAATGGCCACACCCCCCTGAATCATATGAGAAAATGTCTTTGATGCACACTCCACATTTAAGATGTGTTTTAACTTTGAACTGAATAAAATTGGAGCCTGTGGGGTGAAGTGACATCAGCCTTTCATTTGGACACGTTTTTTCTGTATTACACGGCTGGACTCATAGCGCTTGCTTACAACATTACGGGAGTATTTTTTTGTTTGTTTGATAGGTTTGTATCATGAATGTGGGTTCTTATTGGCTAATTAAAAAGAATTAAGATAGAAAAAGTAAGGCTATGATAAACTATTGATACAGACTGTGATTGTTTCTCTCTAACAGATATCTTTTTTGCTCAGCAATGAAACCAGTGACATATTTATAGAATATTATTTTTCAAATACCCTTAGGAACAATTACACTGTCCTATTGTAGTTTATTAGCTGTATCGGTTTTCCTGCAGACACAACAGAATCGTTGTCAAACAATGGTATTTTGAGGCATCATTGACTTTTGGCGTCTGTGATAGAGGCTGTGATCCTTTGCTGTAGAGGAGAGTTTTTGCTGTAATGCTGGGATCTGTAATTTGACTGCAACCACATCGAGCACAACATGGAAGCTTGTTCTGAAATGGTCACGGGCATCGCAGCGGCAGAATATCAGGCGAAATGATGCTTCAAAGAAATCACTAGTGGTTTCCTAGCTCACAGCAGCCACCACCCCCAGTATTTCTTATGAACTTATTTATTTGTTTACTTTTTTGGCAGAGTTTCTCCTCAGATCATGGATTAGTAGAGATATTTGCTGGCTCATTTGCAGGCTAATTTGGTGGGTTTTATAGGCCCTTGTGGACAGTTTTGAGCTGTTATCTGTGGGGTTGCTTATCCACTCCCTGCCAGTGCCTCTGACAGTCTAAACCAACATCACATCAGGGCCCACCACTGAGACTCAGGGGCCTCAAAGCACGACATGGAGGAGGATGAGCCCTCCTCTTTGGAGGATTATCCAAACCTAGTGTTACAATTTCTGTCCCTCTTTTAGCAATATCCATTTAATGTAGAGTCCTATTTTATATGCTTGTGTTATTTTCAGAGAACAGTCATTCTTAAAATGGAATATAAGCTGCAATGCACTGATTCAATATTCTGAATCTTTTTCCGTGCACGAGTAATAGTTACTGTCCAGATTCAAGGATCCTGTATTAAATACAGTTTCTTACTCAATGCTATCATATAAATATGTAACATACCATTAAAACAAAACATCTACAAATCTCTTGTATCTGATGCTTTTTATGTTTCTCTTTTCTAGAAGCCTTGCAGTAAAATTTCAGATAGCTCTGAATGATCGGTTATCGTTGCGAAAGCAATTAGGGGTTGTTATTGAGGTTGAGGAAGCAGAGATCATAATGTGCTGTTGCCCCAGTCTCAGATAAAAAAAAATAATTAAATGTTCATGCTGAGAATTTTCTCATTAGCAGTCACCTCTGATATGTATGGTCTCTGACACAAATTCAGCTATGGAACTTTTAGTCCTACTTGATCTAACATTTATCAGTAAACACCAGCTATGGAAATTGAATATGTAAATATGTTTCTGTCACTTCATCATCCAAAGGTAGAAAACACTTTCTTATATTTAAGATGCAAAATCAAATCATGTTTTTTTTTATTGAACTCTCATGCATATTTCATCGTATATGTATAAAAGTACACAAGAAAAGAGCCAAAAGAGTCTCAGTGGATGCGGATGAAACGTGTCTATTAAATTTGTGTTTCTTTTAAAAGTCTTACCCGGGAATGATGTGAGTTCAGATGGTCCTTTGTGAGTATAATTATTTGTCAATACAGAGCGATTCAAAATAAGATTAGCATGCTTAAATATAAGATTATTTTCACACACATAAAGACTCATTGCGCTGGACAGCTCATGTTCTTCCTGGATTATTTATCTCTCATTGAAAATAGCTTGGCACAGTGAAAATTTCACAGCCTGTGAATTTTGAAGAAAAAAGTTTGGGATATAAGCTTTACAGTTTTTTTTCTTCTGCCTTCAGAGGTTTCCCAAAAGTACTGCTGTCACACTGGAAACGCCAGTCTTATCGCAACTGTATGAATTGCCAGCTTCTGCAGTAGGTCGCACCAGAGCTGCAGTCTATCTGTCTGTCTTGCAGTGTGTGAATTACCAAATTCTGGCATAGATGCACTTTTAGAGGATTTAAACTGGTTTCTTACTAGCTAAGCTCTGTCTGTTGTTTACAGTAGGTTGGAAGTGTAACGCCTTTACCATTTTGTTCCGCGTAAGTGTAGTTCAGACGCATTTTCCCATTTAGCTTAGGTATGGATGGCAACCTGAGGCAGTATGTTTTCAAAATGTCAAGTTGAACAACTTAATCAGGTACTAGAAAATAAATTGACTTCTGTCAGTCAGCTGCCTGATAAACAGCCACTATAAAAATTTATACGCTACACTAGTTATGTGACTCTATAGCATACAACAGTTGCATGGCTGCGATAATATTATGTTCGCTTTTGCAAAAGTGAAGTGGAAAAGCGAGGACAAAAAAGAATATTTTGATTTTCCTAACATTGTTATAGTGTTAAGTTGAGCTTTAAGTCTTGTGTGCCCCTTTTGTCATTTGCTAAAAGACAGTGAGAGGCAGGAAAAGATTTTCTATAAGTTTGTTGTGGTGAGCTCAGCCTGCTTTGTTGGGGTCTGCTGGGGGAACTGCGTCGGAGCTGGTGACACTAACAGATGGATAATCTGATCAAGAAAGCTGGCTCTGTGATTGGCTACAAATTGGACATATTTGAAGATTTGTGGTCGAGAGGAGGTCACTGAAAAAAATAAATACCAATTTATAATACTGACCACACTGTTCACCGTTTACTGGACTGGCAACGGCGGACTTTCTTTGACAGACTGTTTCAGCTCTACTGCCAAAATTCAGTTAAACATTTATTGACATTTTAAAAACTTTTTTGCTTCTACTTTTTCTTTTTCTTAGTGCTGTTGATGTTATTATTATTAAATTATATTAACTGCTGTAGCAAACATATTCCCTAATCTCGGATAAATAAAGCTTTATTGTACCTTTTCTTATCACATAGTTGACTTCTAGACGTTCTGCTTTCTTCACACTGTACACATCCAAGAAAAGTATAGAAGTAAGATAGAACCGTAAATGTCTCATTTTATTCTAGAAAGTGACAGCTTCATGAATAATAATACAACCTGTAACAGCCAGAATGCAGTAAACAAAGGACTGAAAAAAGATTAGGCTTATGGCTCATATTTATCCATTAAATATTTATTGGACTCCATTCTTATCCTGCGGTTTAGCTCAGAACATCCTTTATGTAACAGAATGTATGTTTAATATGAACTAAAATGTCTCAAGGTAACATTACTGAGGTAACATTATACTAGGGCTGGGCAATTAATCCAGTTTCATTTTCAATTAGGATTTTATCTTCCAACAATTATGAGAACAAGATAACTGGGATAAAGCAATTATTGTTTTTACTGTATGTTCATTTTTCCTAAGTGTTTCACCTGTTTCTAAAAAGCAAACAAAAAAAACAAATTAAAAAAAAACAAAAACAAAGCTGAGACGTTAAAGTCATAAAATGCTTCCATTAATGAACCTTCCAAAGGTTCATTAATGGCTGCTTAAAGCTGCCTGACAGTCGCTGGCTTGCTGCAAGTCCACTGCCGGCTGGGCCTGGACCACATCCCCCATTGCAGGAATTCTACTGTAGAGGCTGTTGGATGGTTGTGGGCCACCAGGGACCCTTCCGAGATTGGCTCTACCGTCGACCAGTTTGTGCTTCCATCCCCCTCTTTTTCTCCAGTTTTTCATTATTAATTAATTCATTTTTTCCCAGTGTTTTGCTTGAGGCAATCCCTTATAAAAAGGCCCATTTTTTAAAGTTCATGACGTCCACTGCACTTATTTAACATTTGTCTGTAATTGGTAGTTATTCACCATAATTGTTGGTAAACAAACTGTTCAATGTTGTCTTATTTTAATTCTTAAATAATTCTTTTTAACCCTTACAAATGTGTCAAAACGTAAAACGAAAAATTGTACACAAAGGACTCAATGCTCAACAATAGAATATATAAAATATTGGAAATTCTTATAATTTTTTGCTACTAGATTGACAAATTATTTAAAAATAATCATGATGTTTGTGCTGTTGTCCAAGTCCAAATTTGCAATAAAAATAGTTTTCCTTGCTGTGAACAATTGTTCCTTAGTAAAGGTGTTTTCTGTCTGCACAAAATATTCTTGCAACTGACATTCAACCAAGTATTGTTAACTACATACTTGGATGAATTATAAGAAGTACTTGGATGGTTGGAATATACTTATATAAGGTCGAAATTGTTTTCAAATTCAAAATACATTTATGCCCACATTTCTTTACTCTTTGTTTAACTTCTTGTGGTATAAACTAATCTTACTGACCATGTTGCTGACTCTTAGTGGCTTAACTTTTATCATGCTATGAATTATATAAGCACTTACAAACATAAGCCGCTTGACAGCATGTATTTTAGATAGCCTTTTGAACTGTCTTGCACTCAGTGGGAGCTGAACACACACACAAATCAATTCTTCAACACTGACAAAGTGTCTGAAATGAAAAACAGTGGGCTTTTATGTAAGCTATCTGGAGAGCATGATGAGAGGAGGATATCAATTTTAACAGAGGTGTACTCTCTTTCATGAAAGCCTGCGTGTTACTCCGATGGCTATATACAACATCTGGTGGAATCATGTAAAATGTGTCCCTCTCAGTAAAGAATTTTACTGTATTATACAGTTTGGATTCCAGAAGAAAATTTGGAAGATGTAAAGGTTTTCAGTTTTTTGAGGCCGTGTTTAAGCTCTTTATTGTCTTTTATTAGGAATGTAGCTTTTTCTTAAGGGTATACTTTAGAATTTTATTAGGCAAGCCCTAGAATGCACTGAGGAATGGCAGGATGGGGATGGTGTTATCTTTGTTCAGCAAGGCCCGAGGCAAGCCACATGTAGCCCTAATGAGTCGCTTACAATTTCAGGCTCTGCTTGCTCTCAAACACCAAAAGTAAACTTTTGTCTTTTTTCCCCCTCACTATTCGGGGACCTTAAGAGGATTGTGGGATCATTATTTATTCATGCCATTGTGTTTATTCACCAGCCTCTTTGTGCGATGGAAGAGGGAATGGAGCAGCCTGTGCAGACGAAGTAAAAGCTGATAATTATCCACTATTAGTATTGTTTTTTCAGCCATGGTTTAAGTCGGCTCAGTTGATGATCGAGCTATGATAGAGGCCGCGAAACATCCATTTAAAGCAGATTACCATGTGCACAACTTTGAAGTTTGGAATCCTCTGCTGAGGATTCTCCAAATGGGCGTGATGCGTTTATAAGCCTGTTTTTACTGCACTTTTTCTGTGCAGTTAGAGAAGATGTCTTGTCACAGTGTCACTTGCGAACAGTTGTGTCGACCAGGAGATCCTTGAAAACAGCCATCACAGGCCTGCAGGATGTCGTTAACAGTGAGAGGTGAGGAGATTGGAACCTTTACTTTTCATCCTAGAACAAAGAAAACCCTGGGGATGCTTAAATGGGGTTGTATGGAGGGATTTAGCAATGTCAGACTGCCTCAGAAGTAGCACTGATTCAAAAGACCAGCAAAGTAAATTGTAAAAAAAAAAAAGGGGGGGGGGGGAAATGGGATTGGGCCTAAAGACCAAGGAGTCTTGAAAACGTTTGCTCAGTTAAAAAACACAACAACAAAAAAACGGTGCATCAGCTTAGCTGTCTCAGCATGTTCAGTTGGCCTGCACACTGTGTTCTCCGTTTATTCTAGGTGTCAAAACATTCCTTAAGGGTAACACAAAAAAGGTTGAAGCTTGCCGTTCAGCGGGATTTAGGGTTTCTCTTCGAACAGAAAAAAGTCTCCTCAGTTGATTTCAGTTTTAAATACCGAGTCTGATTCATTTCTCTGTTTGTCACAGAAAAGTAAGAACAGATGGTGTCTTTCAGCTGGATAGCGGGGCACACAAGTTTTCTTCTTTTCCTTCCAGCACAGAAAAATAGAGTGGACTGGATGCAAGAGAGTGGCAGCAGCCAAGCAGGGATGTGGGTAGAGGATGACTGGGGAGAGAGTCTGTGGTTCTAACCCAGAGAGGAAATGCCATCTCTAATCTAAGACACTCTGGCCTCCTGTTCATCTTCCTAGGTGATACCCTGGAATGCATCTGTCTTTTCTGCTGTCTGCTAATGCTGCTGATTTTTTTTTATCTTAGTTAGAGATTCTCCTCCTTCCCCATGCGGATGAATAGATTAAAACTGCCTAAGATGTTAAATTAGTCTTAGGCCCATTGCCTGTAAATATACTAATGAAAATTACCCATTTGATCTAAATCACTAACTATTTCTAGCATTTTACTGCTATTACTACGATATTTGCATTAATGATCGATGATGAGATTTTTTCTCTTGTTTTCTGGATTTATTCTTTTCATCCATTTATAATTCAGCATTTGTCTCTTTAAGAGCATACAGTTGTTGTAAGTAATGGATGCTTTGCTTAAAGTGCTGATAGAAGTGTAGTGGTGAAAGTCTTAAATGGAATTGTTTCTTCTGTGGGCATACTGTTTTATTACAAGACAGTATAATTTCCATTTTCTCAGTAATGGTTAGCCCCGTCTATAAAGAAAAAAGACATTTATGTGTTTTTACAGTTTATTTTCAATCATACATTTGGTTCACTCTCGTTATTATGATATTGATTCCTCACAGGTAAATGGCACCATCAGAGAGATATTTATCAATTTTTCAATGCTGGTTCATAAAAGCTTGTTTCCCACTTCCTCTGCAAGCGAGGCTATGGTTCTATTGTGGAGTTGGGGTAAGGAGGAGGACTTGATGTCACATAGAATTGCACCAAATCAATAAGCAAAGTCTTGTTGTCACACAGCAGACATGTTTTGTGTAATCTTGAGTATTGCAAAGGAGCTTGATGATCTTTGTAGTATCACAGTTAAAAAAAAATATACCACATATGTTTACAATACGGTTTATCGCTTGGTTTTGGTGAGTTACTTTTATGACTCTGTCCCCTTAAGCTGCAAATTTGCTTTTGTTTACACTTCTTTTCTTTCTCTTTTTTTCTTTTCCTAAAGTGAGATCACTTTTCAAGTGTTAATTTTATCAAAAGGCTAGTTGTTGCTTGCAGCAGTATCATAGAACACAATTATGTCAATTTGGGAATTCTAATAATAATGCACAAGAGAAAATTAAGCTGCCTTGTTGGCCGTATTGCCTGTAGAACTGTGATTAGTTAAATTACCAGAGCACACATGAGTATTCAAGATACATCTTGTAGTCTTGTAATCTAATCCTGATAACTTTTTACATGCCTTATTACAAAATCTGTTGTTTCCATTGATCTTATCCTCACAAATATTTGTCAGAAGAAAATGTAAAATGTTTATATTCAGCAAAAATTACGGATAATATGGTCATTAAAAGATTATATACATTTTTGGAAATATAAAAATGAGAAAATTAATTTTTGTAACTGCGTTGGTTTTTAAACATTGCTTTTTGTTGATCTTTTGTAACATTTCCACCTGCTTTTGCTTGTATTTTTACTGAATCTCTGAGATTGTCAGTGACACAATGGCAATATTAACACCACATTTTCATATTCTCGAAATTCATTATAAAGTAAAATATGTGATATAGTTAATGAGAATACATTTGATAACACCCAAGTAGAAAAAAAAGAATCAGACTTCCTTATTAATGGAGTCGGCTCTTTATCAGTCTTTTTAAAGACCTTGTGTCACACAACATTCCCCGGACAACTTAATCCTAAATGGTTAACACAGTAAATATGGCCACTCGAGCTTTAAGCAACAAGACTTTATGAGGGGGGAAAAACTTGGAAAGCTGAAAAGGGAATTGCAGATGCTCAGGTAATTTAAAGGCTATTAACTATCCAATTAAAGCACCTTGGTGGCCAAAGCACCTTGTAGGCAAATAAAACTCAATTAATAGACCATTATTTGTATTTGGTTTGGAATAATAGGCTTATTTATAAAGCCAGCTGTTTTCCTTTGAAGAGAATATATCCTTAATGCTTCTCAGCAAACTCACAACAGTCACTGTTGTATTAATTTGTTTTGATAGCTTAGTTTGAAAAGCACGAACACTTGTGAGTCATTTTTTTCTAGAAGTAAAGCTTTAATACTGCTGAAGTACCTTTATTTTTACCCACTCTTGTTTAGCAGAGACACTGGCAAAGACACTAGATTTTTGCTCCATAAAGTGTAAGTAAAGATTTCCTATAGTAGACACGGAAGTAGATGCTTGCTTCTGATTTTGGAAGATTTAATCAAGACTATCGGTGGTGGTGTGCATAATCACATTTCACCGTGTGCCACTCAAATTAGACACTGCAGAAGCAACGCATACCTGCAGCCTTCAGATGGGTCCAAAGACAGCTAATCAAGAGAAAAGGAGGACCTTCATAAGTGAAATCTGGCACATAATAATCAAATCAAAATAAATAACAAAACTCTGTGCATAGATGACTGATGATTGGCAACAGTACAATTAAAGTTGAGCACAGCGGCAAACATACGTATTTGTTAGACATAAATTTAGAGGAGAACTTAAAGGTGCTCCTTCTCCAAGTAATGATGTAAACAGTACAGAGCCTTTGTGCTGCACCCATTGCATGTTTCTGATTAGGTCCTTACTGTGATTAGTGCAAAAGATGCTGAAAATTGCACTTCACTAACATCACCAACCACCATCAGCAGATTGGTGCAAAATGTCAAGTAGGTGCAGACAAGGAACAAAACCACTGTGGTGTAGAGACGAGCACTTTGCATGTATGTGCACACAGAAAAAATAGAGCTGTCCATTTCCATTTGACCTCCACGTTTAAACACAGTTGGAACACTTACAGCAGCAGGGAAAATCAGAATATTCACGATCAGGCCCGCTGATGATGGCTGAGGATAAAATTCAGCAGCCGAAAATATGACAAAAGCTTTATTCATGGCATAACATCTTGGAGTGAATCCTACTCCACCTACACTGGATGACAAAATTGGTGCCAGGAGCAAATTACATAACATTTTACTGATCTGCCAATGACAACCTGCCAACCTTTCACATACTCCTGTTCAAATGGTACCACACAACCGTCCAAGCCAATTTGTTGACACATAATATTACTTGTTTGTTCTTTTTTGTCTATTTGTCTATTTTTTTTGCTTTTTGGACCTTTTTGGGTTGGAGGCGGGGTTGCCATATTATCATTGTACAATGCTGTGATTAAATTAAATTACGATTAGCATTACAATAAATGATTCTACCTTTACTACAGTCTTATATGACCACCATTGTTCAACACAATGTGCATTTTACAAAGAGAATAGCTATGTGATGATGACACTCAGTCTCCTCTGAGACTCTGAGTCATACTTCTGTGTCCTATATGCTTAGTGCCCTTAGCTGCAGTTTTTAAGTAAACATAATTCAGACGAGTGACTCCATTCATCACGGAGTCACTCGTCTGCTCCAGCCTTCCTCTGTGTGGTGGCTGTATTTAACAAAAGCAGTCATAGACCTGGTTTATCATGTTGCGTAGCTGAAGAATGGCACATTTTATCTCCAGGAATATGTCTTATTTTCTCTGTATAACTTCCGACTTTTATATCAGTCGGTGGTAAAATAAGAAAGATTAGTTAAGTTTGGAGAGAAAACAGGTTTGAATATCAGGACTCTGTTGATTCTTCTTATTCGACTTTCTTTTCACTTGATTACATCCTCCCTCTAAATTACATTCTTTGTTTACCTGATTTCATTTCCTCTCTCTTAGCATGTGAAGCCTCCTCAAATAAAGGAATTTTTAAACATAAATTTTCTTTTTTTGTTTGTGCTGATTCTGCTTCTCATTCATGCACAAATGTAATCATTCTGATTAGTTTCGTAGCTTCTCAAGGCCAAAATGTGCATTACAGTCTGTACACATAATAGTTGTAGTTCTTAAATATGTTTGGTAATGCCTTTGCTTGTCTGTAGTCACTTCTGAACTCACATAATAATCAGAGGCATAATATACAAACAGATCTGGAGCAGAAAGTGTGGCTACAAATGCTTTTTATGTTGCTGTTGGTTTGAGTGACATAGCACATAGCTGATTATTGCTAAATAATAAATCATCAGTTTTCCAGCTTTTTATTTCTGTAATTTTAAATTGGTTATCCTGGTGTTTTTTTTTATAGTGTTTATTTCTGTCTGTCTGTCTCTCTCTCACTCACACACACACACACACACACACACACACACACACACACACACACACACACACACACACACACACACACAGTAACACACAATTTGGATGCCTTACATGTTTGTCACCTTACCCTGTGACACTGTGAATACTGTTTCTTTCACCATTTTGTGACATTTATTACACTACAGCCATTTTCACACATGAACTGTCATGTAGCACATTGAAGGAGATAGTCTGCACTACTGGAAGTAGTCTTATTTATTTATTTGTATTTATTTATTTATTTATTTTTTGGATGAGGAAGCTTCCTGGATAGAATGTGTGGGAGGCAACACACTCTCTTACTAGCAGCTAATACAGCAGACAATTAGCTGCACTATTTGTACATCAGTGCAATAAGACATCACACGGACTTAGGTAGGTGTATTAGGTAGCTGACAAGTTGAAGACTGGCTAATTTCCCGTCTTACTGTTTCAGACATTTACATTCTCCTTTGCACCTCCGGTGTAGAGAAGTTCACGGCTGCAGCACATGTGTAAAAAGAGCTTAAAGCTTAATGCAGGGTGAGATGCTATTATAGGGATTTGTGAACCAGTATACGGTAGATTCTGTAACAGTTTCCAACTCTAGAATGATTGAAAAAGGCAGTGTAAAACAGTGTTTAAGAAAGGTAAAGGTGAAAATTGGTATTTTGCATAAACTAATTAAATAAAAATAGAAAGTAAGTCAGATAAGCACAGCATCATCTTGACAAAATTCCATTACACAGATCCCAAAGATCTGTGTAATGGAATTTTAACTAGTGCAGCCAGAGCACTAGTGATGAAGCAAATGAAAAATCCTAAAACAGCTAAAAAAAAAAAAATACTTTTCTTGATTTTCTTTTCTATATGTTTTTTCTACTGTTCACAAACTTGCCTTGCCCATTTGGAAACCCCCTCGTGCTGCACTCGTCAGTTACTGTAAAAAATTTAGATTTAGCCCAGAATAGCGGCAGAGTGCAGATGTGATGTCACCACTCATGGAGCATGGACATGGAGCTCTGCCACTGAAGATGCAAACTTCTTTTTTGTTGATTTGTGAATTTCTTAAACAGTTTAACAATTGAATTCAGTTCAGTTCAATACAGTTTCATTTACATAGCACCAAATCACAACAACAGTCACCTTAAGGTGCTTTTATTGTAAGTTAAAGACCCTACAATATAAGAAAGAAACCTCGATAATCACACAGCCCCTATGAGCAAGCAGTTGGAGACAGTGGGAAGACAAAAATCCTTTTTAAGAGGAAGAAACATCTAGTAGAACCAGTTTCAGCGAGGGGCAACAATCTGCTGTGACCAGTTTAAAGTGTAATGAAGGTGAGATCAAAGAGACAGGAGAAAAGGAAAACTATGAAGAGAGAGAGTGAGAGCTATAGTTTAATAATTGCTAATGATTAAGTACAGCAGTGATGTATAAACACACAGAGGTGATTCTACCAAAGAATCTTATGCTCCCGTTTGCATGATGTAGCCCATGCCCATTACTAGTCTTTGGTCAGTTTTTGCTTATTTATTTTAAACTGTAGGATTATAAAAAGAATTGATCGAATTTTTTCATCATACATTTGCATGTTTATACTGCTGCTAGGATCATGTCTGTAATTCATACACCACATACAGTTTTTTTTCTTTGACCTGTAGAACTGTAACATATAAAATCTTTTAATTATTATTTTTAAAAAGCCTCACAGTGCTTCAGCTTTTGTCTTTTTTCTGATTTCAAGTGACTTTTGATAATTCACTGCATAACTTTTATACAAATTCCATTTCATATAAGCGTATTTTTATTCATATGAAACCTATATTCTATATCCACCCATATCCACCAAGTGGTGTAGCATTACGCTTGTGTAGTTTTGTTGCTTCCTCTGTTTCAGCCTTACCTGTTGTGTTTGTCAGATTATCATTTTAAATAATTAGCCATTCATTCGATTCTGTTTTCACACTTTATTCTGACACATCTGAGCATTTTTAATAATAGTGTTATTAAAATGAATATAATTGAATGATACTGAAAGTAAAAGGTTTTAGAATGTTTGTTTACAGAGGGGGTTACATGCATTTAATGCAAGAATGTTACATTATTAGTAGGTTCCTTTAGTTTAGAACAACCCAAATCTATTGAAATACATTTTGTCAGCAGTTATATAGGGAGCAAGCACTAAAAGCAACAATGTATTTAGCAGATTTCCTTACCTACAGATTACACTTATTTGCCTGTTCTTGTAATTGGCTTGCTAATGAGTAGATTAAGACCTTAAATGCAGTGGGTGGTCATCTGTTTTAGCAGTTGGGACAAACTAGGCAGTAAAAGGCACTTCCTGAAGCTGTCAGAAGCTACAGCAGTTGGGCATGGTCCAAGGGGTCCTAAGTAAAGGTTCCCTTTTGCTGCTGTAATATAGTGAGCGAAGGCAAAAGCAATCAACTCTGGCAGCCAGAGAAACTTCTCTGGCCATCTCAAGCTGTGGCTTTCTGTCTGCAGAGGCCTTGTGTCTGGCTTCAGGTGGATGTGGTGTGGATAAGGCAGTATTAATGAAATGCAGTGAGACAGTAGAACCTTTGTGTGCAAGAGTAATGGCTTCTGAACATGACTACCTTGACCTCATTTAAGTTATGACTTTGACCATGTTTAGAGGACTTTAATCTTTTCTGGTCTCAGTGATGAATTCTCTCTTAGAGGAAAATGCAGTAATATTCAGTCCAAGACCCTTGTGCAGCTCATCTTTGTATTTTCCGTCAAGCATTTCAGTCCTACGGTTGATCTTAAATAGCGTCAGGTAGTAGCTTGTCAAGTGGTACTTGATTTAGCAGCACAGAGTTGTTTTTTGATACTAATACATGTCTTAGATGAATCCCGTTGAATCAGCCGTGATAATGCTCTTTGCTACAGCTTTTCCTCTCGCCGTTATACATTCCTGCACATTCAATCACAGCAGTGTCTTGGCCATTAACCCACAGCAGGACCACTATACCTCAGCACCCATTACTGAACCGGCATTAGAGAGTTGAGAAAAAAAATGAAGTGTCTGGTGTGAAGTGTGTGTAAAGCACAAACTGTGACTCTCTGAAGCAGTGGACGTTTACTGCTTGTGTAGGGCTGTGGCTGATATGTTAATATCACTAATTGTTTCCTAATTAGATGCGAGTCAGTGAGTCGTGTTTTAATACTCTTCAGGGATCATTACAGACATAGACGAAAATCATCTCTCCTGATAAATGACAATCAGGTCAGCTGGAATTTCAACATCAAGACAGTAGGACTGATGGAAAAATGGGGAGAGCGCCATACTGATGGCTTTTGTGCGCTGTAGTCATGTTACTTAAGCAGTGTTATTTTCAGCGCACTGCAGAGGTCCATCAAAAGTTAATTACACATTAATAGGAGGTCTTTGTGGAGATTTAACATTCCCTGACAGCATGTGATTGGAGCCAATAAGGCTTAACAGACAAAACTGTACCATATTCAGATGTAAGAGTTATGGAAATATATTGAAATATAACGAGATGACTCATGCTTTAAAGGCAATTGACCTCTCTGACAACTATGCTGTTTTATTTTTTATATTACTGACAAGCAGAAAAGCTAAGATGGACACAGTGTACATACGAAAAAGGAAGGATTGGTTCAGGTTGGATTCATTTCTTGACTGGCAGGGGTTTTATATATTTCCACAGGAGGGGGTATTAACAGTCACCAGAATGAGGGACATATTCATATGCTTGCTGCACAGTGCGTAAATTTGATCTCTAATCATTTATCTCTCAGTGTAACTTTTGTAGTTTGGAGAATGGCAGTTATGCTAGATAACGGATGTGAAGAGAGGTTGTTTAGAATTTGAGGAGTTTTTAGATTCATAGTAATTTGACAGGCTCCTGATGGGATGCATATTTGCTGTGCTGTAATGTTTCCATACACCCTAACACGTCACCTCTGTTTTCCTCTTTTTGTTTTTTTTCCCTTTGCTTTTGGATTTGTGCATTGTAACCTGTAATTATCCCCCCTTTTTTGCATTAAACATCCCAAAAAGGTGTTTTGTTGTTTTTGTTTCTCTAAACCAGTGCCAGGCATTTGCCTTTTCTATTCTATCTCAAAGTCATTTCAGCTGTTTGTATTGTTCTTCCCAGCTGGGATGAGGTGGCGGAGACAAAGGCAGATGTGTCCCTGTTTGTTTTTGAAGTGTCAGAGTTAAGTCTTGCATGTGTGTGTGTGTGTGTGTGTTCTGCTTCTGTGTGATGTTGCCTGTGTTTGGGTGTGTTTCATTTCCCCCCCATGTGTTGTCTCTGTTTGTGGTCCACAGGTCCTCCGCTGCATTGTTCATCCGCCTCCTCCTCCCCTGTTGAGCAGCTCCATTACCCTCCCCCTTCCATTGCAGCCAATGAGAGCCAGGGAGGGTTGCTAGGTAACTGTGCGGCTCAGCCAGCCCAGGACTCTGACTCTGAGGATGAGTTTGGCCCCAATTCATTCTTAGTTAAAACTGGCTCAGGGAACCTGTATGCTCCTGCTACCGCTACTGCTGATGGTGAGTTGGTTTTCAAACTACTGTTGCTTTGTGGAGGTTAGCCTTCCCCTGCTCCTGGATATGTTGTGTTATAGGTCATGTGGATGGCTATAGGCAAGAAAATGTCCCTTTTTTCTGAGCACCATGAGAGAGAGTAGAAACTTTTGAGTCGATATGTAGCCTCAGGAAATGCACAGCACTCTCTGAAGCAAGGTCTGCAAAGTTCAGAGCCTCACACAAAGAGATGGACGATTTTGGTTCAGCAGGAGATATTTGTCACAGATATTTCTCTTCAATTTCAATGTTTGATGGTGAGAGTATCCATCTAAAAATCCCTCAAAAGCAGCTGCATGCAACCTCCACACCTCAGACAAGAAATACAAAAAAGACAGTACTGAGACAGTACTGAAGTACTGAAATGTAGTCCTTGCCATATCCTACTCTGAAGTCTGAGTGGTCTGAAGTTATGTTAAAACAGTTTTAAAATAAACACTGTCATTTTTTTTTATTTAAATAGCATAGCAAAACATGGTTTTTGAGCTAGATTGAGTCTAAAGAGTCCCAACATGATTTCTTATTAATAAATGTCAGCTAATTATTCCTCATGAAACGCAATGTCTCCTGCTGTTAACTTAACACTCACTCAGACTGACAGACTCACATGGTGTTAGGAGATGACAGAAATGTAGTGAGTGTAAAATATTTACAGTATGTTTACCAAGCAGCAGTCAGACTATGTTATTCACACTATCAGTAGTTAACTTTCAGTTATAATGATATATCTTTTTTATTTGCATGAGTTGTGTGTGCAGGTAAATGTAATTTGGCTGGTCTAGAGGCTGAAATTATGGTCATATATTATTTGTTTGTTGCTGCATTGTACTATTCTGGTTGCTACAAATTCAGAGACTTTTGCTTAGACCTTCATTTTCAGTATAAAAAGTTATTTCTTTGTGTTTATGAAACATTATGAAACTTATCACTCACATCTGCATGCTAAATAAGATGCTTTAGAGTTGTTTTAATGTCGATGTCTTTCAGCTACTGTACATCTGTTACTGGTGGAGTAAACCCAAAGGAAAATTCAAAAAATTGAAATATCTGATCAATCTTACAAATCAAATACTAAAGGGTTAGCTCACAGAGCTCCAAACTACCCCAGCTGCCTGTTTAGAAAGCCCGGAGAAGGAGCTATTAATCCCATCGCAAATCTCAACACTAATTCCTCAGTAGCAACATGCTGGTCACCCAACAGTGACATGACTGTGCTGAAGGGGACATGGGTGGGGGGAATGGCCTTTAAAGCAGCAGATTTGTCTCATAACAATGACACTGATTTGCATAGGTACATCGTTTAGGTTGGCCTCTGGCTGTCAGTAAGGGGTTGGAGACTACCGATGAGGAATGTCCCCCACCAGTAGCTTTGGTCATCTCAGGTTTTGTAGGACTGATTGTTAAACTGCAAAGTAGAGCAAGTTTCTATGTGCCCTTCATATACAATTTCATATAACAGTACACCAGAGCTCTTAATATTTCCATGCTTGTCTGTTCTGAGAAACTTGTAAATATTGCTTAGTGCTTGGCAAAATGGGCTTTGCTTGAGATTCTTCATTAATGAATGTTATTATTTAGTTCTACACAATGTTTGACAGTAAGAAGCGACGTACAGTTATATAAGAGGAAATAGCCTTTGTTCTTCAGCTAACTTAAACCACCTAATGAGTTATGTAAGCTTGTTTGTTGCCTGTCTCTTCAGTCATTCTATAGTCTTGCAGATTTTCTTTTAAAATTCAAATTTGGAGAACTGTCTGTGTAGTTTGTGTCAAATAATTAGTGGCAATGTTATCATGAGCTACATAAATGTATCTGCCATTGAGCGTGCATGAGTGTTGTATACACAAAATGACATAGCCAATATAATTAACCAGATTACACATTTCTATATTTGTTTAATTAAACATCTGGAAAAATAATTCAAATGTTTTCTGTTTTATTCTCTTTTTATGGATAAAAAAGGTTTCATGTTACTAAATGTAAATGTGAATTTGGCATGCATCTCAGGTTTCAGTGAGAATTGCATGAGCAAAAAAAAAAGGTAATTTAAAAGCCACCATGGCAAAAATGACTGGAATATCAAATCAGATCTTTTTTTTAATGCAGGTCAGTTGTAGAAGACAAATTCAAAGTCAGGGTTAACAGACTGTAGCAAAATAAATAAATAAATAAATAACATTATTATTGGCAGCAAACAACCACAGAAAATTTGCATGCCAAAATAATTGTCTCACAGTATATCTGTTGCTCTAGAAAACAGGTGGTTTTTTTTATCACTTAAAATTACATATGCTCAAGGTCGTCTTTGAGCCCCCATACAGGACTTAAAATGTTCTGCTAGATTTTGAACAAGTAAACACTCTCAGCAGCATATCATTATTCACATTAGTAGCTTTCAAGGCAGCAGTGTTTATTTATTTCCCTTTTTTTCCCTGTGGGGTGGGGGGAGTCCTGCTTTTATCTAGAGGAACACTGAGCAATAGTTTCTCTAAGGCTGATGAGGCTGCTCGCTGAAGCCTGCAGTTCTTTTATGAAGCATGTGTTTCACTGTGGCCCTCAGCTTTCTCTGAGGGGCTTCTTCCCGAGGAGACTGCCAGTGAGATCCCGCTGCCACACTGAGCCACAAGATCTGAGACACTGCAAACTCCCAGCATTAGCATCTCTTAATGCAAAACAGCATGGGGTCGGTCAGTGTTAGCTTTCAGCGCAGCCGGGCTCCCTGGTGAAAGGGCCAGCACACCACCACCACCGCACAGCTGACCAAGCAGGAATGCTGAGCCGGACAGAAGGCCCAGGGACATAGCTGTGTGTGAATTCAAATAAGTCTTCATTTGAACTGCTTAATCATCCCGCTGCGTCTGCAAGGACGGAGAAATGTGGTTAAAAGAGGTCACACCAGAAAGTAATTTAGCCACAGACACCGTGAGGAATAAAACTATCTGAGCCTAAATAATAATTTAATGAGCTGCACATGGCACTGCCATGCTTTGCCCCTGTTTTTCTGAGGATCTGATTTTTTTTTTTTTTTACTGACATATAAAAAGAAATTGGTTTCTCTTAGTAATAGCTTCAAGTTATCAATGAACTAGAGTCAACAGACAATTTGTCCAGTTCCATTCAACTTGCTGTCCGTCAGCGTGCAGGGACTATGGATAATGCATTTTGCATACCTACATATCTTCCTTTCATTGACATAAAGTGAGATGCATTACTTCCATTGCATGATGATTGGAGACCATCTGTGCCATCTAACAAAATCTCCAACCTCTTGATGGATTTGCAGCAGAGTGACACACAGAACAGAGCATACATAAACACTTGTCTTGTTCTTTCTAAGGCAGCTCAGGGAATGACAGAAAATCCATTAGATCTCAGGGTGAGAGAAGCATTTGCAAGCAAATCCTTATAGATTAAATTGCTGTAAAACTAGATTTTTCTGAATTATGTTACTAATATTTTTTTTGTTGTGTTATTAAAAACAACCACATATATTTTTTGGATAAATATATTTGCTTCCATCAAGTCTTTTCTACTTACTTGCCTCCTTTGCAAAAGCTTGTTTGGGGATCTTATATTTCTAAAATATCAACATTTTCTACCTCGGTGATGAAGGTGAAATTATAGTCACAATTCAATATGTTTTTTCCCTATTTTTCCATAGAGAGCGAGTGGAGGACTGAGCGCTAAACACATCACGTTGTTCTCGGCACCTGTTACCTCTCAAATGGGTCCAGCAAAGAGAGCTGAAATTCCCTCATGTATCTTCCATTCAGACTTCTCTAATGTCATAAGAAAAAGCAAGTCCAGCAGAGAGAACCAGCCTCTGAGAGTCAGTAGAGTGTGCAGCTTCACTGCTTTCGTGACAAATTCTATTTGTATTTTTATAGACAAATGGCACTCAACTGGAAATTTTGCGCCTGTGATTAGCCATAGGAGATGTAGCAGTAAGCAAGATTTAATGATTTATCTGGGCGCTTGATAGCTTTTGATTAATTCTGTATCGAATAGCTCACACCTCAATGCGTTGATCGGGTGTTTGGAGCATGTCATATCATTTTATTTCATCAGGTGTGACCATCACTGCCATAGATTTCATCCACTGTCCTTGTTCAGAAATACAACATCCCGCAACCCAGGTCTTTATACCGAGTGGTAAATTGAGAACCTGGCCTCTGTATGTGATTTGCCGAATGTGGCAAATGACACACACTGCAAGCACAAAATCTGGTATTATATTGATTCAGTCTATTATATATATCCACTGTATCCACTGAAATAAAGAGCTGATATAATGCTATATAACGTATAAGTTAATACTTTTATTTTAGTGCCATATAAGGTTTACATAGCACAGAATTTTCTCATCACAGAAACACCTATTTTCCGTCTCAAATGCCAAGGCAGCCAACCCAAAAATCCCAGTCTGCTCTTATTGGTTTGTTGGCTCATTTAGTGCTAAATTGGACCAGATGAAGGGATGCTCTGCTGTGACTGGTTGTCGATTTTATTGTTGTTGTTGTTGTCGAGAGTAAAATTCAAAGTTTGGCTACTGCATACACTCTGAGTATTTCATTAACAAGCTCAATACAGTAGCTCATGAGTAAATGAACATACCCAGGACTTCTCAATAACCAAGATTTCTAATCCTTAAGTAAAAATCGTAACTTTACATTAGTAGAAATATTACAAGGAGTTTGAATTATTTTGTATTCTTTTAGTTTTTTCTTTTTAGTTTTTTATTTTATTTTACTTGTTTGTGGAACATTAACCATTAATTTTTATTTAATCTTTCCCTGAGTTTTGTGTCACTATTTTTCTACAAATGGGACAGCAGTCTCCCAGTAATTATAACATTCCACCATTAGACATCTCTCTTATTTCTCAGAGTGCAGGGTGAGGTCGTAGCTAATGAAGTGGATTTGCCTTAATTACTTGTCTAGAAAAGCATCAGGAGGCCTTAACCAGTGCATACATCTGTTAGAAAGAAAAATGAATATGCCACATTCCCAGACTGAATGGGTATCTTTAGGCTTCTGTTTTGAATGTCCTGTGAAAGTTTGGCTATGGTAACAAAGTCCTTCTCTGACTCTCTGATAACAAATGAATCTTCTTTTGTGCCAATTTTGTTGTGCAAAGCAGTTCAATAGAAAACCATTTATTTTCTTGCATCCTTTGGATAGTAGTGAATAATTGTTGCTGAATCACCACATCTGTGGGGGTCATGTTTCACTGTGCTTGGTCTCAGACGCGTTTCTTGTCTTTCTGTTTCTTTTCAGAAAAATAAGAATGACTTTCTGCCGGGCTGTTGAGCCAGGTGCGACGAGCATTTATCTTTCTCTTTATTATAATCTGTTCTACTGTGCAGCGTGCTGGGAATTGCTTATATATAAACAGGTTGGCAGGTTTGGGAAAACTTCTCAAAAAGCCAATAAAACAGTTGGAGTGGACTGTGCATGCTAAATTATCTTTTGTAATTTGCAGCTTTCAGGGTTCTCCGAGGTTCATAAAAGCATATAATTTTGGTTGTACTGCAAAACTGATTTTTAGATTGGCAAACGTGTGGACCTTGACCCCCTACTGGGCCATAAAGTACAGACTTGAGTTAAAAAACAAAAAACATTTTCAGCTTTGTAATTTTACTTTAGAAGGAAATTGCCTTTACATATGTGCATTTTAAAAAGAAATAGAAAAATTAAAGTTAGAAATTTACATGTTCTTTCAGACCTATATTCAATCCTGAACGTATAACTCATTAATAGTTAGCAAACAGCTAAAGCAGAGCAGTGGCTGCCAGGTGCTAGAAGAAGAGCTACGATGAAGAATCGGTCTCAGCAGGCAGCAGCTCATCAGAAGGGAATGCATCAGTGAAAACACAATAAAGGAAATTGTTTTAGGGGGCATATGATGATCAAAGGTTTGATTAAAGGCTGCAGAAGATTTTCAGTCGCTGATTTTTTGCAACTGCTGTCTTGAATTTAGAGATGGCTTTTCTGTGTTACAGTATCCAAAGGGAAGGTCAAAGGTGGAATACCCAACCAGAATTATTTTCCATCAGTTTTAAAACTGTTGATACATTAAGGTTTAAAATGTAAATTTAAATCTAAATATCAGAGTAGCTCAGACTTCAGAAAGTATATTTCAAATATGTTCCTCCTGTGGTCTTTAAACAGAGCGAACAAAAGAGCCAGTAGTCCTAACTATACACTGCAAGCGCATTCTGCATACTTGTATTAATTTATACTTATATTAAGTTTATGATATATTGATGTGCACCAATTTATTTTCGTGGTAATTTTTTATGTTGTAGCAAAGCTCTTAAGAGCCTTGTTATAACACTGGGGACTGTTTCTATGGTCCCCAGGTGGAACAAAAATATGTTAGAGGAATTAATCACTTGTTGCCCTACATTTACTTGATGGTCATACAGTAGGAAGTAAAGTATTTGTTTACCTAAAAGTAAATGCATTCCAGAGCAGCGATGCATTTGTCCTTGTGATATATTTCTCAGAGTATCTGTGGTGTCCCTGTAACTAATTAGCATATCCTTATTAATGGCTTTAGGGAATCAGTTACATTACTGAGCAGGAAGGAGATCATCAACAACCGTGTGGCTTTACCTCACACTAGTCCACTGCTGATAACGACTGTGGTGTGCTTCTCTTTCACTGTCTCGACTAAGCACAGAGGCAACATTGTGCAGAAGTGGAGAACTTAGTAGCCGACCATCTGTCAGTGCAGCAAATGCATCATATAGCAATTACTTCTTTCAGCGGTTCTTTTACATTAGAAAATATGTAGATTACGTGGCATTGAGCCAGGTGAAAATTTAAATGTTTTCTCTTTTTTTTGGTGATAGTTAATGGAACGTAAAGAAACAGAAACAGAAACACTAGACTGAAACAATATGAAACTGTGTATAAAATTACCTAGTGCCTTGTAAAGCAACAGCTTGTTTAAATCCTGAAAAGAAACAGGCTTGCTTAATACAGCATGGTACATTTTGTGTTGATTTCTTTTGCTGAGCCATTATTTAGCATGCCACCTCTGAACACAAGGGACTTTATACCCACTTTGCAGACTAGACCTAAGCATTGAAGCTTAATAATAATGTTTTCTGAATACCCAGTGTGCACCTTAAAAGTTCTTATTGTGCCTGCTTTGATTGACACATGTTGATATCAGAGCTTCATGTTCCTGACCCTAAAAATATCTGAAATGACTCTAAGCTTCTTGACTGGCATGAGTAGGTATCGCTTTAATGAAGGAGCTGATTATACAAAATAAGCTTTGTGTGTGTCTGTATTCTGCTCTCTCTGCTGTAAATTGGCAATTTAGTGTTGTGGATATCTGTGAAATAAAGGAGGCTTACTGCTATAAAGAAAAGCCACTCTGTGTAAAGCCGGGAGTTCATTGATTGATGAATGGCTTAGCAGATGTGGAAATAAATGGATACAGAGTGCATACAGACATTGGTCCTCTATCTCATGAATTGCACACTATCAAATAGTGAATATAAAACCACAGGGTACAATTTCTCCTTCTAGACTTCATATCTAATAGTTTTAAATCCTCTTAAAAAAGTGACAATATAGTTGGTTAAAAAAAAAAAAAAAAGAAAAGAAAAAAGAGCAAATTTTCCTGCTAAAAGCTTTGAAATGGTACATAACCAGTGGAGTCACTCTTAATCTGGTTGATTAAATCTGGATCAAATCATGAATGTGTTTCACTTAATCTGCGGCAGTTACGGGATTGAAGTTTGGAGGCAAACAAAGTATTGTTTATTTAAAAAAAAAAACTGTGCATGCTCAAAAAAACGCTAAATGCAAATTCAGAAAAGCCCAGTGAATTGGTGTGTTTCAGGAAGAGGCCAGCTAATCTGTTTACACAGGAGTCAGTGTCTGATCTGAGTAAACTGTCACAGGTCTCTGTGGGAGGTAGAGAGAACACTCTGATAGAGGTCAGTTAGAGAAATAATGAGCAGAAGTACGACTTTTTTAACTGCGTTTTTTTGTTGGTAAGTGAAAAGGTGAAAAACTTAGTAGTTTTTGGTGTTAATTTATACTCACTGGTCAGTTTGTGATGATAAGTCCAGGCTCCTGGTACTACCAAGTTCCTTCAAAACTGCCCTAACTCTTCATGGATTCATCAACATACTGGAAACATTTTTCTCAGGGATTATGGTTCATATTCATCATCACACACTTGCTGCAGATTTCCTTGATGTGAGTCTCTCATCTCACCACATCCCAAAGGTGCTCTATTGGATGAAGATCTGGTCACTCTGGAGGCCGTTTGAGTACAATTAACTAATTGTCATGTTTATGAAACCTGTTTGAGATGATTTGAGCTTTGTGACATGCAACATTACCTTGCTGGAAGCAGCCATCAGAAGACAGGTGGCATTTAAATGATGTCCAATTGGTACTGAGGGGCCTGAAGTGTGCCAAGAAAATATCTTATACGCCATTACACCACAAGCAGAAACCTGAATCATTGATACAAGGCAGGATGGATCCATTCTTTGATGTTTTTTTACCACAAACTCTGACTCTGCCACTGTAGAATAGCCTAATGTACTTCAGTGTGAACTTCAGTTGTCTGTCCTTAGCTGACATCAGTGGTCTTCTGCTGCTGTAGCCCATCTGCTTCAAGGGCTGATGCGCTGTGTGCACAGAAATGCTCTTCTGCATATCTTGGTTGTAACAGTTGGTATTATAGTTTATTCTGCTTGCTTATCAGTCTGGCCATTCTCCTCTGACCTCTGGCATCAACTATGCCTCTGGGCATTGTGTAGTTTTCAGACTACACTCTGTGAACCCTAGTAATGGTTGTTTGGGAATCCCAGCAGATCATCAGTTTCTGAAAGACCAGCCTGTTTAGCATCAACAATGATGCCATGAGCTTTCTTCCCCATGCTGATGCTCAGTTTGAACTTTAGCACTTTTGTGCACGTCTACATGCCTAAACACGGTCCTATGTGATTGGCTGATTTTTGCATTTTGCATTGCAGTTGGACCTAATAAAGTGACTGGTGAGTGTATGTGCTACCGAAGCTATGTCTAATCATTCATCAGTCAGAATATTGTTCCTGACTGGGTTGAAATAACACCATAAGGCGTGAAATAAGCTTTGGATTTGTCTTAACCAGTTAGTTTACACACATGAGCTTGCTTTCACAAACCTTTTGGAATGTGCATCCTCAAAGGAGCTGCCATATTCTTGCTATGCTGGCAAACAAACTGAATCTGGCTGTCTTTGATGGTGCTTTCAAAGGTAACCCAAAAGTGCCTGAAAGCAAACAGTAAATGAGTCGAATTTTTATTCTTTTAAAATATCTGTTCCATGTTTTATTTCTTTTCTGTTTTTTTTTTTCTTTTCTTTCAGACGGAGCCTTTCAAAATCACTCTCGGCTGCGGACGCCTCCTCTACCACTCTCCCACTCCCACTCGCCCAATCATCAGCACCATGCAGCCTCTATTAACTCCTTGAATAGGAGCAACTACACACCACGGAGCAACCCAAGTCCTGCGCCCACAGACAGCTCCGTTCCTCCTGAGGGTCCCGCCAGTGGTCAAGACTCTGGCAGTGCACAGGACAACTGGCTACTTAACAGCAACATCCCCCTGGAAACAAGGTACTGTGTAGTTTGTCTCTCAGACAATGTATAGAGAAGTTGGCATCTGGAAGACTTGAGCTGAGCTGGTGCCATTGAACTTGGTGTTTCCTCTTGTTCCTGCTGTCCGCTCCATATTAAATTACCACAGTGCTAACAAGGAGCAAAGCAATAAAATGGAAAATATCCTGCTAGGGGCAAAGGCCTATATTTGTGATGAACATGATTTTGTGGCAAACAAGAGAAAAGTGGTGCTTTTGGTTCGCCTAATACTAGGAGTCCTAACAGGGGAAGCTATTGAGTTTAAACAGCAGAGTAATTACAATCATGTTGGATAATACCAAATTATATTCAGGCTCCCGTGAGCAGGCTTCGTAGCCCCTCCACTTCAGCCCTGAGTTTTATTTATTTCATATTAATCAGCATTCATTTCTCTAGTATTTCTCAATAGGAGGCCCTTGTGTGAAGTAGGTCTGTCAAGTGTTATTGTAACAAAGGGAATATCTGGTGTTTCTTTGGATGGTCTTATTGCAAGGCGGTATGAAATTAGGAATACTGAGGCAGAATTTTCTCAACCTTCCAAGATATCAATTTAGTCTGCTAATAGTAAAAAGAAAAAAGTAATCGCCACATCACCAGCGGCACATTTCCTTAAATAAACCCTTTGAGTAAGTTGTTATGGAGAACAAAGAAAAAACCCTTTGTTTTATAACTGTTGCAATTATCTCTTCAAAGCAGTTAAGGCTAAAAACAACAGATCACAATGACAAAAAATTGCGCATACCATGATGTTATATTATATTATATTATATTATATTATATATAAAAGTGAATAGTTTGTAAATTTAAATAAATGCAGCAATTGCATTTCTGTTTCTTATAGGTAAAAGTGTTATAACAAATAATCAAGAATGAGCAAAACCCACAGTTCTGGCCAATGACAGGTGGATTCTTCATATATATTTATACTGTTTAGAACAGGTAGTACCCTAGTGAAGGTGTCACTGAATAATGATTGATATCGATCTTGTCAAGCTGTTAGACAAGTACTGTTCAGGCTTATTATAATTTGGTTGGTCAGCTCAGATTCTGTCAGTAAACTATGATGAGCTGAGAGAGGACAGAATTTCTTTCCTCCATTTATATCGCTTTCTCTGAACATTTTTCTGAATTCTGACTCGAAAAAATCAGCTCAGAAAGTGTGCACAAGTAACAGTAGCTATTTGTTCTTAGCTGCCGCATAGCTTTATGTACAAAAGTTAAGGTTTGAATATTGTAATTTATTTCTTCTGTTTTTTGAAAATGTTACATAACAGCGTCCTCAGTTTAAATGTTGCCAATATTTTTAATATATTCAGAACTTATTAAAAACCACTGGTCTGTGTGATAAAATACATTGCCATAAATTAAATAGCTGTTGACAGGAAAATAGCTAATAGCTAATTTGGCGTGGCTAAGAAACCAGTCTTGAACAGACTTATTGTCTCCTCTTTCAGTTTTTGTGAGACGCTTCAGTCAACAGGAAAATGAGAATCAATTTCAGCTGGTAGAAGGACAGTTAGTTGTATAATGAATGATTACACATCATCCAGCTCCAGTTAATCCCGTACAGGTATTCCCTGTGGAACAGAAAACAGATGGTGAGGAGAGGCTAGAGTGCTGCTGAAATCACATACAGAATCGAGTCTGTATAACCTATTGCATTGAAGGAAAAAAATGACACCTAGCAAAGTTCCAATAAGGAAACTGAAACCATTAGCAATATCCGCATGGACCCTGCAATATTAAATGTCACTTTTACTAAGTTAATAGTATTAAAATGGCCCTCTCTTGTCACTTTTGGGAAATTTAATTTCACTGATAAATTCAGCACTGGTATATTTCTGCCGTGCTTTAGCACTGGAAAAATGCCAGCAGTTGGTTGGCCCTGTCCAGCTTCACCATTTTTTTTCTGCCAAGTTTCTGCCAAGTATTTCTTTCTTCGTTAAAAGTAGCATTCTTCCCTAGAACACAAGCTTTAAAGACTATGAACAGATTTTACTGCTGGCCGCAGAGGAGACTGGGATCAAAAACAAAGCTTTTCTCTTGTACCATGCAACGTGTTCAGCCTGCCCATTGCATGTGGACAGTTCATTTCTCCATTGCATTGCTGCTGTATTTCCTTATGGAACAGAGCTCTCATTTGGGGGGGGCAGTGAGACATGAGACTCTAGAAATGTTTGCTGAAAATGTGTTTTAAGACATGTAGCAACCATTAAATGGGGGGAAAAAAGTAGCAGTTAAGGATACTAATCAGTATAAAGGCTATGAAACCTCAGTGATGATTTTCATTAGACTTAGAGTAGTATTTGTGTGTAATAGACTTTAAGGTTCTTATTTGTAAGTGATGCATTGTTTTCTTCCAATCACAACCTTAAAGGAGCCAGAATACTCTAATGTTTATCAGAGAAGAGCAAGACGCTTGCAGAGAAGGGCAGGGCTCGTACAAAACAAGGTATGGCAGTGTCCAAATGAGGGGCATAAGACAGGTAGATGTTATTTGTGTCACACCTTTGTAGAAGTAGTTCCATAAGGGCCTTGGTTGTTTTGTTTTTTTGTCCCATACTGTCCATCTTGAGCTCCATTTGTCAGTTGTTGATGTTGCTTGGTGATCACAAGTTGTATTGGCCTTTCTGTATTTCTTGCACGCATGTCTCACACTAGCTTCATATCCATCTTTCCACCTGTGTGTAGAAACATAGCAAAGCAGACATTCCTAGAGACTTTACAGGACAACCTCATTGAGATGGACATTCTGGCATCAGCACGCCACGATGCCTCGTACAACGACGGGTATGTTGCATGTTTGCTATCTGGCTCAGACTACTGTCAGGATCTGCTTTGCCATGAAAACAATAGATGCCTGCACTATATTCCATCGAGCATCCTCTGTTTTGAAACACTGTCAATCATCTGTGTACATCTCCTGCAGTGTTACAATCCTTGCTGTATTTGTCCCTTCCCTGTTTTAATACAACTAACAATTTGCATCGAGTAACATTGTTGGATTGTATTGCTTTTGAATAATGGTAAACACGACTGCTGTGTGGAACACAGTTGCCCATGCTGTCTCCTGTTGCTTGAATAGGACATGTGAGAGATCTGTCCTGATATGTATAAATAAAATATAGTCTCGGTGACTTTCCACATCATACATTGTAATATGACATTCAATCACGCTCATGTCACTGTTGCTCGAGAGCTTCTTGTATGCTTGTCAGTAAAATGGCCTTGACAACAGTGCCGCTGCCACTGGCTCTCTGATGGGCTGATCATCCGGCACTTGGACATGTAGCTGTACACGTTTTCTGAGATAGCCAGCCATGTTCTTCAAGGGCGAATAAATCTGCTCAACTCCATGCTGAAACCTTATATAATGTATCTCTCCTCTACGTAGCCTTGACACATGGTTACGGGGAATTACTCCTCTCGCAACGGATGGAATATATAAACAAGAGCCAGCTGTGGTCACTCGTCCTCTGAAAGAGATTTAATATAGATTCACAGTTTCAGCTGTTTCAACCCGAAATGCCTTAGTTTTCTCACTAATCTAGCATGACTATGGTAACACTACTGAATGTGCTTGGTATTACTTACCACTGGAAAGGGCCGTACCTGGATAGACAGTAACCTGCAACGTTATGGTCATGAGCACCTAGTGTTTCTGTTAGAACTAACAAGCAAATGTATTTTCCCAGGCACTTCCTATTCAAACCAGGTGGAACATCACCAATGTATTGCACAACTTCACCAGGATACCCTTTGACCTCCAGCACAGTTTACTCGCCTCCTCCACGACCTTTGCCTCGAAACACCTTCTCTCGACCTGCCTTCAGCCTGAAGAAACCCTATAAGCACTGCAACTGGAAATGTGCTGCTCTCAGTGCCATCCTCATCTCAGTAACACTGCTGTTCCTGTTAGCCTACTTCATCGGTGAGTCACCTCTGACACTCTCATACACCAAGACGTATACCTCTGTCAGTCACTTCCAAACCCCGCCCCTCACTTGAATGCAGACATAGGATGAATACATACTTTATCATTTCCTTCTGTCATCCATTTCAATAGTGATGAATCTGTCCTCTGCACCTTATATAAGCATGGTTATATAGGGACTCACAGATTGACTCTTTGCCCACACAATTTGTCTAAAGAAACATTATCATTCATAGATTGGACTGACTGAATCTGCAGACAGGCAATCCAGTGTCTTGCTCTTGCGAATAGCCAGGATGTGAAATAAATTAATAAGACATAAGCCATCACACGAGAGAGGGCTGCACATTTAGAATATTCATCTTATTTCATTTAAGATTCCCTAAACAGCATTCTCAGGTCCCAGCTGGGTAAGGACTATCAGATAAGTTTTGCTATTAAATCATTTCTGCTCATTTTGACTGCTGTCCTCCCCTAAGGCATTGATATTCATATCCGGTCATACTGTTTTCATTTCTGTGATCTATATACACTAGAAGTGTTTACACAGCATTTTGGTTGCAAATAATCACAAAAAGACAGAAATGAAAGGATAAAATATTAAAGTATATGTGGGGGGTTCCTGTAAGCAATCTCCATATCAATCAAGCGATCTCGCTTCAGCTTCAGACTGTCACAAAGCAACTTCCTGATGTTTAAAACAATCATTCCCAACAATTTAATTTGCCACATCTTGACATATGGAGAATTTCTAGAGGAGAGCAAATGTTTTTAGAACTTAGCTAACTATAACGTATGAAGCTAATGTCTTTGTTCTTGGATAGTAGAAGGATTCGTAAAACTGTGGATAAATTAAATGCCAGTGGCAGCCCTGTTGGTACATTCAAGGTCACTAACAACATATTTGGAGTTCAGTCTAAATTAAGTAAGCTACAGGTTGACTGAGTTATTACTATAAACTAGGCTATGTTTGGGGTTCATGAACAAGGAGAAAAGATCATGTTTGAAACAAAGTGTCAGAGGTTCTGTATTACAGTGAGAAGTCATTTAAAATTTCACAAAAAGGTTTGTTTGAATTGTGAATTTAAATATTGTCATTGCCTTGATTAGCAGATATTTCCAACAGTCTGCTGATTGGAATGAAAAACAAGCAACAGCTTTTGTAATTAAGTAATGAAAGATCACTGTAACCCACAAATAAAAAAAGGAGTTGATACACATTTCCGTTTAATTTATTTTTACCATATTATGTACATCTGGTTTACTGTGAATTTCTGCTTAATATACAGATGGCTACACTGTTGAATTTAAGTCTTAAATAGAAAAAGGAATAATTCATTGTGAAGGATGGCGAGAACGCTGTTCATTTGCATGAAGTTGATGAAAGAAATCTTGATAGTTCTGCTGGGTGTCACAAGGGAGATACATTTTATGAAGGTTATTTGTTGTAGATACACATTAGGAAGTAACAACCACAAAAGCTATCATTAATTCTTCTCTTTAAGAACACACAAACTAAAATGTGATTATTATTTTTGTTACCAGAACCATTTAAACTGAACTGTGCTGGTGTTAAAAAAAACACACGCAAACTGTTTGCTGCTCATATTATCTACATCTACTTGTTTTAAATTGGTAGGCAATTTAATATGACCAATTTTAGTTTGGTTTTCTTTTGGCATCACCGGTGTAATTTGGATGTTAAAGTAGAGATACAATTTGTGTCTTCTGCTTGTGACCTGGCCAAAAGCCAAAGATCCCCATCAGTCTGATGGTGCTTAATCAGACTCTGTAATTATAGCCTGCAAAGCTCAGGCCATCTCTCAATGCACCACAAGTAAACATGTTGGAGACCAAGCCTCACCCTAAGATCAGAATTTCAAATCAAGAACGTGGGTCATATTTAATTAAAAGCTTGATGAGAAAATACATTTAATTCCAAGTGCAATTAATTATTGAGGTCTGTAATTGGGAACTCTGGGTGAGATGTCTAATGAACCCAGTTATGCCTTGTGACAGATGTTTTGACATGTAGCACAGTTTTATTTTTTCACAGCTGTGTAAATTGGAACATTTTGAAGTGCAAAAAGGTTGGGAGTTTAAGGTGCCACCATATTGTCTCAGTGGTTGCTTTCTCATTAGCACATTTTTATATATTTCTCATTTTAAGGTCATCAGTATCCTCTTGTGTTCCCTTCCATTCACCCTGGGTATCTAACTAAGCACAATTAGGCTGGTCCCCATCTATTGTTAGACTTTAAGGTCATCCAACCCGGTAAAAGGCTCTGTAGCCCCGGTCATACCTGTTTGTATGTCTTTCAATACCTCCCAATATCTTAGCAATCAATTACTTTTATAGTGAATTATTTTCCACAGCCAAAAAACGTTTTTTCCCTTCGTTGAAACCCCTTTTTGATTTAATCCTAGAATACACAATATAGATTCAAAGTCCTATATTTATGTGTAATGATAAACACCTGTGCTACAGTAATATTTGAATATACTATTGTTTTTTTTCTTTGTCCTATGCAGTATCAATTAGTCATTGCATTTACAACTACATAATATGTGCTTTTTTGGTATATTAACAAACATTAGTTAGAACACAGGTATAGAGAAACAGACAGATTGTGTTTAAATTCAAAGAGCAACAATTGGAAGTATTCATTTTACCACTTAAACATGATTTATACAGAACATCAGAAAAAAGCATCAATATGAATTTTTGCAGGTTTTAGCTCAAGGTCTTAGCTTTTTGGTAATTTCTTTGTTCCATCAGGCACTCAGATTGGATGGATGCTTTGATGTGATGTCTTTTTTCCATCCCAGCTGGCATTAATATTTTTTTCTGCACTGAACTAAGCAACACTGAAATTTCTGTGGCAAATCACAGATAGCAATACGGTTTGACTTCCTCAGATTGGCTGAGAAGTCTTCTACTACAGTACCTCTGCCTCCTAATTGGCACATGGCGTGATTCAACTTCCTGATAAGTGAAAGGAAGGCACAACATGTGCTCAGGACAAAATGGACAGTCCTATAAAGCACAATACTCGTGACAGGTCAGCGGCATCATTGGAATGTAGACACAGCGTGTCAGTGCCAGCGGCTGTCATGTTAGAAGTACCTTGTTATTCCTAATACCTGTCTTTAGTTTGCAGGCAGTTGCAGCAGCCATATTACTATCATTGCACAGTGTTTGCAAAGTTTGAAAGGCAAGCAAAACCAAATTAGGAGGCCTCTCCACTGGCTCAGGTCCAGTGCTCTGCATATCATAGATACCACGAAGGCGCTGAAGTAAATCTTTAAGGATGGGAGAGGGAGGCTCTTTAACCATTTTCCATTAGGGGCCTCAGGGACAGATGGGATGAAGAACGGGGCTCACAAAGACGTGATTACTAGGACACTTGGAACGACATTGTGCCTGGTGACTTTGTGATTGTTCAGCAACGTACACTGACTCTTTCCATTTTGCCAGTCAGTGTTGAGCTACAAATCAAAGGAATGTCATTCTGGAACTTACAAAATGGCAAATAAAGCCATCTGTCTCTTCTATGGTTGCCTTCCACAGACAGAGTCACTTCCACAAGCACTGGGCATGCACAGAACAGATGCTGGTATTGAAGATGAACTTTTATCATGTTAGGGAATGTTTGCATTGTGGTTTCCCTGATAACCACTCCATTGCTTGTTGTCTTTATTCACAAATCCATGCAAATATTTTAGTGAGCATTTGGTACTGCTTAACAAGTGTGCCGAATAAATTATTAAGGACTCTTAAATACATCATGCGCATGCAGTTCTAGACTTAATATAATGCCAGTTGCTTAATGATGCAAACCGGGGGATTTGTGTCTAAAACTCTTTTGTTTTTACTCTGATGAAGACACAATCATCTTCTAGTCCTTTGTTTTTGGAGGGTTTCTGACCGTGGCCTAACGAGCTAATGCTGGAACTGTATAGTTGTAGAGGACCCTTTTCAAATAATGTATTCTCCCGCTTCATTATTATTATTGTTGTTATTATTATTATTATTATTATTATTATTATTATGGTAACCAGTGGTAACCACTTTTATCTGATAGCAGGTTGATTCTTG
Source organism: Aulonocara sp. 'chitande type north' Nkhata Bay (assembly GCF_057382095.1). Lineage (NCBI taxonomy): Eukaryota > Metazoa > Chordata > Actinopteri > Cichliformes > Cichlidae > Aulonocara > Aulonocara sp. 'chitande type north' Nkhata Bay. The sequence goes on from NC_141357.1 coordinate 33,002,377, forward strand.
GTGCAAACTCCAGTCTCTGTGCTAGCGTGGGTTTCCTCCCACAGTCCAAAGACATGTTTGTCTGTCTCGCTGTGACGGACTGGTCACCTGTCCAGGGAGTACCAACATCTCTTGACCTATGCCAGATGGGATGGGCTCCATCCCCCTGGTAACACTAATCTACTCAGGCAGTTAAGAAAATGGGTACATAAAGTTAGTTGTAAGCGAAATCCAGACCAGTACAAACATTAGTCTCGTTATTCTCATTTTGATTCTTTTTCGAGTAAATGCAGTAAATTGACAAACAAATTTCTGTCACAGTCATTGTTATTCTTAGTTCTTGCCGTAATCTTATAAAATGACTATCAAATTTCTCCCCAGCAAAAAGATTACAAGAAATCAGTTTGACTTTTGTTTTGTGAGCTATTAATGTTATTATTATCTGTTTTGTATGAATAATCCTGAAATGCTTATGGACATGACTCTGTGCGCTTATAACGGGGAAACAGAAATGAAGAAAACAGCGTTGTGCTGTAAAATTGTCAGTTAATTTCTCTCCTCATAATTTAATTGCATTATAATATCCTTGAGGAGCTTAAGAGAACCAGCTAAACAATAAAACAGCTATATCGCGTTTCTTGGCCTTTTCTGCTGACTGTTTACTTCAATATTGGCTTTTGCCTTGCTAAGCTTGCCTTGTCCATTCTTTTATTGGTAATCTGTCATGGTCGGCCCCTCCTCCGTCTGTCCTGCGCTTTAGTGCCATTGTTCCAAAGGACATTTCTTTTGTCGACCTTGTAAAATATCCGTGTGCTTCATTCAGTCTGTTCACATTGAAACACCCCTGGTGTCTCCCTGCTGATTTGTTTTTTCTTTGTCCTAACCGTCCCCTAGTTTTGCAGGGGACTGTAACGGTAATGTGCTTGGAAAAAATGGTACTCCAGTGTTGGTGTGGTGAGACAGATGTTGTCCCATGGGGTCAAGATAGCATTCATCTTGTGATTTTACTACTCAGCATTTTGCGAAAAAGCCTGTTAACCATTAAACCAGCTATTGTTCCTTATTCTATGTACTTCCTCTTCCCACCTTGCAGCTGACACCTTCATTATATTAAGCAAAATGAAAAAGAAGCAAATAATAATAGTTCTGTGAGAACATTAAGGTTATACGTTTTCAGCTTAGCTATAATCCAACTTTAAAATGGTTCTTAGCATGAATAAATTCTGAAATTGTCTTATATTTCACATTTCAGCCATGCACCTTTTTGGATTAAACTGGCACCTGCAACCCATGCAGAGACAGATGTATCAGCTGTCAGAGGACAATATAAGTGGCCTAACCTTTCCTACAGACCTGAGCTTGCCACCACTTGGCAGCACAGGCTTGGAAATACATGACCGCAAAGGAAAAGATGACAGTAAGTACAGTTTTTATCAGAATAACTTCCATCCATCCATCCATCCATCCATTCGCTTCCGCTTATCCTTTTCAGGGTCGCGGGGGGCGCTGGAGCCTATCCCAGCTGTCATAGGGCGAGAGGCAGGGTACACCCTGGACAGGTCGCCAGTCTGTCGCAGGGCTAACACATAGGGACAGACAACCATTCACACCTAGTGGCAATTTGGATTATCCAATTAACCTATCCCCACAAGTTGCATGTCTTTGGACGGCATAACACAGGACAGAATAACTTATTTTATTTAAAAAGACATATGTTTTTTCTGAATGGTACTCGCTATAAGTAAATAATCTTAAATGTAGCTGTTCTTGTTTTGATGATGAATTCTTGCACATTCATTTGTGAAAGTTTTTCAGATCTCAAAGTTTTAAAGATGACATTTCAGAGCTCTTGTGAGTTTATTATTATTTTGTCATCCAGTTTCACATTTTGTTCACTTGTCTCCATGGCATGGAGAGATCTGCATTGTAATCCTGTGAAAGTTGTTGTAAGTGGGAAAGTGTTATTTGTTCCTGGAGGGAGAAAATGGAGCAGCTTAAGGGACTGAGTATCCAGGGGCTGGAGGGGGATTAGCCACTCTGTCCCCTTCAGAACGGATGTGAGCCTTTCATCTCCTAGCTCGGGCTGCCTTTCCTGGCAGCCAAAGAAAGCATGTGCTCACCCAACGGTACCAACTGCTCAACTCAAAAAAGTTTGCTCTGTTCCATTCCTGAACAAATGCGCCCAGATTTAACCATGTGATTTGCCACTGGCATACCACAATAGGTAGAAGATAGAGCTATTACCATATAAATGAATCCAGGAGTTGTCTTTTTCATTTACTGGGCAGCAGAAGTGTGTTTAGCTTGCCATCATGACTATAACAAAGCTCAGACTCTGCACAGCACCAATTGCTGATAGGAAATCAATAACTATAGTTTTCTAAATAAGTTAAAGTTTGCTCTGCTATCGCTGGAAACAATGCTGGGCTATCTAATGTTTTATCAAGGTGATTTGTACAATGTCGAAATTTGATATCGTTCTCTCTTTCTGGTTCTCGTGTTTCCATCAGAGCACTATGCTGTAGCTTATCTTGCAGAAGAAAATAGCATTTATTTAACCATGAGGCCCATTATCACTTGTCCCGGGTTATGATTTATTTAAACAGCCTGATGAGTACAACCATTAATGTGCTGCATAAATACGCACACACGCCAACATGTGGAGAATGTGCCTGTGTGCTGCAGCATTATGTAAAACCCAAATCTGGGAGACGGAGAGTGTGTCCTGTATACTCTGATAAAACCAACTGCCACTGATTGACTTTTGCGAAGACTTCCATCTGGTGTGCCATGTGTAACCCTAAGTGTCCTAGGGGTAGTTTGTATGGATGCCTGTTTTAGGCGACTCCACAGCTGAAATTAGCTCATCTACATGTGAAAACAGATGTTGCCCTTTCCGCAGAGTCCAATAAGTTGTATTATGGAGCATATGGACAATTTTTAGCAGTAGATGCGCTAATACCTGAGTGGGTAGTAGCATTAGAAATCCCTCTTTTCTATAATTACAATTTTCACTTTATTACTTTTCCTTTTTACTATCAAAGTACTGATGCATTTCTGTTTTATCAAGTATTTTCAGTCCCATACCCCTGCAAACATATGTACTTTCTTTTATGTAATACAATGTTACAATGTAAAGGTGGGATTATGTGTAACATGTAAGGCAGGGGTGCCCAATCCCAGTCCTCGAGAGCTACCGTCTTGCAGCTTTTAGATGCATCCTTGCACCTGAATCAAATGAATGGCTTGTTATCAGGCCTTTGCCAAACTTGATGGCATGCTGAAGAGGTAATCAAACCATTTGATTCAGCTGTGTTGGAGTAGGGATGCATAGCTCTCGAGGACTGGATTGGGCACCCCTGATGTAGGGTTTATAAAGCACCTTGAGGCAACTGTTGTTGGATTTGGTCATATATATATATATGACCAAATCCAACAACAGTTTGGCAACTCAATATTAAATTGAGTTGAATTAAAGTATAAAGACAGAATGCAATAACTTACTTATCACTGAAATTCAGTGCTTAATAGAAAATAGGACATAGTGAAAAATACCAAATATTGCGGCTGATTGATAATAAAAACAAAAACACAGGGCAAAGGGACATATTTGCAACTTTCTGGCATTACCTTGTCTTTTAATTGCACAGCATTTACTATAGTTTCAAAGAAATACACATTTTTTTTCCATTAATAAGTGATTTTTAGTTACTTAAAAATTCACAATGTCTTTATATTTTAGCACCCAAACTTTTTAATAAAGTGAAATAAGCCAGACCTTTCATGAAAAGGTCATTGTCTGGATGGAAGCATTTGTTGCTTCAAAACCTGCATTTGTTGTTCAGCGTTTATAGAGCCTTAGCTGAAGTTTCATCTGTGCACTAATCCACCTCCATATCATCATGGATGCTGGCTTTTTCGGTTGAGTTTGAGCATTAATGATAAGCCAGATATTTCTCCTCCTCTTTAGCGCAAATACATATATATCAAGTACATTTGATAATGGTTTGATTATTTGATGATGTGTATATATATAGTATTCGCTGGATTCTACTAATTGTTCAATAATCGATTGAACAACTGATCATGAAATCCCCTGTTTTATTTTCTTAATAGTTCGTCCTTTGCATTGAGTTTTTATACTTCACAACTTTTGTTTTGTTGCACTTGTCCCCAATTTTTTGAAACATGGTGATAGCACCAAACCAAAAAACACTATCTCCGTTCATGATACAATTTTTTGTACTGAAATGAATAATGCTATCTCATGTTGAAATGTATTTTATCGTGATCATGATCATCATTTCTTTTTAACAAAAATATTTTTTCTATTTGCCATATCAGAAGACTCAAAACAGGACACTTCAAAAAGTAACTGGATTTTTGTTTGAAGACTATATTTTCTTTCTTTTGTGCTCTCCCCTCTAGTGGAATTGTGACTGAAATTGCTGGCAGTGGTCGGAGGGTTCATTCATTATATTTTTTCACTGGCTGTCAGCGGCGTGATTGAATATCTGTGATATGGTCAGACTATCATGCTCCAGCAGACTGAGTCCCTCTGCCATCCACATGGTGGATTAATGGTGTGATCTCTTTGACCGATTTACTTTGTGTGCAATGCAGGCAAATTGGACAGCTTGTTCCCAGATGACAGCTATATAGATATGGGAGAGATTGACGTGGGGCGTAAGGTCGCACAGCAGATTCCTCCTGGTATCTTCTGGAGATCCCAGGTCTTCATTGATCATCCCATGTACCTAAAGTTTAATGTGTCCCTAAGTAAAGATGCCTTAGTGGGGATCTATGGAAGGAGAGGTCTTCCTCCATCACACACACAGGTAGGCAATATTTACATGTCACTGATGCTGTTACAGTAAATGTATTCTACTGCACTTATTAATAGTATGACAGGTGAGTGCAGAATCTAAATGGTCGATGCACTTAGCATGTTTGAATGTTTGCGATGCCAAATCGCGTTACTCAATGTTGTGTTTTGTTTGCAAAAGACAATGGTGTATTGTAAATGTGATGTTTTATGAAAAAATTTCCAATCATGCCTGCATTGTACAAGGATTCTTCTTCTTTTCCCATTCTTCTTCTGCCACAAAATATAAATTGGGATATTGTTTAAAAGAATCTATCTAGCCATGTAGGAACGTGTCATGAATGCAAACCAATTCCGAGTTTTCTCTATTCTATTAAAAATCGCTTTCTTGTTGCAGAAAGGATTTATGGAAAACTTCTTCAGGTTCAATACCATCTGAGAGTCGCACAAAAATATTGGGCAGATTTTCCGTCTGTATATAGCCGAGAATGAGACATGTCATGTTATTAATCATACCTTGCCACTTGCTTCGCACAGTTGAGATTACTTCTGTAAATGCAAGTGCAGTTCAGCAAAATTGTTTATAGCATGAATTTTGTTTCCGCTAATGTCCAGTGATATTGATTTTTCAGTCAGCCAACAGAGTTGCCTGTTTCCTCTATTTATGCTTCAAAGAAAATCATCTAGAGCGGAGTTTTCGTAATGTGGCTGATTACACATAGAATGGCAGATGAGTCAAGATTCCCTTCCTTATGTAAATGAAAATGAAATGCCGTCTCATTGGTATTCATTGACTCAAAGCTGATGTGAAGCAAATCGGTGCAGATGTTATTTGGTAAACACTAACTTTAATTCCTCCAGCTTCCCTTTTTTCCACTGTAATAGTTTCAAACAAGGCTTTTATAAGATATGCGGACTCTGAAATTATCTCAGCCCATCCAGCCACGATGTGCCAAGACTTAACTCAAGCTCCTCTAGAATGATGAGTTATTCATGCAGACCAAATGATGCTCCACTATAAAGAGGGCTGAAAGCACTCAAGTCTCATGTGTCACTCTAATGGTGTGTCTGCGGTCCATCCATCAGTCTTTCTCACTTTCTGTGTTTCTGTCTGCAGTTTGACTTCGTGGAGCTTTTGGATGGGCGGCGGCTCCTGGCTCAAGACATCCATGGTCTGGAGGGGCCTGTGGCTATGCAGCGAAGCCTAGTACCCATCACTACACATGACACAGGCTTTATCCAGTATATGGACACAGGCATCTGGCATTTGGCCATCTACAACGATGGAAAAGAAACTGAAACTGTCTCCTTCCTCACCACTGCCATAGGTGGGTGCCCTGGGCATGACCTGCTGCTAAAACCTGTAATAGCAAACCGTAATCCCTATAATACCAACCAGGAGCGACTTTACCGCAAACAGCACAGACTTGTAGGCCATGAGTCAGAAACACTGAGAGTTTAAGAGCCGAGGAAAGTGCAGGTTAATCAAGGTGAAGCTGAATATTACAAAATCAGGACATCAGTGCTATCCCACCATGCCCCTGAGTAGGGCATTGAGAGATCATAATATCCTCATTACCCTGAGTGTCTTCCAAGCGAATCAGGGGTCCAGCTTCTCAGAACCATTTGCATACAATTCAAAGTATGATTGTACCCTCCTGCTAGTGCCAGTTTTGATCACGATTTGCTCCAATTTCCATCTACTTTCCATATATCATTGTAGGAAAGATGTTTCCCTCCTCTAACTGTGTGGCACGCGGCTGTGTTTCAGACATACGTCCTTCTTTGTGGAGGTGACTTCATTTTGTACACTCCTCTTTGTTCTCCCTAAAGCGCCTTTGATTAGCACTGCTGTATCAAGCAAGGTGTGAGAGGGCCTAAGGTGTCGACTTTCACGGGGATGGCAGCTGGGAGCTGTTCTCACATGCTCTTTAATTAAAAGCTCCTGGGCCAGAGTCCATCTGTGACAGGGGCTGTGCCAGGCAGCAGATCGATGAGAAGCTGTCCTCAACACCAAGTGGAGACAGGCAAGATATGCACTATGCCCTCCCGCTGTGCCAACAACAGCTGTAATTCAATACTTAATATATGATATGACACAAAAAGGGGGAGTCAGGGCAGTATGTTTACTCGTGCTTATTTCTTCTTGACTGGGTGTGCATGAAGGCCTCCTGTGGTTTACATAAGAGAAAACATAACTAGGTAAGGTAGTCTGGGGTGGGGCGAGAACTCTGTCTCGATTGAGTCGTATTGGAGCTGATCTGCTCACAGGAGCTCAGAGGGAGGCAGAGGGGCCCTTTTTAAAATGGGTCACCGGTTAAGTGCCCTTCAGCAGAAACTGAATCTTACCAACTGCCTCACTTGTATTGAGCCGTGGAGAAATGGAGTTGACCTTCAAGTAGAACAGCCCAGGTATAGAAATATATGTGAACAATATCGAACAGACACACTCAGAAACACCAGCAGCATTGTTTAAAAGACACTAAAAATTAAATTATTTCTGTGTTTCTGACAATGCTCGTAGAGAAAATTTATATATAGATCTTTTTCCTTGCCATCAGTGTACTCTCTATGTGCAGCAAATGAAGGGTTTTCTTGGTGCACATAGCCATGCCATAATACATCTGGGGGGATGGAGCGTCCGTGTCTTTAATCTGGGTTGCTCCTCATTACTTGGCTGTGACTCCATGGCAATGTGAAATGTGTCCCACTGAATGTTTTGTATCACAACCCTCTGGAGCATGAAGCCATTTGTCCCTGCTGCCTGGTGCCAGAAATGCTTCAGCCTAGGCACGGCAAAGCAAAGGGAAGCAAAAACCCAGCACCAGTGTCTTACTCTATGTCCCGTTTAACTCTCCAGCAGAAGTTCTTTCTGTACACAACCACCCATCATCCAAAGGTATTGAGCAACCTTAGAGAGCATGGCAAGTCGCTGATTAAACTTGCCTACTGCGCACTACTCTGTCCTCACCGACTGGAGACCCACACAATAGTTAGCTCCCCTGATATGAAGGGTAATGAATTTCAATGAAGCTCTGCTTGAATCCATGATTTATGCGCTGGCCTATGTTGAGTGTGTTGCTAAGAGATATTCAGGGCCTCCTTTCCATGCTCTCAGAGGAATCAGCCAATAGACATGGGCAATGTGCAGTCTACTAAACTGCAGCATTCAGAACAGGAGCACTCCAGTTCATGATTACTTAATTAAATGTGTATGTTGCAATGTTACAATGTTGCTCACCTATCAAATATCTCTGATATAGATACAATAACCTCTGTTATTGATGCTGGTATTCTAATGTCAGGGTATTGCGTTTGAATATCTCAGAGCCTTTCTTTATGAAAAATAATGGTAACCTATTTGAATCTATTGTATAAAGTGCAAATCTGGAATGTAATTATAAATCTGAGTGGGAATTGTTAATAGCTGGCTTGTAGACATCTATTCCTTTTCCCTAACCTTCAATCACTGCCCTACCTACACTGCTGGTCTCTGTAGCTTTGAGCAAAAAGTCCAAGCCTGCTGCTATAGTTAGATGTTCTTGTTGGAAGCCATCAAAACCCCACCAAAGTGCTGATTGCCTCAACCATGCCAGAGGATAGTTTCTCCTGCATCCCTTCACTAACACAAAATGGCAAAGGCAAGCCTGCAGCACATTAGATATCCGCAGCATTTCTCTGCTCGCTGCCTCCTCCTCCTCCTTTTTGCTGTATCTCTGGTCTGCCTGTATCTCTTTCTCCCTCCTCTCTTTGTCTTTTTTTTTTTCCTCGGTCTTGCATTGCATCCTCAGTGATGATTGACTCTCCAGAGTAAAGGGAAGCTGAATCCATGGCTCACATTTCTAGCCATTTGTGGAGCACAAGAGATTCTTTGTTCTGTAAGTTTTGCCTCAGAGTTTCTGCTGCCTGAAGGCAATGGACAAGATTGAATATTTTTCAGCACCATTTCAGGCTTAATTCAGTGAGCATTGTGCTTCAGATTCCTGCTGCTGTCTGCAGAGATCAGTGGTCAGTCTTATTTCTAATAAAAGCAAGTGCCGGGACATGGTTCTGTAGCACAAATAACTGTTTTGCCAATTAATTTGATTTTGTTAGAGGGATTGCTAGAGGAAAGCTTGGAAAGAGTGTGCGTGCTTTGCTGATTGTTTGCATCAAAGTGCCTCAGTTTAAAGCCATACAGTTAATTGCAATGGCCACGTCCAAGCACTGCATGAAAATTGTAAATGACAGTGTAATTTATAAGAAAAACTTACAGTGTAAAACTGAGATCACAGAATAACTCATGATGCCGTCAGATTTACCAGTCACAGCAGATAAATGCGGGTTCCAGAGTTGCAGACACTGTGCCATAAAAGAGTTAATTAGGCAGCTAGTACATGTGGTACTTAAGAGACTTTAATTCCTTTGTAACTTTTCGTAGAAGCCTGAATAATTAGAACTTGTACCCTTTTAGTGAAAGCTCATATTTGTTGTGAAACATTAGTAACACTCAAAATGTTTTGCATTGAAAAAGAAATGTTGACAGGATTGGATCCTCCATGCTTATGACTGTCATTAGCAAAGGGATAATAATCAACCCAAAGAAAATGAGTGGGAGGAAAATTGTTTTTCAAACCACATTACTCAATCTTTTGATTGCTCTCTTGCAGACTCTATTGATGACTGTCCCAGTAACTGCTTTGGGAACGGTGACTGTATTGCTGGAACATGTCACTGCTTTTTAGGATTCAAAGGACCTGACTGTGGGCGAGGTGAGTCACTATCTCACTCATGTTACCTCTGTTAATCATTCAGATGCATTTTCCAATTTATATTCTCTGCATGGCTCGAACAAAACAATTTTACTCCACAATTGCTTTAGTTGTACTTAAGACCTGTTTTATTTAATTAGGCAGTAATACTCGAAATGGTTCAGTACTCATACTGGAGTATTGGGTTGCATATGAAAGAACTCTATAAAAAGCTTTAGATTATAGGGCTAGTATTCACTCATTCTTTCAATTATTAAAGAAAGGCTCTATTAGTTTTTCTCCACATAAAAACAAATTCAGGCAGCGTGTTAGAATGATGGTAGGTTGTTTTTGTTACCTCTTTACACATACTGAACTGCCATCTGTTATCCATGTGTTGATCAGCACCATGCCTGACACTTTAATTCAGCTAATTTTTGTTCTTATGTTTTTTACCAGCCATTGTTAAGACGTTAGATATTTGTTGGCTGCTTTTGTTAGAATATATGGCACATCTGCTCTAGATGCCAAGGTACAGTAGTTTGTGCTAAATAATATTTACCAGACAGGACACCCTTTAACATTTTGGTCATTGTCAGAGCGAGGCTTTAACAAACACTCACTATTCTTTGTGCATGAAGAAGTCCATTCAGATGGATGTATGCTGTCTGCTCTTTTCAAAGCTGCCTGTCCAGTGCTGTGCAGTGGGAATGGTCAATACCTAAAAGGTCGCTGCATGTGTCACAGCGGCTGGAAGGGCTCGGAGTGTGACGTTCCCACCAACCAGTGCATTGACATCACTTGCAGCAACCACGGGATCTGTATAGTCGGGACCTGTATCTGCAACCCTGGCTACAAGGGGGAAAACTGTGAAGAAGGTGATTGTTTTAATATGTCATGGTTATGTATCCTAAACTAATAAAATCCTACATAATGTGGCTGCTGTAACCGCCATCTTAGCCTGTTAGTGCTTGACATTTTACTCATAATGGGAATGGCTATTAAGTTGGTATGGCTTACAGTCTGTTGAGTAGTAAAGACAGGACATCCTCTATGAAGAGCATTATAGCCATAACAGTTCATAAGCCGCATCCTAGGTGACTTTTCCTGTATAAATCATGGCTATAAGGCATTATGTTAATGGAAACAGTCCATTTATTGTCTGAAATTCTGAAAAAAAGTCTGATGTTAATCTTCTGGGAACTTCAGATTCATCCTTTGCTGGATAAGGCTTGACCAGATAAGATTGAAGGAGCCATTGTGTTTGTCAGCTCTTGAAGGCTCTCATTTCAAGATGAAAAATGGACCCTGGGAGTTTGATAAATGGGGGTTTCTGACATCCATAGGCCCCCATTCTATTTTAGGTGGAGCGTTAGCCATAAGGAGTGGAGGGGAATGTGGACGAGAGCCCTTTAACATTTTTACCTTTCTTCCATATGACCTTCAGCCACAATGATTAATTGCCAGGAGAGAGTTTCTTGTCAGTTAGCCTCTGATCTTTGTGCCTTGTGCCCAAACCATCTGCTAAGAGGCAAGAGATCCTGTTTGTCTTACTATAACAGCCTTTATAGCCATTTATGTCATGGTAAAGGGGAGCTGCCATGCCGTGGCCTACAGCTCACAGTGACTAGATATTGCTCGTGCTTGGTGCCCGTTTGCCATCTGTGTGTACCATGTAAATATTGTTTGGTAGAAAAAAAAACATTAATATTCTGATCATACTCTCCCAGAACTCTTGTTCCTTTCAAAGTGAACACTCATTTAGCACGTCAAGGGAAGGCATTAATTTGATATTTGTTGACTAATTGAACTTGTACGGTGTGCACTGAGACAGTGTACAAAAGCCACTGCATGGGAAGCAAATGCAAACTCTTCAAACTGTCTAGAAACTAGAGTTGACTATCTAGTTTTGCCTAGAGGTCTGGCTGTTGCCCCAGGCTTTCCTTACCATTCCTGTAGATTCTGTTAATGGTTTTGGTTTATTCAGCTTTGAATTATGCATTATGGTGGCTTTGATTTGTGAGAAACATGCTCTTATTAAACAGCCTTCGCTCTCTGAGAGGATTTTTTGCTGTGAGATAATGGGAGGGTGCCAGCACAAGCGTGGGCAGTACCTGTAGTTTTGTGCCATGAGACATACTGTGAAAACAGCCATTTAATTAGCTTCTCTGTAAATCTTGTCACTGATTTTTGAAAAAAAGATGGACCTCCTTGAATAATTTACCCCCATTGGACACGAGCTAAGCTGAGTGCATCTGCAGCTGAACTGCAGCCTATTCCAGTTGCCATTGTACTTTGGCTCAAATAGAGATGCCAGGTTGCCTCTGAAAGAGAGAAACAGCAGGTGACTAGTGTGTCTAACACTCTCTCTTTGGAACCTTTTTAGTGGACTGCCTGGATCCAACATGCTCAGGCCGAGGGGTTTGCGTCCAGGGAGAGTGTCACTGCTTTGTCGGGTGGGGAGGGCCAGGATGTGAGAGCCCTAGGGCCTCCTGCATGGACCAGTGCTCTGGACACGGAGCTTTCCTGGCAGACACAGGAACCTGCAGCTGTGATCCCAACTGGACAGGCCATGACTGTGCTACAGGTGAGTACTTCACTCAAAACAGAGTAAATATTGGCGAAAGCCCTTCTCACAGGCCAGTGCTGATTTAACTCTGATTAGCAAGTAAAAAAAAAAAGCAGTGCATCCACAGAAAATGTTGCCTTCAGTTCAGTTCAGTTAAATGTTTCTTAGTGTGGAATATGAGCAGGACATACACAATTATTAATGTAGCTTTTCAAAGACATAGAGAAAAAACAAAATGTAAATACTGAAGTAGTTTATTACTTATATCTTGGCATCTGGTCAGCACTGTGAGTGAATAAGGTAGCACGCGTTTAGTAGCTAATATAATTATAGGTGATATGTATAATAATTTTCAGGTTTAATGGATCACAACAACAAAATACCTTGACATCTCTTTTAGTGTACCTTTGGTAATTGCTTTTATCCTTTCAGAGGTAAATATTTGTTACTTTCTTTAAAGAAAATGGCTCACATAAAAGCCATAATTATTCTCATCAGTGATTAGTAGGAGGTCCTTCGATGGCTATCAGATTCTTTTGATTTGGTTCTAAATGTAATTCTCTTACAAATGGTTGTAGTTGTAGAAAAAAGAAAGACAGATAACAGAGATGTTGTCAGAGCCATGATCTAATGCAAGTTTTCGCTCTTTTTTGGGTTCTGGATTTCTTTACATCAGTGCATTGGTTCACAGCTGACTTTTTTCCTGCTCTGAAGCGTTGTTCCTATTGCGTTCATCTCGTCCATGGGGAATTGTTATTCAAAGTGTAGAAACAGCATATGATACAGTTTCATAGCTAGAATATACCTTCTACAGGATGTAAGCACGAAAAAAAGGTTTTGTGTTTTTTACAATATAGGTTACAAGTAGATTCTTAAAGTGCCGCGAAACATAGGTAACATCAGATTTGCACTCTGAGAAGTCTAACCAAATTCACATTAGAGGAAAAAAATTTTTTTTTTGTCTAAACATGAAGAATTTAAAAATTCACTCGACATATAAATGTGTTTATATTTGTTGACTGTATTTGTAGCAGATGGAAGTTTCAGAGAGCTCCAGCTCAAATTTGTTTATACAGGGACCAGAACAATTTTCAGTATTTTCATTTGCACACAATTTGGATCCTCAGAAAATATTTTTGAAAAGACTATTTTAATACACCAGTCGCTTTGCTTCATGAATCCTTTTATATTCTTGGCAGACGCAATGACCTATTAGGTAATCCTGAGGATTTTAAGGGGAAATGGGCAGTTAGTCTGAGTTTGCCTCACAGAGAAAAAAAGCTCTGCAAATGATGATGAGCTGGCTTTTTATTCTCCTTTATCCTGCTCATTGTAGAGTTTTCTGTGGTCTAATACGACACTAAGCTTGGTGGTAGGGTAGTATAGTTGGCACCGATAACCTTTCAGACATGGCAAAGAAAAAGATGGAAAGCTTTCGATACATTTTTCAAGATTCTTTATCGCCTCTTGCACTATTCTTTTAAGTCAGAAACTCGTTTTCTCGTGTTGCTTTGGGACAGTACAGCCTAGGTGAGCACGGCTGGTATAATGCTGTTAGTAGCCATAAAACAATGCCTGAGGTTTTATGTCCTTTAATATGTGTGTTTTTATGCCATTTTTGCTATTCCTCCACCCAGAGGAAAGTTTGTTTACTCTGTCCTTTAGTGCAAATGGTAACTGCCATCATGGGAATGGGGGTATTTCTCACTGAGGGCTCCTCTGGCCACAGATAATGAGGGTTTGCCTGCAGGCTGTAATTGGATCTTTATCATGTTAAAGGTTTCTACTTTGTTCCAAGTGAACAGTTGTCTCACAGTCAGTTTGAGTCTGTTTTCTCTGACCACTGTGTGTTGTAGTAACTGGTTGAGTTTATGGGAGAGGGGGGGATTGTGTGTGGGGGGTTTTTTTTTCCGCATTTTTCTTGATTTTTTAAAAAAAATATTGTGTTCTTGAGCTCAATCACTGTTGTTTACTAATGTTCACTATGCTCATTACTACTTCCTTCTTAACTGTAATATTTTTCAGAGGACGTAGAAGGTGTAGTTTGACAGAAAATATTTTATTCATAAAATGATTTATAAGCTCTAACTATTCCGTGTTTGCATGTGATTTCCGTTTGTTTGTATGTTGGTGTGCATAAGCAGCCTGTCAGGCACTAATACTGCCAGCACACTTTACCTAGAAATCAAAAGTCAGATGGAAAATCAGCATTTGCATACTTTGTGCTGAGCTGTAATTAGCAGAAGAGAGTGATTCTGATAAAAGCTTTTTAAGCTGGTAATGCCATGTTATGGTTTGTGGCTGAAAATACCACTCTGATTTAATTTGTAACAATGGCAAAATAGGCACTGTAAAGGCGGTAATTGACTTATTACAAGATTTTACCTCCAGTTTGGTCCCCTGTGGTCAAATTTGAATTGGCTTGGCTAATAAGCCAGGAATACATGGCTATTGTTCATCGTTGCCCATACTGCTAAGCCCCTTTTATTACAAAGTAGTTAATAAAGAGGTTAACATTTCAATGAGATTCATAAGTAATCTGTCAGCGTTTAATTTCTTTCAGCTTTCAGCTTGTCATACTCTCCCTCGAGTTCATGTGATGAGGGTAATGTCCCAGGCTCTATCACACCCAGTCAGGGAGGTCTTTCAGCTGCCACACAATAGCATCAGCCAGGCTTTACAGCAGCACTGTCTTTCAGTCTCCTTCATTGCGTCAGTGTACTTCTTCCTCTCGTGTGCAGCACTTAGAGAAAATGAAGAAGAAAACCCCCCCCACCAAAAACCAGTGTATTCATATCCTCTGCTTCAAATCATTTTGTGGAATCTTGCCTCCTTCCTGTAGACCACAGTAGAACATGTTGCAAAGCTTTGACCGCTTCGTGTACAAGAAGGGACATAACGTTTACAGTTTAATCAAAATGGCAGAAGTGACATTGTTGCCATTTCTACAAAAAGTTTCAGCTGAGCATTTTTTCCTCTTCACGCCTTTTGTAGCACAAAAAGCTAAATTTACAAAAGAGGAGAAGAGGAGAGGAAAAGAATAAGTCTGCTAAGGCTGCCACAATCCTTGTCTTTTCTTGGTAATGGACTTATTAGATTTGTATTGTCAAAAAGGATTGCCCCTTATGAGGTGCAGGAATTTCTTTTCAGCTGCCATCAGACAAGGTAGTGGAGCGTGGCTGCCTTTCCTTGACAATAAATTCTGGATTTGTCTTTTTTTCACCCTTGTCGCCTTGTCCCATCACCGCCTTGTCTTCCCTTTTCCATCCCACTTCCACCTCCCCCCCTCCTTTTCTTTCTTTCTGTCTTCCCCCCGCTCTCTTTTTTTTGTCCCTTTCTATTTCTCTGTCTCCCACAGAGATTTGTGCATCGGACTGTGGTGGTCATGGCATTTGTGTTTCGGGCACCTGCCGCTGTGACGATGGCTGGATGGGCACTGGGTGTGACCAGAGGGCGTGTCACCCACGCTGCAACGAACATGGCACTTGTAAGGACGGCAAATGCGAATGCAGTCCGGGTTGGAACGGAGAACACTGCACTATTGGTAAGATGGGAATAGGTTTTGGGTTTGGTTGGGGCGGGTGGTGTCTCTGTGTTTGGGAGGGGTTTGGGAGGCCAACAAAGGCAAAGACTGACATTCTGCCTGCCTATGTGAAGGGAAGGGTCTAGGTGGAGAAGAGTGGGAAAAGCATGCTTAATTGAATTTGTGCAACTCAGTAAAGCATGAACAGGTTTACTCAAGGATCTGAAGCTTGCCTTCATGCATTTTAATGTGGGAATGTGCTAAGGTGTCCTTTCATTTTACTCATCCTTTTCCTCATCTTTTTCTTTGCTCCCTTTCCGTTTACTATTAATTTCAAATGCTTACATGTGAGTCATTGTGAGTAGGTCAACCACTGCTTTTCGCTGTGTTTATGCTAGCGATTGTTCCCCTCCAAACACTTGCAAAGTAAGGTTTTCAAAACCTTGACTGAATGTCAAGAGCTTTCCTGAAAACCTTGGCTCACATAAGCCAGTAGAAAGTTCAGCCTACTAGAGTCATTATATGCTGTGTATTTTGCAGTGGTTCTATGCTAGGAATAGTTCATGGATTGATCATTTTGGTATAGTTTTTGTATTTTTGGGGGTGAAAAAAGAAAACAGTTTATAATTAAAAAGAGCAGCATGGTCTACACAACACTTTAGATTGAAAATGTGCTTTCAGCATGTTTGCTTTGATGGAGGTGGCACTCTCGCTGTGAGCATTTTGTGAGCATTTTTCTGTCACCGGGAAATGGTGACTGCAGTAATATGCAAACATCAAAGTGCCCCCAAGTTGTTATCATAACTAAGCAGTAGTTGACCTCTGTTTGTGACCTGTCCTCTTTGTTTCACATGCCCTTGTTTGACAGGATGGCATGAAGATAATTTAGTTCTGCTGTTGGATTTCTGAGGTTTGACAGTTTCAGTTTAACTTGAGGTCATTAAGAGAAGTGTTTTAATGCAGTTAGCTTTCTGATATTTCTGATATTTTGTGTCAACGCTGTCAAACCTCTATTAAACATTGGAGAAAATCCACAGGATATGCTATGTGATGTCTGCTTTGCAAGACTGCAACTTTGGCATTCTGTGTTCATGTATGGATGCATCTCTTCTCTTCTCTTCTCTTGATAATATTGGATAAGCTATTTGAATGGATTTATAGAGCTATATAAAAGATGTACCAATCAATTGACCACAGACTGCAATTGGCTGGCAGCCTGGACCGGTGACCAGCCAGTTAGTCTCATATAAGTCTGATTACAAGTGGATCCACTTCATGCATGGATAACACAGCCCGACAGACACGCTAACATGTCATTAGTGTGTGTCTGTGGCCATAAGCAAGTTTTTTTTTCTGATTATTGTGGAAGACGCAAAATTCACCAAAACTTTGTAGCAATAAACGTGACACTAGCTAGACTGAAGCCAGCAGACTAAGTAAGAGTCTCAGTATGAGTAGTGAAAATATCTAAGCCGTTAACATGAAAATTATGGAGATGGGTAAAAAACAGAAAAGGGTTGATGCCCTGTTATCTAGTAATAAACTTTCTGAAAAATAAAGTAAGTAATTTAAATCTAAATCTATACATATTAAATACAATTGTATATGCTGTAATATAAACCTGTTGCAACTGCTTTTTGTTTATTAAGGTAAAATATCTCGGGTAGAGGTGGGTGTACTGCAGAAAGCGCACCTCTGTCCAGTAGCACACTTTATTTTCACTTGTTTAACTTAAAGAAAATTCTGTGACTTAACTTCTGTTGGGGGAAATGTAAAGTTTAATTGTTTAATTATTCAAACCTAATTTTACATTGACAAAAACTTAATTTGTGCAAGTATGTTCTGTCAGTTATAGTTTTCAGGAAAAGAAAGTACTATGCGCTAGTATTCTAGCACTTTTTATATTTACTCCATGTTTACTTCAGTGCTGTTGCAGAAACAAATGTCTCAGTGGTATACAGTATGACACATTCATCTAAACGGAACTACCAAACGGAGTATGTGTTAAAATAAGGTCCGCAGCAGTCAGCTTTGTGTTACTAATATAGGAATAGAATTAAACTAAAGCTCTGTCACTGTTTGCTGACAGCTGTTACTGAGCAAGGTGCCAAATGGACAAAGATCTTTTTTTCTCACAGCAGTCTCATGCATATTTTGAACCAGGGCTGCATGAGCCTCGACTCAGTTTGTGAATGTTTTATACACTGGCTTTACATTATTGATGGGGCTTTTATAAGTGCCATATTGAGATCCCCACTGAACAAGAATATTCTTCCATGTCGTCCATTTAGAAGCTAAAGATCTCGATTTGAATCAATTTTCATTATCGAGAGCTCCGCGTTGGCCTCGAGTCTCAAGCTGTGGAGCACAGGAGATCCGATTTGGCCCGTGCGCTGGCAAAGCCTCTGGCGACCTTATCATATATAGAGGTGTTTGAAGATTAAAAGCACCGTTTGTTGAACATCCTGACCTCCTGTGCAATATCGCTTAAGAGATTTAAGGGAAGTAACGTGCGCATCAATCATGTTGCCTTTTAAACACTCCCCTGAGACGTTCTGCCGATCTCAGCAGTTACTAAATAGTGACAGATTTCACTTTTTTATCCTTTTGCTCGCTTCCTCTGACTCTTTCTCACTTTCATTCTCTTTCTCTGTGTTCCACAACTTTCCCTGCCTTTTTTCCATTTCCATCTCTCTCCTCTGTGTTGGTTCGTATTTGTTGTGTTGCTTGTAGTGCGTGCATGTAATGCTTCACGTCAGCATTTTTCGTCTTTTTTAATTACCTTTTGTACTGTAAACTAACACATTGCCTTGCTGTCCTGTCATGGAAGTGGCACTGTTCAGACCTCCCTTATATGTCCTGTCTTTTATCTCCCAAGCTCACTATCTGGATAAGGTAGTGAAAGGTATGGCATTCCTCCTTCCTTCTATTTTGGCCTCCTCCCATTGTAAATCCAGCCAGCATTAACAAATCATATGCACACACCATGCTTTTCCCCTACATTGACATATGCAAACACTATGCACTTCTTGTTCAACTCATTCTTAAGATCCCACATCTCCCATCAACTTTTATTTTACCATATTGTCACACAGTAATCTCCACTTAGCACTTTCGCACCTGGTTAGTGAATTTATGGGGCTTTCTTTATGTGTTGAGTAATTGGTGTGCTTGTATCCTTTCTTTCTCAATTGGGGGATGTTGGGAAAGGGCCTTTATAACCTGTGCCATGCATTATGAATGAGCATGCAGCTGTGAGAGGGGCCTGATAGGTGCTGAGGCCGCATCCTCTCTAATTAAAAGAGTTCATGGTCTGGTTGGTGCTGGGTAAGCAGGGGGTACAGGCTTTGCTGCAGCCCTGCCTTCCTGCCTCCAGCTACCCTTCTTGCTCTCACTGCGTCCTTGGTAATGGACCACCTGGCATAGGATGGTCTGCCAGAGGAGGTCTTCGAACACTTGCAAGCTCACGTTTGGAGCTGTTTCAGGAAGGATTGGGTAGAGCTCAGCAGGGACTCCTCTCTGAAAGGCATGCCAATTAAGTTGAAGTGGTGCCAATTGAAAGTGTATTTTTATTTATCCCTCTAATAAACATTGTGAGCTTTCTAATCATCTGTCTCTACTGGTTTAACCGCAGTTGTTTTGTCCATTTGTTCAGTAATAACACAAGAAATGACCGAAAGTGCCTGGACACAAGGTTTCAGTGCACAATCTTGTTTTTATTGGAGTTCTAGATGAGTTTTTGTTTTACTTATAATTGCTGAGAAAACATTTGTCAACATGCCTTATACAGTAGTTATTGGCCGCTCTCCTAAGCAGCTGTTCACAGTTCATCAAATGTCCACGGCCCATGGACTGCTCTGTAGTGTGGACAAACAGCTCCAATTGAAAAAGCCTGAACCAAACTTATTTACCTGAACCAAACTAGTTATTTAACAGGTTTAAATAATCAAATAAGGATTTGGGTTATCTGGTGAAATGTGTTCCTGATTACTATTTTATATTATGTTTTACTATTGGAAATATAGTTCTGTTTTGGGGTTCTTTTTTCATGGTTACAATAAGACGTGATTGTAGTGCAGAATTTTAGCTTTAATCCAAGAGGTTTAACAGTAGTATTACACTGACCTTTTATAAATTATAGCCATTTGTATACATAGTCCTACATTTTCCGAGCCTCCAGAGTAATTGGAAAATTGATTAACATGCAGTTTCACAACCAGGTGAGCTGCTCATATCATTATTTTACGACAGATTCAACAAATAAAAAATTTGGAGTTGATTAACATTTTGAACATGTATTCGGTAGCTTCTCGCTGGAATTCTCAAGATTAGGTACAAAGAAATGTTGATGCAAGTGAAGGAAAAAGCCATTGCATTCTTAAAAAAGAATAATAATATAATAGTAAGAAATTAACTTGAGCCCTAAAACTTTAGTAATGCGCAAAAGAATAATTTGGTACAATTTGTCCCAGAATGATGGGAAGTTGAAAAGTATACAGTAGTCAAAAGAACTGCTGTTGATCTGAAGAAAACCACACTGTCCAACATGGTTTAGACAATGTTATGGCATGGCTGTGTATGGCGTCCAGTGTAACTGGCCACTAGTGTTTATTGATCAAACTACTGAAAGAAAAGCTGGAATAATTCGAAGTGTACGGGGCTGTATCTCTGCTCAGATTCAGCCAAATGCGACAGAAATGATCGGACGACTTATCACAGTGCAAATGGATAATGACCCAAAGTAAACTGCACAAGCAACTCAAGAGTTTCTCAAAGCCAGGAAATGGGATATTCTTCAGTGCCCAAGTCAGTCATCTGATGTCAGCCCAGTAGAGCATGCTTTTCAGTTACTGAAAACAAAAATAAAGGCAGAGACCCACAAACAAGCAGCCACTGAAGGTGGCTGCAGTAAAGGCCTGGCAGAGCATCTAAAGGAAGCAAGCACTGCATTTGATTACAACTATGTGGTGTAGAATTCACAAAGTCATTGCCTGTCGTGATTTTCACAAAGTATTTAAAACAGTGCTTATTTTTAAAATTACATTACTTTTTTCAATGACTGCATCAAATTGCTAGGAAAACCAGACCTGCTCTCTTCTAAATGAGACATCGGGTCTCAATGGGACCACCTGTATACATTTTTTATCCGGTCTTCCTTCTCTCACCCCACCTGGTCTCGGCAGATGGCCGCCCCTCCCTGAGCTTGGTTCTGCCGGAGGTTTCTTCCTGTTAAAAGGGAGTTTTTCCTTCCCGCTGTTGCCAAGGTGCTTGCTCATTGGGGGTAAAATGAATGTTGGATTTTTCTCTGTTTGTATTATTGTAGGGCTGATAATGGGGGACTATATAAAAATGACTGCAATTCCTAAACAGTGAATGCAATGCTTTTGTCGTTGTTAAAACCCTTGTGCACTTGAATCACATCTTGATTTATTTAAATTCTAAAAAGCAGCATTAAAGCAAAAGGGGAAGTGTTGCCTATGCCATTAAAAACATTTATATGGGATAAATGTGCATAAGTAAAAGCAGTGTGGGCTGTTCTTTGAATTGTTTATGCTATGACTCATGTCATAGTGTCACCTTTACTCTGTAGCTAACCGAGAGATCTACAACAGTCATCCTCCTAAATGCGTATACTTGTTTCTGTCTCACTACTGATCTTTCTCCCATTCATATGTCCACCAATCACTACACCTGTCTCTTCTTTTCTCAGTATCTCCCTCTTTTGCTCCCATTCTTTCTGTGTGATGTAAAAGCATACAGTAGAGAATGCTGCCCCACTGTCTTTAGTCGATAAAATGGGTCAGTTTAATATTCTTTCTATCAAGGCAGCCTTCCTGCAACACAAACCGCTGTTAAGATGTGTTTTTGATATCCTGTGAATTTACCCTATGCCTCTGTGAGAGGATACAGATCACAAGGTATCAGATAAATGTCGAAGAATGGGCAAGATCATCCTCTAATCTATGCCCTTGTAAAGATATAACCAAAGAAAAACATTGGAATATTGTACCTGTCGTTATGCTCCAGCCAGCTTTTCACTCCCTTGGGGTCGCTTCCCCCGGAACAGTAGTTCTTGCAAAGCCTGCCTCTGCACAAAGCTACTGAGGTAACCTTTATCCATTTTAAACTATACTATGTTATATTCTTTTCTTCTTCTCATAATGACAAAACAAGCATTGTATGTTATTGATAGCTGAAAAGTGTCTTGGGACAGTTTATCAAATAATAAAATGAATTATTTTTTCAATAAGTAAAACACCAAACTCTTGTTTTTTTCAGCGGACGGAAATACCAGCACAATACACCACTGCTCTCATTAACGAACTGTAGCGGCATAGATATGAGAGTCCAGTCCACTGTAGTAATGAGTGAATATTGATGTAGAAGATCCCGCTTATCTGATTTTACTGCAAAGGGATATTAGAAGCTTCACGGAAGGTATATCAAATTAATCAGCCTCTGCCGAGGGTCATTGTGGCTGCCCTCACCCATTTAAAATCTTATTGTTACCCGATAAATATTAGCTCTCACCTCACATTTTTGTCATTTTTTTCAAATTTGTAGTTTTCTTTTCCCATAAATAGCGTACAGTGTCCGTGTGTTACTGCTATTTGATTTTCATTGCCGACCTTTGTCTTTGTCCATTTTGTTACGCAGAGGGCTGCCCTGGTTTGTGCAATGGAAATGGTAGGTGCACTCTGGGTAACAATGGCTGGTACTGTGTGTGCCAGCTGGGCTGGAGGGGCACTGGCTGTGACACCTCTATGGAAACTGCCTGCAGTGATGTCAAGGACAACGATGGAGGTAAAGTCACAAACAACACACAATGGTGCCTTCTGACACTGGCCAGGCATCAACAGGGACTCTTAACCAGACATGATTTGACTATAAAATTAACCACCCTTGTGCTTGAGAATATCCTGTACGTACATTTATGCTTTCCAGGCTCAGTTGCTCTCTTATACAGGTGAAGTTGAGGAATGGCTTCCAGCCAGGCACCTGGACAACAGGTTTTTATTAAAAAGCAGAGTACCTGGCCCTGAGGTTTTGAACATTCCCCGGCCCCAGGAGGAAGTCTACGCTCTGCCCTCTAACTAGCCCTGAGCAGAGCCAGGCACACACACAGAGCCAGCCAGGAGGCTGCACCACTCTTGAGGCCAAGTGGGATACGTGACTTCCTTTCTTCCAGACCTCATTCTGGGCTTGAGCTATGCACTAGCATCCCTTATTTATGCAGGGGCTGTTTGTCTTCCGATCACTGTACAGGGACCACACAGCTCTCAATAGTAAAAGGAGGGTGCTTCTGGGGATTTGACTGAATCCTGACAGCAGGGTTTATTTTTATCACCCATCTGGCCAGATAGGCCCCTTAAAGCAAAGGCTAGGGAGTCCAGTGACCCACTTCAGCAAAGAAAAGTGCAATGCACAGCAGCTCTCTTTGTCATGTATTCCTTAAATTACTGACAGAGAGCCATGAGCAATGTTACAAGTTCCGACCATCAAATAAGGAGGATATACACACGCGTACACGTAAGAAACACTGAGTAAAGCAACAGGTCGGAACTGCTCTATTTTTTCTCACTGCTATGGTATATTAAATAAATTATATATTTAATTTTGACTCCTATTCATGTATATAAATTGTCTCTGTTTGTGTAATAATACAACAGGCAAATTAATAATCCTTTCTTGTCTAATTCTATATCAAGTAAAATATAAGGTATGAAGCCCTAAAATTTTAACAAGAAGAATAATATCCATAAAAAAGACAAATATACAGTGCAAAGTTTTGGGCATAAAGAAAACATATACTACACATGATACATTTATTAGACCATTACCCAATTTAAGGTTTTACCACAGCTGCCCTAAATTGACAGTACTGGAAATTTTATTTATTTTATTCATGTTCTTGTAATAGTCAATCTACCAGTAAGCCTAAGTTTGTTAATTAAAATATTTTTAATGTTAAAATATATTTATTGTTGTTATCCACAAATGTTAAAATTTACTATTTTACAAAAGAAACAAAGTAAAACATGTTATTATTATTTTTTGATTAACACAACAAATTAGAGTTGTTACATTTACAGCCTCTTTAATGTGATGCTTGATTAATTTGTGAGAAAACTCCAGTGTGTCAGCTCAAGTTTGGGTATAAAAACATTAATTCAGTTTGTTACTTCCCTAATTAACAGCAATATATTTTTTTAGTTTTAGCTTATATTTCTGAAATATTAATTTTCTCTTATTTTTTTGGACAAGTGGTCTAATAAATTTGATAAGCTAATAGCAGAAGCACAAAGTAACAGACAAGGTTAAAGATGGAAACACAACACACTCATCCGAGGACACACAGTTGATGAATTTCGGACGCATTTGAAATTCAGCAGTGCCAAAAAGCAGCTGGGCTCCGATAGTTTCTCATGGGAGACTTTGAAACGATCTTTTTAGAACATTTTGTACATTTTATTGCAGTTCTGTATGCTTTCTGACTTTCAAGATGATAATTTGCTCCAAACTATTGTTTTTTGATGTGGAGCAAACTAATCATAGTACAAAAAAAAACTTGAGTTCTGATAACAAAAGCAGCAGGTACTCTTGCTTACTTTCCCTGATTAATGTAAATTTAATACAAGTCTGTTTGTTCGACAAAGGTTTGCAGCCAACAGTGCATGGCAGGTCCTTGCAGGTTTTGGGCTACACTTCTGCAAATGGAGCTGGGAATTTTGTGAGAATAAATGATCTTCTGAGTTCTGAAAAATGCAAACAAATTCTTATCCATCATCCGAGCTGTCCCAGATTTTTTCCGCTGCATAACAATACTCTCAAACACAAAGCCCTAAACAACTTGTATCAACTTATCTGCCACCTACATTAAAAATATGTGGGCAAGTGTGACTAGGATAAATTATTATGTTTTAAAGATGCAGTGTAGTGACAGCAAGCACCAATTTGATTTTTTATTTATCTTTACTGTATTTTATATTACGTTAATGGCTATATATATATTTTAAACTTTTATTTCTCAAAGCATTTGTGCTTAACACACCCTAAAACCAACTTTGAGCAGTACTTTATACTTTCTTTTGCCAGGTGTGTGTCTAGGCTGTTGTTTAATGAGTCAGTGTTTGTGTTTTTTTGACTTCTTTGACCTTGTCAGATGGCCTGGTGGACTGCATGGATCCAGACTGCTGTCTGCAGGCAACCTGTCACACTACCTCCCTGTGTGTGGGCTCCCCGGATCCCCTGGACATCATCCAGGAGACACAGATGTCCTCTGCACAGAGCAACCTACAGACTTTCTATGACAGGGTGCGCTTCCTTGTGGGCAGGGACAGCACCCACATAATCCCTGGAGCAAACCCCTTCGATGGCAAGTGAGTGACTTTTGCATTACTCTCACCAGACAGCACCCAGCGCAGCCTTCTCTAACCAATTCTCTTAATAATATAACCAGAACCAGCTACGGTATTGGGTTGAATTCCCTTTTTATTCTGCATCGTCGTTTGTTGTTCATGCTTAAGATTCTTGTCAGATTCCTCCTGGTTGAGCCAGTCAAATTATCAGTTGATGCTCAGTGAACTCAACAGTTGTGTTATCGCTTTCTTAAGTAATGACATTTGAGGTTCAGGCATAAATCAGTGGATTTTACTTTTAATATAGGCCGCTTCAAATTACTGCGCTACAGTTATAGCACTGACAGATCTTAGTAGATGTAAATTATGTGCTTTTTAAAATCCAGATGAAAATATTTGCACAAGGGAGAGGAGGCAGCAGTCAGTGGGGGCTGAAAGTAAGGCTGAAATGAACGATGAGGCTTGGAGGATGATGGACAGATGATGATGGACAGACATAGAATGTGGCAAAAAGGAAGGAGAATTCCCTACAAAGAAAGGCATCTCATATTTATGTATTGTGATTACTTTTACGGTAATCCATCTGAGGCCCGCTCCCAGAGGCAGAGCTCATGACACCCCAGCCATGGAATCTGAGATCCTTTCATATCAGGCAGGAAAGCAGTCAAACTCCCATTAGGTTCCCCTGCCTCTGTTTTCTTTTGTCTCCTTCTCTTTTCATCTTTAAACGCTTGTGAGGCTGCGTCACTTATTTGCATCTCACTCGCTTATGCATCTCTCTCATCTCAACTTATTATACCCATGTGACAGAACGAGACAACAGCCTAAAGAAAGTAAATTGAGAATATTTGAAAATGTTTAGAAAATGGTATTAAAATGTGACTCAGTAATGGTTTGTTGGTTTTTAATTTTTTTTTTAGGTGTTTTAACATTTTTTTAAGCAGACCATTTGTACTTTAAAAAACATGTTAGCATTGGGTTCTTGTTAACATATGAAAATTATGCCAAATTTGATTTAATTCTTTCAAACACCAGTGTCAGTAAAGGCTTTAAAAAACCTCTGTGATTTGCATCAGCAAAGTAAAGTATGGCTGATTTTTAATTTTTAATTTTTTTTTACTTTTGCAGTAGCGTCAGCTGATACTTAAGAGAAGCGGTGTGACATTTTCCCTCGTTGACATTTTACTAGCTTTCAAGAACCACTCAACATTTTGCAGTTCTTCACTGGACAGAGGAAGCGGCATAGAGGATTGAGTAATATTCTTGTCTCTCTCACAAGATGCAGACATAAATAAGTAAAATGAAGAATCCAGAGATGAGCTGCAAGATTGGAGGCCTCAGCTCACCTAAAAATATCAGTGATAATCTATTATTCATGCTTGGTATTCATTCCCCACCCACTGACAGATATGAACAGTTATGACAGGGAGCTCTGGGCTTCAGATGAGCCTTAAAGGCACGGTCTCAGCATCTTCCTTCCTGATATTCCTGCCCTGGTCACCCGATCATCTGGCTATTGATCCTCTAACCGCTTCCTTGTGCTAGTAGACATGTTGGACTTCTATTTCTGATGTTTCCCACCGCAAAAAGCTGCAAAGGTGCCACTGAATAAAGCATCTGCCACTGCATGAAACATCTTGATTCTCCACCATGACACATAATACAAGAGACTGCCTATGCCCAGCAGTGGATGGTGACCAGAATAGTAAACAGGAGCTTTGTCCGCGGAACAATTTGGGCAAAGATTGATAGCTGGCATATAATAGCGAGGCAGAAGCCATTTACTTCATTTACAGGCGTGCACTTGTATTATTTTATTTAGAACTCTTTTATCAGCGTTAGACCATTAATGTCAGAAAATCTCTTGTTTGTTTCCTTCTCTGTGTGTCCTAGCCCTTTTAGCAGCATAGTATATTTGGAGAGCTAAAAATTTATATCGACGTCTCCTCGTTTTCCCCTGTTCAGCATGCTATTAACACGCAGACAGGGAAAAGAGAGGGCTGCAGTGACATGCTTACAGTTTCAGCAGGATTTCCCCTGTAATCAATTCATTTGCGTGGGTAATGATGTTTCCGTTGCTTCCGAGTTAATGGTACTATTTATTAGCCGTGGTCATTGAAGGTTCTCTATAGTTAAAGCTGACACGCAGCTTTTATTGTATCTGAGATGTCAGTGTGAGAAAACAATGTAGTTTCCTCACAATTACACAATTGTGAAAGATGGTATTTCCAAATTATGCTTCAAATCTTTACCGTTTAATGTTTACTACCATTATTTTTACCTTTTTTTAGATATAGATCAAAAGCTCTCCTTTTGTCATTTAGTTCTTATTTTCTTGTAAATTAACCAGCCAGTATGTTGCTGTAGTCATTTGGATCGTCACCATAAATATCACCTGAAGGAAACCTGATGTTTTTTTTCCTATATAGAGTAAGTTTAAGACTTGTTCAAGTGAGGGGTGAAAATGACATCTGACACACTCCACTGTGACGTCTGACTAGATAAGCTAAACTAAAGATTATTTCATACTATAACATGTCCTCTATGTTTCTCTTTGCGAATCCCTTTGGACTTGTGAAATCTCACAAAGGATGGAATTTTCTGTAGTGAATTCTTCATGCTTCCTTTGCCACTCTGTCTCAGGGTTTTATTTGATGTCAATATTTAAATCATTTGTCTTGACAGTGAGGAATCAGCTTCCGATGTGGTTCACAGAAGCAGGAAGGCGATAGTTCCGCTTTCACAACTCCATCTCAAGAAAATGGAGACGGCTGAAACTTCAAACAAGACTAAAATAAACTATTGCTGTGAATGATTAAATGTAGACAGCCAGATCAGTGCTGGGTTAACTTTGGTAATAATTCTATGTAAATGCATCCTCTTAGATATTTGGGTGTAAGCCCAAGGATTCAGAGCAGTATCTCCTTGCTTGTTTACAGCACAGTAGTGGACAGCGAAGGTCTTCTGAAGGAGACCTGGCCTAATTAACATAAAACAGGGTTCCTGGGGACCAGGATAGTGTAGGGTGAATGATCTTGCCTCTGGTAAGGACATGTTGAGGGCAGCTACTAACACGCTAGTGTTAATTGTTTCCAGTACGTGGCAGTGTTTAAGACCCAAATGTATTAAAAATAGCCATGGTCTAATGAAGAAGTGACAGTAAGGCATTTGTTAGGGGACCAATTTTTTGCAAACGACTACAGAAACAACGGCTGACCATGAGTCGGGCCTTGATAATGACGAGGGTAAGAGTCGACGAGGGAGACGTGCTACAGCAAGGTCTCAACTCATCAGTCCAGTAAGATTAGGAGGTGAATTTGGACGACTTCCCACTATTGATTGGTGGCGACTGATGATCAGATCTAATTTATGCAGCTTCTGGAGGCCTGATGTCAGTCTGGAAATCTGTTGAGGTCTTGATAATCAGCCAAGCAAGTCTTGCAATCTGCAGTCCTATTATTTCCCTCTCTGGCATTCTGTAATGGAAAAGATAATTCCTCTTTTTTAATTAGAGCAAAAGCAAAGTAAAGCTTCCTTATCTCATTATCCTTCCATTCTGGATGGAAAAACCCTTAGAGACACCCTAGGAGGTGTTAGTTTGTTGTGTTTCTGTTATGGCTATTTTATTGTGTACAGTATTTCTATTTTGAGCAAATCCATACTGACTTTAATGTTTCTCCTCTCTGTTGATCTATTTCTAATGCTGAAAAGAAAAAAAATAAGATAAGATAAGATAAGATAAGATAGAACTTTATTAATCCCTCGGGTGGGTTCCTCTGGGAAATTCGACTTCCAAAAAAAGCACAGCAACGACCAAAGTTACAGTTACAGAACTGTTATATATATATATATACACACACACACACACATATATAAATACAGAGACAAATATAAATAAAATATACAAAGGGGATAAATAGAATAAATAGGAATAAAAAATAAAAATACAAGTGAATTGCACATTTCAAGTATTGAGTCTATTGCACTGTTGACTATTTACAAAAAGTATTGCACAAGGTATTGTACAGTGAGGTGCAGAGGCACTACAGCTTAGTTGTTCCCCCCTCCTTTGTCCTCCTGTTTCCCCTCCCTCTCCCCTCCAGAGAGGAGTTAAACAGTCTGATGGCGTGTGGGACAAAGGAGTTTTTAAGTCTGTTAGTTCTTGTCTTGGGGAGAAGCAACCTGTCACTGAACAGACTCTTCTGGTTGTTAATGGCCGTGTGCAGAGGATGCCTGGCATTGTCCATAATGTCCTTTTCTCTGCCACTGTCACCAGAGTGTCCAGCTTCATGCCGACCACAGAGCTAGCCCTCCTGATCAGTTTCTCCAGCCTGGATGAGTCCTTCTTTGCTGTGCTGCTCCCCCAGCACACCACAGCATAGAAAAGTACTCCAGCAACCACTGACTGGTAAAACATCCTCAGGAGCTTCCTGCAGATGTTAAAAGACCTCAGCCTCCTGAGGAAGTACAGTCGGCTTTGGGCTTTTTTATACAGGTGTTGCATGACCAGTCCAGTTTATTGTCCACCCACAGCCCGAGGTACTTGTACTTGTTGACCACCTCCACCTCCTCCCCCTCTATCTGAACTGGCAGTGGACCTTCTCTGGACCTCCCGAAGTCCACAACCAGTTCCTTAGTCTTTGAGGTGTTGAGTTGCAGGTGGTTTGTGTGACTCCATGCGACAAAGTTCCTCACCAGACTTCTGTACTCCTCTTCTTGATCATCCCAGATACACCCCATGATGGCCGTGTCATCTGCAAACTTCTGAATATGGCATAATTCAGAGTTGTAGCAGAAGTCAGAGGTGTACAGGGTGAAGAGAAGAGGGGACAGCACAGTTCCCTGTGGTGCTCCTGTGCTGCTGACCACTGTGTCAGACGTGATGTCCTTCAGCCTGACGTACTGTGGTCTGTCGGTGAGGTAGTCGGAGATCCAAGCCACCAGGCAGGGGTCCACCTCCATCCTGTTCAGTTTTTCCTGAAGCATACAGGGCCGGATGGTATTAAAGGCACTGGAAAAGTCAAGAAACAGGATCCTGACCGTGCCTTTTCCCCCATCCAGGTGTGAGTGGGCTCTGTGTAGGAGGTACAGGATGGCATCCTCCACTCCGACACCCACCTTGTATGCAAACTGTAGTGGGTCCTGGGCATGTTGTACCTGTGGTCGGAGGAGGTTGAGGAAGAGCCGCTCTAGAGTCTTCATAAGATGTGACGTCAGTGCCACCGGTCGGAAGTCATTCAGCTCATTGGGCCGGTTCTTTTTGGGGACCGGGACGATGCAGGATGTCTTCCATAGGGCGGGCACTCTCCCCAGTCGCAGACTGAGGTTGAGGTTAATATTAATAGTAGTAGTAGGAGGGGGAGGAGGAGACAGAGTGTATTAGTATTAATATAAGTACGCTGAGATAGCGTCATTTTGTGTTATATAGAAAATCCACAATGTCAGTCTTAAGTGCTGGTGGTATGTGGTATCAATTGGTATCAATTCGTTTTCATTATTTTGACTTTTAGATAGAAGCAGATTAAAAAAGAAAAGGAAAAAAAGACCTTAAAAAACAGGAAATATGGGAACGAGCTATGGAATGGTATGCAGTAATGGGTCCTTTCTCCATAAACCAAGAATTCATTGTAGGCAGCATTAGTATTGTTGGTACATTCTATCTAACCTTTTAGCTTTGTTAAAATATGCTGTCTGAATGTTTTATCCATCCTCTTTTGCATATTTTAGCGTGGACAGAAATTATATAAATAAAACAAGATAATACAGGTTTTACTGCAGGACACCTGCTGTTAGCTTGTAATTATTTGTACTGCTATGCAATGAGCAATAATGCTGATCTTTTTCACTTCGTACAGCCATGCTTGTGTCATCCGTGGACAAGTCGTGACGTCAGACGGAACGCCACTGGTAGGAGTGAACATCAGCTTCATCAATAACCCATCTTATGGTTACACAATCACCAGGCAGGATGGAAGGTAAGAACCTGAGTCTTTATATCAAAGCACACGCAGAGAGTAAAGGATGCAGTAAAACCTCTCTCGCAGTTACCTAAAAATGCTGTACAGATAGTGATATTTAGATCATTGTCAAATACTTTTACAAAATCTTAACGATGGAAAGGGGGGGAAAAAACACAGTTGCCACAGCAAACTGTGCTGCCATTGATCTGCTTTGTGATTTAATTTGGTCCAATTTTGGAGTTCTCGGCTCAATTCCCAGAGAAATCAAACAAAGCCCTTCTGGTACACTCATAAGTTATGCTTCAGTAGCAGCAGGGTGGGGAAAGAATAAAATATGCCAATGCAAAGCATCTCACTGGAGCTATAAAACATTGTGCAGATGGACATTATTTATTCGACAATAGAAGATTAAGAGAATTAAGTGACACAGTTAGGTTTAGGTCACAGAAATGTGTTTGCGCTCCTTGTTTATCCTCTCTAAATAGTTTAATAATGCTTTTGCCATTTATGAAATGGTTTTTCTAATTAGTTGGATGTTATAATTATGACCATAAAATAATACGTAGTAATGTGACTGTCATAGATCATTACCACTTACTTCCTCAGACAATTCCACATATGTTCTGGCTGTTCAGGAAAGCAGGAAAAAAGCTATTTTGTTATTTTATTACAGCACCACTAAAAACCCTTTGGGGGAAGATAAATTGTTGTGGCAATGTGTTCTAAATAAGAAAGAGGAAAAAGTCTGAGTTCTCTGTGTAGCGTTCTTTGAGCGATGCTGTTCAGGCTGCTTTGGCATCAGGAGAGTTTCTCAGAGAAACAGAGAAAAACATCAAACTAGCTTCGGCGTGTTTCTTGGAGTGAAAGAGAAAAAAACTTGAGAATAAAATCTCTAATAATTTTCTCTCTTTTTCTTTTCATCTTAAATGTATTTGATAAGATTGTACAAGCATACAGTATACACTCACAACCCCCAGTCCCAGGTATCTCAGTGTTAGTAAGGCCTTGTGGCAAACCGAGCCCCTCTATCACAGCACAACATGAATTGGTGTTTGCTCTCCAAGCCCCACTTCTTCCTGGCACTTTTATCAGTCACTGACACTCTAAAGGCCCACATCTTTGCCGCTGGTTTGATCCTGATCATTCCTGCGTCCCCTCATTTCTTCCATCCTGTCGTTTTTCTCTCCCCTTTACTTTTACAAAAATCTCTCTTCTCTACTTCATCATCTTCACCTTCTTCACTCATTTCATCTGCTCTCCATCCCTTCACGCTGTCTTTCCTCTAATCTCTCATTGCCCATAAGCCTTTCCTTTCTGGGTACTGCTCTTTTACTTATTTCCCGTGCTTTCCTTGAGCCCAGGTCTCATGTCCTTTCCACTGCACTGACTTTCCTCATCTCTATCCTTTTTCCATTTATGCGTGTCCCATTTTTTTTCTTATGCATCAGTCACTTTTTTCTTTGCAAAGCTCCATACTCTTTTCTACCTTCCAGCATATGTGTAAACACTACTCCATCTCCCAGGTTCCCCTGTAAACATGCCCAGTCTCCTGCAACTCCCCTGCAATCACTGTAAACAGGCTCAGTGCAGCGTGAAATCAGAAATGCACCTGTTCAGCCACTTAGAAATGGGAAAGCTGTCTCAACTCATTTTTATGATGTGTTCTTTATTGTCCAAGGGCTTAGTTTTTTAAATTACCTTTTCCACTATCTGGGAAAGTTTTCAGGCCTAAACAAAAGAGGTTAGTTTAGTTTCTTTACAACTGTGTAGCTATTTTCTGATTGGCTGAGCATTAAGACAGACCTATTCGCTTTTAAGCTTTTCTCTATTAATGAGAAAAATGCTGACATGGGTTTAAGCTCATTACATTATTAGGGTACTTGTGAGCGTCTTTACGGGAGAACTTGTAGTTTTACAGTCTGTGTTTATTCTTACTAATTTTTTGCTCTGACCTTGGCTCACTTTAACCTAAGTAGACGTCATGCAGTCCATTATAAATATACTGTTATATTGCTCATTAGCTGGCAAATGAGTAAAAATGTAGTTAACTTTCTTAGTTTGATGCATTTCCAAAGGGCACAAGGCGGTAACCTTCTGTAGGTAATGTAATCATTTTGTTCCTTAAGGCTATTGTCATGATTGATAATAGCCAGTGAATCTCTTCATCGATCGCCTATGCTGCCCATGGTAGTCCAGAAGTATTTTGAGTTTGCATAGCCCAAGCCTGCCAGGCATGCTACAGACTGAATGCAACTGCATGGGTACTGATGGATCACAGCTGCATGAGTACTACGAGAGCCTTGCTCTGCAGACTCGAGACTGATGAAGAAGCTCACTTTGCTTGCACCCAGCCAAGGGCAAAACATCAAGGGCGGACCAAGTTGTTGTTTATCACCACAGCCAATCAGATGTTTACCCTCAAGGGAAGTTAGACTGAGCGAGTTCTTTATATAGAAGCTTAAACCAAGAGGGAGTTTGCCCATTTTACATGGCACTATTTAAACTTACTTCTGTATCTGTAATTTGAGAAAAACTCTGAGTGTGTGTGTGTGTGTGAGAGAGAGAGAGTGTTTGCCTGTCCCAGGGGCCTGTAGGTGACCAGGTGCTAATTGGCTCTTAGAGAGAAGTGACAAAAGCTGCAAAAGTCCAGTCCAGGTGCAGGTACCATGCAGCAGTTAGAGGTGATGACGCTGCCAAAATGTAGCCTGTTTACTGAGACACAGTCAGGTCAGTCCAGAGGCAGAGACCCTTTAATGCAACAGCAGATGGGATTGCATTGCAGGGCTTTTAGACTGATGTTAGAGTGGACAGCCTTCATCTAAGAGATCAATAAAGTACTGGCGGCTGCCTCCATCCCTCGGCACAAACCTCTCTCTCTCATTTACAGTACACATGTGAGCACAGGAGCAGCACATTACATGGTAATTGGAGTGAAACAGTCACGCCTGTAATCTGCTACTTTGCATTCTTCAAATAAAATGTTAAGATTATTAAACCAAGGAAACCTGCATTTTTACATTGTGATCTATAATCGTATTGTATCTGCTCCATTGTGTAACAGAGATGATTCAAAGCAGTTAAAAGCATCCTTTCTTTAACTTTTTAAAAAAATTAAATTTTGAATTTATTACTGATTAATCTCTTTTTTATCCTTTAAATAGAGAATAACAAATGTGTCGTGTTCACAACAGAGGCTTGATGCACAACACAAAACAAATAGTATAAATTGGGAATGGGAATTTTCACTGTATTTATTTTAATTCATCCAAAAGTAAGACAATCAATTAATTTTCTTTGACATTGTGCACATCTGTGTTCCAGTTTTGACTTGGTGACCAATGGGGGCATAGCCATAGCCCTGCACTTTGAACGCGCTCCATTCATCACCCAGGAGCACACACTCTGGTTGCCATGGGGACGTTTCTTTGTCATGGATACCATCGTGATGCGGCATGAGGAGAATGACATCCCTAGCTGTGACCTGAGCAGCTTTACCAGGCCCAGCCCTGTAGTGTCCCCAGCGCCGCTCACCGCATTCGCTGGGTCCTGTGCTGAAAGAGGGAATGTTGTACCTGAAATCCAGGTGATGCTCTGTCCCTGCCCTGCAGGTTCTAATGCATATGGGTCTTCCTGTAAATGATTCATGCCGCACAGCTACAGACTATTTTTCAAGTATAAATATAACAGTGACTCAGTGCTTTAATTTTTATCACTCAAGTGTAATTGGCCTGTAAAATTTGGGTAATTCACAATATACGTTGTACCTAACTGCAGAGTGATGATTATTATCTTATCCACAGAAACAGTTGTTACTGTAGAGTAGTCATCCAGTTTATGCATATAAATACCTCTAGGAAGGATTTGCATCTTACAGTTATGCATACAAGTTTATCTACATGAGGCTTTTTGATGTAAGCATCTATTTGGACTTCTGTGTTGGTGACCTATGTTGTCGAACTGTTTGTGCGGCTCCTGTATTTCTAGCAGGTATCTCTGCACTTCTCTCATTACTCTGCCTCCCAGTTTGCTTCGTAAGATTTATGGCATATCAGGGAATTTAGTCTGAGTTGAGTTTATTTATAGTCGCCTTGTCTTTGCTGCTCCGTGTACAGGGACATCATCCCATTTACAGTTGTAAAAAGGAATCCTGATAAGTCAACCATGAATAGCTGCCCTGTTTGAATAATTAAAAAAAAACACACATAAAAGTCATCTGACCTATAACAGTTAAAGTACTTGTTTTGATTAGTACTCTGAATCTTGTTTTGTACTATGGAAAGAGGCGATTCAATTATAGAAGACAGGAATTGGTTAACCAAACTACTGG
Organism: Aulonocara sp. 'chitande type north' Nkhata Bay; assembly: GCF_057382095.1. Lineage (NCBI taxonomy): Eukaryota > Metazoa > Chordata > Actinopteri > Cichliformes > Cichlidae > Aulonocara > Aulonocara sp. 'chitande type north' Nkhata Bay. The sequence continues at coordinate 33,037,649 of NC_141357.1, forward strand.
TGTCGACCCTTGATCCTCATTGCGAACGCTCTACAGTCTATGAATGCTGACCCACTGTTGTTACAGGTCTGACCTCAGCTAAAATTTCTAAAGGCAACAGCATCTTACTAAGCTAACTTTTATTATTCTATATATTATTGGCCTTGGCAGCCTCTGAGCCCAAGAGCACACAGGTTACGCAACTGCGATATGGATTTCATAGAAAAGACTACCATCCTAATGGAGGACTTGCTATTTTGAAATCAATTATGGAAAATTCTCATTGGAATACATAATGAAGAAATTCTTCATCCTATGCCATGTAACGCATGAGCATAATTGTCCTCTAATTAGTGTTTCCAGTCTCCCTTGGGTCCATAGATGTGGTTGGAGGCAAGGCTAAAAAAATAATGGCTGCAGTGGCCATTGACCAACAGACTGACAAGCTGATATTTTGTGTAAAACAAGAACAGCAAAAAAATAAAACAGTGGAACATTATTACCTCAAATGTGAGGACAGAATTTATAACATGTCACCTTCTGTCAGGATCGATGCTTTTCTATATTTAATAAGCTTTGTTTTTCTGTTCATAGTCTCTGGAGGAAGAAGTACCTATACCTGGAACGGAAATGAGACTCGGCTATTTAAGCAGCAGGACCCCAGGTTACAAGTCAGTGCTAAGGGTTACTCTCACCCACTCCTTAATCCCTTTTAACCTGATGAAAGTTCACCTCATGGTGGCTGTGGAAGGCAGGCTTTTCAGAAAGTGGTTTCCTGCAGCCCCAAATCTCTCGTATGACTTTGTGTGGGACAAGACAGATGTCTACAGCCAGAAGGTCTATGGCTTGTCCGAAGCTTTTGGTAAGCGATGACAAAAATTATTTTTGATTATACTGATATGATTTTCTTTTATCCAGAGAACACACATTTTTTTACTATTTTATCTTTGTTTTGTTCCATAGTTTCAGTTGGTTTTGAGTATGAGTCATGCCCAGACCTTATTCTATGGGAGAAGAGGACCGCTGTACTACAGGGCTACGAAACCATTGCCTCAAAACTGGGAGGGTGGACAATAGACAAGCACCATGCTTTAAATATCCAGAGTGGTGAGTCAGCCAGTTGTTCCTTTTCATATATTTTTTGTTTTAATAACTTCTCTTTTTAAAAAAACTTGTTTTGGGGCATTTCATCTTTATTTTGGACAGTAACGTACTGTAGCCCTTGGACAAAAACAGAGTACAGTAGATGAAGGTGAAAAGAACTACATAAAGGAAACGGCCTGCACTTGCCTTTGGCATATCGGTCGCCTGCTAAGCCAGTGAGCTATGCCAGCACCCTTTCAACAGCTTCTTTATTAAAGTATTTGTGGAGATCAGGGAAATTTTTTTACTGCTATTGTTAATAATCATCATCATTACCATTGCATTAATCATACAGTTTACAGTATTGATATTGAATTCAGATGTTTAAACATATTGGTACCCAATTAGCCTTCAAAATATAACTTTATCCCACAACATATCTTAATTTTAAGAAGATGTACCTGGATCACGATCTATTGGTTCATTGTGGGGGTTTGTGCATTAATCTCAATCTCTTAATCTTGTTTCTTTTGAAAGCAGGTTAGGGTTATTTGTATTTTGGTTCCTCGCATTCTGCGTTACTTAACCTCTGCTAACTCCTTGTGTGTCAAGTTTTATTATATTGTTTGGAGTTCTAAGCTCTTATTCAGCTTCAGGTGTTTTCTGTTTGATTTGATTGTATAGTTTGTCCTTGTTTATTCACTTGAGGGTTCAAACTTTTTGCGCTCTTGTATTTTAAACCTTTAAGTTCTTGTCAAGTTTATGGAGTGTGTTATTTTGTTGTACTTTTCTCTGAGTTAGTTCCTGTTTTACTTTGGAAGTTAGTCTCCTGTGCTTTGTGCTTAGTTTTACTTCGCCTTGATTGTCTACACCTGTGTCGAGTTCGCCCCAGCTGTCTCCACTTCCCGAATCACCTCCATGTGTACAAATAATCCAGCCTTCCCCCTCAATCTTTGTTGCAGTGTCTGTTAAGCTCCTCTAGTGTTTTTTTTCTCCCCCCTCCATGGTCTCCTGGGTTTGTTTGGATTTTCTTGGCTTCTTATTTTTGGACTCTGTTTTTGAACTCTGCAACTGGCACACCTTCTGTTTAAACAGTCTGCATCCCGATTCTCCTCTCGGTCCTTGAACCTGCATCCATGACAGGCTGTGTTAATTTTTTTGTATTTGGTTCACCCATACTGTACACAGGCCTCTTAGAATACTGATTTAGTTGGATGATATATTGCCCCAGATATAACTGCGATAAATGATTATTGCTGATATAAACAGTTTATGCCACAAATAATATATTAATAGCATAGCAATGCAAGTGCGTCCTTCGAAGGCTGTTAAGATTTTAATGTTTAATGATATTCAGACAGCTGGAGTACTAAAATGTATATTCTAAAATATACATATGTCCACAAATAACAATATCCTCTTCTTCTTTTGTTTTCTGCTGTCACTTGGTATATGTCTGTGTGGGAGAGCCTCCACATGGTGAAACTCCCAACACAATGAACAGAGCAGAAGACAGAAGCAAGGCGAACAGAAATGACAGAAAAATATGTCTTGGATTTTTGTTCTTTTCACTTAGCTGCTGTTAAAAAACAAAACAAAACAAGACATCTAAGTCTTGTGATGGTAGTAAAAGCATAGGGTCACATTGGCAAAAATGTTGCTATCAGGACCCCATTTAAAAATAGTACATTTTGTACAAAAGTGTATATTTTAGGTTTGCCTGTCCTTTTTATATTTTGCGCGTCATCCTGAATGTGCCGAAAAGAGTAGATAAGAAGAAGTGCCACTGGTTCCACCACGTGCTTTAGACGATGCTTTTAATGTAACATAAAACTGTCCTCCCTGCCTGTAGCATTTTTAGGCTTTATTCCATTCAGCAGTGTCATGTAGCCCTTGATAGATCTCACTTTTTATTCCCTCCATCCGTTTTTAGGTGAGGGAGGTCAATTTTCTTATTGCCATCAAATAACTCCTAAAAGGCAGTAGTAGAAATAACTTTGTGCATCACCTGTCACTAGCTAGGCTTCAGTGTCTGTTTGTGTCTGGGAGGACTCATCAGAGGAGATGAAGCATACTTGAAAAGTGCTCACGAAGGTGGCATTTTGATCTGTCACGCTAAACCTGCTGAGCCTGAAAGTGGAGTCCAGACGAAGGCGAGAACTGCCCTCACCACCAGCACTGCCAGTTCCTCCAGTCACCCCCTCTTTTGGCACCTTCATGTCTTGTTCATGCCCAGCATTTTTAGAATCATCCCTAATTTAATTGCTATCAGCCTGCTACTCCCAGCAGCAGCAGCAGTCCCTAAGATTAAATCACGTCCCAGGAAGGGGATGCTTGGCTGATCTCTTCTGATAGACCAAATGTTGTGCTGCTCAAAGATCTCAGGTCACTAAGTACCATCAGATGCAGCAAAACTAAGACAGGCATGCAGATGCTGAATTTCAAATATGATTACATTGATTGGGCAGCAGCAACATCTTTACATTTACATATTTGACAATTTTCCAAGAGCAGATTGGCAACACTAATGTTAAAAAAAAGTGTGCATGCAAGTACATATGTGAATGCTTGCACATCTGCTATATTTTTATTGATTTAATTTTGTTTGCCGCAAAGCTGGTGAAGATAGAAAAACAGGTAAAAAAAACAACAACAAATATATATATTCGTTTTCTTTTGGGTTTTCTTGTTTGGATTTCTTTTTCGTGATTGTGCCTGTGTGATAATTTTCTCGCTCCAAGAGATTATGCTTGTGCCAAGGGTTTCTTGGTTCCTATTTTGCTGTGAAATTGTGCCCGTGTTTTCATCCACCAAGACAACCTCTTATTGCAATCCCAGGCACTCAGTGCAATTTTCATGGCTCTAGTTAATAGAGGTACACACACAGTCCTATTTAAAATCACATCAAATGCTTATCTGTGTATTGACTTACACTTTCCCTTAAATCCTTCATCCAATATAGCTTTTAATCTGCATTAAGCTACCTTGAACCACTATTGAGACAGGAACTCAAAGAGTTAGAGCAGTGGAACAGGCTCAGCTCACCAAATTCCCATTGGTATCACGTTAGCATAAGCAAACTGCTTATCCATCAAGCAGAAATATGAAAGCATTCAGTACGAATCCCATTTTAATCCACTTGTTCTGAACTTCATTACACTCACATCAAGCCGCTCGAGGACCTTAATTGATCAATTAAATTTTATGACATGGAATTTTCAAAATTATTTATATGAACTTCTGTGCTGCTCAACGCCAGATTGGAAATCTATTCTCTATAGATTCTCTGTTCATCTGCAGATTACTGGAGGTGTTTTGGAGTGTGTCTTGACATGTTTTTTATTAAAATAAAACTTTACTTCATGGGTGAGTACAAAGGTGGTCTAATAAATTTGTTAAGCACTGTATAGAAATAATGCAAGTTAAATTGAGATGTATCAAAAGTATAATGACAAGATATATATATATATTTTTAGCTTTGTAGCTGTTGACACAGACTAGCATGTTCGGGTGGGATTGGTTTGTACACATCATTTCTCAGGGTTCTTTCAAACATGTAAATTTAATTAAATCAGGCAGTTTGTTATAGCTGGAAAAAAAAGTTTCAATACACTCCCCTAGTTTTTTTTTTTTGGAAACACTGCTTTCAATGACAATTGGAAAAAAAGCTGGTTTAACTTAACCTCTAACCAAAATTGTAAAATGTTTTCCACTAACAGCTGGCCATGCTGCTTTGTGCTCACCCCCCTTGTTCTCCTTAACCTAAATAAGCTGTTTCTTTTCTGTACCCTCATCAGGTATTCTTCACATGGGCAACGGAGAGAACGTCTTCATCTCCCAGCAGCCTCCTGTAATCGGCAGCGTGATGGGGAATGGGCGGAGGCGCAGCATCTCCTGCCCTAGCTGTAATGGCCTTGCTGACGGAAACAAGCTGATGGCCCCTGTTGCTCTGGCTTGTGGCTCAGATGGAAGTCTTTACGTGGGTGACTTCAACTATGTGAGGAGGATTTTCACCACAGGGAATGTCACCAGCGTCCTGGAGCTCAGGTAACGGAAGAGTAGCCTACTTACTTTCGCTCAGGACCATGAGCTCAGATGGGCTTGTATACAGGTCATAAACCACAGAGGTCGATCGAGATAGACAGAAATGCCCTAAAGGCAAAGGATTGATGGTTCTGCCTCTCTGATTCACCTGTATCAGCTGGAGTTTGGATCTCATAAGGGACGTAGAGGATGTAATAAGGTCTTAACAGAAAATGTTAAGGAAAGATTAATTTCCTAATGCTCCCAAGGAGAAGGTTGAGTCGATTAAAAAAAAAATAAAATTGAAATATTGTTTATTCATGCTTCCCTTTTGATTAAGAATGCCTACTACTTTTTAATTCCATCTACTATCAACTAACACTTTCTTTCCTTTCTCTTCCTTTCTCATTTCTGCTTCTTTTGGTAAACCTTCACAGAAATAAAGACTTCAGGCATAGGTAAGCCACACAGTATTTGCTCATTTTTAAAAAAGGGTACAGCCCAGTCACCAAATTAATAAAAATATATATATTTATCTTAATAAAGTTCGAGATATTGGTCTTTTTACACCTGCCAAACCTGTCAACAGCTGTCTATATCAGCTGATGTAAGTACAGCAGGTACCATTCTGTCAATATTAGAGTGAATGGTAAAAATTAAATGAGCTGAGTGATTATCGTTTTATACAATGTTTGCATTTTGTAGCTGCATTTGTTTTAATCTTCGGGGAAAATCTTCTCACTCCCTCTCATTCTCTCCAAAAACACCTGGAAAATGCTGGCCATATCCTACAATCTTGGTCTTTCCTCTTCCTATATTTTTTCTTGGATCTTTTTTCCCTTTTCCTGGTTCTGAAAACATTCAAAAGATGTTTTCACTCAAGAAACAATTCAAACTGTGGTTCATTTTCATTTGTTCTGAAAGATTTGTTTGGATTAAACCAGATAATTTACATGAAAGCACAGTTTATTAACTCTAAGTTTGCTTAATTTCTAGGCTTTCTCCTTAGTTCTTCTAAAATGAAATCATTTGGGAGCATTCGAGTTGTTAAAGAAGTGGGCAGCTGGGTGGGTGAGCATGCAACAATATGAGTGTAGAAGCCCAGGTTCAAGTCAGACCCTTGTCCATTTGCCACATACCTTCCCCTTTTCTACTTTCCTGTGTATCTTCAGTGCTCCACCAACCAATAAAGGCAAAAGTGCACCTCAAAAAAAAAATTAACATTTCAGTATGGGACAGTTTTTGACAGTGTTGGAGAGTCTTAAATGTAATTTCATAATCGTAAAGAGAATATGTACTATACATATATATCCCTATTCATATAACATCTATTATAAAAGACAAGTTAACAGCAGTGCATGTTACAGGCAAATGATTGCAGGATTAAACAGAAGATAATGTCTCATTTGGTGTGCATGCCTAGCTACAGTAGCTGATTCTGCTAAAATGGCAACTCAGTGTTGATTTTATCACTGGCTTAAGATACAGAGACTTTATTTTCCATGGCAGGTGGTGGCAAGGGAAATCTCTGTGTGCTGTCTTTAGATACTGTGTCTCAGGCAAAGGGCTATTGATTGATTTTCTATCACAGGGTCATGACTTTAGCTGGGGAACAGTTAGTCAACTTGTGGATGAAAAGCCTTGTGATGCTGGTCACTGGCCTCTGTTTCCAAGAGGATGAACATACTAACAAAAAACTCAGAATCTCTCTTTCTTGCTTTTTTCTGTATCTGTCTTCTGCATAACAGAAATATTACTTTTATTATGCTTCTGTACATTAACTTAGACATCGCATAGATTTCTTTGCTAGAACAAGACACATCAGAGCCCCGTCCCTCAGCACACCAAACACATTTGCATATTGAAAAGGAGATTTGCCCAGGAAAACACAGCATGTGTCTGTATAAAATGGGCGGCTGCCTCCTGTTCATGTGTGAGTTAGCGATAGGAGTGGGAGGTGGGTGATGTTACTGCAGTGTTCATTGACCCCCTACTAAGGATGTCCCAATCCGCTCCAACCATTTCCACGACGCCATGCTGCAAAA